>NC_142699.1:2008900-2698026 GCF_029339155.1 Prunus mume | reverse complement strand
GAATTTATTTGAATGGAATTTATGATATTCCTGAGTGGTTCAAAATCCCCAATGATGTGGGCTATATCGTCTTCATTGAAGTTCCTCAAAGAAACATGGGTCGTGATTTAAAAGGGTTGACTATATGCTTCGTTTACTCTTCATACAGGTCAAAACTCGTAGATTCTGAAGTTCCTATTTGCATTATTGTTAGAAATCTTACCAAACGAACTGCTTTGCACACCAAGATAGCATTTGCCTCCTCAACAACTTACAAAAGACCAGAAGACCATTTGTTTTGGTGGACACTCGGACAAAGTACTGCTTTGCACTCCCGGATAGCATTTCCCTTGGTAGAAACTTGCAGTAAACCTGAAGACCATTATCTTTGGCAGGGACAATTGTCAAACGATGTGCTCCGTTTGGAAGGCGGTGACCGTGTATCGATTTTTGTAATGCCTGATGTTGATTTTGTGAGAATGAAGATAGGGGTTCATCTAGAATGGGACAAAGTCATGAAGGAAAATATGGATAATCCGGATCGTCATTTGTATGATTGGGAAACAAGTGGGGATTTTTGAGGGAGTTGATGAGTCCATTAAAAGAAATTGTTGTCACTGAGACAAATGGTAACCATACTGAGCAAGCCATCAATCTTGATGGAGGAAGAAGAAGCCATGATGAAGCAGAGACTGTATTTCTTAATCTTTTAAGCTACAGCACTATTACACTCTGTACAGTTGTCTAACTAATTTACATACCCTACTAACAACTCACGTGCCTTGCACACCTAACTCACTAACTGTTTACAATCATATCAATAGTTAACAGTTAGTGCGCTTTAAGTAGATCAACACCCCAATGCCGGTTAAAACAACATCACACTTGCCAAAACTCCATCTCGTTTTCTGGGTTGTGGTTGTAACCGAGGTTTTGTTCTGTGCCCAGAATCAAAGTAGTCCAGATGCAACCTTGAAACCTGAGGAAGAGATGGAGATGGAGATCGAGGCAGAGGCACAAGGAAATAAATCATACAACATAAAATAATTACACATAAAAAATAATTTAAAAAACTTTCCATTAACTTATTGGGTAATCTGATCCTGTCAATTACAAAGTTAAAATTTTCAATAAGAAAACAATCACAAATTTCAATAGGAAATCTCCTTCAATGATTTGGTGATGAGATGACTCAAATGAGAGAGCCGCGCAGAGACCACCACTTGTCCCAAAGCCCCACATGTCACATTCTGGTGCATTCTTCACTTCTGTAGGTAGCAGACACGTGTCAGCATAAGCAGCAACATACGCTTCACATCTCCTTCGCACAAGTAACATTTTTACATTTAAGACCGAAATAGTACATGGAGCTTCACATTTAAGACCAAACATAAATCCCAAAATATAGGAAAACCCTATGCAATCCAAATTCCATAAAACAGTCTAGTTCGACTATTCAATGGACCTACCAATACAAACAACACGTGAAAATTATACAATTTATAAAACTTGTGTGCCTCAATTTCAATAAGAAAGTTAGGAAGATACATGACATATTTGGAAGTGCTTATGTGTCACGTCCCAATTTGAAAATAAGGAATATTCCCGAATCAAGGTGTGAGTCATACCATAGTCATAAGAATAAAATTCTACAACCATGATATGATGAGAAAAAGAGCCACAAATAAATACAAATTTACTTAACAACACAGAATCAGAGTCACAATAACTCGTAGTTATTTACACACTAAGATCTTTGTTAACCCGTTGACTACTTACAAAAGTTAATTACACAAATCGACAACAAAAACCTAGTAGCTTGGTTGAAACCCGCTTCCTCAAATTTCGCCTTGAATCCTGCACAATCTATTAGGGTATGAGCATTCTAATGTTCAGTAGAGTACCATCAAACCCCTCAATGTCAACTATCACAGTTAATCAAAGTGTCATGCATCAAACAATACAAGATATATAAGTTATGAAATCCGACCAAATAAATAAATTTTCATATGCAGTGATGCCATGAACTCACTCCCTTCTAATCCCACTAATTCATACCTTAGGGCAACAAGCCTGCATGTCTCAGACCATGTGTTTTACCACTGTGGCTTCGAATACCCTAAAATATGAACTAGCACCCGTCCATCCCTTAACCCAGTTTTCTTTTGTTTACGAATTTCTCAACTTTCACTTTTCATTAGAGGCCCTGCTCCCATTACCTCATTATATTCAAGCCCTGCTCTCGTCACTTGAATATATTTTACTTTTTTTTCTTACTCGGATATATCTAAGGCATTCTCCCACCCCTTAGATATACGTCAAACGACACACACACCCCAAACACCACTGTCTTTATGATGCATATGTAATGCAGTTTATTTACCTCTACAGAATAATAATACAAATAATAACAATAATATATATCAGACTTAATCACATGAATATTCACCAAACATCAAATAATATCTACGGAGAAAGAACAATAATAATATTCACATAACATCAAATAATATCCACCGAGCAGAGCAACAATAATATTTATATTAATAGTACTATATATAAGCACCAAGATTAAAAGTGATATAGTATAATAATCGGGAATCAGGAAACCCTACCTCATGTCCAGCTAGCTTAACCTTGTGCAGGTTCGTCCTTGAAAGTACGTAGACCTAAAGCCCCCAAAAAACACTTGACATGTTGTTCGACCTGATCATTACTCCCTTAACCTCATGTTCAAACAAGTATTAGAACCAAGCGTCAAGGAAAACCAATCTATTCCCCTGCTATAATTGTTCCACTCTTTGGGATGTTTAAAATCAGGGGGTTCGGCTCTAGACTCATAAAGAAAATTAAAAACATCAATTTAAAACAAAACTTTAGTTTTGCTAAACATTTAGGTTGGAACACGTTAACTTTGAAAATTCACTAAATATTATGTTTAAATCAAAATAATGTAAAAAATTTCAAATCAGAACTAGACATAGAAAAATTTTAAAATGTCAAATTTGATGGAAATTAGGGTTAAGGAAGCATGTCAAAGTAGAACCAAAACAAACTAGGCTGCAAAATGTTCTTTTTTTCAGGTTTGTACACTTTATTTTGAAAACTCACCAAAATTTTAATTTACAACCAAAATGGATAAAACTTTCTAGATTTGAAGAAAATACATGAAAGTAAAATATATTAAAATTTCATGAAAATTAAACTTCAGGAAGTTTTCAAACACGTATACAAAACATGACATGCGGTAGAATCAGAACAATTCCAACAACATAGTCTCTACTTTGAAATTTCACAAAAAACTCAATTTAAATTCAAATGGCACAAAACCAACTTTGAAATAACCCTTGAGATATCAATTTTGATATAACAAAATTCCAGAATAAAATTGGTACAAAATCACATCGACATAATCTAGAACTTCACAGAAACGCACTTTGAAAGAAATATATGGCATTGAGGCAATCTAACCAATACTTGATTTACAACTAGTACTCAAAGAGACAATAAGAAGATGAGCTTTCAAACCTTCAAAGAATCATTTACTTGAGATGATAGTGGCTAATTTTATCAATTGAATGACAAGTAACAAACCATTTGAGAGAAAGTACACATCTATAACAAGAAATTCAATATAATCAAAGAACAAGTTCCACTCTAAACTTTCCCAAGGTGGCTATAGAAGTCAGATCAACCTAAATTTTTGATATGTTATATTAGACAGAATTTTGAACAACTTTTATGAAGGAACCAAAGTCATTTGAGTACAAGAAATCATATAAATATTCTGAAAACGAGCATACTACTGTGAAATCCGAAAATGGAAAACATACTATGATCATACCAAGTTTTCGGAGTCAATACTAATCGGATTGAGGTGAAAATGGAGTATGTTATAGGAATCACTTAAATGAACAACTTTTATGAAGGAAGTTTGCTCATTTGAGCTCTCTAAATTTGATTTCTCAGCTGCTCCAAGGAAGTGACGAATTTTTGAATTTTTGAAGAAGAACAAAAGAAGAATGAGGATGAAAATATGTGAATGAGGAAGAAAGGGATGATACAATGAATGATGAAGATAGGAATAATTTCATTATTGAAGATTCTTAGAGGTGAGTCATCAATTTAGAGTGATAATACAATGAATGGGGAGGAAGAGAATACATTCATGATTAATTTAAGGAATCTTAGGCTAGGTGAGTCATCAATTTAGAATAGGTGACTCACCACTTTCATAATTGCAAATTTGGAAGCTTGAGGTAAGAGGGGAAGAATGGGAAGAGGGTGGTTTGATGCCCTCCACGTTTTTTTTTTGTTGCCTACAAGGGTATTTTGGTAATCTTTCACACAAAGGGGTATTTTAGTCATGTTTGTCTAACTTTAAATTAAACACACTTAATTTAATAATCTCAATCCAAAATCACTTGATAAAATACCCAGAATCATTCTCCACAAAATATTATTTTTCACTAAAATATGAAAATCTACCTTGAATTTTTTCGGAGGTGTTACATTATGGTGACATCCTACATTTCTTAAGGAAGGGAATTTTCAAATATTAAGAAGACTTACCATGTTCTCATCATCAAATGCAGCGTCTATGAAGCGATTTGAAAAACCTAAAGTACAATACTCACTCAGTAACCCCTATGTACCACTTGTGGGAAACTTAAAGTACAATACTCACATGATATACATGCTAAGTCTAAATATTATATTAGCCACTATATGTCAACTCATCGTTTATCTAAGTTATATGCATCATAGTTGTGCCAATTATCTAGTGTATGTGTAACAACTAAGCTGCATGATGCTATTTCTGACCTCAAATGTGTGGATGCCATGAATGTTGAAGTGGAAGCTTTGAACAAGAATGAAACTTGAGATTTAGTCCCTTTACCAAGAGGGAAGAAAGTTGATGGGTGCATATGGGTGTTTACTTTGAAGCATAAGGCTGACGGTTCTATTGACTGATACAAGGCTAGATTAGCAGATGAGTGTATAACAAGAGATCTCTACCCTTAGTAATAAGGGAGAATGTTATGATGATATGATTCAGGAGTCTTCAGCTGAAGCACTAGTTATGAATGAGAATGGTAATTCCAATCATACTTGTATGAGTCATATAAGATTGGAGTTCACATTAGGGGCTTGACATGTTTTCTGTGCGCTAATTATGTAACCACAAACATTGAGTCAGAGAATGACTGTATTACATTGTAATTGCAACTAAATAGGTTCTCCACCACATTCTACATTGGTTTGGATAACCGTAACATCTTACAAGATGTCACTCACGTTTGTGGAAGCCTTGAGGATATACTATAACTATGTCCTCATAATAGGGAGAATTAAAAGGGTTTTAATTCACAATCGATTAAGGAAGAGTTCATATCGCCCATTGCCTCATTGATTAGAATCTAACGGAAAGATGAGAGATGAAAAATTAATTATGAGATGATTTGCAACTTCCTTCATGGTATTAGAGTGGGTTTGCCCACGTGTGAAAGCCCAACGGTCAACGTGCTCCACATTACCCAATATGAGTTGTCCACGTGTTACACTTGAAAATTCGACACACATGCTGGGGTGTGTGAGAATGTGAATGTGAAAATGTCCCACATTGGAAAGTTAAAAAACCTAGCAATGGCTTATAAGGAGTTGGAGTGCTCCTTCCATTAGTTTTGGGGTGGAACTGATGTATAATTTTACTACCTGAAAATTAGATAGTTAAATTCAAGAAATAAACTTGCAAGCGCACAAGGTTAATGCAATATAGCCAAGGCAAGTACAAGGTCGTTCCCACAGAGACTGAATAAATTCTCAAGTTGTTGTGAATTATAAACTAATTTAAATCCTAAATTACTCTAGACACCCTAATTAATAAACTTAAAACTAATGACTCAACTAAAACTTAATAGAGGATTTTTGAAAGTTGGTTTTGAAAGATTTTCTTTGAAAGAACGTTGAAAACAAGAAAATTAAAAGACAAGATAACGAAGAAAAACGTGAACTAAATAAGTTTGTGAAAGATTTTAAAGAAGCTTACCAAGACAACAATTTCACCACAATTCCTCTTATCCAAACCTTAGCATGCATACTATCAAAATTCCCAAGTTATGTTGATGATTAGTTCTCCAAAATTATGACTAATTCTTTTCACAGCAATTAACCACTTCTTCTTACATGCAATTTATCCTTGGCGTGAGGCATAAATATAAACATATAAAAAGACCTTAGGTTCAATGAGAACTTCACACAATCACACAAACCCCTAAGAGTATAGTGTTTACCTTAGGCGCATTCATGAATTTAATCATAAAAAGCAAAACTCATATTAGGCATGGCGTATACCCTAACATGCATCAAATTACTTAACCAAAAACCTAGATGGTAGCTAAGCATCAAGATCATTAGTTAGGAAAATAAGCACAGTGATTAAATTTCAACAACATGGAAATTCTAATAGCATGACATAACTAAGCTTTGAATAATTAGAAAAGGGTTACATTGTGTCTTAGTAAAAGAAAATTAGTTACTCATAATCATGGTAACAAAGCAAAAATAAAACATGGAGAAAGAGATAAGGAAAACCCTTAGAGTTTAGAGGCACGGTGGCTCTTCCTTGCTCCA
This sequence comes from Prunus mume, assembly GCF_029339155.1. Taxonomy (NCBI): domain Eukaryota; kingdom Viridiplantae; phylum Streptophyta; class Magnoliopsida; order Rosales; family Rosaceae; genus Prunus; species Prunus mume. Next base: position 2,691,414 of record NC_142699.1, on the reverse strand, counting down.
CGGTTGAAGTCTGAAATTTCTGGTCCCTTGAGCCTCTACGACCTCCCCTCTTAAAAGAACCTAAAACCTAGTTAGAATGGGCCTAAACAAGTGGCCTTACACGAAGACTTGATTTCCAAGTCAGTTCCTAACTAGAAAAGCTAATTAAAACTAAGTTTCCTAAAACCTCCAGGAAACTGCACGTGATCCTCATTGAGAATGCGATTTGGACACGTTTCTGACCTCCAAAAATTACGTATGACCACTCTTTGGAAAGCTCTGGATGTCTTCTTTTCAGCCATATATCATGTGCCTCAATCCGATGTTGTATGAGTGAGTTGTAGCCAAAATACCCCTGCTGACTCAGTATTCTCCGGGAATTGATTTATGCTGAATTGTCTAATTAAAAATGGGCACCTTAGCAGCCTTCAAAAATTATGAAAATATTCATGGATAAACTTCAAGATGCTGTCTCCCATCTCCAATTGGAATCATGTCGAACTCTATTATGATGAATATTTGACGAATTTATTCATTCCGTGGCTCATAAGCTGAAAAACAGGAAATAACTCAACTCAGCATCTTTAGTCCAAATTAATTCACAAAACTAAGTAAAAAGGATATAAAATCATGTGAATTTATGAACACATCAGGAACCTCAACTTCCTTTAGAGTTTAGGATTTTAGGGTTTGACGTGGGTCTAAACTCAAAACCCTAAAGCCAATGTCTCATATACGTGCTCCACGTCACCAAATAGGTGCTGTCCACATGTTACGCTTGAAATTCATCACACATGCGAGGGCGTGTGAGAATATAACATCAATAATAATAGAAAATTAGTTAAATACCCATTCCTAGACATAGTTCTATAAAGGAACCCTATATCATTCAATGTATATAAACACACCCAAAAAATACTCAAAACTGACAGTTGTTACATTTTTTAGTTTAATTAGTTAAATGAAATACCTTTATTACCCATTTAGTATTAAATTAGTTTTTTTGAAAAATTCTGGATGCTCTCTCTCTCTCGTCTCTCTCCCTTCACGGAAACCAGGCCAGCGATCTTAGTGCTACAGCCACAGCCAGCAGTGAGAACGATCGGAAAAAGACCAGTCAGGGCCGATGATCAAGTCTGTGCTACTTTGTACTGCAGCTACTTCAAATGAAGCGTGCGGAAGTGCTGATTGAATCCACTGGTGTGATTGGCCAAAGGATAAAAAAGGTACTATATAACCATCATATTCATGTTTCCATGTTATGCTCAAATTCTAATCATATTGATTTGCACAAGATTTTTTGAAATATTAACAGATCAGCTGATAAATGTTGCATGATAATTTTTAGGAAGATTTATAATATGACTTGTTCTAAGTGTTGTACAAACGATTCATTTTTTAATTTTCATATGCAGGAAGCACTTCTAAAATCTCTTCCAAAATTGGTTAATTCACTATCAGCATCAACTGAGGGGTAAATGTTAATGGTTTTGAACTTAACTTAGATAACTGACATAATTTCATATATAACTGGTTGTGTTTATTTTCAGCATCGAATTTCAATTCGTGTTTTTCTTTGTTTGTGAAACCTTGGGCTTAAATTTTTAAATCATCTCCCTGAGAAGTCATTTTGTCTTGGTCTGCAGGGCAGATGATGCAGCAGTGACAATCACAACAACTGACCTTGTTAGCAAGAGTGTGGCAATTCAATGTCAGGTGTGCAAGATCTAGTTTCATGTATTTATATATGTAGTGAATGCAATATCTGCTACTTTTGGATTATGTTAATTGCTGATTAGCTGTACAAAACTTTGGCAATATCATGTTTTTATTTTTGAAACCTGTAGGCAGTAAAATAGAAACCAGGCTGGTCCTTAAAAAAAACTGGTTAATTTTTCAGGTTGGAGGGACAGATATAAAATTGGGGGAATGGCAAAAGGTTCCGGGATGATCCACCCCAATATGGCTACCATGCTTGGAGTATGTCTTCTAGTGTTTCTCGCTTGATGTTTGACTAGTTATTAACTAATATGATTACATGGACAGGTAATAACAACTGATGCAATGGTTAGCAGTGATGTTTGGAGAAAAATGGTTCAAGTTGCTGTCAACCGAAGCTTCAACCAAATAACAGTATGTACATTTTTTTCTTCCAATTATTGAACACCATAACTTAGTGGGGCTACACCTCACGTGGTGTAATCTCCATTTGCTTTTGTGTCACATCAAATTTACTAATCTTAATTAATTACCATATTCATGGAAATTGCAAAGGGGTTTGCTCAGTATAAAGTTTGTTGCCATTAGTTAGCAAGGAAGAAGACATTTAATATTTTTTACCAGTGGCAAAAAATGAAAAGAAAATCAAGGCATTGGCTGCTGCAGCTCATAGTGTTTGTTTCTATCATGGCAGTTTTGGCAGCAACTTGTTGCCAAACCAGTTCACCTGCAGCACTTGTTCTTTCAATTTCAATTTCAATTGTATTACAAGGTTGCTGGTTTACGAAGATGAGGTTTTTACTCTGGGTTCTTAGGTTTGTTCCAAAGGGTTGTGTTTTCCATTATGTTTTTCAAGGTTGTTGGTTTATGAACATGGGGTTTTGCAGTTGTACATTTTTATCATACCTATTATGCAAATGAAATGTAGTTGTTAGCTTCCAGTAAGTGGTACTGTTCATACCCTGCAATTGAGTTGATTTCTTTGACATAGTATTAATAGTGTACTTCTATGACACTGTATTAACAGATTTTCAGTAACAAAACATGCTCTATATTTTGCTCATATAGCTGTGCACTTGAAGTTTATGATATGCATAATGTGATTTTCACTAGGAAGATAGTTCTATGACATAGTATTAACAATGTACTTTTTTTCTTTTTGTAGAGGGCCTTTGCGATTGCTTCTTGTGAAACTATGGACAATTGGAGGTGATTTTTGCAAAGGATATCAGATGTCTTGCTGAGCTTTTTTGGGTTTTTTTATTTAGTTTTTTGTATGAAATGGTATTGACAATGTTTTTCTATGGAATGATATTAACATTGTACTTCTAGGACATGATATTAACAATGTATTTCTATGACATGGTATTAACAATACACTTTTATGACATGGTATTAACAATGTACTTCGGGCTTGCTGGACTTATTTTGGGTTTTTTTTTTAGTTTTTTATATTGGGCTTGTTTTAAGTTAATCAATGACAGAGATGTAATTTATAGGAACTTCAACACTCATTTTTTAGATAATAAATGATTTTTTGGTATATTTCTAAAGTCTATTCCATATAGGGCTTTTTTATAATTTCAGGTCCTATTTTGGGTATATTACTAAAGCTCCCTAATTATTTTCTCCAAAATCCTTAAATTCACAAGAGGCCGTTTCGTATAGAGCACTCATTCATAATGCATTGCTTTAAATCCCAAAATGTTGCTGCTTTCTCAAAAGTGATAAATGTCCATGCTGCGTTTCCTTATCAAAAGTGTAAAATTGTGACACAATGGCTCGTTTGGGAGTGCTTTTGGAGCAGCGAAAAACGCTTTCAAATGGGTGAAAGCGCTTCTGTCTTTTAAAAATGGTGTTTGGCAAAAATTGCAAAAGCACTTTGGGTGAGATCTAAAAGCACTTGGAGTGGTTTTGGAAGAAGCACTTGAGAGGTGCTTCTTCTTAAAAGCGTTGCAGGACAAAAATACGGGAAGCACTTGGCTCCCTTTAATGAAACTTTTAAAATGCCGAAAATACCCATATTTAATTTTTTTAAATGCCAAAATACCCTTCTTCTTCTTTTCTCTCTCTTTTTCTCTCCTATAACCAAAACACCCATGGAAACCCTTAAGCTTCTATTTCATCTCTCTCATGGCTTCTCTCAATATTGAAGAGATTTGCTCTTTATTTTCTGACTTTATTTGTGAAAAAGACTACTGTGGTTCAAAGCTATAGTTGTGAACTTGTTTCTCCAAAGGTAAGGCTTCCTTCTCTTTGTCTAGAAGGGCGACTGATTTGCTGAAAAGAATGTTGAAGATGATGTTGACATATTCCTAGAAGTTGTAAGGAACAGAACCTGGAGCTATCATCTCCAATATCCATATGTACGAACTTTCCCACTTCCTAATTTACTTAAATCCGGTGCATTCACATAAGCTGTGGAGAGCCACTCTGAAATGGAAGACATGGATTTAAGTAGTTGTAAAATTCCAAATTTTGTATACAGAACTTTAAATTTCAATAAAATTGAATGCCCTTTCCAATTTAAATTTGAAAAAATTTCTCGAACACTAGAAGAACAGTATATATTCAACAGGAAAAGACAAATGAAAGTATAAAAATTCACGCTACACAGTGAACCAACAAAGGAAGATAGCAGCAACATATATGCCTGAAGCCGACTACCAGCTTGAGGAAAACGTATTCTGTTCCTCAATATTTTATATTTTATCCTTTGTTCACAGGAAACAGAACTTTATTAAGAACAATTGAAACAACACAAATACATTGAACCAGATGTCGACCTAAAAGACTCAAGAGAAAAAGATGAGAAAAGAAAAGAAGCCTCAAGGTAACTTGTGTCAGCGAAACACTCAACAAAATATCAAAAGCACTTTTATTTAATGTAAAAGTACTTTTAAATGTTACATCCAAACGACAAATTGCTTCTTTGTAGAAGCATTTATGTCATAAACGCTATTGGCATAAGCGCTTCGGAAAGAAGCACTCCCAAACGAGTCCTAAAACTTAGAATAAATAAGTGTCACATACAAATAAAGGGTATATTAAACTAATTTTTACTTATTTGGTATATTATTATTATTTTATTATAATAATTTGAGGCTCTAAAAGCTTGCGGATTACCTTGGGATCAATATGTCTCATTTATGAAAAATATCACGGTAAAATTATCATTACGATATTTATTTACAGTGAACAATTCTAGGTTGTAATGATATTTTTATTTCATAAGTTCTTAGATTCGTCACCATGGTTGCCTACGTTAAGATTGAGAAGAGCTGAGCAGTTGAGCGAGAAGACAGAAGAAAATCGCAAATGAGAGACTACGCCTTCAAATGAATTAGTCAGGACTCCAATGTGGTGTTGCCGGTTCTATTGCAACATTATAGAACCGACGCAATGACCAGTCAAAGAACGCCGAGTGTAAATAATAAAAATAAATTTGTGCTCTTCAAATTCACACAAGAAAACAAAAGAGTACTGCATATAGAATTTAACCGAGGCAATATTAACACAAAAGCTGAGATTTAAGCTGAAAATCTCTAAGGGGTTCACATAATAGTGACAACGAATTCATCATTCTCTACAAATCCATCCATGTTTTCAGCACACTGCATAGTTGCATTCAATAAATCACTCTCGTTTCTTTTGGAAGTATACTCCTATGAGATCTGGTTAGAAGTCCAGAAGGCCAACTCTAATCTTCCTTTTCTCCAGATTTATGCTCTCTGCTTTCGGCCTCACTGCTAGCATGATCAATCTGGTCGCCAGTAGCCACCGCAGGATGTTCATCATCTCCTTTATTGATTGATCTAATAAGCATCATTACCACAACCACAAAACCAATTATGTATACAGTTCCAATCCCAATAAATGAAGACATAAAGCCCATAAACGATAGACCACCAATTCTTTCCTTTATTATTCTTCCTTCCTTATATCCTTCCAGGAACTGTGAGACTTGAGATGCCTGATCTTCCTCATCAATGCTTTCTGAACCATTCACCTATTTTACAAAATAATGTCAACTGTTTTGAATTTCTATCATGCAAAAGTGTCAAAAATACAAGTGAAGTAATAAAAACAAGGAAATCTTCAAGTGGCAAACGTAACATGAATATTATCAGGTGTCCTGAAAAATTACAAATGAGTTTGGCTACAGATACAAACATGTCTACTTCTTTGTTACTGCATTCTTTTAGGTAACTTGAGAGGCAACTGAACAATTGAGTAACCTATACCATGATCCCTAGAGGATTAGTTTGGTGATGCATCGATGACTAGTTGGGCCCAGCGCAGGTTCAAACCCAGCCGGCACCCCTCATATACGTGGACTAAGAGCATCCATAATGATGCTCTCTATTTTTAGCTAAAATTTAGCTAAAAATATAAGAAAGCTATTTTAGGAGCTCTCTAATTTGGAGAGTCATAAATGCTATAACTTGTTTTTGATTGGTCCATCTCTATTATAAAATAAAATAAAAAATAGTTAGCTTTAAATAAAGGTTTGAAATACTCATTAAATAGAGTAGCATTAAATTATAGGGAGCCACTAGGAGTCCTTTCTCTCTCCTCAGATTTAGGAGCTCCTAGAGGACTCCCTATTTTAGGAGGTGGATAGGGAGCATGGTTGGAGTTGCATTTTTACGATTCCTCCCTAAAATTTGTCTAAGGAGGTGGTTTAGGGAGCCCATTATGGATGCTCTAAGGAATGATGTTTTGAATAGGCGCTAGGAAGTTGCAGAACATTTTCTGCAAATTTTGTATAATTTACCATTGTAGTTTTTAATTTTGTCAAATTTATTCTTGTAGTTTTTAATTCGAAGCAATTTAAGAACACGTTTCAATTTATGTCGAAATTCTTTGCAATTCCATTGAAGGGCCTTTTGAACCACTTAAGCTAAATTTCTCCTAATTCACCTAAATCTTAACCTAAAGATGCAACCCTAAACCCCAAAAATCATTTTAAAGTGAATGAGAAAAGCTCTAGCTTGTGTTTTACATTAGATGACTTGAGTGAATTGAAATACCCCTCCATATAAGGGACACGTGGTCAAAACTTAACGGAATCTATAAGAATTTGACAAAAATAAAATTTGCCCTTGAATTACTCCAAATGAAAATTTTAAAAATAAATTTAATTAAATTGAAACTGGATGATAAATCCACAACCTACATGGATCAAAAGTAAACTTTTCCCTATTCAGTGTGTGGTGAAGTAGGTGAGGCTGGTTGTTGGATATTGACAAAAATACGTTCGTTGGGTTTTGGATTGCATTTTATTCAATGCAACTTTTGGGAAAAACAACTCTGATTTAATTATTTTCTTTCCTCGATCCTTTTTTTTTTTAATTAAGAAAAAAAGGCCATAAAGGGACAGCTGATCTCTCTCAGATTTGCCTTTTGCCGCCATATTTGACAATTTTATTTATTTATTGGTCAATGCTTCCAGCCTATGCGTGATAAGCCCTGGTAGGAGGGGCACGGGTTGTAATCTTATTATTATGGGTTAAATATCTTTTTTATTAATGGATTTTATATGAAAATTCAACTTCATCACTGAGAACAAAATTTAGTCAAATTGGTCATTGTGTTTCTCAAAGTATACAATTTATAGATATTCCATTATCTTCCGTTAAGTGTAGTTAGAGGAAGAAGACTCGAAGTGCTTCTTGAAAAAATAAAAATAAAAGCTACATTTAATGAAAGATAACAGAATGTCTATAAACTGTAAACTTGGGAAATACAATGACTAATTTGGCAAAAAATTTTCTCAATGACTAAATTGAATTTTCTTGTAAAACTCAATGCTTAAAAAAATATCTGACCCTAAAAAATGGGACACTCCAACTCCAAATGACTATTATTATAAATAAGCAACCTCACAAAGTGGTTTAATAAAATAAATGGTCCACTCCAACTCCAATTACTATTATTATCTGATCAGTTGTCCTCGTCATGAAGCATGAATCATGATACATGCGGTGTGTTATGCAATATTTTATTGCATTTTAAAACCCATAAACCAATATACACAACTAGAAAGTTTCAACCAATATACACAACTTAAGTTCAGAGTTGCAACAAGTACTCATGCGGTATCACTCATACAAGGCATTTTTTTTTTCTTTCCAAAGAATTGAATATACCAATGAAATTTATCTCTGAACCTCAGTTTTAAGGATTTTATGAACCTTCATTTATAAAAGGGAACAAAATGGTTAGAGGTGTTCGAAAGTTTTTACAGATTGTGCAACCTAACTAATCCAAATGAATTCAGGTATTCTGTATGTTTTTAGTTAAAATCAGTTCTGCATAATGCTGAACTAAGCACTTAGGCTTGTACATATTGGAGAGAGATGGCTCCACATTCCTCTTAACCAAATTTCCAACCACTAAACCTACTTTACCCCTAGATTTTGACACTAACTCCCACTTCACCAACTGCACTTATTTCCCCTCTCCTTGGCCTTGCCATAAAAATTCCCATATGAGCTTCTCAACCTTCATCCATTGGGACTACTTATCTTATTTGATGCTATTATGGGTGGGATTTATGCAAAGATAGTAGAAACAGGTAAAGTGTTTCTCTCAGTTCTCAGTTTTAAAGGAGGGGGAAGGGAAACGAGAATGTTTTGGTGTGGTCAGTGGCATGGAGATTCTCTTAAGGATTCTTTCCAGGTTTGTTTCCTTAGGTGGCTAGCAATGATGTATCATAACATAATTGTATGGATATAGACGAAACATTGCTTAGTTGAAGTGGTGTCTTTCTGAGAAATCTGAATGATTGGGAAGTAAACTGTAATTGAAGATTTCAAAGGTTGATTGGAGTTCACAATTCACATATACGTGGACTAAGGAAGTTTTGAATAGGCGCTGGGAAATTGCAGAACATTTTCTGCAAATATTCAACAAAATGCACATAATCAGAATAAAAGCTTACGGCCGAAAGAAAAACATAACACAAAGCCACATGACTCTGATGGAGAATATCAGATTACCCGTCCATGAATGTCAGTGGATAAGGCATTACCCATCCTTTACTCAAGTGCCCTGGTGTGCCTTAGTTTCTTAAGGAACATGAGGAAATATGCTAATAAGTAGCAATAGAACAAGATTAACTAATTATAAACTTCATTGTATGTTTGAGCACTGATAAGTTAAGAGCAACTTAAGTCAATGTGAATGCAGCAAGAATAATGATCCTAGGGACCAACAAGATGACGGCCTGTTATAATGCGTGCCTATTGATGAGATTTTCCTCTGTGGCACAACAAATTAGTCATTGAATGTTTACCACCAGAGCAACATATATCTATATTATCAACAGAACTCAACTTCTCAACCATTACATGTAAATTCGAAGTATCCCATATTACTTTTTTATAACTGGAATATTAAACATAAGAACTGAGGCTGAGGGTGATACGATAACTACATAGTACGCACTTTCCTTTGAAATCCAACCACATTTAAACAGAGAACTTACGAAAGCCTTGTAGGAAATACTTTACGAAATAGTAAAATGATTAGGGCCAGAAATTTGAAGTTTAATGACCTTATGAAAGCCTTATATTATACGGCTTCTCAAGCTACTTCTTATATCAGTCAACAGTAAAACTTCTTCATCAAACAAGAGATGCCTGTGAAAATGAAGTGAAACTTACCATGGAGCATCCAACGGCACAAAGCAGAGTCTCTGACAGATTCAGCTGCAGGAGTGAGAGGGAGGGAGTCGAAGGGTTCAAGAGCTTGAACCTCACAGAGAGAGAGAGAGAGAGAGAGAGAGTAGATGGAGGAGTAGCGTCTTCGGCAGTATGATTGGCCGATCGCTGGCTTTTTCGCCGGAAGTTGATCGGAGATGAGACAATAATAATATGATATTGTCGTCGCCATTGCTTGTACGTAAGTCAATTTAATTTAATTTACAAAAATTCATTTCCCACTTAAGATTTATTGGGCAAAAAATCACTTTTGATCTATATAGTATGTCGGTTTTATCACTTTGGTCTCTATAGTTTTAATTTTGTATAATTTACCATTGTAATTTTCAATTTTGTCAAATTTATTCTTGTAGTTTTCAATTCGAAGCAACTTAAGAAAACGTTTCAATTTATGTCGAAATTCTTTGCAATTCCATTGAAGGGCCTTTTGATCCACTTGAGGTAAATTTCTCCCGATTCACCTAAATTTTAACCTAAAGATGCAACCCTAAACCCAAAACTCATTTTAAAGTGACTGAGAAAAGCTCTAGCTTGTGTTTTACAGTCATATGACTTGAGCGAATTGAAATACCCCTCCATGTAAGGGACACGTGGTCAAAATTTAACAAAATCTAAAAGAATTTGACAAAAATTGAAATTTGCTCTTGAATTACTCCAAATTAAAATTAAAAAGATAAATTAAATTAAATTAAAACTACATGAATCAGAATGATAAATCCACAAACTACATGGATCAAGAGTAAACTTTTCCCTATTCAGTGTGTGGTGAAGTAGGCGAGGCTAGTTGTTGGATATTGACAAAAATATTTCATACGTGTTGGTTGGATTTTGGATTGCATTTTATTCAATGCAACTTTTGGGAAAAACAACTCTGATTTAATTATTTTCTTGCCTCGATCCTTTTTTTTATTTTTAAATTTTTTAAAAAAGCCATAAAGGGACAGCTGATCTCTCTCAGATTTGCCTTTTGCCCCATATTTGACAATTTTTATTTATTTATTGGTCAATGCTTCCAGCCTATGTGTGATAAGCCCTGGTAGGAGGGGCACGGGTAGTAATCTTATTATTATGGGTTAAATATCTTTTTTATTAATGGATTTTATACGAAAATTCAACTTCATCACTCAGAATAAAATTTAGCCAAATTGATCATTGTGTTTCTCAAAGTATACAATTTATAGATATTCCATTATCTTCCGTTAAGTGTAGTTAAAGGAAGAAGACTTGATGTGCTTCTGAAAAAATAAAAATAAAAGCTACATTTAATGAAAGATAACAGAATGTCTATAAACTTTAAATTTGGAAAATACAATGACTAATTTGGCTAAATTTTTTCTCAATGACTAAATTGAATTTTCGTGTAAAATTCAATGACTAAAAAAATATTTAATCCTAAAAAATGGGACACTCCAACTCCAAATGACTATTATTATTATTATTATTATTATTTTGAGAGAAACTATTATTATAAATAAGCAACCTCACAAAGTGGTTTAATAATTAAATGGGCCACTCCAACTCCAAATGACTATTATTATCTGATCTGTTGTCCTCGTCATGAAGCATGAATCATGATACATGCGGTGTGTTATGCAATATTTTATTGCATTTTAAAACCCGTAAACTAATATACACAACTAGAGAAAAAATATACAAGTTTCAACCATCGTTCTCTTTCGGTATCAGTGACTTTCCTTCCCTCTCCTCCTCCTATTCCCTCCCTTCTTTACCCCCCCAGACCTTCGCTTCCCCTCTCAACTTCTCCGAACGGACCCAGCAAGGAACTACCGACTAGGGAAAGGTACATCTGTTTTTATTTTTATATTTCTGCTACAAGGATGACTTGCAAACCTTTGCAAAGGATAGAAACAGTGTAGACATAATATATATATATATATATTTTTTTTTCTGATTAGTCTGAAATTCGTGTTAGCTGATATTGGAAACTGTTTTTTTTTCTTTTTGAAAACATTAGAAACTTAACCATGGACTAATTATGTGCTACATCAATTCTGAGTTGATAAACACGTGATCAACCATTTTTAGATTCCTGGTTTAACCATTAATATCACTAGTTATAAAATATAAAAAACAGAAGTTAGCGAAAGAAAATCATCACTGGAGAGGGAAAGAGAGATATAGAGAAAGACCTGAGTTCCAGGGATTTGGGGAGAGAGAGGAGCAAATGGGTCTTGGATTTGGGATAGCTTATTGCTATTGCCATTGGGATTGGGTTTGTTCTTGTTCTTGTTCTTGTTCTTTTTCTTCTTTGGGTTCAATTCGACGGCCGTTATGGGCAAACGAAAAAAGTATTAAAAAAGTAAATATTGTAAATTAATAAGTTACGGATTCAATTTAACCTTGTAGTTTGTTGCACATGGAATGACTCCTTTCTCGCATAAATATATATATATATATATATATAAATAAATAAAAACACATGGCCAGCGCTAAATGTGGCAAAATTGGTGGAGAAAGCTCTTTCCAATGAGGTGTTCGAGGACCTTGACTTGACTATAGGCATTTCTTCAATAATGTATTCATCTCTGCTGCAGCACACCGATCCCTGCCAAGCAAAAATAACTACGAAACAACTCCTTCAGCTCAAGCCTTCACACTAGTACAAGCGTTCTCTGTAGTACCAATTAATGGCTGACAGGACATCCATTGGAGCCCCCTCCTCAAGAACTTGGAAGTACCAAGTGTTTTTGAGCTTTAGAGGTGAAGACACACGCAAGGGCTTCACAGGCCACCTCCACGCCGCATTATCTGATGCCGGAATCCGCACCTTTCTTGACGACAACGAGCTAGAAAGAGCGGAATTTATAAAAAATCAACTGGAGCAGGCAATCCACGGGTCCATGATCTCCATAATTGTCTTCTCAAAGCGGTATGCCGATTCCAGTTGGTGTCTTGATGAGCTGGTGAAGATCATGGAGTGTCGAGAAAGATTGGGGCAAGAGGTTATTCCATTGTTCTATAATGTTGAGGTTTCAGATGTCCGGAAACAAACTGGTAGTTTTGCACAAGCATTTGAGAAACATGAAGCGGGCATCTGTGAAGGTAAACATGAGAAAGAAAGGGTACAGCGGTGGAGAAATGCTCTCAGTCAAGCTGCAGATTTGTGTGGGGAAGATCTTAAAAATGCTGACAATGGGTAATTACTAATTTCTTGTTCCTTGGATTATCATCTCAAGTTTTAACTATGCATTCTTTCTTACTTGATAATGTTAAATCCCAATCTTAATTGTTAATTATATCTTAATTCTAAATTATTAAGTTAGGGATTCAATTTAACCTTGTAGTTTGTTCTGCTTCTGTGTTTAATTGCCAGGCATGAAGCAAAGTTTATCGAGAAAATTCTTGGGGTGGTTAATAAATTGGTGAACAGAAAACACCAATTATACATCGAACACCTTGTTGGAATTACTTCTCGGATGGAGGTTTTGAGTAATCACTTGGATATCAAAAATTTAGGTTCTAAGGATGTTGTTCGCATGATTGGTATTTTGGGGATGGGCGGCATTGGAAAAACAACGCTTGCCAAAGCCATTTATAACAAATTTGTAGGTAGCTTTGAAGGTAGGAGTTTCCTTGCAAACGTGAGGGAAGTCCAACGCAGTAATGGTCTGGTTGGTTTGCAAAAACAACTTCTGAATGATATCTTGAAAAGCAAGAGCCCCATAATGGTTGGTTCTGTTGATGAAGGGATCACTGTTATACAAGAAAGACTTTGCTGTAAAAGAGCACTTGTCATAATTGACGATGCAGATGATCTACAGCAACTAAAAGCAATAGCTGGAGCTCGTGATTGGTTTGGTCCTGGAAGTAGAATTGTCATAACAACAAGAAATAAACATTTGCTAAAGCAAGGTGAAGTGGATAGCACATATATGGCTCAAGAAATGGATGAGGCAGAAGCTCTAGAGCTCTTTAGTAGGCATGCCTTCAAAAGAGATTATCCTGATAAAGAATACCTTGACCTCTCAAAACGTGTAATTCGTTACTGTCAAGGCTTGCCACTAGCACTTCGAGTGGTAGGGTCTTTCCTGATTGGAAGACCCATAGCGGAGTGGAAAAGCCATTTGAAGCAATTGGAAAGAAGTCCTCCTGATGGAGAAATTCAAGAAGTACTCAGAATAAGCTTTGACGGGCTACCTGATCGGGAAAAGAGCGAGATATTCCTTGATATATCTTGTTTCTTTATAGGAATGGACAGGGACTATGTAACACAAATATTAGATGGATGTGGCTTCTCTGCAGTGATAGGAATTAGTGTCCTCATCGAACGGTGCCTTGTAACTGTTAGTAAGCAAAACAAGCTGAAGATGCATGATTTGCTTCGAGACATGGGAAGAGAGATCGTTTATGAAAATGCCCATGGTCACCCAGAAAAATTTAGTAGATTGTGGAAACGTGAAGATGTAACATATGTACTGAGCGATGAATCTGTAAGTACTTTCCCAATGCATCATGCAAGAGAAGCATATGCATCCCGTGTCCATAATAAATTAAAATGTCCTTTTCCATTTCTTTATTTTTTTTGTTTAGTACAAGCGCTAAATCAAAATAAAAGAGGGAGTTCTCACACATCCACACTACCAAGGTGCCATATGAATTTGAACCTGAGACTTTAGTCTACAAGTTTAGATCATTTTTCACTTCGCTAGACCATGTTGATCAAAGCTCAATTAGGCATAACCAACAAAAAATATGTGCTTTGATTGCAAACACTAACTATAGGGCTTAACATGGTCCATTTCTATTAGGAATTATACCTTTTAGTTAATACATACACGGATTTTCATGTTTGTAAATCATTTTTCTAATTCGGTATGTTTTGTTAACAGGGAACTGAAGAAATTGAAGGAGTTGCTCTAGATTTGCGTGGGAATTTGCATGGAGATTTGCGTTGGGAATTGAATCGAGATTTGACTAGATTCAGTGCACAAGCATTTACCAACATGAAAAAACTGAGGTTACTCCACCTCATCAACGTAGAGCTCACTGGAGAGTACAAAGATTTTCCCAAAAAGTTAATATGGTTGTGCTGGCGTAGATTCCCATTAGAGTCCATTCCAGATGACTTTCCTATGCAACCAAAACTAGTTGCTCTAGACCTGCGGTGGAGCAAACTCAAAATAGTTTGGAAGGATTGCAAGGTATAATAATCTCAACTTCTCCGGTTCTTTCCTTCTGGTTCTATACATATATTATACTTCACCTTCTCTTCATTTTCGTTTAATTTCTGTATCAGAGACCTTCCTTTTGGATTTTAATTTCCATTCTAATTTTGTTTTTGTGTAACAGTTGCATCAGAATTTGAAAATCCTTAATCTCAGGCATTCCCGTCGGCTAACAAAATCACCAGAATTTTCAAAACTCCCAAATCTCGAGGAATTGATATTGGGAGGCTGTGTGAGTTTGTCGGAGGTTCACCCATCCATCGGGGATCTTGGAAGACTTTCTTTGGTAAATCTTGAAGGCTGCAGAATGCTAGAGGATCTCCCACTGAATTTCTATAAATCCAAGTCTGTTGAAACTCTTCTACTTAATCGTTGTTCAAGTTTTGAAAAGTTGGCTGAGGGCTTAGGGGACATGGAATCATTAACAATTTTGGAAGCAGATTACACAGCCATCAGACAAATTCCAAGTCTCGCTGGTCTTTCAAAGCTCAAGGTCTTGTGTGTAAATGCATGCGAAAACCTTCGTGCAATACCAGATTTACCAACCAATTTGTATGTTCTGAAAGCAAATGACTGCCCAGAATTGGAAACAATTCCAGATTTTTCAAAAATGTCGAATATGAGAGAATTGCATCTACGTGATTCGGTCAAACTCACTGAGGTTCCAGGCTTGGATAAGTCATTAAACTCCATGACAAGGATTCATTTGGAGGGCTGCACCAATCTCACTGCCGATTTTAGGAACAACATCCTACAGGTCTCTCTCTCTCTCTCTCTCTCTCTCTCTCTCTCTCACACACACACACACACACACACAAACACAGAGGCACAACTGCAGATGCGGCCCATATAATGATATAAGAATGTTTTGCTTATGGTGTGCAGAGATGGACTTCTTGCGGATTTGGTGGAATTTATTTGAATGGAATTTATGATATTCCTGAGTGGTTCAAAATCGTCAATGATGTGGACAATATCGTCTTCTTTGAAGTTCCTCAAAGAATCATGGGTCGTGATTTAAAAGGGTTGACTATATGCTTCGTTTACTCTTCAGACAAGCAAAAATTCTTAACAATGCATATTTGCATTATCGTTAAAAATCTTACCAAACAAACTGCTTTGCACACCAAGATAGCATTTGCCTCGGTAAAAACTTCTAGTAAACCTGAAGACCATTATCTTTGGCAGGGACAATTGTCAAACGATGTGCTCCGTTTGGAAGGCGGGGACGAAGTCCTCATTCTTGTAAGGCCTGATGATGTTGACTTTGTGAGAGTGAAGAAGACAGGGGTTCATCTAGAATGGGACAAAGTCATGAAGGAAAATAAATCGGATCGTCATTTGTATGATTGGGAAACAAATGGGGATTTTTGAGGGGAGTTGATGAGTCCATTTCAAGAAATTGTTGTCACTGAGACGAATGGTAACCGTACTGAGCAAGCCATCAATCTTGATGGAGGAAGAAGAAGTCATGATGAAGCAGAGACTGTATTTCTTAATCTTTCAAGCTACAGCACTATTACACTCTATACAGTTGTCTAACTAATTCACATACCCTACTAACAACTCACGTGCCTTGCACACCTAACTCACTAACTGTTTACAATCATATCAATAGTTAACAGTTAGTGCGCTTTAAGTAGATCAACACCCCAATGCCGGTTAAAATAACATCACTTGCCAAAACTCCATCCTGTTTTCTGGGTTGTGGTTGTAACCGACTGGGTTTTGGTTCTGTGCCCAGAATCAAAGTAGTCCAGATGCAACCTTGAAACCTGAGGAAGAGATGGAGATGGAAATCGAGGCAGAGGCACAAGGAAATAAATCATACAACAGAAAATAATTACGCATAAAAAATAATTTAAAAAACTTTCCATTAACTTCTTGGGTAATCTGATCCTGTCAATTACAAAGTTAAAATTTTCAATAAGAAAATACTCACAAATTTCAATAGGAAATCTACTATAATGATTTGGTGATGAGATGACTCAAATGAGAGAGCCATGCAGAGACCACCACCTGTCCCAAAGCCCCACATGTCACATTCTGGTGCATTCTTCACTTCTGTAGGTAGCAGACACGTGTCAGCATAAGTAGCAACATACGCTGCCCATCTCCTTCACACAAGTAACATTTTTTACATTTAAGACCGAAATAGTACATGGAGCTTCACATTTAAGACCAAACATAAATCCCAAAATATAGGAAAACCCTATGCAAGTTAGGAAGATATAAGGCTATTTGAAAAACCTAAAGTACAATACTCACTCAGTAACCCCCACTTACCACTTGTAGGAAACTTAAAGTACAATACTTACATGATATAAATGCTAAGTCCAAATATTATATTAGTCACTATATATCAACTCATCGTTTATCTAAGTCATATGCATTATATTTGTGTCAATTATCTAGTGTATGTGTGACAACTAAGCTGCATGATGCTATTTCTGACCTCAAATGTGTGGATGCCATGAATGTTGAAGTGAAAGCTTTGAACAAGAATGAAACTTGAGATTTAGTCCCTTTACCAAGAGGGAAGAAAGTTGTTGGGTGCATGTGGATGTTTACTTTGAAGTATAAGGCTGACGGTTCTATTGACTGATACAAAGCTAGATTGGCAGATGAGTGTATAACAAGAGATCTCTACCCTCAGTAATAAGGGAGAATGCTATAATGATATGATTCAGGAGTCTTCAGCCGAAGCACTAATTATGAATGAGAATGGTAATTCCAATCATACTTGTATGAGTCATATAAGATTGGAGTTCACATTAGGAGCTTGACATGTTTTCTGTGCGCTAATTATGTAACCACGAACATTGAATTAGAGAATGACTATATTACATTGTAATTGCAACTGAATAGGTTCTCCTCCACGTTTTACATTGGTTTGGATAACCGTGACATCTTGCAAGATGTCACTCACGGTTTGTGGAAGCCCTGAGGATATTCCATAATTATGTTCTCATAATAGGGAGAATTAAAAGGGGTTTTAATTCACAATCGATTAAGGAAGAGTTCAGATCGCCCATTGCCTCACTGATTAGAATCTAACGGAAAGATGAGAGATGAAAAATTAATTATGAGATGATTTGCAACTTCCTTCATGGTATTAGAGTGGGTTTGCCTACGTGTGAAAGCCCAACGGCCAACGTGCTCCACATTACCCAATATGAGTTGTCCACGTGTTACACTTGAAAATTCGACACACATGTTGGGGTGTGTGAAAATGTGAAGGTGAAAATGTCCCACATTGGAAAGTTAAAAAACCTAGCAATGGCTTATAAAGAGTTGGAGTACTCCTTCCATTAGTTTTGGGATGGAACCTCAACTTCCTTTAGAGTTTAGGATTTTAGGGTTTGACAAAGGTCTAAACTCTAAACCCTAAAGTCAATGTCTCATACACGTGCTCCACATCACCAAATAGGTGTTGTCTACATGTTACGCTTTAAATTCATCACACATGCGAGGGCATGTGATAATATAACATCACTAATTATTTTCTCCAAAATCCTTAAATTCATAAGAGGCCGTTTCGTATAGAGCACTCCTTCATAATGCATTGCTTTAAATCCCAAAATGTTGCTGCTTTCTCAAAAGTGATAAATGTCCATGCTGCATTTCCTTATCAAAAGAGTAAAACTGTAACACTAAAACTTAGAATAAATAAGTGTCACATACAAATAAAGGGTATATGAAACTAATTTTTAGAGTCATACTTACATATTTGGTATTTTATTATAATAATTTGAGGCTCTAAAAGCTTACGTATTGCCTTAGGATCAATAACATGTCTCATTTATGAAAAATATTGCGGTAAAATTATCATCGCGATATTTATTTGCAGTGGACAATTATAAGTTGTAATGATATTTTTATTTCATAATATCTTGAATTTTTAAGCGTATTGTTTATTAAACATGTCAACCACCTTTAAAAAGTTCTTAGATTCATCACCATGGTTGCCTACGTTAAGATTGAGAGGAGCTGAGCAGTTGAGCGAGAAGACAGAAGAAAATCGCAAATGAGAGACTATGCCTTCAAATGAATTAGTCAGGACTCCAATGTGGTGTTGCCGGTTCTATTGCAACATTATAGAACCGACGCAATGACCAGTCAAAGAACGCCGAGTGTAAATAATAAAAATAAATTTGTGCTCTTCAAATTCACACAAGAAAACAAAAGAGTACTGCATATAGAATTTAACCGAGGCAATATTAACACAAAAGCTGAGATTTAAGCTGAAAATCTCTAAGGGGTTCACATAATAGTGACAACGAATTCATCATTCTCTACAAAATCATCCATGTTAATACTCCGTACTGTTTTCGGCACACTGCAAAGTTGCATTCAATAAATCTCTCTCGTTTCTTTTGGCAGTATACTCCTATGAGATCTGGTTAGAAGTCCAAAAGGCCAACTCTAATCTTCCTTTTCTCCAGATTTCTGCTCTCTGCTTTCAGCCTCACTGCTAGCATGATCAATCTGGTTGCCAGTAGCGACCGCAGGATGTTCATCTTCTCCTTTATTGATTGATCTAATAAGCATCATTACCACAACCACAAAACCAATTATGTATACAGTTCCAATCCCAATAAATGAAGACATAAAGCCCATAAACGATGGACCACCAATTCTTTCCTTTATTATTCTTCCTTCCTTATATCCTTCCAGGAACTGTGAGACTTGAGATGCCTGATCTTCCTCATCAATGCTTTCTGAACCATTCACCTATTTTACAAAATAATGTCAACTGTTTTGAATTTCTATCATGCAAAAGTGTCAAAAATACAAGTGAAGTAAGAAAAACAAGGAAATCTTCAAGTGGCAAACGTAACATGAATATTATCTGGTGACCTGAAAAAATTACAAATGAATTTGGCTACAGATACAAACATGTCTACATCATTGTTACTGCATTCTTTTAGGTAACTTGAGAGGCAACTGAACAATTGAGTAACCTATATCATGATCCCTAGAGGATTAGTTTGGTGATGCATCGATGACTGGTTGGGCCCAGCGCAGGTTCAAACCCAGCCGGCACCCCTCATATACGTGGACTTAGGAATGATTTTTTGAATAGGCGCTAAGAAATTGCAGAACATTTTCTGCAAATTTCAAATAATTTACCATTGTAGTTTTTAATTTTGTCAAATTTATTCTTGTAGTTTTCAATTCGAAACAATTTAAGGACATGTTTCAATTTATGTCGAAATTCTTTGCAATTCCATTGAAGGGCCTTTTGATCCACTTGAGCTAAATTTCTCCCAATTCACCTAAATTATAACCTAAAGATGCAACCCTCAACCCCAAAAATCATGTTAAAGTGAATGAGAAAAGTTCTAGCTTGTGTTTTATAGTCAGATGACTTGAGCGAATTGAAATACCCCTCCATGTAAGGGACACGTGGTCAAAACTTAATGGAATCTAGAAGAATTTGATAAAAATTGAAATTTGCTCTTGAATTACTTCAAATTAAAATTAAAAAAATAAATTAAATTAAATTGAAACTGAATGATAAATCCACAACCTACATGGATCAAAAGTAAACTTTTCCCTATTCAGTGTGTGGTGGTGAGGCTAGTTGTTGGATATTGACAAAAATACGTTCGTTGGGTTTTTGATTGCAGTTTATTCAATGCAACTTTTGGGAAAAACAACTCGGATTTAATTATTTTCTTTCCTCGATCCTTTTTTTTTAATTAAAAAAAAAAGGCCATAAAGGGACAGCTGATCTCTCTCAGATTTGCCTTTTGCCGCCATATTTGACAATTTTATTTATTTATTGGTCAATGCTTCCAGCCAATGTGTGATAAGCCCTGGTAGGAGGGGCACGGGTTATTATGGGTTAAATATATTTTTTATTAATGGATTTTATATGAAAATTCAACTTCATCACTCAGAACAAAATTTAGCCAAATTGATCATTGTGTTTTTCAAAGTATACAATTTATAGATATTCCATTATCTTCCGTTAAGTGTAGTTAGAAGAAGAAGACTCGAAGTGCTTCTTGAAAAAATAAAAATAAAAGCTACATTTAACGAAAGACAATAGAATGTCTATAAACTGTAAACTTGGGAAATACAATGATTAATTTGGCTAAATTTTTTCTCAATGACTAAATTGAATTTTCGTGTAAAACTCAATGACTAAAAAATATTTAACCCTAAAAATTGGGACACTCCAACTCCAAATGACTATTATTATAAATAAGCAACCTCGCAAAGTGGTTTAATAAAATAAATGGGCCACTCCAACTCCAATTACTATTATTATCTGATCAGTTGTCCTCGTCATGAAGCATGAATCATGATACATGCGGTGTGTTATGCAATATTTTATTGCATTTTAAAACCCATAAACCAATATACACAACTAGAGAAAAAAATAAAAGTTTCAACCATCGTCTCTTTTCGGTGTCAGTGACTTTCCATCCCTCTCCTCCTCCTATTCCCTCCATTCTTTACCCTCCCAGACCTTCCCTTCCCCTCTCAACTTCTGCGAACGGACGCAGCGAGGAACTACCGAGTAGGGAAAGGTGCATCTGTTTTTATTTTTATATTTCTGCTACAAGGATGACTTGCAAACCTTTGCAAAGGATAGAAACAGTGTAGACATAATAAATTTTTTTTTAAAATTTTCTGATGTGCCTCAAATTCGTGTTAGCTGATATTGGAAACTATTTTTTGTTTTTGTTTTTTCTGAAAACATTAGAAACTTTACCTTGGACTAATTATGTGCTACATCAATTCTAAGTTGATAAACACGTGATCAACCATTTTTAGATTCTTGGTTTAACCATTAATATCACTAGTTAAAAAAAAAAAAAAAAAAAAAAACAGAAGTTGGCGAAAGAAAATCATCACTGGACACTGGATTTTGGGAGAGAGAGGAGCAAATGGGTCTTGGATTTGAGATAGCTTATTGCTATTGCCATTGGGATTGGGTTTGTTCTTGTTCTTGTTCTTCTTTGGGTTCAATTCGACGGCCGTTATGGGCAAACGAAAAAAGTATTAAAAAAGTAAATATTGTAAATTAATAAGTTATGGATTCAATTTAATCTTGTAGTTTGTTGCACATGGAATGATTCGTAGTTCTGCTTCTGTGTTTAATTGGAATGAGGTGTTCAAGGACCTTGACTTGACTATAGGCATTTCTTTCGATAATGTATTCATCTCTGCTGCAGCACACCGACCCCTGCCAAGAAAAACTAACTACGAAACAACTCCTTCAGCTCAAGCGTTCTCTGTAGCACCAATTAATGGGTGACAGGACATCCATTGAAGCCCCCTCCTCAAGAACTTGGAAGTACCAAGTGTTTTTGAGCTTTAGAGGTGAAGACACACGCAAGGGCTTCACAGGCCACCTCCACGCCGCATTATCTGATGCCGGAATCCGCGCCTTTCTTGACGACAACGAGCTAGAAAGAGCGGAATTTATAAAAAACCAACTGGAGCAGGCAATCCACGGGTCCATGATCTCCATAATTGTCTTCTCAAAGCGGTATGCCGATTCCAGTTGGTGTCTTGATGAGCTGGTGAAGATCATGGAGTGTAGAGAGAGATTGGGGCAAAAGGTTATTCCATTGTTCTATAATGTTGATCCTTCAGATGTCCGGAAACAGACTGGTAGTTTTGCACAAGCATTTGAGAAACATGAAGCGGGCATCTGTGAAGGTAAACATGAGAAAGAAAAGGTACAGCGGTGGAGAAATGCTCTCACTCAAGCTGCGGATTTGTCTGGGGAAGACCTTAAAAATGCTGACAATGGGTAATTACTAATTTCTTGTTCCTTGGATTATCATCTCCTTAAAAATGTTCTGTCCTTTTTGTTTTTGTTTTTGTTTTTCCAACTATGTTTCAACTATGTGTTTGTTTGTTTGGTTTGGTCTGAACTATGCAATCTTTCTTACTTGATAATGTGAAATCCCAATATTCTTAATTATGTCTTGATTCTAAATTATAAAGTTAGGGATTCAATTTAACCTTGTAGTTTGTTCCACATCGAATGATTCGTAGTTCTGCTTCTTTGTTTAAATGTCAGGCATGAAGCAAAGTTTATCAAGAAAATTCTTGGGGAGGTTAATAAGCAGTTGTACAGCAAATACCAATTAGACATCGAACACCTTGTTGGAATTACTTCTCGGCTGAAGGTTTTGCATCATCACTTAGATATTAAAAAGTCAGGTTCTAAGGATGTTGTTCGCATGATTGGTATTTGGGGGATGGGCGGCATTGGGAAAACAACGCTTGCCAAAGCCATTTATAACAAATTTGAAGGTAGCTTTGAAGGTAGGAGTTTCCTTGCAAACGTGAGGGAAGTAATTGCAAACCAACCCATTAATGGTCTGGTTGGTTTGCAAGAACAACTTCTAAATGATATCTTGAAAAACGAGGGCATAAAGGTTGGCTCTGTTGCTAAAGGGATCGATATGATAAGGGAAAGACTTTGCTGTAAAAGAGCACTTGTCATAATTGACGATGCAGATGATCTACAGCAACTAAAAGCAATAGCTAGAGCTCGTGATTGGTTTGGTCCTGGAAGTAGAATTGTTATAACAACAAGAAATCAACATTTGCTAGAGCAAGTTGGAGTGGATGGCATATATATGGCTCAAGAAATGGATGAAAAAGAAGCTCTAGAGCTCTTTGGTTGGCATGCCTTTGAAAGTGGTTATCTTAATCAAGAATATCTTGACCTCTCAAAACGTGTAATTCGTTACTGTCAAGGCTTGCCTCTAGCACTTGAAGTTGTGGGGTCTTTTCTGATTAAAAGACCCATAGCGGAGTGGGAAAGTCATTTGGAGAAATTGGAAAGAAGTCCTGATGGAGATATTCAAAAAATACTCAGAATAAGCTATGACGGGCTACCTGATCATACAAAGAGAGAGATATTCCTTGATATATCTTGTTTCTTTATTGGGATGGACAGGGACTACGTCACACAAATATTAGATGGATGTGGCTTTTCTGCAACGATAGGAATTAGTGTCCTCATTGAACGGTGCCTTGTAACTGTTAGTGAGGAAAACGAGCTGAGGATGCATGATTTGCTTCGAAACATGGGAAGAGAGATCGTTTATGAAAATGCCGACGGTTACCCTGAAAATTTTAGTAGATTGTGGAAACGTGAAGACGTAAAAGATGTATTGAGCGATGAATCTGTAAGTACTTTCCCAGTAAAGTTTTAGAATGCATCATGCAAGAGAAGCATATGTATCACGTGTCTATAATAAATTAAAATGTCCTTTTCCATTTCTTTTTTTTTTTGTTTAATACAAGTGATAATATAAATCAAAGTAAAAGAGGGGGTTCTTACACATCCACACTACCAAGTCTGTAAGTTTAGACCATTTTTCACAGGTGCCATTTGAACCTGAGACCTTAGTCTGCAAGTTTATACCATTTTTCACTTTGCTAGACCCCATTGCCATTTCTTATATTATATCCATTAAGATCAAGCTCAATTAGGCATAACCAACAAAAAATATGTGCTTTGATTGCAATCACAAACTATAGGGCATAACATGGTCTGATACTATTAATTATACCTTTTGTTTAATACATACATGGATTTTCATGTTTGTAAATCATTTTTCTAACTCGGTATCTTTTGTTAACAGGGAACTGAAAAAATTGAAGGAGTTGCTCTACATTTGGATTTGGATGTAGATTCGGATCTAGATTCAGATCTAGATTTGAACAGATTCAGTGCACAAGCATTTACCAAGATGAAAAAACTGAGGTTACTCCACCTCAGCAACGTAGAGCTCACTGGAGAGTACAAAGATTTTCCCAAAAAGTTAATATGGTTGTGCTGGCATTATTTTCCTTTAGAGTCCATACCAGATGACTTTCCTGTGCAACCAAAACTAGTTGCTTTAGACCTGCAGCGTAGCAGACTCAAAATAGTTTGGAAGGATTGCAAGGTATAATAATCTCAACCAAAACTAGTTGTTGTTGGTTCTTTCCTTCTGGTTCTATACATATATTATACTTCACCTTCTCTTCATTTTGGTTTGATTTCTGTATCAGAGGCCTTCCTTTTGGATTTTAATTTCCATTCTAATTTTGTTTTTGTGTAACAGTTGCATCAGAATTTGAAAATCCTTAATCTCAGTCATTCCTATGAGCTAACAAAATCACCAGACTTTTCAAAACTCCCAAATCTCGAGGAATTGATATTGCAATTCTGTAAGAGTTTGTCTGAGGTTCACTCATCCATCGGGGATCTTGGAAGACTTTCTTTGGTAAATCTTGAAGGCTGCAGAAAGCTAGAGGATCTCCCGCTGAATTTCTATAAATCCAAGTCTATTGAAACTCTTTTACTTAATCGTTGTTGGAGATTTGAAAAGTTGGCTGAGGGCTTAGGGGACATGGTATCATTGACGACTCTGAAAGCGGATAAGACAGCCATAAGACAAATACCATCTTCCATATTAAAATTGAAGAAACTGAAAGTTGTATCTTTATGTGATGTGGGAGGGTCGCCATCAACAAATCTTTTGCCTCCTTCGTTGCAAAGTTTAAGCTCTTTAAGAGAATTAGCTTTTGCATACTGCAGTTTAACTGATGATGCATTCCCCAAGGATCTCGGTAGCCTAATTTCCTTAGAAAGATTAGATCTTGCAGGCAATGACTTTCGCAGCCTACCAAGCCTCAGTCGTCTTTCACAGCTTCAAGATTTGTCTTTACATAACTGCACAAAGCTTCGTTCAATCCCAGATTTACCAAGAAATTTGAAAGTCTTAAAAGCAGATGACTGCATTTCATTGGAAAAAATGCCAGATTTTTCAGAAATGTCAAATATAAGAGAATTGTATCTACGTAATTCGGGCGAAATCACTGAGATTCCAGGCCTGGATAAGTCATTAAACTCCATGACAAGTATTCATATGGAAAACTGCACTAATCTCACTGCCGATTTTAGGAAGAACATCCTACAGGTCAATCCTTCTCTCTCTCTCTCTCTCTCACACACACACACACACGCACACATCTTTCTCTTTCTATCACATACAAGTTGTATGATACAACGCACTTGTACACATGCATGCATAAGAATGTATTTCTTATAGAAATTTGGCTCTGCATGGTATAGGGATGGACTTCTTGCGGATATGGTGGCATTTTTCTCAGTGGAAATGATATTCCTGATTGGTTCCACTGTGTCCATGAAGATAATATCGTGTATTTCACTGTGCCTCAAAGTGTTGGTCGTAATTTGAAGGGGTTAACTTTGTCCATCGTTTACTCTCCAGGCTTATTCAACAATATTTCCATTAGCATTACAAACATGACCAAGGGTACTGAGCTTGAAGCCAGGATCATACCCGATTGTCGAACTAAGGGTTATTATCTTTGGCAGGGACAGTTATCAAATGACGAGCTCAAATTGCAAGACGGTGACAAAGTCTTGATTGAAATAATTATAGTTGATTGGGTGCAGGTGAAGAAAACAGGTGTTAGTCTGGTATGGGACAAATTTATGAATGAAAATATGATTGATTACCATCTTTGTGAGTATGAACGACGCCCATCTCAAAATCTGGTCAATGATGATGACATCATTCATGTCGAATATGATTATAACATAAGAAAATCACCGGACTTTTCAAATTTCCCAAATCTCAAGAAGTTGATATTGAAAGATTGTCCGTACTTGTCTAAGGTTCACTCATCCATCGGGGATCTTGGAAGACTTTCTTTGGTAAATCTTGAAGGCTGCGAAAGCCTAGAGGATCTCCCACTGAATTTCTATAAATCCAAGTCTATTGAAACTCTTCTACTTAATAAATCAAGTTTTAAAGACTTGGCTGATGGCTTAGGGGACATGGTATCATTGACAACTTTGAAAGCGGATTTCACAGACATCAGACAAATTCCATCTTCCATAGTAAACTTGAAGAAGTTGAGAATTTTATCTCTATGTGGTGAGAATTTTGAAATTCCTTCTTTTACCCCTTTCGTTACATGGCTTAAACTCTTTAATAGAGTTATTATGTCTTGCAGGCTGCTACTGTTTAATTGAGGATACAATCCCCAAGGATCTATGTAGCCTAATTTCCTTAGAAGATCTGCTTCTTGAAGAAAATAATTTTCGTAGCCTGCCAAGCCTCGCTGGTCTTTCAAAGCTCAAGGTCTTGTGTTTAAATGCATGCAGTGAACTTCTTGCAATCCCAGATTTACCAACTAATTTGTATGTTCTTAAAGCAAATGAGTGCCCAAAATTGGAAACAATTCCTGATTTTTCAAAAATGTGGAATATGAGAGAATTGTATCTAAGTGATTCGTTCAAACTCACTGAGGTTCCAGGCTTGGATAAGTCATTAAACTACATGACAAGGATTCATATGGAAGGCTGCACCAATCTCACTGCCGATTTTAGGAACAGCATCCTACAGGTCTCTCTCTCTCTCTCTCTCTCTCTCTTACACACAAACATAGAGGCACATGCACCAATCTCACTTGCCCATGTAATGATATATGCAAGCACGTATAAGACTGTCTTGCTTCTGGTGTGCAGAGATGGACTTCTTGCGGATTTGGTGGAATTTATTTGAATGGAATTTATGATATTCCTGAGTGGTTCAAATTCGTCAATGATGTGGACAATTTCGTCTTCTTTGAAGTTCCTCAAAGAATCATGGGTTGTGATTTAAAAGGGTTGACTATATGCTTTGTTTACTCTTCAGACAGGCGAAGATTCTCAAGAAGGACTCATTGGCATCATCAGGAATTTGAAGATTCTCAAGATGGTCTTATTGGCATTAGCGTTGGAAATCTTACCAAACAAACTGCTTTACACACCAAGATAGCATTTGCCTCGGTAAAAACTTGTAGTAAACCTGAAGACCATTATCTTTGGCAGGGACAATTGTCAAACGATGTGCTCTGTTTGGAAGGCGGTGACCACGTATCAATTCTTGTAAGGCCTGATGATGTTGATTTTGAGAGAGTGAAGAAGACAGCGGTTCATCTAGAATGGGACAAAGTCATGAAGGAAAATGTGGATAATCCGGATCCTCATTTGTATGATTTGGAAACAAATGGGGATTTTTGAGGGGGAGTTGATGAGTCCATTTCAAGAAATTGTTGTCACTGAGACGAATGGTAACCATACTGAGCAAGCCATCAATCTTGATGGAGGAAGAAGAAGCCACGATGAAGCAGAGTGAAAACCCTAGAATTGAAATTGAGAGAAAGAAACAGAGAGAAGCACTGAGGGCGCTGATACCATGTTAACCAACATATTCAGAGAAGTATGAGTGGTATAACCAACATATTCAGAGAAGTATGAGGAATATACCTGAAGAAGAAGGAAAGAGAAACAGAGAGAAATTGCAGTCTTGATTTCTTTGGCAGGGACATTTGTCAAACGATGTGCTCCGTTTGGAAGGCGGTGACCACGTATCGAATCTTGTAAGGCCTCTAGTTGATTTTGTGATGGTTAAGAGGATAGGGGTTCATCTAGAATGGGACAAACTTTTGAAGGGAAATATCCATTCGGAACTTGATTTGTATGAATTGGAAGATGAGCCTCTCGCCCTTGTATCCATTCAGAACTTGTTTCCAAAATTAATATCCATCAGGAATACTTCAAACTTCTTTTTGTTTGTCAAGTCTGATCTGGTGCTTCTTTTTGTTTGTTTGTTTTTTTCTATTAATTGCTAGTAAGGAAGGATGCTTAAGTCCTATGTGAAACAGGTGTTGTGGTTTCTTTCCAATGGTTATTCCAATTGGGGCCATGGTTTTTTATCTGCTCCTAATTGATATTTGATGTTAGCTTCACGGTGCGATATCTGCTATATGATTCTAATGGTTTTATAAAGTTTTAAAGGACAATTTTCTTTTTCCTTCAAAAAAGAACTTAATTTTATAAAGTTTTTCCATATACACTTTTTTTCTTCTTATGAAGAAAGAGATTTTGTTTAGTTAAATCTGTCTCATATGTACCAGTTTTTGGAGTAACTTTTGCATGTTGTAGGTACACCACGTGGTTAATGCACCATCCAATACACATAGAACATATGGTAATATTGTCCAATACACATAGGATAAAAAAATAAAATATTTTCACATGTCTCATGTGTATTAGATGATACACCAGCCATGTTGTGTATCCAAAAATACAAATATTTATTGTTTGGGCTTCTACCTTGTTGTTCCTTCCTTATTGACCACCTTATGTGGCAATTGATGTGTCATGTCATGTCAATTAATGAATGTTGCCATAAGGCCATTCACTAAGAATGCTAGGGTTTTTTAATTTGTTTTTTAATTGACATAACATGACACATCAGTTGCCACATAAGGTGATTAGTTAAGGTGGTCAATATTATGTGTCTAAATAGCATCACTCCTGGTTTTAATGAAGTATGATTCTGAAAAAAAAAAAATGAATTTTATTATTCAAAGACCAATATCAATTCTACCTAGGGGTGGGCACGGTACGGTATGATACGGTATTGAGCTCGTACGCTACCGATACTGAAAATTTAAATCGGTATGGTACGGTATGAGATTATGGTTTGCTAAAATTGGTACCGTACCGTACCGTGCCAAATCGGTATCGGTACGGTATCGGTACCATTTCAATATCAAAATGATACAACTAAAAAATGAACCAATTCAATATTCAACACCAAAATAAGTGATGCCTAAGTTACAAATTCAAAGATTTAACATATTCAATATCCAAATCCTAATCAACATATTCAATATCCATCAACATATAATCAACCAAATCAATATTTATCCATCAACAGATTCATCAAATCCAAATGGTTAAAACTCATGCCTTATGGCTTACAAACTAAAATAGTTAAAATTATGTCTTATGACTTACAAAAATACAAACACAATCCAAACATAAATGACAAAAACATAAAGTTATACTATTCGGTACGGTACGGTATTGACCGGTACCAAAATCTTGATACCGCTACCATACCATACTCTATTGGTACGGTACGGTACCGAATATCTTCCCATACCAAATGAAACGGTATGAAATTGGTATGGTACGGTGCGGTTAGAGTATGGTTTCGGTATTTCGGTTTAAGATGCCCACCCCTAATTCTACCTCGTGTGAAGACTCTGCCTAACTGATATTTGAAGAAGAAAAAACAAAATTTCATATTTTGTGGTTGTATTGACAGATGGGTTATTTTGAGAATGAAAGTTTGTGTAATTTGTTTGATTACCATATGGCAGTAACAAAAAAAAACAAAAAACAAAACAAAAAGTTCATGTTTTGTGATTAAATTGATTTGCTCAACACATTTATGTTCAAGTAGGGAAGCTAATAATGGGGCGTTAGTTTGCATGGAACCGATTCAGAAACAAATTCTTCCGCATCGATTGATAGAAATTGGCTAGTTGCTCATTGATAGCATTTCGACCACTAACCCAATGGGATAGTTGCTCATTGATAGAAATTGGCTTAGTAATTAAAATAATGATTAATTGTACTTTTCATTTTTATCAGAATGCCTTTTTTGAAGGACCCCTCAAGCTTACTGTAGCTAGAATGCTAATGGCAAGATTGTGTTTGTTTACGCAGTTATGATGTCTTATTTGTACTTTTCATTTTTATCAGAATGCCTTTTGATCTTTTGCATTGAACAAAAGAACACTCATTATTTGACAGACCCGCCTGAATTTCCTCACGAACCCGAGGCGGATCTCGTCTTGGTGCCGACATCACACTCGATGTCGGGCCCACTTACTAAAACCCAAGATCTCCTACCAAAATTTTGGGGCGGTCCAAATAATAGATATATTCCAACCCAAAGCATGCTTTTAACATACAACAATCCAACAAAATGGCCTCCGGCCTCAAGTAGCAACCTAACATGGGCGATAACAGAGCATCTACAGAATTTGTTTACAACAAACAGTGGAGTAGAAAGAATTTACATAGACCCTAACAATCGAAAAGTTTGGAGCTCGCAACTGCTCAACGCCTAAAAGCAACTCTTGCTGGGCGCAAAAAAGTATGTGAGTGGACAAAAATAAAGTTTGCACTTTAAATCAACATAATAACCCCACCATGTAAAATAATGCTCTAGCATGCAGTTTCACAATTCATAAATCAAAAACTCCAACACAACAACCCAAAATCCAACAAATCTCCAAATCTCAAATCCACAACTCATTTCCCAATGATATGCAACTCTCACTAACCCGTACTTACTCATATATATAAATATATATATATATATATAACTAGGACTATAATATAATATATACTTCACTCCATACTAATGTACCGGGGAAACAATCCAACCGGGGGATTGTTAGCTGGTACGCAGGATTTCGAACACTAACCCGCGTCCGGGATGAGTAGTCCAACCGGGACGGAACTCCATAGCTCACACGCCGGCACTGCCAACGACACGTGTAGCTCACAAATCTCATAACAAGTCCTACGCGCGCAGACAGTATCATCACCCCACCGGCATTGCCAACGCACGTGTGTAATGATACTCAAGCAATATACATACTCTTCCCATACGCCGCACCGCCAACGACACGTATGGAAAGTGTCTCACACACCGCACTGCCAACGACATGTGTGAGACCCGCAATCTCATGGCCTTCCCACCCCACCGGCACTGCCAACGACGTGTGTGGGAAGCCTAGTAACTAGGGAATGGTACTCACCTAACATACTCATACATCTCACAACCATCCCTCAAACTCACATCTTTCCACAATCTCACCACAACAACCTCTCATACTCTATACATAGACAATATAGATAGTCATCCCAAAATTCATATCAACATATTCATCATACTCAAATATATATATCCATACTCAAAATATATTGCCAATACGTATAAGAATATTCAAATCCATCAACCAGATAATTATTAGATCAAAATCACCGTTTAAAATATATGCACAAATGTTTCATCAATAAAACCATGCATATGCTTAAAACAAAGTCCACTCACAAATAATCCCAAGCTGCCCGGCCCCGAGAGGGTCCTACCTGCTGCGAGTGGTCAACCGAAGTACCTATTTCGAGATACGAACCCTTGATTAATATAACGTACTTCCAAAATAGAAATTCACAAAAGGAAATACTTAAATCCCCAAGTTCCTGGTGCGTGTACGTCCAAAGGAATATCCTAAGGTCCGTTACAGGTTTGGGAATCGCTTCCCAATCGGTAATCGCGATTTCCTAAACTTCAAATTATTGAATCGGAACATCCGGGGCTCCGATTCACGATCCGCGAATTCCTATAGGTTTCTAAGAGTACCTAGATCAGCATACTTCAGTTTGGAAACGATCCAACGGTTAGAACTTATCGAACCCGGATAACGCACAATATGCGAAATCCGTTCGATAGTCAAACGACATCCAAATTGAGATCCGCAAAATCCTACGCACTCGTGACAACCTAAGGATCTCATCAAGATGAAAAACAACTTCACCAGCCTTGCCCACGCGCCGCCACACGCGCCGGCAGCGCGCGGGTGTGTAGAGAAATTTCCGGCGACGGAAAATCTCCAAATTACGAACCACCCTTCCAATCCTAGATACTACTCGACGAATGGAGCAACTTTTTCAACTACGGCAACGTCCAATTCGGACGGCAAGTGGCCGGAATTTCACATTAAAAACCGACCAAAACCTAAGTTCCAAATTCATGAATTTAAACTGCAATTTGATCAATTCATATGCCACAGCCAGCTAGAACACAGAAAATGGATGAGAAACCTCACCTTACCCGTCGGAAATGGTGGTGGAGGAGAGAGATCGAGCGCTGGAAGTTCTGTCACTTTCGCAGCTTTTCTGTGTTTTCCGCGAATCTCAAGGTTCCGGAGCTATGCTGGCCGGGAAGAGAGAGGAGAGGTGGCGGTTCGAACGGAACCGGTCTCGCTGACGGGTGGTGAGGTGGTGGTGTGAGGAGTTTTCCGATCCGATGAACAAAGGATGTGGAGGGGGAAAATCGCAAGGGAGGAGGGAGAAGACGCGAGAGAGAGAGAGAGAGAGAGAGAGTGAGGTAAAAATTGGAAAAATCTGATTTTTACTAAACCCTTCAAAATAATTACGGTTCCGCCACCGAACGTATTTTAATCACAAAACTTCGTTAAATCTCCGCTTCAAGCCTACCGCCTGTCTACGGTTTCGTCTCAGTACCACCTACGCAACCACACCACTCGTGGTCCCAAAATCTTCCCGGATACGAAATTGACCAAAATTACCCTTAACCCAAGAGTAAATTAATATTTTCTCTTAATTAAATTAAAATAGGAAATAATTGGAGTCGGGGTGTTACATTATTGTTTCTATGAAAAGGAAATAAATTTGTTTTGCTGTTATTCTCTAATTTTATAGTTTAGTTTTGGTGTTATATGAATGAATGTCTTGTATGACTTTGCTAGTTTTAGTATTGTAATAATACTTTTGCTAGTTTTTGTCTAACATCAGCCGGCTGCTCAAAAAATACACTACAAATAACAATGAATATGCATGCATCTAGTATGGTGTCGGCATGATACAATACTAAAAGTGGAACAAACTGCCATATGCAATCGAAGTTTAGAAAAATGAAAGAAAAAGCAAGGGGAAATTGACAGACTACGAATTGAATTAAGTATTCTTTACTAAGAGAAAATGAACCTATTTGGGAACATCAGGTATTCATTTTACTAATGTAGACTTGTAGACTTGTTCACACGGCGATGCAGAATATGCATACCTAGGCATTTTCCCAGAGTATTAGTCAATGGTGAACCACATATAGCACTTATTTCCTTGGCAAGCTCCTTGCATGTGTTGGGTGAGCAATGGACAACAAACTTAGAAAAATTGACAATCTGACCCGAAATCTTGCAAAACAAATCCCAAAAGAAGTTATCTACCTAAAGAAGTAATTAGGTCCATGACACTTTTCCTTATAATCTCATACTCTGAAGAGTTCCTGGTCATAGGATTGTCAACTGGACATTGACAATCCGCAAAGATCAATATACACTGTATCTGCTCAATTGGGAGGATGACTGGTCTTAAGTCATTTGTGTAAAGACACTACAATAAGTGTATGGGTGTTCGCTAGATAATGAATTCACTGAACACGATCAACTGAATATCTTGTATGGAAGTTTTACCTACATGTGAAACAAGATCTCTATAGTTACAATAATGTAAATTAGTCCTGACTTGTGACAGACCCGCCCGAATTTCGAACCCGAGGCGGATCTCGTCTTGGTGCCGACATCCTACGATGCCGGCCCACTTACTAAAAGCCCAAGACATCCTACCAAAATTTTGGCAGAGTCTCCTGTAAAATGCCCAAACCAACAAATAAACAACCTGCAACAATTCACAACAATACACAACCCAACTGCCAGCATGCTTTTAACATACTACAATCCAACACAAAATGGCCTCCGGCCTCAAGTAGTAGCCTAACATGGGCAATAACAGAGCGTCTACAGAATTTGTTTACAACAAACAGGAGTAGAAAGAATTTATACAGACCCTATTAATGCAGACGACAAGTTCGGAGCTCGTGACTTGCTCGAATGCCTTCAGAGCAACTACGTCAAAGCGCAAAAATGAAAGATGTGAGTGGACAGAAATAAAGTTTCACTTTAAAACAACATAGTAACCCCACCATGTAAAAATAATGCTCTAGCATGCAGTTTCACAATTCAGAAACCAAAACTCAAACACAAAAATCCCAAAGTCCAAAACATCTCCACATCTCAAGCTCACAACTCATTTCCCAAAATATATGCAACTCTCAACACCCGTAAATACCCATATATAAATATATATATATATATAGCAATATACTCCTCTCCAAACTAATGTACCGGAGACAATCCAACCGGGATTGTTAGCAGTACGCAGATTTCGAACACTAACCCGCGTCCTGTGGATGAGTAGTCCAACCGGGACGGAACTCCATAGCTCACACGCACCGCCAACGACACGTGTAGCTCACAAATCTCATATCAAGTCCTACGCTGCGCAGAAGTATCATCACCCCACCGCACCGCCAACGACGTGTGTGATGATACTCAAGCAATATACATACTCTCCCCATACGGCCGCCAACGACACGTATGGAAAGTGTCTCACACACCGCACCGCCAACGCCATGTGTGAGACCCATAATCTCATGGCCTTCCCACCCCACCGCACTGCCAACGACGTGTGTGGGAAGCCTAGTAACTAGGGAATGGTACTCACCTACCATACTCATATATCTCACAACCATCCATCAAACTCCTATCTTTCCACAATCTCACCACAACAACCTCTCATACTCTATACATAGACAATATAGATAGCCATCCCAAAATCCATATCAACATAATCATCGTACTCAAATATATATGTCTATACTCAAAATATATAGCCAAGACATATAAACATATTCAAACCATCAACCAAAGACTTATTAAATCAAAGTCACCATCATTTAAAGTATATGCACAAAACTTTCATAATTAAAAACCATGCATATGCTTAAAACAAAGTCCACTCACAAGTAATCCCAAGCTGCCCGGCCCCGTGAGGGTCCCGCCTCTGCGAGTGATCAACCGAAGTACCTATTCCAAGATACAAATCCTTGATTAACATCACGTACTTCCAAAACGGAAATTCACGAAAGGAAATACTTAAATCCCCAAGTTCCCGGTGCGCTCACGTCCAAAGGAACATCCTAAGGTCCGTTGATTGAATTCGCTTCAATCGCACGGTGCTCGCGATTCCCAAACTTCAAATTATTGAATCGGAACATCCGGGGCTCCGATTCACGATCCGCGAATTCCTACAGGTTTCTAAGAGTACCTAGATCAACATACTTCAATTTGGAAACGATCCAACGGTCAGAACTTATCGAACCCGGATAACGCACAATATGCGAAATCCGTTCGATAGTCAAACGATATCCAAATTGAGATCCGCGAAATCCTACGCACTCGTGACAACCTAAGGATCTCAACAGGACGAAAAACAACTTCACCCACCTTGCCCACGCGCCGCCACACGCCGCGGCGCGGTGTGTAGAGAAGTTTCCGCGACGGAAAATCTCCACACCAACGCCACCCTTCTAATCCTAGATACTACTCAAGAATGGAGCAACTTTTTCAACTACGGCAACGCCCAATTCGGACGGCAAGTGGCGGAATTTCAAATTGAAATCCGCCAAAACCTAGATTTCCACCCGATTCCAAACTTCAGATTCGATCCAAACCTACCCCAAAATCAGCTAGAGCATATCTGAAAGGATTCGAAAACATACCACACTCGACGGAAAAATGGCCGGAATCGCTGCGCCGTCGTGGTGAAAATCGGGTGAAAAACGGTCGAACCCGTCCAGTGGAATCGGTTTTCCGCGGGAAATGGGGTGGGTTATGATCGGAGCTTCAAGGTGAGTCGAACGGGACGGTGCCGCTCTTCGCGTCGAATCGAAGAACCGAAGAGAGAGAAAGAGAGGGTCGGGAGAGAGAAACGGGAGAGAGAGAGAGGGTGTACGCGGGAGGGAGAGAGAGAGAGTGAGGTGAAAATAGTAAAATTCTGATTTTTACTAAACCCTTCGGAATATTTACGGTTCTGCCACCGAACAAGTTTTGATCGCCAAAGCTTCGTTAAATCTCCGATTCAGCCTCACTGTCTACGTTTCGTCTCAGTACCACCTACGCAACCACACCACTCACGGTCCCAAAATCTTCCCGGATAAGAAAGTGACCAAAATCACCCTTAACCCAGGAGTAATTTAATATTTTCCCTTAATTAAATTAAATAGGAAAATAAACGGGGTCGGGGTGTTACAACTTGAGTCACCACAGTTGTCTTGTGGAAGCATCGTGGACCTTTGATCATACTAAAGTGTTATGCTTCTTAGGGGTATGACCATACGGTATAGTCGAGGCTCATAGTCAATACATGGAGGCAGGTGAGTGTACAAGAAGGGATCTCTACCCTCAGTAAAAACAGAGAATGCTATGATGATATGATTTAGGAGTATTCGGCCGAAGCATTAGTTATGAATGAGAATGGTAATTCCAATATTATATGAGTCATATAAGATTGGAGTTCACATTAGGGGCTTGACATGTTTTCCGTGCACTAATGATGTAACCACTAACATTGAATTAGAGAATGACTGTATTACATTGTAATTGCAACTGAATAGGTTCTCCACCACATTCTACATTGGTTTGGATAACCGTGACTTGTTGCTAGATGTCACTCACGATTTATGGAAGCCTTGAGGATATGTCATAACTATGTACTCATAATAAGGAGAATTAAAATTGGGTTTTAATTCACAATCGATTAAGAGTTTAGATCGCCCATTGTCTCGCTAATTAGAATCTAATGGAAATGTGAGAGATGAAAAATTAATTATGAGATGATTTGAAACTTCCTTCATGGTATTAGAGTGGGTTTGCCCACTTGTGAAAGCCCAACGGCCAACGTACTATGCATTACCCAATATGAGTT
This sequence comes from Prunus mume, assembly GCF_029339155.1. Taxonomy (NCBI): domain Eukaryota; kingdom Viridiplantae; phylum Streptophyta; class Magnoliopsida; order Rosales; family Rosaceae; genus Prunus; species Prunus mume. Next base: position 2,654,320 of record NC_142699.1, on the reverse strand, counting down.
GTCCACGTGTTACACTTGAAAATTCGACACATATGCTACGACGTGTGAGAATGTGAGGTGAAAATGTCCCACATTGGAAAGTTAAAAAAACCTAGCAATAACTTATAAGGAGTTGGGGTACTCCTCCTATTGGTTTTGGGGTGGAACCTCAATTTCCTTTAGGGTCTTGGGGTTTGACGTGGGTCTAAACTCTAAACCCTAAAGCCAATGTTTCATACACGTGCTTCACGTCACCAAACAGGTGTTGTCCACGTGTTACCCTTGAAAATTCATCGCATATGCGAGAAAACGTGTGAGAATATAACATCTCTAATTATTTTCTCCGAAATCTTTAAATTCATAAGAGGCCATTTCGTATAGAGTCCTCCTTCATAATGCATCGCTTTAAATCCCAAAATGTTGCTGCTTTCTCAAAAGTGAAAAATGTCCATTCTGCCTTTCCTTATCAAAAGTGTAAAACTGTAACACTAAAACTTAGAATAAATAAGTGTCATATACAGATAAAGGGTATATTAAACTAATTTTTAGAGTCATACTTACATATTTGGTATATTATTATTATGGGGGCGGATCCGTGGCACCATATTTTTTACACAAGTTTTGATACAATTTTTAGGCCATTAGATTACTCCACTTTTAATGGTTGAGATTAAATCAGACATGCCAAATATGTTTAATGTTTTAAGTAAACAATCATTAATTTTATTTTCTCTCTCATAAAAATAAAATAAAATAATTTTATCTCTCCTCCCTTTTTTCTTGGAAACGTGATCTCTTTTCTTGATAGTATCCTTTTTTACTTGATACTCTAATCTCTCTTCTTTCTCACGCGTACCTCTCTCTCTCTCTCTCTCTCCCTCCTGGGACCAAAAAAAACCTCCATCTTTTTTCACACATGGAAACTATACTTATATGCACTTGAACCAATTCTAAATCATGAGATATTTCCACGGAAGCACATAAAAAGGAGGGGATAGAGGTAGAGAGAGATTCTGTTAAGTCTGATAAATCTTAGTACATACATTATCCAATCAATAGTCAGTCAGGAGTTTCGAGAGTGTAATGTGCCAGATTGAAAAACCAGAAAAAGAAGTGTTGGAACTATTTCATGGAAACAAACTAGGATGTCCCTAATTTTTTCGATAGCATTACGATAGTACAGTCTCGCTGCAAACTATTTTGCCTTGGTGTGCCTTATCTAGATACATAGAAAGGCATATTGCTTTCGGGCATGCTCAGGTATCAGTCTGGACAGAAGCCCAAAAGTTGCTCTTCAGCTCTGCACTAGCATCATCATTCCAAACGCATTATCAGCAGCATATATATATATATATATATATATATGTACAGGGTTATCAATCACAGAAATGAAGAGCAAACCTTGAGGCTTGAAGTTGAATAGAGGTGGCAAAGGGTGCCCATTAGGGAGACGAGCATTAGGATCACAAAGTTGATCAAAAAATGGGTGGACACAGGCCTCGAGCTGCCAAAATTAAGAAAATAAACAACTACATTTGATAATTTGCTATCTAATACAGACATAAGAATTTCAAGTTCAATGGAATTAAAAGTTTAATACTCCAATGTCCCACTAATGCCCATCATAAGAAACTGGATTAAATAGAAGATCTGAAGAACTAAATCTCATCCTTTAATTTATGCTTACAAGCTCTTCATTTAATTTATCAAAAGCGTCATACTTTATTTGTGAACTCAACCTCTGCAAGAACAAAATGTCACATTAGCAATAGAATTCTCAATCACCAGCAACCAAAAATAGATATTTAAGCATATCATTGAGCATACACAATAAATAACAAAACAAAACGTATTTGTTTTAAGAAAAATGAAAATGGAATAAAAATGGATTAGAGAATTCATACGGTTGGTTTGCAGTTATTGGAGAGAGAGAGTGTAACACCCCGACCCCAAATTTGTCCCATGTTTTAATTTATTTAAGTGGAATTGAGAAATTACCCGTGGGATAGGGGTATTTTAGTCATTTTCTTATCCGGAAGGAATTTGGGAATTCCGGTTGTACCGCTATGTAGAGCACATGAGATGAGTCCGTAGACACGTAGCAGTGCCCGAATTGGAGTTATAACGCAGAGAGATATGATCAAAAGAAGCTCATGGCATAATCGTAAACATTTGGAAAAATGATTTTTGGTTAAAAGACGGAATTGCCCCGTCTCTCTCTCTCTCTCTCTCCGACGTGCTCCTTCTCTCTCTCCTCCCGCGCAGCTCCCGAGCAACCGCATTCACCGACGCCATTTTGGGTGGTGCCGCCGCACTTGGCATCACCGCCACGAGCCGTCGGGTTCGAACCGCCGTCACCCCAGAACCTTTCCGACCATCCCCGACGGCAAGCGGCCGAATCCGCGGAAAGCTCGGAATCGCCGGTTTTGACAGAAACCGTCGGCTCGATCTCCCTCCTCCGGCCACCGTTTCTGGTGATTGAGGTATGGGTTCCTACTTATTTTTCATGATCTAGCTGATGGTTGGGTAGGATTGCATCAATTTTGAGTGTAGATCATTCGATTTTCGATTTAGGTTTTGGCCGGTTTTACGATCGAGATTCCGGCCACTTCCGGTCAATTTTTGGGGTATGTCCAAGAACAAAAGTGACTCCAAATTAGGTGTATTACCTAGGGTAGGAGTCTTGGCTCACGATTTGGAGGTTTTCCGGCGATGCGATATCGCTTTAGACACCCATCTTGCCGGCGTGTGTGGCGGCGCATGGGCACCGTGAGCTGAGGGCATTTTTGTCCCATTGTGATCCTCTCGATGTCACGAGCGCGTAGGTGTGCTCGGATCTCATTTTGGATACCGTTAGAGTTCCAAACGGATATCGCATATCGCGTATTTTCCGGGTTCGCTAGGTTTGGACCGTTGGATGGTCCTGAAATTATAATATGTTGATCTAGGTATTACCAGGATCATGTAGGATTTGACGGATCGTAAAATGGAGTCCCGGATACTCTAGAAATGCCAACCCTAGGGTTAGGGTTTTAGCGACCGTCCGATCGTGCGATCGTGAGCGATCCGACCGTCCGATCTGGACCAAACTTGCAGGACGTGTGTCCTAGACCTTGTAGAACCTATAGGAACTTTCGGATCATAATTTGGAGGTCGTGGGCCCCGCGGGCCTGTTTGACCAAGTTTGGGTAGTTTGACCCTGGGCTGACCGCTAGACTTTTGTTGTAGTTCTACCATCCCAGGAGCGGTAGGATGACCTTAGTGACAGGCCTTGAGCGTTGTTGAGTCAAAAGGATATTGTGGTTTAGGATATAAATTAGTGAATATAAATGGGGGAGTTTATGGAATGCTTTATTTGTTGAGGTTTATATAAGATTAGAAATTATATTTTACATAATTAATTGTGTGGTTGTATAAAGGTAAATAAAGCGATCGAATGTTAGCTTACAGTGCTATACGCACTACCGTACCCCATAATATGGTTATGTGAGGGCTGACCCGGTGTGGTCGCACGCGTCTTTGGATTAGCGTGTTGGCGGACTCCCATACGCGTGGCGGTGCGTCCGACGTATGAGGAGATGTGATTGTGTGAGGGCTGGTGAGAATGTAGCGAGCCCGGTGTGAGGTCGCCGCGCGTCTTTGGATTAGCCGGCGTGTTGGCGGACCCCACGTGGCGGGTGCGTCCGGCGTATGAGGAGATATGATTGTGTGAGGCTGGTGAGAATGTAGCCGAGCCCGGTGGTGAGGTTGCACGCGCGTCTTTGGATTAGCGGCGTGTTGACAGACCCCATACGTGGCGGGTGCGTCCGGCGTATGAGGAGATGTGATTGTGTGAGGGTGGTGAGAATGTAGCCAGCGCAGGTGAGGTCGCACGCGTCTTTGGATTAGCCGTATTGCGGACTCCCATACGTGGCGGGTGCGTCCGGACGTATGAGGAGATGTGATTGTGTGAGGGTGGTGAGAATGTAGGCCCGGTGGAGGTCGCACGCGCGTCTTTGGATTAGCCGGCGTGTTGCCCCACGAGGCCGGGTATGTCCCGTCGTATGAGGGGTGATATTGTGATTGTGTTTGGTGTGTTGTGATGGATAAATCCTAGAATATATGAATTTGTGTGGCGGTAATGGTTTATTTGATATTAGGAGCCAGGATAGATACGAAAGAGCTACGTGTGGCTTGATCCCTTAGTAGGGTACGTAGGCAGCTGAAGTTACTAGGTGCAGCCACAGATTAGACCCCACTTAGGTGGTCTTATTGGGATTGGTTTGGACCTCGTTATTGGTTCCAAAACTTGGTTGAATTGAGGCTTGTCCTGTGGACTAAGTGAGTGAAGGGGTGCATAAATAGATTTTGAATTTATTATATGCATGTTTAATGCATTAAGTTATTTTAAAACTTTGTGGGCAGTTTTGCTAGAATCATTTGAAGGCCGGAGGCCATTTATGTAAATTGCATGAGATTATATTGTGCATGCTGCCAGTTGGGTTATAAAATGCGTTTTGTGCGGTGGAAATTTTGGGAAATGTTCAAATTCTGGGGAGACTCACAAATTTCGTGAAAGTCTCGTGCCCTTAATCCTCTATGGTAAATGAGGACGTAGATTTAAGGAGTGAACCGACGTAGGTGTGATGTCGGGTCTCCGCAGGTTCTCGGGTTCCGAAATTCGGGACGGTCTGTCAGAGAGAGAGAGAAGAGAGAGAAAAAAAAGATGGAGGTTTTTTTTGGTTCCAGGAAAGAGAGAGAGAGAGAAAGAGAGAGGTATGCGTCAGAAAGAAGAGAGATTAGAGTACCAAGTAAAAAAGAATACTGCCAAGAAAAGAGATTACGTTTCCAAGAAAAAAGAGAGGAGAGAGAAATTTATTTTATTTTATTTTTATGAGAGAGAAAATAAAATTAATGATTGTTTATTTAAAATATTAAAACTATTTGTTATGTCTGATTTAATTTCAACCATTAAAAGTGGAGTAATCTAATGGCTAAAAAATTGTGTCAAAAATATAGTTTTATTGTGTCAAAAACATTAAAACTATTAGGCCACGGATCCGCCCCCTATTATTATTTTATTATACTAATTTGAGGCTCTAAGGCCCGTTTGGTTCACGAAATGAATTTGAGGGGAAATCATTTTCCATGTCATTTCCCAAGGGATAGGAAATGGAAGATTCTTTTTCCACGTTTGGTAATGTTAGGAAAGTAACCGGAAGATATCGCTTTATTTCCTTTCCCATGTTTGTATTGAGTAAGAATGAAAAACAAAGTTTGTATAAGTTTTCAATTATACCCATATTAAATCAATAAAAAAAAAGAATGCATTTAATAATATATTGTAATTCTAAATTGTTAATGAGGACAAAATGGTCATGAAAAATGTTGATTTAATATTGGCTTATTTTCCCAAACTTTTCCATGTTGAGGAAAAACAAAACCTAAGTTGAGATGATGGTTTCACTTTCCCCCTACTTTCCTATGGGCCAGACAACGATTTCTCATGTCTAGACTTAAAAAATATAGGAAATCAATTAATTTTCCATCCCCAAGTCTCATTTCTTATGAACCAAACATGGCCTAAAGGGTTATGTATTGCCTTGAGATCAATAACATGTCTCATTTATGAAAAAGACCACGGTAAAATTATCATTGCAATATTTATTTGCAGTGGACAATTCTAGGTTGTAATGATATTTATTTCATAATATCTTGAATTTTTAAGGGTATTGTTTATTAAACATGTCTTTGCTTTTTTTTTGGTCTGTGTTTATTAAACATGTCAACCACCTTGAAAAAGTTCTTAGATTCGTCACTATGGTTAAGATTGAGAGGAGCTGAGCAGTTGAGCGAGAAGACAGAAGAGAATCGCAAATGAGAGACTAGCCTTCAAATGAATTAGTCGGGCTCCAATGTGGTGTTGCGGTTCTATTGCAACATTATAGAACCGACGCAATGACCAGTCAAAACTCCGAGTGTAAATAATAAAAATAAATTTGTGCTCTTTCAAATTCACACAAGAAAACAAAAGAGTACTGCATATAGAATTTAACCAAGGCAATATTAAAACAAAAGAGTACTGCAAATTTTGTATAATTTACCATTGTAGTTTTTAATTATGTCAAATTTGTTCTTGTAGTTTTCAATTCGAAGCAATTTAAGGACACATTTCAATTTATGTCGAAATTCTTTGCAATTCCATTGAAGGGCCTTTTGATCCACTTGAGCTAAATTTCTCCCAATTCACCAAAATTTTAACCTAAAGATACAACCCTAAACCCCAAAAATCATTTTAAAGTGAATGAGAAAAGCTCTAGCTTGTGTTTTACAGTCAGATGACTTGAGCGAATTGAAATACCCCTCCATGTAAAGGACACGTAGTCAAAACTTAACGGAATCTAGAAGAATTTGACAAAAATTGAAATTTGCTCTTGAATTACTCCAAATTAAAATTAAAAAAATAAATTAAATTAAATTGAAACTGAATGACAAATCCACAACTTACATGGATCAAAAGTAAACTTTTCCCTATTCAGAGTGTGGTGAAGTAGGTGAGGCTAGTTGTTGGATATTGACAAAAATACGTTCGTTGGGTTTTGGATTGCATTTTATTCAATGCAACTTTTGGGAAAAACAACTCTGATTTAATTATTTTATTTCCTTGATCCTTTTTTTTTTTAATTTAAAAAAAAAGGCCATAAAGGGACAGCTGATCTCTCTCAGATTTGCCTTTTGCCGCCATATTTGACAATTTTATTTATTTATTGGTCAATGCTTCTAGCCAATGTGTGATAAGCCCTGGTAGGAGAGGCACGGGTTGTAATCTTATTATTATGGGTTAAATATCTTTTTTATTAATGGATTTTATATGAAAATTCAACTTCATCACTCAGAACAAAATTTAGCTAAATTGGTCATTGTGTTTTTCAAAGTATACAATTTAGAGATATTTCATTATCTTCCGTTAAGTATAGTTAGAGGAAGAAGACTCGAAGTGCTTCTTGAAAAAATAAAAATAAAAGCTACATTTAACGAAAGATAATAGAATGTCTATAAACTGTAAACTTGGGAAATACAATGTCTAATTTGGCTAAATTTTTTCTCAATGACTAAATTGAATTTTCGTATAAAACTCAATGACTAAAAAAATATTTAACCCTGAAAAATGGGACACTCCAACTCCAAACGACTATTATTATAAATAAGCAACCTCACAAAGTGGTTTAATAATTAAATGGGCCACTCCAACTCCAAATGACTATTATTATCTGATCTGTTGTCCTCGTCATGCAGCTTGAATCATGATACATGCGGTGTGTTATGCAATATTTTATTGCATTTTAAAACCCATAAACTAATATACACAACTAGAGAAAAAAAATAAAAGTTTCAACCATCGTTCTCTTTCGTTGTCAGTGACTTTCCATCCCTCTCCTCCTCCTATTCCCTCCCTTCTTTACCCTCCCAGACCTTCCCTTCCCCTCTCAACTTCTGCGAACGTACCCAGCAAGGAACTACCGAGTAGGGAAAGGTACATCTGTTTTTATTTTTTATATTTCTGCTACAATTATGACTTGCTAACCTTACAAAAGGATGGAAACTATTTTGAGATAGCTTATTGCTATTGGGATTGGGTTGTTCTTGTCTTGTTCTTCTTTGGGTTCAATCGGAAAGCCGTTATAGGCAAACGAAAAAAGTATTGAAAAAGTAAATATTGTAAATTAATAAGTTATGGATTCAATTTAACCTTGTAGTTTGTTACACATGGAATGATTCGTAGTTCTGCTAATGTATTCATCTCTGCTGCAGCACACCGACCCCTGCCAAGCAAAAATAACTACGAAACAACTCCTTCGGCTCAAGCCTTCACCGTACAAGCGTTCTCTGTAGTACCAATTAATGGGTGACAGGACATCCATTGAAGCCCCCTCCTCAAGAACTTGGAAGTACCAAGTGTTTTTGAGCTTTAGAGGTGAAGACACACGCAAGGGCTTCACAGGCCACCTCCACGCCGCATTATCTGATGCCGGAATCCGCGCCTTTCTTGACGACAACGAGCTAGAAAGTGCGGAATTTATAAAAAACCAACTGGAGCAGGCAATCCACGGGTCCATGATCTCCATAATTGTCTTCTCAAAGCGGTATGCCGATTCCAGTTGGTGTCTTGATGAGCTGGTGAAGATCATGGAGTGTAGAGAGAGATTGAGGCAAAAGGTTATTCCATTGTTCTATAATGTTGATCCTTCAGATGTCCGGAAACAGACTGGTAGTTTTGCACAAGCATTTGAGAAACATGAAGCGGGCATCTGTGAAGGTAAACATGAGAAAGAAAAGGTACAGCGGTGGAGAAATGCTCTCACTCAAGCTGCAGATTTATGTGGGAAAGATCTTAAAAATGGGTAATTACTAATTTCTTGTTCCTTGGATTATATCATCTCCTTAAAAATGTTCTGTCCTTTTTGTTTTTGTTTTTCCAACTATGTTTTAACTATGCATTCTTTCTTTTTGACTTTGAACTTTGGTGTTTGTTTGTTCGTTTGGTTTGGTTTGGTTTGAACTATGCATTCTTTCTTACTTGATAATGTTAAATCCCCAATATTCTTAATTATATCTTGATTCTAAATTATAAAGTTAGGGATTCAATTTAACCTTGTAGTTTGTTCCACATCGAATGATTCGTAGTTCTGCTTCTTTGTTTAATTGTCAGGCATGAAGCAAAGTTTATCAAGAAAATTCTTGGGGAGGTTAATAAGCAGTTGTACAGCAAATACCAATTAGACATCGAACACCTTGTTGGAATTACTTCTCGGGTGAACAATGTTGTTCGCATGATTGATATTGAAAAGTCAGGTTCTAAGGATGTTGTTCGCATGATTGGTATTTGGGGGATGGGAGGCATTGGGAAAACAACGCTTGCCAAAGCCATTTATAACAAATTTGAAGGTAGCTTTGAAGGTAGGAGTTTCCTTGCAAACGTGAGGGAAGTAATTGCACACCAACCCATTAATGGTCTGGTTGGTTTGCAAGAACAACTTCTAAATGATATCTTGAAAAGCAAGAACTCCATAAAGGTTGGCTCTGCTGCTATAGGGATCGATATGATAAGAGAAAGACTTCACTGCAAAAGAGCACTTGTCATAATTGACGATGTAGATGATCTACACCAACTAAAAGCACTAGCTAGAAAACGTGATTGGTTTGGTCCTGGAAGTAGAATTATTGTAACAACAAGAGATAAACATTTGCTAGAGCAAGTTGGAGTGGATAACACATATATGGCTCAAGAAATGTGTAAGGAAGAAGCTCTAGAGCTCTTTAGTTGGCATGCCTTCAAAAGAGATTATCCTGATCAAGAATACCTTGACCTCTCAAAACGTGTAATTCGTTACTGTCAAGGCTTGCCTCTAGCACTTGAAGTTGTGGGGTCTTTTCTGATTAAAAGACCCACAGCGGAGTGGGAAAGCCATTTGGAGAAATTGGAAAGAAGTCATGATGGAGATATTCAAAAAGTACTCAGAATAAGCTTTGACTGGCTACCTGATCAGGAAAAGAGAGAGATATTCCTTGATATATCTTGTTTCTTTATAGGAATGGACAAGGACTATGTAACACAAATATTAAAGGGGTGTGGCTTTGCTCAACCGATAGGAATCAGTGTCCTCATTGAACGGTGCCTTGTAACTGTTAGTGAGGAAAACAAGCTGATGATGCATGATTTGCTTCGAGACATGGGAAGAGAGATCGTTTATGAAAATGCCCAGGGTCACCGTGAAAAATTTAGTAGATTGTGGAAATGTGAAGACGTAACAGATGTATTGAGCGATGAATCTGTAAGTACTTTCCAAGTAAAGTTTTAGAATCCATCATGCAAAAGAAGCATATGTATCCCATACGTCTATAATAAATTAAAATGTCAATTTTTAATTTTTTGTTTGTTTAGTACAAGCGATAGTCTATTCCAAAGTAAAAAGAGGGTTCTCACAAATCCACACTGTCAAGGTGCCATATGAATTTGAACCCGAGACCTTAGTCTGCAAGTTTAGATCATTTTTCACTTCGCTAGACCCCATTGCCATTTCTTATATTATATCCACTAAGATCAAAGCTCAATTAGGCATAACCAACAAAAAAAATATGTGCTTTGATTTCTAACTCATACTATAGGGCGTAACATGGTCCAATACTATTAATTATACCTTTTGGTTAATACATACACGGATTTTTCATGTTTGTAAATCATTTTTCTAACTCGGTATCTTTTGTTAACAGGGAACTAAAAAAATTGAAGGAGTTGCTCTACATTTGGATTCGGATCTAGATTTGACTAGATTCAATGCACAAGCATTTACCAGCATGAAAAAACTGAGGTTACTCCACCTCAGCGGAGTAGAGCTCACTGGAGAGTACAAAGATTTTCCCAAAAAGTTAATATGGTTGTGCTGGCATTATTTTCCTTTAGAGTCCATACCAGATGACTTTCCTATGCAACCAAAACTAGTTGCTTTAGACCTGAAGTATAGCAAACTCAAAATAGTTTGAAAGGATTGCAAGGTATAATAATCTCAACCTAATTGTTGTTGGTTCCTTCCTTCTGGCTCTATACATATATTATAGTTCACCTTCTCTTCATTTTGGTTTAATTTCTGTATCAGAGACCTTCCTTTTGGATTTTAATTTCCATTCTAATTTTGTTTTTGTGTAACAGTTGCATCAGAATTTGAAAATCCTTAATCTCAGTCATTCCTCTAAGCTAACAAAATCACCAGACCTTTCAAAACTCCCAAATCTCGAGGAATTTATATTGAAATACTGTAAGAGTTTGTCTAAGGTTCACCCATCCATCGGGGATCTTGGAAGACTTTCTTTGGTAAATCTTGAAGGCTGCAGAGCACTAGAGGATCTCCCACTGAATTTCTATAAATCCAAGTCTATTGAAACTCTTTTACTTAATCGTTGTTGGAGATTTGAAAAGTTGGCTGAGGGCTTAGGGGACATGGTATCATTGACAACTCTGAAAGCGGATGAGACAAACATAAGACAAATACCATCTTCCATATTAAAATTGAAGAAACTGAAAGTTGTATCTTTATGTGATGTGGAAGGGTCACTATCAAGAAATCTTTTGCCTCCTTCGTTGCAAAGTTTAAGCTCTTTAAGAGAATTAGCTCTTACATACTGCTGTTTGACTGATGATGAAATCCCTGAGGATCTCGGTAGCCTAATTTCCTTAGAAAATTTAGATCTTGCATTCAATAACTTTGGCAGCCTACCAAGCCTCAGTCGTCTTTCACAGCTTCAAGATTTGTCTTTAGAATTTTGCGAAAATCTTCGTGCAATCCCAGATTTACCAACAAATTTGAAAGTCTTAAAAGCAAATTTCTGCATTGCATTGGAAAAAATGCCAGATTTTTCACAAGTGTCAAATATAAGAGAATTGTATCTACGTCATTCGCGCAAACTCACTGAGATTCCAGGCCTGGATAAGTCATTAAACTCAATGACAAGGATTCATATGGAAGGCTGCACTAATCTCACTTCTGATTTTAGGAAGAACATCCTACAGGTCAATCCTCCTCTCTCTCTCTCTCTCTCTCTCTCTCTCTCTCTCTCTCTCTCTCAAACACACACATACATGTTTCTCTTTCTATCACATACAACGCACCTGTACACATGCATGCATAAGAATGTATATCTTATAGAAATTTGGCTCTACATGGTATAGGGATGGACTTCTTGCGGATATGGTGGCATTTCTTTCAGTGGAAATGATATTCCTGATTGGTTCGACTCTGTCCATGACAATGATATTGTGTATTTCACTGTGCCTCCAAGTGTTGGCCGTATTTTGAAAGGGTTAACTTTGTCCTTCGTTTGCTCTTCAAACATATACGACAATGTTTGCATTAGCATTAAAAACATGACCAAGGGTACCGAGCTTGAAGCCAGGATCATACCCGTTTGTGGATCTAAGGTTTATTATCTTTGGCAGGGACAGTTATCAAATAACGAGCTCAAATTGAAAGACGGTGACAAAGTCTTGATTGAAATAATGGAGTATTGGGTGAAGGTGAAGAAAACAGGTGTTAGTCTGGTATGGGACAAATTTATGAACGAAAATATGATTGATTACCATCTTTGTGCTTATGAACGACGCCCATCTCAAAATCTGGTCAATGATGATGACATCATTCATGTCGAAGATGATGATCACATAACAAAATCACCAGACTTTTCAAAATTCCCAAATCTTGAAAAGTTGATATTGAAAGGTTGTGAGCGCTTGTATAAGGTTCACTCATCCATCGGGGATCTTGGAAGACTTTCTTTGGTAAATCTTGAAGGCTGCATCGATCTAGAGGATCTCCCACTGAATTTCTATAAATCCAAGTCTATTGAAACTCTTATACTGAATGGTTGTTCATGGTTTCAAGACTTGGCTGATGGCTTAGGGGACATGGCATCATTGACAATTTTGGAAGCAGATGACACAGCCATCAGACAAATTCCATCTTCCATAGTAAAATTGAAGAAGTTGAGAATTTTATCTCTATCTGGTGAGAATTTTGAAATTCCATCTTTTACCCCTTTCGTTACATGGCTTAAACTCTTTAATAGAGTTATTATGTCTTGCAGGCTGCGAGACCTTCGTGCAATCCCAGTTACCAACCAATTTGTATGTTACTGGAAGCAAATGGCTGCCCAAAATTGGAAACAATTTCAGATTTTCAAAATGTCGAATATGAGAGAATTGTATCTCAGTGATTCGTTCAAACTGACTGAGGTTCGAGGCTTGGATAAGTCATTAAACTCCATGACAAGGATTCATATGGAAGGCTGCACCAATCTGACTGCCGATTTTAGGAACAAGCATCCTACAGAGTCTCTCTCTCTCTCTGTCTCTCTCTCTCTCTCACACGCACACACACACAAACACAGAGGCACAGCTGCAGATGCGCCCATGTAATGACATATACAAGCACTTATAAGTGTCTTGCTTACGGTGTGCGGATGGACTTCTTGCGGATTTGGTGGAATTTATTTGAATGGAATTTATGATATTCCTGAGTGGTTCAAATTCGTTGATGTGGACAATATCGTCTTCTTTGAAGTTCCTCAAAGAATCATGGGTCGTGATTTAAAAGGGTTGACTATATGCTTCGTTTACTCTTCGGACTATCCAGAACTTGAAGATTCTGAAGGTCCTATTGGCATTATCGTTAGAAATCTTACCAAACAAACTGATTTGCACACCAAGATAGCATTTGCCTCCTTAAAATCTTCAATGAATCAAGAACACGAAGGCGATTCGTGAACTTGAAGACGATTCGGTGAACTCAAGAACACGAAGACGATTTGGTGAACTGAAGCGATTCCAGTGAACACGAAGCGATTATCTTTGGCAGGGACAATTGTCAAACGATGTGCTCCGTTTGGAAGGCGGGGACCGAGTCTCCATTCTTGTAAGGCCTGATGATGTTGATTTTGTGAGAGTGAAGAAGACGGGTTAATCTAGAATGGGACAAAGTCATGAAGGAAAATATGGAAAATAAATCGGATCCTCATTTGTATGATTTGAAAACAAATGGGGATTTTTGAGGGGGAGTTGATGAGTCCATTTCAAGAAATTGTTGTCACTGAGACGAATGGTAACCATCTTGAGCAAGCCATCAATCTTGATGGAGGAAGACGAAGCCATGATGAAGCAGAGTGAAAACCCTAGAATTGAAATTGAAAGAAAGAAAGCAGAGAGAAGTGAGAGCGATACCATGTTAACCAACATATTCAGAGAAGTATGAGGAATATACGAAGAAGAAGGAAAAGAAAGCAGAGAGAAATTGCAGTCTTGATTTCTTTGGCAGGGACATTTGTCAAACGATGTGCTCCGTTTGGAAGGCGGTGACCACGTATCGAATCTTGTAAGGCCTCTAGTTGATTTTGTGATGGTTAAGAGGATAGGGGTTCATCTAGAATGGGACAAACTTATGAAGGGAAATATCCATTCGGAACTTGATTTGTATGATTTGGAAGATGAGCCTTTCGCCCTTGTATCTATTCGGAACTTGTTTCGAAAATTAATTCTTCTTTTGTTATCATCAAGAATACTTCAAACTTCGTTTTCTTTGTCAAGTCTGATCTGGTGCTTCTTTTTGTTTGTTTGTTTTTTTTCTATTAATTGCGAATAAGGAAGGATGCTTAGCTCCTACGAGAGGGAAAAAAATGGTTAAGAGGACCAATATGGGGTGTTTTTGCAGCAAGAGGAAGACGTATGTGAGCCCACTTGCATCCTGGGCTCGCAAGATTTCTATGTGAAACAGGTGTGGTTTCTCCAATGGTTATTCCAATTGGGGCCATGGTTTTTTATCTGCTCCTAATTGATATTTGATGTCAGTTTCACGGTGCGATATCTGCTATATGATTCTAATGGTTTTATAAAGTTTTCAAGGACACTTTTCTTTCTCCTTCCAAAAAGAACTTAATTTTATAAAGTTTTTTCATATACACTTTCTTTCTTCTTATGAAGAGAGATTTTATTATGAGATATTTAATCATATACCCATTCTTAATACTAATAATATATTATAAGAAATTAAATGCCTCTTTGTTATGTTATACATAGGCTTTGAGTGTGTTTGTAAAGTCCATTTTATATAGGGCATTTTTATAATTTTGGCCCCTATATTAGGTATAATAGTGAATCTCCCTGTTTTTGGAGTAACTTTTGCATGTTGCAGGTATACCACGTGGTTAATGTACCATCCAATACACAAAACATATGGTAATATTGTCCAATACACATAGGATAAAAAAAAAATTATTTTCACATGTCTCATGTGTATTAGATGATACACCAGCCACGTTTGGTTCATGAAATGAATTTGAGGGGAAATTATTTTCCATATCATTTCCCAAGGGATGGGAAATGGAAGATTCTTTTTCCACGTTTGGTAATGTTGGGAAAGTAACCAGAAGATATCACTTTATTTCATTTCCCATGTTTGTTCTGAGTATGAATGGAAAACAAAGTTTGTATAAATTTTCAATTATACCCATATTAAATTTAATAAAAAAAAGAATGCATTTAATGATATATTGACAGAACTCGTCCCGAATTTCCGGAACCGAGGCGATTTACCACTCTGGAGAACCCGCATCACACCCACGCTGTTCCTCCTTAAATCTATGTCCTCGTTTACTGAGAGGATTAAGGGCACGATTTTCTGCGAAATTTGGCGAAGTCTCCTAGAATTGAACATTTCCCCAAAATTTCCACCTGCATAAAACACATTTTATAACCCAACCAGCAGACGCATAATAAAATCTCATGCAATTTACACAAATGGCCTCCGGCCTTCAAATGATTTTAGCAGAACTACCCACAATGTTTTTACAATAACTTAATGCGTCAATCATGCATATAACAAATTCAAAATCTATTTACGCACACCTTCACTTACTTAGTCCCCATGACAAGCCTCAATTCAACCAAGTTTTGGGACCAACAACGAGGTCCAAACCGATCCCAATAAGACCACCTAAGTGGGGTCTAATCTGTGGCTGCACCTAGTAACTCAGGCTGCCTACGTACCCTACTAAGGGATCAAGCCACACGTAGCTCTTTCGTATCTATCCTGACTTTTAATATCAAATAAACCATTACCGCCATACAATTTCATACATTCTAGGATTAATCCATCACAACACATCAAACACAATCATAATATCTCCTCATACGCCGGAACATCCAAAATTACGTATGGGACCTATCCGTATGCCGGATAAACCTACGACACATGAGAACTCATCAACATATCACATAATCCCCTCAAACGACGGGACGCACCCGGCCTCGTATGGGGTCTATCAACACACCGCTAATCCAAGATGCGTGCGACCTCACCGGGCTGGCTACATTCTCACCAGCCCTCACACAATCATATCTCCCTTATACGTGGGGACGCACCCAGCCACGTATGAGGTGCATCAACACGCCGGCTAATCCAAAGGCGCGTGCGACCTCACACTGGGCCTGGCTACATTCTCACCAGCCCTCACACAATCATATCTCCTCATACGCCGGGATGCACCGCCCACGTGTAGAGTGCATCAACACGCGGCTAATCCAAAGGCGCGTGCGACCTCACACCTGGGCCAGCTACAGTCTCACCAGCCCTACGGGTTTAAAGGCCTCAATATGATCACAATATAGAGGGGGTACGTGGGGTAGTGCGTATAGCACTGTAAGCTAACATTCAATCGTTTTATTTACTTTTATACATCCACACAATTAAATAGATAATATATAATTTCTAATCTTATATAAACCTCAACCCATAAAGCATTCCATAAACTCCCCCATTTAAATTCACCAATTTATATCCTAAACCCACAATATCCATTTAACTCAACAACGCTCAAGACCTATCACTAAGGTCATTCTAACCATCCTGGGATGGTAGAACTACAACAAAAGTCTAGCGGTCAACCCAGGGTCAAACTACCCAAACTTGGTCAAACAGGCCCGCGGGGCCCATGACCTCCAAATTCCGATCCGAAAGTTCCTATAAGTTCTACAGGCTCTAGGACACATGTCCTGCAAGTTTGGTTCAGATCGGACGGTCGGATCGCTCACGATCGCACGATCGGACGGTCACTAAAACCCTAACCCTAGGGTTGGAATTTCTGGAGTATCCGGGACTCCATTTTACGATTCGTCGAATCCTACATGATCCTGATAATACCTAGATCAACATATCATAACTTCAGGACCATCCAACAGTCCAAACCTAGCGAACCCGGAAAATACGCGATATGCGATATCCGTTTGGAACTCTAACGGTATCCAAAATGAGATCCGAGCACACCTACGTGCTCGTGACATCGAGAGGATCACAGTGGGACAAAAATGCCCCTCGCTCTGCCCACGCACCGCCACATGCCGGCGTGTGGGTGTCCAAAGCGATACCCATGGCCGGAAAACTTCCAAATCGTGAGCCAAGACTCCTACCCTAGGTAATACACCTAATTTGGAGTCACTTTTATTCTTGGACATACCCCAAAAACTGGCCAGGAAGTGGCGGAATCGCGATCGCAAAACCGGCCAAATTTCAATCGTAGATCGAGCTACTTAGCCTCAAAATTTATGAAATCCTACCCAACCATCAGCTAGAGCTCGGAAAATAGGTGAAACCATACCTCACTTGCCGGAATCGGTGGCGAACGACGGAGAACGAAGCGGGTTTGGCGGCAAACCGGCTGTTTTCTTCGATTTTCCGGCGAAATCCCGGCGGCTGGCGGCGAGACCGGCTGGGGTAGGAAGAGGGCCGGCGGCCGATCATTTTGGTACGGCCCGTCGACTTTGGTGGTCGGACGAGAGCGGCATTAAAGCGTGGCCATTTGGCCGTCGCGCGAGAGAGAGAGAGAGAGAGAGAGAGAGAGAGAGAGAGAGAGAGAGAGAGAGAGAGAGAGAGAGAGAGAGAGAGAGACAGGGGCAATTTCGTCTTTTAACCAAAAATCCATTTTCCAAATATTTACGATTATGCCACTGAGCTTCATTTGATCATATCTCTCTCGTTACAACTCCGATTCGAGCCCACTACGTGTCTACGGACTCATCTCACCGTGCTCTACGCAACGGTACAACCGGAATTCCCAAAGTCCTTCAGGATAAGAAAATGACTAAAATACCCCTATCCCACGGGTAATTTCTCAATTCCACTTAAATAAATTAAAACATTGGATAAATTTGGGGTCGGGGTGTTACATATATTGTAATTCTAAATTGTTAATGAGGACAAAATGGTCATGAAAAATGTTTATTTAATATTGGCTCATTTTCCCAAACTTTCCTATGATGAGGGAAAACAAAACCCAAGTTGAGAGGATGGCTTCACTTTCCTCATTTCAGTATGGAACAACGATTTCTCATGTCTGGACTTACCAAACATAGGAAACCAAACAGGACCTAAAAGGTTATGTATTGCCTTGAGATCAATAACACGTCTCATTTATGAAAAATATAGCGATAAAATTATCATCACAATATTTATTTGCAGTGGACAATTCTGGGTTGTAATGATATTTTTATTTCATAATATCTTGAATTTTTAAGGGTATTGTTTATTAAACATGTCAACCACCTTTAAAAAGTTCTTAGATTCGTCACTATAGTTGCCTAAGTTTAGATTGAGAGGAGCTGAGCAGTTGAGCGGGAAGACAGAAGAAAATGGCAGATGAGAGACTACGCCTTCAAATGAATTAGTCAGGGCTCCAATGTGGTGTTGCCGGTTCTATTGCAACATTATAGAACCGACGCAATGACCAGTCAAAGAACGCCGAGTGTAAATAATAAAAATAAATTTGTGCTCTTCAAATTCACACAAGAAAACAAGAGAGTACTGCTTATAGAATTTAACCAAGGTAATATTAACACAAAAGCTGAAATTTAAGCTGAAAATCTCTAAGGGGTACACATAATAGTGACAACGAATTCATCATTCTCTACAAATCCATCCATGTTTTCAGCACACTGCAAAGTTGCATTCAATAAATCACTCTCGTTTCTTTTGGAAGTATACTCCTATGAGATCTGGTTAGAAGTCCGGAAGGCCAACTCTAATCTTCCTTTTCTCCAGATTTATGCTCTCTGCTTTCGGCCTCACTGCTAGCATGATCAATCTGGTCGCCAGTAGCGACCGCAGGATGTTCATCATCTCCTTTATTGATTGATCTAATAAGCATCATTACCACAACCACAAAACCAATTATGTATACAGTTCCAATCCCAATAAATGAAGACATAAAGCCCATAAACGATAGACCACCAATTCTTTCCTTTATTATTCTTCCTTCCTTATATCCTTCCAGGAACTGTGAGACTTGAGATGCCTGATCTTCCTCATCAATGCTTTCTGAACCATTCACCTATTTTACAAAATAATGTCAACTGTTTTGAATTTCTATCATGCAAAAGTGTCAAAAATACAAGTGAAGTAAGAAAAACAAGGAAATCTTCAAGTGGCAAACGTAACATGAATATTATCAGGTGACCTGAAAAAATTACAAATGAATTTGGCTACAGATACAAACATGTCTACATCTTTGTTACTGCATTCTTTTAGGTAACTTGAGAGGCAACTGAACAATTGAGTAACCTATATCATGATCCCTAGAGGATTAGTTTGGTGATGTATCGATGACTGGTTGGGCCCAGCACAGGTTCAAACCCAGCCGGCACCCCTCACAAGTTGACCTAGCCACAAAAGAAATTTGTTTTTAAAGGTATTACTTATATCCCATATGATCCCATGCTTGTGGGTCAAACATTATAAAGCTATAGCTCCCATCTCAGTTTTTCCTATTAGTAATGTATGATACTCAAGCTCACAGGTAAGAAAAGAAGGGAAAGGCTCTACAGGTCATCAGAGATGATCTAAATCATACGTGCTGGCAGCTACTATGATAGTAACTGTGTGCATTTCATAAGTCATCCATTGTCTCTACACAGGTCAGTGAACAACCTCGTTTCTAATGTGGAAGCAAACCCAAATTTGGAAGGCACAGACAAAGCAACCTCTTTGCTGACATTCTCTTTTTCCGTGTCTCCTTGATGGTATGCTCTTCATCTTCTTATCTCTAGCTCGCTTAATTATTTTACTGCTTTCTCAGTTTATTCACCTGCATGGTAAACGAATTGATCTAGGCAAGGATACATGCCTTATAAATAACAGTTTCTTTTCCAATAGAAATTAAACTAGATAACGAATGTCATGGTGTGCCACAGTCACAACCTATTTCACTCTAAGTTACGAAACATATAATCACCAGAACAAATAAAAATAAAAAACAATCAACCATATACCATTTTCAAAGCTAAATTTATCATGGAAATCTAAAAGAAATCCGAATTTCTAATAACCAATCACTTACAGTAAAGTACTCCTCCATTCGATCCCAAACAACCATTTTTGGAAGTCTTGTCTTCTTGTTGGCTCCAAATGTATCAGCAAAGTCTTCCCACTGTTTGATCCCAACATAACCAAAGACAAAATCCCGATTTGCAGATGCAGCTGATTTCAAAATCTTGATCAGTTTCTTTGATTTCTCTTCATCCTCATCCTCCACAATTGTCAAAACAATTTTCCTTTCATCATCGCTCAACAATTTTAATGTCTCATAATTTATGGGCATGGCCAAAGGGAACAAACTGTGTCTTATAAACTCTTCCAAAAACTCCTCTGCATTTTCAAAAAAACTAGGTAAAGCACAAAAAAATGAAAAATTTACTCATTATAGAAGAAAATAAAGAATGGATTTTATAACTTGTTGAAATGCAGAGTTCTTATTCCAACCACAAGAAATTGTGTCATCCGATAAACAGTAAGACATCTAAAGATTATGTTTGATTACTATGGTCATTAAGGTCAGTACAGTTGATTATCGTTACAGTCAAGGTCAGCTTGAATTTGGATAAGATCTATGATTCAGGGGCAACAACTTCAAACTCACCATGTCTCTAACTCTTAAAAGACTGATAACTATCATCTCATAGCTGAGCATGCACCATAAAGCTCAGTCCATTATGAAGAACAAGCATAAGCAAATAGGTTCACTTCTACTAAAAATAAATAAAGCAGGCATACAAAAAGATAATCGATTCTAATGCATTTCACAACAAGAAGCAATATTTATAATAGATCATTGAGGCAAAATAAAAACATTAAACAAAATTATAATCAACTCTCTGAGGAGTGGGAAATAATATTAGTCACCTTACCTCTGTGATTTTTAAAAAGAAACTGCATCCCTTATTTTTATTTCAAAGGACTTCACAAAAATTGGGCTTTTGTGCACATTTCAAGCATAAAAGTCAGAATGCAACAATAGTATGCAAACGAGATGGCATGAAAAGCACTCTCCTAAATGCCTCTCAACTGCATCAATGACTTTACCTCTAAATAAATGCTTTCTTACGAAAAGACGGATCCTATAAGCAATGCAAGTTGAAGAAATCAAGGAAATGAGATGTCCAACACCAACCCGTAAATATGCAACGTGATGTGTCATTTTGACTCGAGAAAGGCCACATTAACTAAAATGTACTAAATACACACTATGATGTATTTAGTGGTGAACTAGGGCAGATAAACCAAACCCAACTAACCTTCATAGGGGCCATAGAAGATGTTGTGCTCATTGTAAGTTGGATGAAGCGATGCCAAAGCAGGAATTTTGTCAAAATCATACAATACCATTACATCCTCAGAGAAATCCTTTGCAACTGAAAACCAGGCCTTCTTTTTGTACTTTATAGCTAACTTTGATATCAATGACTCATTCAAGCCAAAACCAATGTATATAGGAAAGTAAGTTCCAGCTGCTTGGACAAAGTCGCTAATAGCAGAGTCTGAATCAAGTATAGAAACATCAGGAGCCGCAAACTTTTTCAGATAACGAACAAGCGCATCTGCTTTCCTGGGTCCATTATATTCTATGGGGACGCCATGCATAAAGAGCTTCAGGGTAGGATATGCACTATATCAAAACAAACAAAAATCAACAATATTCAACTGGAAATGGAAATACTGTAATCTAAGGGGGGAAAAAAAGATCATACTCAATTTCATATTTTCGAGCTAGAGAGGTAAACTTGTCAGCATTAAGTTTTGCTATCACTATTGGCTGTTTCAAGCCAGCAAGCAAGGGGGCAGCTTCATCCAACTACAAAATACCAAAAATTAAATAAGAAAACAAAAGATGCAACAAAATTAGTGGGTTGGGGCCGACGAGGTCTAGCCCAGTGACAAAGGGCATTGACTTGCAGTGCAGTAGTCTCATATTCGAATTACCTTGGTAATTGCTTGCATTAAAAATAAATAAATAAATAAAAATAGTGGGTTGGCTGTTGGTAATGTTCAGATCAAGAGTTGTTTTTAATTATCAAAATAAAATGGATTTCAACCGGAAAAAAACTAATTAACATGAACGGATGGATGGATGGATGGATTGATCTTAAATGATTGTTGAAAATTCTACACAGAAAAGCCAAAGAGAGAGACCTGAGGAGAGAGGCGCTTGCAGTGGCCGCACCATGGGGCGTAGAAATCAACCAAGACCAAGTCCAGGGCCGAAATGGCCGAATCGAAGTTGGAGTCGTCCAGCTCCAACACCTTCCCATCTACAGCCCAAGACGACGACGACGACGACGAAGAATACACAACACAACTACAATCTAGTGCCAATAATACTATCAGCGCCCAACACCACGACACTCTTTCGCCCATCCGCATCATTGTATTTCTTTCTTTCTTTTTCTCCGTCTTTCTTCTCCAACTTGTTTTTTCTTTCCATTCTGACTTCACCCAATATTTACATATTTACCTCGCTTTTCCTTTTTCTTTTCTTTTTTATGTTGGTGATATTTTAAATCTATATATATAAAACAAAAAACAGAGAATAATAAAACATTCAAAATATCGAAAATGCTCAGTTAAATGAAGATAATATGGTAAATTTAAACTTTTTTATACTTTAAAAAAATTAAAATTAAAAGAAAATTCAGATAATGGATCTTATTTTTATGGAACACAACTACCCATTATTTTTTAAAATTTTAAATTAAATTTTAAAAAAAAGCCTCTCGCATGCGGAGAGGCTAGTTACTATAATGTAAGAAGAGGGATCGAACTCAGGTGCAAGAGACTAATGAATAAATAAAAAATAAAAAAATTTGAGTGCAAGAGGGGGAACATATCATCTTAAACAACTGACTTTGTGTTTTTTTTTTTTCTATTCTTTTTCTTTTAGTTTTTTTTTTATTGCATTATTTAGATTTCACTCAATCAATCCTTCAAATATGGAATTACTAATTTCTCCACAAACCTTTCGTAATTAATATATATATATACAATCCCCTTCTATTGAGAGTTCCCTCAAATTTGAGGAACATCTTTTAGGGTACCGTACCATTTTTTATTTTTTATTTTTTTATAACAATGCAACTGTCTATTTTTCAAGTTTTTATTCATAGATCATCCTTATAAAAAATTGAAAATCATTCAGGCATCTAGTTGCTAGCAACAAAATAGATGAACACGATGTTTCAAGAAAACACTAAAATAATAATAATCTAATTGAGTGGTCAAATGGTTTCGGATTCAAGTGATTTTTTGTAGATATAATCTTTGAGGGAATATATAAAACATAAACGATTCGAATCATTAAAAAACAATGTATGGTGGGCCCTACAAGAGTGTCCCGCAAATAAATGTTTTATTTGTGTGTGTGTATATATATATGCTTTTTGTATATACCCCTCAAAGTCTATTTGAGTCTCACTTTGCCCCCTGAAACTCATTTTGTTTCACTTTACCCCATTTTTCACACATACGTGTCTCACTTGCCCCGAGAAAAAATAGTTAACTAATTCTGGTAGTGTTGGCACAATTAGAAAAGAGATTATAATCAAGTACACACCATTATTAAAATAAGGCCAAAAGTCATTTTTGGTTCCCAAAGTTTGACACTTCAACCACTTTTGACCTTATAGTTTTAATTTCATCAATTTTTTCATTATAGTTTCATAATTGTAGCAAATCGAAGAACAATCCTAATTTGATTTCTGTCAAATTATTTCTAACTTCAATTATCTATTCATATGGGTATTTTGGTCCAAACTTGCATCCCCTCCCCAATCAGCCAACACTCACCAACAGCCCCCACCCAACCCCAGCTAGCCACCATACCCTGTAACTAACAGCCACCACAGCCTCCCAAGGCCGCCCCAACCCAAAGATGTCATGGACGCAGAGATCTGTATTTAACAATTTGTGCCAAAATGTTATTAAAAATAATAATAAAATAAACTCCGATGGTTCTCGCCTTCTCGAGGCAGCAACATCTTACTTTGCTCCTTTTCACATTTTAGTGACGCTGGACTTATTAGCGCTTCGTATTTCTGGCGCTTTCGTGCATTGTGCAAAATACATCTTTATGGCATGATAACTGGCATTCCTTTGGTCCTTTGTCTTCGTGTTGCTCTAAGGAGACTATATCTAGCCTAATTCAAATATGGATGTGGTTCGATGGGTACTTGCGTCAAATGGTTTTTTTCTGCTGCTTTTGCTTGGGATTTTCTCCGGGTTCATTACCTAATGGTATCTTGGAATTCCTTGCTTTGGTTTAATGAGAACATGCCTAAAATGAGTTTTATTTTGAAGATGGCCATTAAGGGGAACTTATCAACACTTCAAAAATTTGCAGCTTGGTCCCCCTAGTCCATTGATCATCTTTTCCTTGAGTGTTCCTACTCTGAAGCTATTTGGAGTTAGTTTATGTGTAAGTGTAGTGTGGTGGTCATTCCTCAATCTCAGCATCTGTTAATTCCTTGGTCCTCATCTTCTTGGAGTGGCAAATCGGCGAGATCCATTGTCAAGCGACTCTATCTTGCTCCCTATGTCTACTACATTTGGAAGGAAAGAAATTGTATGATTTTCAGAAACTCTTCTTGCCCTCTGCTATAACACTCAAGTTGTTTTTGAATTCTGTTAGAAGTAGGCTTCGCTCTATAGGATTTAACCTCTCATGCCAACGCCTTGTTGAGGAATGAAATTTTCCCTTTAGCTAGTTGCTATAAGGTTATGTGTTTTTTGTTAGCTTGGGGTGTCTAATGGGATGGACTGTCCGGTTTGTGTGTTCTTGGTTGGTCTTTTGACCTCGTTTGTTCTTTAATCTTTGCCCTCTTTTTGGAAGCCTAACTAATGGGAATGTTAAAATTGTAAGAAAAAAAAGTCTTGAGTTAAATTTTGGATCTCTTCAGATATACAACTGCAGATTTGTATTTTAACACATGTCAGTGTCACTTGTATACAATTTACACATAATCATAAAAGTTGCATAATAAAAATCCCAGAATCACTATGAGCACTAGCAGTAAATCATTCAAATGAGACAGAAGGCCAAAATTTCACTTGCCTCTTGCATTTCTCCCACCTTTTCTGCTAACAGCTTCACAGAGTCTGCATGGTAATGTGTCAAGGCTCAATGCACGGGTTTTTACGTAATTCGCCATTACGCCGCATCTTCTCCATCCATGGTACTCGGCATAGGCAACTGGGTCATTGGCAAGGGCTTTCACATAAGAAGCCAATTCCTCCAAGTTGCTAAATTTAGTGCCGTCAATTATTGAATGAGGAGGGACGAAGTCCCAGACATTAGGGGCACCAAAATAGATTGGAACTGCACCAGAATCTAGAGCATAAAATAGCTTCTCCGTCACATAACTCTCTGTCATTGTGTTTTCGATAGCTAAAACAAACTTATAGTGAGACATAGCACAATGTAAATGGTCCCACCATTTCTGACTGACACTAGTATCACTGGCACACTCAGGGTAGAACGAAAGAGCCATGTCCAAGCCACCAACATTGTTCAAGCACTTTCCAAACGAATGGTGAGGTAGTAAGCTGAGAAGCTTATAGGCAAGCTTATTTCTTTGAGGCAGACAACGCGATGATGACCAATAAACAAGTGTGTCCTTCAAACAGAATCACAGATACTGTCATATAACTAATGTTGCGAAAAAAGAAACAGAAATGAGTGAAAGTTATGAAAATAACCTAGAAAGAACAGAGAGTCAAACACTTACATTGTGCTTATATGAAGACACGTGATAATTCCGACCATTGTGAAAGAGTGCACCAGCATAGGTGCACTGCACATCATCTTTGGCATGATAACCAATAAATAGATCCTCAAAGCCAGATTTCTTCCTGCCAGCCTCAAGATCCATGTACGCACGAAGTGGATCTCCAGTGTTTCTCTAACAAAACGCAAAAACAAAAGGGCAATGAAGTAGACCTAGAAAATAAGACACCTGGACTATGTGCATAGATAATTTTCAGATAACAAATATACATGAGAACCTAACACAATTCAAAATATATTTAATTTATTTTCTTTGAATGTTACCTTAATATTATCATATATATATATATATATATATATACAGATCTAAATTACAGGTTTTCACAGTAATTGTACACACACACAGAGACAAAAGTCTCATACTCTCCTTCAATCATTTTGTTTTTTGGGATACGAACTACAAAGTATTTCATAAATATCCAAGTTCTTATTTACATTGCTGGTGGAAACTATGCCCCTAAAACAAGAAACAACACTGAATACCATTTTAGGGTTTAGGGTTGAAAGTCAATATCATTTGAAATGCCCACAAAAATGTCCAAAGTTGAGCTCCACGCCTCAAATAATCCCAGCCCCAAACTACCACTTACTGTTCAAAGGCTTTGTCATTCAACTCTACAAAATAAACCAAAAGGTTGCCATCACAAAACAATTTCATAACACAGCTTTCTTCCCTCCTCAGACACACATGAAAATAAAACAAGCTTTCCTCAACAGTATCAACGATATGATCAAAGCACATTAACTATTAATGACCCAAATATCTTTCAATCAAATATTATATATAACGTATAGGGAAATGTTCGGGATCGAAATATTTCAATTGTTCAGGCTTGCATAAATGGGTAGGACTGTGTGGGCCCCACATAAATGGATGGTTGAAATTGGTCATTTGGGCAAATGTCCATAGCAAGACACATACAAGTATATAGCGAGTTGAAATGTTGAAGAATTGATGATAAGAAAAAGAAACAAGGCAATCCTTTAGTTTTATAAAATATTACTCATCTACTCTAACCCAGGCATGCTTAACTAAAAACTCCTTATTTGCTGCAGTATCCCTTTTTTCATATGGAGAAGGTTTGGCCTGCAATCCCCTATTAGAGTTGCAGAGAGGTTCAGTGACACAAGAAACAAGAGAGAAGATTCTCCAGTGCCACAAACAAGCCCTCTGTTTGACCTGTCCCTAAGGTAGATTCTCATTGTTCCTAGTCTTCTATTGTATGCAGAATACCTAGTCTTCAGCAGCAAAGAGGAGAAACCTACTTTTTCTAGTACATTAAACAAGGAGAACAGTGGTAAAAGGTTTACGGACTCAAAGACCCTTCATGTCCTAAAAGTTTAAGAAGCTGCTGTTATCTATATTGTACAGTCACAAGTGATAGGAGATTGTCATTAAGAACTGCTGCCACAAGCACTCGAAAGATTTTACATAATGTAACTGCAAGTATATAAAAGGAGGACTAAGTTTAACACAACCTAATCAAAGAGGTACAGCTCCATTACCTATCTTGTGATGTTAAGTTGATTAACTCCTTAGCTAATAACCGATACTATCATGAGGATCCCCTTCAAATAGATTTTGAATTTGGAAGTCCTAGAAATTGTTACAACAGATGGCTAAAGCACATCCACCTACACTAAGCTCAACAACCATGGCTCACCCACACACTGTCGTCCATACAGCCTCATCACTTCATTTTCCTTGCTTTGCCACCAGCAATTAAGAAACAACTTCCTAACTTGAGGATATGTTAAGAAAAGTGCAGCTAATGTTGAGCAGATATTGATTATTAGTACAAAGGGAATTTTTATTTTCTTTTGCAAGGAGATATCATTACAAATGGGAATAAAAACAGACATCTACTGATAGTTTGTCCAGGGAAATCAATAAAAACTGTGTAGTCCATACAATGATCAAAAGAGGTATGTACATGTAAGAATCCAGTACATTAAAACCATGGGCTTATTGCAACTTTTCTCTTAAATGGAGATAATGATAACTATGATGCCAATTATAAACAACAATCATAGCCATTAACTCTCTCTTGTTTGTGGGAAAACCAGTAGTACCTTATCAGAGGTACCACCCATATCTTAAGCCTTTGGTGCCAGAATCACCTCCACCCCACCACAAACACCCCTATCATATACATGTCAACACCACTACCATCATTTTCTTATGTCCACTTAAATTTATCTCAAATTCTGAATTCCACTTTCTTTCTTGTACTTTCTATGAACTAATAAGGTAAACATAATACACAAGTCAAATATTCTTCCCCTTATTTCCTCTTTTCATTTTTTGGGTTGTTAAAATTAAGCTTATTGAAACCCTACGGTCTCGACCACCTTAGCTAAGTTAGTTAGTTGAAATGTGGACAAATATGTTTCATATATGTTAACAAGAAAGATCAATTCAAAGTCATTTGCATGCTAATTAGCAAATATAACTCAAATCTGGAGTAGCATACAATTCAAAACTCAAGAAATATATAAAGAGAAATACTATGAGTCTGCCATGGTGAGGTAAGGCGTGAGCTTCCCTTGAAATTATGAGTTTGATGTATCATTTTTTCTTCTTACCTGTTTCAGTGAGATAAGGAAACAATTTTATAAAGAAAGGTGAGCCTCAATTTATGCAATCCTTATTTTTTCAACTTAATATATGCCAAAAGAACTCTGGGGAGTTAACTAACAAGTTAGATGTATCATTGAAGGAACTGAATGCAAAATGCGACTGTAATTGGGGACAGAGTTGGCAGCAACAGTAAAAGGAGGCAAAAGCTAGTTCCAAAGCTCAAGCATGTATGTGGGATGCCTCTTAACATTGGATTATTTGTATGCAATTATTCTTTTCTGCGAGATTAGCCGAAGAACCATTGTGGAGTTAGGTTGAAAATGGTGGTGTAATTTTTCCATTGCAAGTAAAAGAAGCAAGTAGCTTTAAATCCATGTTTGTTTATTCACCATGGAAAATATCCACATGGGAAGTAGTAACGTAAAGACATGGTTTACAAGCACCTGAATACACATATAGCTATTGATTTGCTTTGACTCTAACCCTTGGCACTTCCCTCCCATAACCCCGACACAGAAAAAAGGGACTGAGGTGCTTGCTCTTTGATTGCTGGTTTGTTCATTAAGAGTTGCCCCCAGAATGTTTGATAATATGCCTCAAAGAGGCAACTTCCTAAAGGGGAAAATTTTCTCATGATCTGAACGAAAACTAGCTAACCCTGATGAATTATAAATAAATAAATAAACAAATGTAATCAAATAGGAGACACACAGATCTGTATATTTGCAACTTGTGGAAAAACCCTTATAGCTGAAATCTTCAACAACAAAAATGACAGTAGGAGCCTGAAAAAATGGAGGTACCTGAAGCGGAGGCGTAGTAGTCTCAAACAGTAAGGCATCAGGCTTGTCAGCAAGAACGGAAGATTTAGTCCACAAACAGCTCAACCCACAGGGGCACGAATACAAATTATCCAAATTATCAGGAATCCAAGTCCACCCTTTGACCATGACGCTGATATGCTCAACCTTGGGCTTCCTACACTCAGATTCAATGCCAAGTTGAACTTGTTGCAGAGAAGAAGAAGAACCATTTTGATTTTGGCTTTGAAGTAACGCCTCATGATGCTTGCCTCTGAAATGGGCACAACCCACTTGAGAGTCCCATTTCTTGAAGGCACTGATCAAATTGGTAAATGGGTCAGGCGTGGACTTGGTTAGAGATAGAGAGAGATTGGGATCTTTCATGGGTTGGATTGAGGTTGATATAGAAGGGAATTCGAGGAAGCTACAGAGGAAAAGGATCAAGAATGCGCCACCCATCATGAACGCGATGCTCAAGGAGTTGAAGGGCTTCAATTGCATAATTTCTCTCTCCCTCTCTGTCTCTGTCCACTGTGAAGAGAGGGAGAAGAGTCAAGCAATCCGATGCATGGGGAAAGGTGGGAAGGGGCGCAGGCGTCTTGGACCAGCAGGAGCAGAGTCTGTTTTTTAAGCTCTTTTATTTTTAGCCTACGCATACACATTCACATTCACATTCACGTGGCAAAAACATGACATCTCCATAAATTTTATTTTAAAATAAGGGAATCTTAGTAAGATAACAGGTTGTCTATACTTATTTCATGGGTTAGATAAATTATAACTTCTCCAACAAAAACAAAAACAAAAACAAAAACAAAACAACTTGGCAACCCAACCAACTCAAGCCGTTTGCCGGAAACTGCTCACCGAACCAACCTCTTTGTTTCGTGAATTACAAGATGTTGAACTGTACGACATTTTCACCAAAGTCACCCATGATAAATCAGCTCGATTCGATCGATTTCTCAATAAGGTAAAGTTCAAGTAGGAATGACAATTTTCCCTATGGGTTAAAGCCTTCGTAGGAATTCGAGTCTAATGCGTGCATAAAGTTTTAATTAAATCCAAAATATTTAAATGTTCTTTGCTTTTCCTTCTTCAAATTGATGACTGTGGGGGATGAATCTCTCTAATGATTGGAAAGACCTTTGTGCTTGAAACTAAGAGAAGAAAGACCAAATTAGGGTGTACCCGGAACACCCAAAAATTACTCCTCTTTATTCATGGTATAGAAAATAAAATCTCAAAAGCATAAATTTCATAAGCTTATTATCACAAAACGTCCCTAAGGTTTACGAAACTATTAGATTGCATCCTTAATGTTTTTTGTGTCACTTATGGTCCTCGGTTAGTGTCACGGCCCGCATGTTCAAGGCCCAACCCGTTGGATTGATCATGCTAGACCTCTTAGCCCACATGTCCAGATTCGTTGTATAGTAGTTGGTAGACTACAGTTGGTGACAGTAGTTGGTAGATGTTGGTAGGTGACATTGTATCTTACCCACCTACTGTGTTGGTAGGTGGGATAGGGATAGTATATAAGGGGATGACACATTGTGTATCCTCACCTCACAACTTGTAAAGCATTTGAGTAGCAATACAAGCATATATTCTCCCAAACTCTGTTAAGCATTCTTATTGTTCTTGCTCTTGCGATTGTTCTTTGCTTGGTTCGATCTTGTATTGTAGGAAGGAGGCTGACTTAGCTTGTTCGAGAGGCGATCAAGTCTAAGGCCGCACGGAAGGAAGACTCCGAAAAAGTCATCCCGTGACAGTTGGTATCAGAGCGAAAGCTCGAATCATTCGAAGAAGCATGTCGAAGAGCGGATCCGATGTGGAGACTGATCTGTCCAAGGTCAATATGGATCGTGGGGGCAAATCAAAGAGGGAACGATCTAGAGATGTTGTAGCCATGATGGAGAAGCGGCTTTCTAAGATGGAGATGGCCGTGGTCGAGTTTGATCAGCGACTCGAGGAGGACGTCCTTACGAAGAATGGTTTCGAAGCTGTGGTGGATGAGCTTCAAGGCCAATTCCAAGGAGCCCTCAACTCCGCATTGGACAGCATGCGGCTAGATGTCCAAACCAAGATGGATCACTTCTTAGCGGAGCTTACTTCGCTTCGTGAGGAGGTGAAGGATGTGAAGGGAGATTGGGCTTTGTGCAAGGAAGCTGTCTTGAACAAGACCCGAACTCCGAAGGAACCCAAGGTGTTAGATTCTTTCAAGCCCAAATCCTATAATGGGAAGAGGGAGGCGAAGGAGCTAGACACATTTTTGTGGAATATCGAGAGGTATTTCAAGTATCTGAAGCTCGAGGATGATGAGCCCAAGATCAACACGGCAACGTTGTTTCTCACCGACAATGCTCTCATGTGGTGGCGTCGTCGATCTATGGAGATCGAACAAGGTACGTTTACACTTGAGACTTGGGATGAATTTAAGAAGGATATTATGTTGCATTTCTATCCAGAGAATGCCAAGTATGAGGCAAAGGAGAAGCTAAGATGGTTGAAGCAAACTGGGAACGTGAAGGACTATGTCGCCATGTTCACCAACCTATTGTTCGAGGTGCCTAGCATGACGGATGAAGACAAGCTCATGTACTTCATGAGTGGCCTCAGAATTGGGCCAAGCTGGAGTTACAAAGGAGACATGTCCAAACCTTGTCGAGGCGATTTGCCTGAGTCTCTTGTTGAGTTCAAGAGGAAGGATCAAGGCGACTCCAAGTTCAAAGGAAAGAAAGATGGCAGTGGATCCGGTGGGGGAGACAACAAGCCAAAAGAGGGTAGCAAGGCTGGGGACAAGTCTGACGGTCACAAGTCATCCGGGAAGAAGAATGACAAAGGTGACAAGGGGAAAGACAAGTCGAAGCTAGCTTGCTACTTGTGCGATGGAGCGCACATGATGCGGGATTGTCCGCAAAAGAAAGCCTTGAATGCTATGAACCGAGAGAAGGAAGAGGAGGCCGAGAGGGAAGCAGGAATGGGGGCCATTCACCGCTTCAATGCCCTACAGGCCAAAGTCGCTCAACCACAGGTTCAAGCCAAAGGTGTGATGTTCGTCGATGCCATGGTGAATGGTAAGACAACCCGTTGCCTGGTGGATACAGGTGCCTCGCACAACTTTATGTCCGTGCAGGAAGCAAAGAGACTTGGGTGTCGAGTCTCGAAGGAAGCGAGCGTATGAAGACGGTGAATTCAACGCCAAACCGATTGATGGAGTAGCTCGTGGTGTGGAGCTACACATTACCACTTGGAAGGGAGTAGCTGACTTCTCCGTGATCTCAATGGATGACTACGATGTCGTGCTTGGAATGGAGTTCATGGACAAGGTAAAGGCATTCCCATTCCATTTTACAATACTATGTGCATTGCACAGGGTGGAGCAATGCCATGCATGGTGCCAGTGGTGAGGCAACAAGGCGAGACGAAGCTTTTGTCAGCCATGCAATTTTCCAAGTCTTGGAAGAAGGGCGAACCGACGTTCCTTGCAACTATGAAGATGGATGTAGTTCAGAAGGAAGTCCAACCCGTCCCGAAAGCTGTGGAGGCAATCCTTAAGGAGTTTGCGATGTCATGCCCAAGGAGTTGCCCAAAACCTTACCACCTAGGAGAGAGGTGGATCATGCCATTGAGTTGGAACCGGGTGCCAAACCCCCTGCCAAAGCGCCGTCGGATGGCACCTCCTGAGTTGGAGGAATTGAGGAAGCAGTTGAAGCGGCTGTTGGACTGGGTACATCCAACCGTCCAAGACCCTTATGGTGCCCCAGTTCTTTTCGAAGAAGAGAGAAGGGACCCGAGGTGTGCATTGACTACAGGGCACTAAACAAGGTGACCATCAAAACAAATATCCAATCCCTTTGATAGCAGATTTGTTTGATCAGTTGGGAGGAGCTAGGTACTTCACCAAGTTGGACTTGCGCTCAGGATACTATCAAGTGAGGATCGCACCGGGAGATGAACCAAAGACCGCATGTGTGACGAGATATGGGTCTTATGAGTTCCTTGTCATGCCGTTCGGCTTGACTAACGCCCCTGCAACCTTTTGCACTCTTATGAACAAGGTATTCCATCCTTTCTTGGACAAGTTTGTTGTGGTTTACATCGATGATATTGTGGTGTACAGCAATTCCCTAGAGGAGCATCTTGAGCACTTGCAGAAAGTCTTCCAAGTTCTGAGGGAGAACGAGCTATATGTGAAGAGGGAGAAGTGCTCATTTGTCCAAGAAGAGGTAGAGTTCCTTGGTCACAAGATACGGGGAGGACAATTGCTCATGGAGGAGGGCAAGGTGCAAGCCATTCAAGAATGGGAGCCACCAACCAAGGTACCTGAGTTGCGGTCTTTCCTTGGGTTGGTCAACTACTATCGCAGGTTCATCAAGGGATATTCAGCCATTGCCGCCCCCTTGACGGATTTGCTGAAGAAGAACAAGGCATGAGTGGACAACCCGATGCCAGCATGCCTTCGATGAGTTGAAGAGGGCACTTATGGAGGAACCCGTCTTTGAGACTTCCGATCTTAGCAAACCGTTTGAGGTACACACTGATGCATCAGATTTTGCTATTGGTGGTGTACTCATGCAGGATGGACACCCATTGGCTTTGAGTCGGAAGCTCAATGACACGGAGCGAGGTATACCGTTCAAGAGAAGGAGATGACAGCCGTAGTGCATTGCTTGCGGACTTGGAGGCACTACTTGTTGGGTTCTCGTTCGTAGTCAAGACGACAATGTTGCCACAAGCTACTTTCAATCTCAACAGAAGTTGTCACCCAAGCAGGCTAGGTGGCAAGACTTCTTGGCGGAGTTCGACTACAAACTGGAGTACAAACAAGGGAAGACGAATGTCGTTGCGATGCCTTAGCAGAAGGCCGCACTTGCAGTGTTGTACAACCACGAGTTCTCTCATGCAGAGGATACGAGAGGGCTTGTTGCATGATCCCCAAGCCAAAAATCTGTTGGAGCTTGTCAAAGATGGGAAGACAAGGAGATTTTGGCTTGATGATGGTGTTCTTTATGTAACAGGGAAGAGGATCTATGTTCCAAGGTGGGACAATCTGAGGCGAGAGCTCTGAAGGAGTGTCATGACTCAAGTGGGCGGGACATCCAGGCACTCATCGGACGTTAGCCTTGATGAGTGAAGCTTACTATTGGCCACAGATGCGGGAGGATGTAGACTCGTTCGTGCGGACTTGCCTTGTATGCCAACAAGACAAGACATTGCAGAAGCAGCCAGGTGGGTTGCTAGAGCCACTTCCTGTTCCAGCCAGACCATGGGAGAGTTTGTCCATGGACTTCATTGTGAGTCTACCCAAGTCAGAAGGGTGTGGCTCAATTTTGGTGGATGGTCGACAGGTTCACCAAGTATGCTACCTTCATCCCGCACCAGTGGACTGCAATGCGGAGGAAGCTGCACGCTTGTTTCTAAAGCATGTGGTGAAGTATTGGGAATTCCCAAGAGTATTATCGTGACCGCGACACTCGCCTTTCGTAAACTTTGGACGGAGCTCTTCAGCTACTTGGCTCACAGTTGAACTTCTCTACCAGCTTTCACCCACGACAGATGGTCAGACGGAACGGGTGAACGCATTGTTGGAGCTATACTTGAGGCACTATGTGAGTGCCAACCAGCGAGATTGGGCAAAGTTGTTGGATGTTGCTCAATTCTCATACAACTTGCAGCGGTCGGAGTCAACAGGGTCAAGTCCTTTCGAGTTGGCAACAGGACAACAACCTATGACACCGAACACGGTGGTGTCGGGCTACACGGGAGTAGCCCGTGCATACAAGACAGCCAAGGAGTGGCAGGAGACTAATGAGTGGCGCGGGCTCAATTGGAGAAGGCAACTCGGAAGATGAAGAAATGGGCGGACAAGCATAGGCGAGATGTTGTGTTCCAACCAGGTGATATGGTCTTTGTGAAGCTCAACCCTTCTCAACACAAGTCCACTAGAAAGTTACACAAGGCGTTGTTGAGGAGATATGAGGGCCCATTTCCTATCATCCGATCAGTGGGAAGAGCTGCTTACCGTGTGGAACTACCACCACGATTGAAGATTCATCCGGTGTTCCACGTAAGCAATCTCAAGCCCTACCATGCCGACCCCGAGGAGCCAAGTCGTGGAGAGTCTCAACGAGCTCCACCTTTGATGGTGACTTCATTTGACAAGGAGGTTGAGTGCATCATGGCCAAGCGAGAGGTGCGACGCAAGGGTGTACCGAGGTACTTTGAGTACTTTGTCAAATGGAAGGGCCTGCCAGAGTCCAAGGCAATGGGAGAAAGAAGAGTCTTTGTGGAAGTACAAAGACATCATCAAGCATTCGAACGAGAAGGATCTACCTCGGCGACGAGGACGTCTCCGGATTAGGTGGGGGAGAATGTCACGGCCCGCATGTTCAAGGCCCAACCCGTTGGATTGATCATGCTAGACCTCTTAGCCCACATGTCCAGATTCGTTGTATAGTAGTTGGTAGACTACAGTTGGTGACAGTAGTTGGTAGATGTTGGTAGGTGACATTGTATCTTACCCACCTACTGTGGTTGGTAGGTGGGATAGGGATAGTATATAAGGGGGATGACACATTGTGTATCCTCACCTCACAACTTGTAAAGCATTTGAGTAGCAATACAAGCATATATTCTCCCAAACTCTGTTAAGCATTCTTATTGTTCTTGCTCTTGCGATTGTTCTTTGCTTGGTTCGATCTTGTATTGTAGGAAGGAGGCTGACTTAGCTTGTTCGAGAGGCGATCAAGTCTAAGGCTGCACGGAAGGAAGACTCCGAAAAAGTCATCCCGTGACACTATGCAATCACAAATAGTCCATGCCGTTAGGTTCTGTCAAAAACTTTGTTAGTTTGCTGACATGGCATACATATATATCACAAAACATCCCTAAGATTTACACACTTATCACAAATGGTCCCTACGAATTTTTTTAATTTTTTAATTTAAAATTCATAAAATTTTGGTTTTCTTTTTAAAATTATTTATAAATGAATGTGGTGTGAGCCAAAGAGTCTCTTATGCCAAAGCATAATGAGAGCTTTGAGCAAAGTGGGATTTCTTTTACCGTTACAAGCAACGTGTTGAACGTTGATTGGCCGTGTTAAGACATGTTGGCTTACACGTCAAGTCAACTAGTCATTTGACTTGGGAATGTAGGGATATTTATTTGAATTGGATGAGTGTAATCTCCGTATTTATTGATGCCGTAATAAATAGGAAGGTTTTGAGGATTTTGGCTAATTTACGGGAAGCTGCCTAAAAAGTTAGTCATGCTTGGCATAGGAAGTGACATTTGCCAACGCTAGGTGATGATGCTTTCTAATCCTAATTAGTGCATGATAACATGCATATCGCTTTCTCCCGCCTCTGGTCATGGAGAGAAACTCTCATGTAACGGGGATAGCACTTATCCCCAGCTAATAACTCAACGACAAGTAGAATAACTTTTCCATATGTCATTGTGTTATTGGTCGGGGATAGCAAAACAGTGTTATCCCCGTTACATGTAAGTTTTTTACTGGCCATGGGCAATTTGATCCATATGGACTTCTTCTTTTCCACGTGGCCTTTTGTCATTGGTGTGTAAATATTTGCTTATACAATGACCAATCTTCCAAGAATGTACATTTCTTTAAGGACATATCCTACTATTATGTTTATTTTTATTTTATTTAGGGTGTTGATTTTTCCACTCCCCTTTTGTTTACTTACGCTCCTTTTTATTTTTTAAAATACTGCTATAACATACAAAAGAGTGAAAGTGGACAAAAGAGAAGTAGGAAAATCAGCTCACTTTATTTATTACTGGTCAATTTTCATGAGGAGAAACACCTTGAATGTGTTTCTCCATATTTCTCCCTACTTCTTTAAAAAGCATTTATGCTCATAAACGCTTTTAACAAAAGCACTCTTATTATAAAGATATTGAAATTTTCATTTAAAAAAAAAAAATCAAAGTGCTTCTATGCGTGATGAAGAAACACATGACAAAGTGATTCTCCATAAAGCACTTCTATGACCCAAAAACACTTCTAAACTTTTATGTCAAACGTTGTCATAAGCGCTTTTAACCCTTCTAAAAGCACTCTCAAACGGGCCAAGTGATTATATAAAAAAGCAATTCTCCATAGAAGTAATTATTAGCTTATCCAAAATCACGAAATCACAAACTATTATAACATGTGAACGAGTTATAACAAATGATGGTACTACTATAATTATTCGATGGATATGTGGAAACCAAGAAGTTAACCGCACTAACATTTTACAGAGTCATAGTGCACAGCCCTCATATGTTATTCTTTAAATTTCCAATGGATCCTAGCAGCAACAACAAATGAACAACTTTGTTATCTCCGCCATTGAGAGTTGAAACAAACCGCTTGACGTTTTGCACAATCTCACAACCTGAAGAGTACCTGCCTCGTTACTGTCGTCCTCCGACCTTTTTAAATGCCCGTAGTTGATAATTGCACAAACAAACACAGCCATTGCCCCTAACCTCACTTCGCTTCTCTCTTTGTTTCCACCAACAACACAGAAATGTCGACCGCAGCT
Organism: Prunus mume; assembly: GCF_029339155.1. NCBI lineage: Eukaryota > Viridiplantae > Streptophyta > Magnoliopsida > Rosales > Rosaceae > Prunus > Prunus mume. The sequence continues at coordinate 2,616,710 of NC_142699.1, read as the reverse complement.
TCCTCCAGCACTCTGTTTTCTCCTGCTCCCAGTTCGCAGCCGCCGATCTTTCATAAGCCAACGACTGCTTTATCTCTCTCTCGGGTCTCTCTTGGCCTTAGGCTTCCTAGATCTCTGCCCCTATCAACAACCCATCTGAAAACTAGAAGAAATTCAAGTCGTTTCACTACCTGTTGCTCCACGGACGCTGCAAAAGCTCCCAACAAGGAGACCCCTATTGAATTGAGTATGATTCCTTCTTTGATTGATGGGTTTCAGTTGTTCTTCTCTCTTTCTGGTTCAGTTGTTCATTCACAATATAACTTGCGTTTCTGCAGGATATGAAGCATTTCCTACTGTCATGGATATCAATCAGATTCGTGAAATTTTGCCTCACCGGTGAGTTACCTTATCTGCAGCATTTAGTGTCAAATTTGTTTTCTTGTGTTGTTTTGATCAATCAGGGGAAAATAAAAAAACAAGCAAACAAACCCACCTTGCAGATTTTTCTTGAACTTGATAATAGAATTTTATAATCTTGTGTTCACTGTTTTCAGTGGAGTCAAAGCCATTGTTTTTAGCTTTTTTCTTCCCTATGTTTTAGTTGATTATTTATGTTTTCTGTTGATCTCGAAATAATAAGGAAGCATTTGTGAGATATATTATTCAGTAAGGTTTTTTTTTTTTTTTTTTTGGTCATTTAATTTTCTTGAAGAAACCCAATTTATATTTGAATTTTAATGTGCAGTTTTGTTTTTCCTTGTTTTTTAGGTTTCCATTTCTCTTAGTGGATAGAGTGATTGAATACAATCCTGGAGTTTCTGCTGTTGCAATCAAGAATGTAACAATAAATGATAATTTCTTTCCTGGGCATTTTCCTGAGAGGCCAATCATGCCTGGTGTTCTCATGGTTGAGGTAATAACCATTTTCCCTTACCATACTAAAAGATGTCCCCTGTTGCTTACATCCATTATTCTCTAAAGCTACAAATTAGAAGGTGCTGAAACTTTCATTAATTACAAAAGATGAAACTTACTTTCATGGTACCAGTTAATTTCTTGCTGCATTTAACCTTGGAATATTTTTCGCTGATGATGCTACCTTTGCAGCAATTCCTAACCTATCAAGTCTTTTCTATACTTGTAATCTGTAATATCAGGTTTAAACTTGACTTTTAATTGAACAAAACTGTTAAGTTGGTTACAGGTTATGCTAGATTAATTATTTCGGACTAGAATCAGTTTATTTAGCAAAATGTACCTTTTAGCTTATATTAACTTGTTCGAACCGACTGGACCTGAAGTTTGAAGCTCTGATTCAGTTACATGCATAATCTATATCCAAAGTCCTAGAAGTTTTAAGCTCAAAATGGCAACTGAGGCGGAGGTGGGAATCATGTCAGTTGTGTTGTCCGCAACTTTAGCTTCTGTCTTCTTTAAATTTTTGGCCTTTCTCTGGGGTGGGTTAGAAGGGGTTGAAATGCTTTTCATAAGGATGTGGGATTAAAATTATAATTTCGGGTGTAATTAACGGCCTTGATGTTGATTGGAGTTGTTGAGGAATTTGGACTTGAATTGATGTTTGGACTGGCCTTATGAATAGGCCATGATGTCTCTTGCAGACTTGAATTCCTCTCCTTTCTTTCCCTCTTCTATTTCTCCCCGTTGGTTTTTCCATGGGTGTCTTGATAAGTATTTAGCTGGAGAAAGGGAGTCGGGGTATAAGCTAGAAAGTTTCCATGGGTGTCCTATAAATGAGGAGAGGGCAGCTTGGTCAGAACAGTATTTTGAAGGATGAGATTTGGAGTGTAATTTTTGAGTGTGGTAGTGACAACTCCCCTGGACCGAGCAGCTTCTCGTTGACGGTTTCTAAAGGTTGATAAAGGATGTGATTAAGGAAGATCTCTGGACGGTTTTCCATTTTTCTTCGCAATAGAATTTTCAATTTCTTGTACTATTCTGACCTACATTGTTTGATCTCTCTTTCTGCAAAATGTCGGTTTGGATTTGAATAGAAAATTCTCATTTTATAGACTTCTAACTTAGTAGTAGAATGGTAGAACCAACTTGATTTTTCTTTGCAGTTAAGCAGGTAGCATATATCTAAGATTATAAATTTTTTTACATAGGAAAAAAAAGACATTTTGTTGGAAAATGATTGGATCATAATTGTATCCAGGTTTTTCTTTTTTTGGACAGTGAATCGTGTAAAATGTAAGATTGTGTGGGGTTGCTGGATGGTGCTCATGATTATAAGTGAAGTGTCATTTGTAGTGAAAACTTTTCAGAAAGATGAATATCATTCTTGATTCTTTTGTATTGGGAGTTGACTGTATGATTCACGCGAAAAAAAGCTTCTTTTTTTTTTTTTCTGGTGGTAGGTTTGGACAAACCGGTATTTTACCAAGTCAGGTTTTAAAGGTTTCTAAGTTTAAGTTTCTAATAGTGCAAGTCATTATAGAAACTTCCCTCATTAGCACCTTAGCCTCTGCTTGTTTAAGACAAGACCAGAAAATTATTCATATTGTGTGAGGATCAAACTTCAGAAGGCCATTGGACAAAGTCAGGTTAATAGATTTTTAATACGTTATAGTTCATTATGTAATGGAAGCCTTACTCCCATTCATGGGCACCTAAACATATCCTTGATTGACAAAACAAGGAATGAATCTGTTTTCTGTTGGTTATCATGCATTTGATTCTTAAGAAAAGTTGTAAGCCCAGTTATAATTGCTTTAGGTAATACTTTTGCCAGAATTACATCATGTGTTCTTAACAAGATAATGGATATTGCTGAAGTTGACCAAATTTCCCTTTAACAATTGCCTAATTCTGTTGGGATTAGTAATGAAATATGTCTGTGCTTGTTGGATCTAGGCAATGGCACAGGTCGGTGGCTTGGTTATGTTGCAACCAGAAGTGGGAGGCTCTCGTGACACTTTCTTTTTTGCTGGTATTGACAAAGTGCGATTTCGGAAACCAGTGATTGCTGGCGACACATTAGTGATGAGAATGACACTAGTCAAGCTGCAGAAACGCTTTGGAATAGCAAAGATGGAAGGCAAGGCCTATGTGGGAGGTGAAGTGGTGTGTGAGGGAGAGTTTTTGATGGCTACTGGTACTGGCAGTGACTGATCTCGAATGTTTTTGTTATTTCATCACTAAAATTGGTTGATCTTTGTTTTTTTGTTCTTTTCCTTCTCTCTTTTTCCTTTTTAATCCTCTCGGCATTTTGCGTCGTGTGGCAGTTTGATTAGATTTTATTGCTCTTATATATGTATTTTAGGTGAGTTGAACACAGAAATATGCTTCGTGAAAATTCAGTAGTTTTGTTCATAGGGTGTTCCTCTATTTTGTAAGGGAGAAATAATTGCATGTAACAATGAGGTGAAAGATTCCTGTGGTTTTTTTAAGTTAATCAGAAAAAAGATTTCTATGCTGAGTTTTTGTAATGATTCGGAAGACAAGATATGAAGTTGTCTGAATATGTTATATTATCTCTCCTAATTTAGTTTTGTAAGTTAGACAGAGAAAATGCATATTGTGCTGATTTCCTTACCTATTGTTTAAGAGGGAGGGAGGCCTTTCTGCCAGGTAAGAGATGCCGATTTTAGGTGATACTCATCAAATTAAATTAAATTATATCTACATAAAATACCAAATGATTTACAAGCCAAGAGCTCCAAGGGGTGTCTTCCCCTGTCCAGCTTCAAAATAGAAAATTAGCATAGCCACCATAGCAAGCCTTGCATGCTTAATCTCGGCCAATTTCAGTCTCTCCAACTTTTCGCTGTCTGGAATGTAGACTCCGTTCTTGATGGAGCCGGCGAAGCCCAAGGGGTCGAAGAACTTGCCACCAGGGTAGCCTTGCTCTCCGGTGGCGTTGGCAAAGTTCTCCGAAGTCTTGGACCAAGGTGTGGCCCACTCAATGGACTGGGACTCGGGGTTGTAGAAGTCCACCCATCTTTTGCTTTCCACCCAACCCATGAGCAAGAGCTGAGTGCCAAGCAGTGAGCCAAAGGAGAAGGGTGCTATAGCGCTGGGGTCGGCCCCGGCTTCGAACCATGGGACACCACTCCAGGCCTGGCCTACAAAGATGCCAACCACGGCCGCCATTGCCCACCTTCCGTGGATGAGCTCAGCCTCTCTGTACCACTTTAGGAACCCTGGGTCCTTGCCTAGTCCTAGCGGGTCGAAACCGTAGTCACCTGGAAGCCTGCATGCATACAATATCATATATTATACTTCTTATGGACAAATCGATATTCTAAACTACTCTAATGTAAGTATATTAATGTATATTAACATGGTTGATGGTTGAAATGAGACTCACGAGCCATCGAGCCACTCAGGATCGATGAAGTTGTTGCTGGCTTTAACGGCTGGGATCCAAGACTTCTTAGGTGCAGCAGCAGCAACCACAATGAACCTCTTAGGAGCAGCAGGGCCTCCTCCAACTCTGGTGGTTCCAAAACCAGCAGACAACAAGGCCTGGCTTCTCTTGCCTCCGCACAAGAAGGGTGAGTTCAACCCATTAAGCACTGCACCAGTTGTTGCTGCCATTTCCCTCTGTTTCTCTCTCTAGATCTCTCACACTCTCTCTCTCTATCTCTTGCACTCTATCTATCTACAATTTTTAGAACAATTAGAGCAGAGAGTTGGTATAGGCTGAGAAGACTTTTGTGTGGTTTTTATGAGAAGTGAGTTGGAGAGGGAAGATCTAATGATATCTGAGGATGTGTCTTGGATAGATTTCGGACCAATGGGAAACTACTACTACCAGACCTCCATCCGCATCCTTGTTTTGCATCCAACCACGTGGACCATTACTTTGTGTTTGTCTTTCTCCCTCCACAGGCTACGCCTCCAAAATATCAATGATAAAGGTTCTTGCAAAATCATACAATTATATCATCTTTGTTTTCTTTCAATACATGAACAGGATGATATAACTGGGAAAGGATTTATCTTCTTTTTTTCCTTACAAATTGATAGCCAATTCTGATTTTTTTTTCCCTTTTTTAAAATTTCTTTGCTTTCCCATTCACTTTTAATTATTTTAATTATTATTTTTAACTACAAATGTGTATATCTAAAGAAGTATTTTAGTCGTGTGTTTGGATGAAGATAATAAACTTTAGAATTTGGACGAAGATTTTGAAAAAAAAAAAAGTTTAAATTGACATACGACATAAACAAAGAATTTATACATTTCATGTGAAAAAAAGAGGGGTGACAAATTTAACTATCATCATAGAAGTGAAAAGTTTTCAACAAAATAAATTATTTAAGAAATAAAAATTCAAGGCAAGTCTTTATGGAGGGTACATTAATTATTTAGATGAAATTTAAAGTTGGAATTTTATCAAAAATATGTAGATTCGATTTGGGAACATGTCAATGCCAATATCAACAAAAATTCAATACGCATGCATCTGATTCATCAAATTACCTAAATCTAAGTGACAGCAATACCCTCATGGAGCTCCTCAGGTCTTCTTGAAAGGGCATCTAGGTTGAACATGAGATGCATGATGAACAAGTTCATATCAAAATCAATTTCGGCAGGTCTACTCGCCGCTCCAGTTTGACAATGGCACTTGCGGTGCTGCTCAAGTCTAGGGACATATGTCAGCCTCTTAAACGATGTCAGCAGTCCTACATCGAAATAATTATACAAAGCATCTTCCATTTTACTTTTATAGATAGGGCACTCACCCCAATGCACAATATTATAATAAACTTGTATGTACACTGTTACTCTGTCAAATTCTCTCTATACCTAACATTTGTACTAACTTCAGACCAAAAGAAAAAAAACATTTGTACTAACTTAAATATCGAATAATCATCGACAAGTACCACATCGGTGTCTAAGACTTCACATTTGCTCTCTTCTCTCATGGATGAACTCTCCACCAGTCATAGGATGGCTCGACCAAAGGCAAGCTAACTTCTAAGTTGGTTGCATTTTTGGACATCAACAGTTGTCATCCTAGCGGTCATGTTCCGCATAAAACAAATTTTTTTTTTAATTATGAAAAGTAAATGAAATTTACCTATGATATTATGAAATAAAATAGTCAAATATCATTTTAAAGGAAAAAATACGTTGATGCCAAGTCGTCTTCACTCCTTTGACAAGATGAAAGTCATATCCTATAATTCTAAGATCTAAGGCTGAGCATTTGGAATTTGAATTACAAAAATGATTTATGCAAGGAAAAGACTTTAAAAGTTGGTACAGCCTTTACACAATCTCCTTACAATTTTTAGGCTTGTGCGTTATTATCATCTGAATTTTTAATAGTGTTAGATGTGGATGCTAAATTTTAACACTTTACAAAGTTCATGTGATTAATAATAAAAAAATAAAAGTTCATGCGGTAATAATGCATAAACTGAAAAGTTCAGATGATATCCATGCAAACTTCCTTTTTTTGGTAAAATACAAATAATAGTGGGAGGGAAAAATCGAACTTCAAATACAGAGATAAATACTTTTAACTACTCAAACTACAAGCCATTGCAAATTTAATTCACTATTACACTAGGTGATGCGCTCGAATTTCTTCTCCTAAAGAAAAATTACAGCCTTACAGGAGAATATTGTTGAAGAAATGATGTGTCATTGTCTGGCGCTAGGCCCTTAAACATCCGTGCCACGTGAGCGTGATCCATTCTTTCCAATCCCCACCGCCCCGTTTTCTTGAGACTCAATGCTAAGTCATAGTGGCACTGGAGTGATAACAGAATCAATATTCTGATAAAACTAAAAACAAAAACAAAAAAATCAATACCAAAAAACAATCCAGAAGGTTGCCTTGCCTTGCCATTATAAATAAATAAATCTAAATGCTTAAATAAATCAGAAAATGGCTGATCCTTTTCTATGCCTCGCCAGAGGTCGGTGTTTGAGCTTCTCTGCCTTCTCTCCAGCTCCCTTTCCATCTCCAAAGCCCTTCTTCCATGAAAAACTTGGTAGCATTCACACTCCAATTGCAGGATTTCCTAAGCCCAGGCCTACGCTTCTTCCGCATTCATCCTCGCAATTACATCTGATTTCCACAAGCGGTATGTATGCTGCCAATTTTCTCAGGAAACAAACAACAGAGTATTCAAATACATATTTGCTTATTTATTTATTTTCTTATTGGGCTGTAATTCTTGTGACAGAGTGGTTTGATGGAAGCGTCGTCTTCTGCTTTGGGGACGAGAGCGAGAAAGCAGTTGCTGTTCCCACTGAAACGGAAATTGGCAAAGAGGATTGTGAGTGTCAGGTTGTTACTGAAACTAATAATACTAGTAGTCTTCATGTGCAAAATTCAGAATTGAGCAAAGAATTTTTGGGGAGCAATGTGCATGAATCCAAAATTGAACCCGAAATTCGTGCTTTTCCGGCAAGTGACGGTGCCGCCAAGGAGAACGCTGTCGTTGATACATATCCTAATGCGGTTTCAGCCACCAGTACCAACAACAATGTGACTGGTGAAGAGGAAACAGGGCATGCCGCCACAACCACTGCAGCAGATGAAACTGAAAAAGGCTCAAAAGTGGTTAGTCACTCTTCTTGACCATCTGTTGCCTCATTTTTTAGAAATTTTGAATTGGCAGTTATTTCGCAGTGGGTACCTTTATTTCTTGCGTAATCAGTGTAATTGGTGCTTAAATCAAATGGGTTTTGCCAAGGCTTCATGCTATCAAAGCTGTGCCCCTTTAGTGCTTTTAAATAAATCTTACAACTTATCATAAAAGGTGACTTTTGTATTTTACTCTATTGTTATTTCTATTTGTTTCCCCCACCCTTCTGTGAGTGTGTATCATTTGGTGCTGGTCTCAAGAAAACACCTCACCGTGCAAGTTTTATGGCTTAAGTAAAAAAGCTGTGGCATCAAAGTGTGCATCATTTGGAAACAATTCATTTAACTTACTGGGTAAGAATCTGGAGACAGAAGTTAAAGTGATTAAGGCTAATTAAATTTTATAGAAAAGTTCTCTGGGGCCACTGCCCAAATACAGATTAAGTCTATAATTTAAAGATACAGAGAAACAATAGAATCTGGAAAAGAATTTAATGATATGGGATAGAGGCTAGTAATCGACATGAATAATAAACATGTACTTGGTTCCGTTTTGTTTTGTTTTAATACATCTAGCGTGGTTTGGGATCCAATATGGTGTAAGAGATGGAATGTCACAAATGGTAGAATATTGTACCTGAGCTTAGATTCTTATATTTTGCTTATTAATATTCTCATTGGTACCAACCAATGGATCAATTAAAGAGTTTAAGGTGGAAGTTCCTGTTCAGTTGGATGATAGATTTAGCCATAGCCTGATGAACTGGAATGCTATTCCTCCCGTTGTAGGATGTAAATATGAGGGTCGATGCATTAGCAGTTAAGCCCTTTCAGAGATTTGTAACAAGAATGTTATTTCAAGATTGGCAATGGATGTCAAGTTTGGGAAGGGAAGGAAGGAAGGGCAGCTTTGATCATTTGACTGCAGTTTTTATGAGGAAGAAGAAGAAGAAGAAGAAGAATTTGTGCACATAAACAGGCTATTTTACTGCATCCTATGGGGGAGTTCTTATGGGATTGGTTTTTGTTAAACGTTCACATTAACAACAATAATAAGAAGAAGAAGAAAAATGGCCAACAATAATAAGAAGAAGAAGAAAAATGGTGGTCATCTTTTGTAAGTTTTATTTCTTATAAGAAAAATTGTGGTCTTGTATTTACTCTTAGAATTAGTGGTGGACATATGATAACTTAGCAGTGGGGGGACCTGTATTATGTTTTCTAAGACCCAAAAAGATTTCTTGATTAAGATACCAAAAGCCTTGAGTTTGCGCATTCATGCACACATGTAAGAACTGCAGTGCACACACGTTTTACAAATTTTCTTAATTTATAGCCTTACCTTTAGCTGAAGAGGCATATAGTTGCTACTTTCCGTTTGACATGTGACATAGATTTCTCATATTAAGGAACTCAAATGCTTTTGTTTTGTGTTGGACATAGTTAGCTGAGAATGCCCCTTCCACAAATTCAGAAGACAAATTCACAGAGGGAAAAGCACATAGAAGAGATGTTTCAGGAGTATCAACTACTAGGGTAGTGGAATTGCACACATTTGAAGGCACTCCTGATGGGTATGCTAGTTTTTCTCTCGTTTTCACTTCTAATATGTGTAATCTTCATCTTGTTATTCTGTTTTGGAAGTTCTGATTCCTTTAAGAAGTTGATTTTGTTTTATTGGAAAATGAAAGGCAAATAGAAATCACTAGAGGAGTTAAATATGGAGCTGCTGTCTGTATACTGTAGGTGTACCAGCACTTCTTAAGTGTCCCCAAAGGATATTTCCCAAGGATATCATGAGTTTATCTATCGTACCAAGTCGGTTCTTGGTAATGGTGAAAGGATTACTTTTTGGGAAGAGCCTTGTTTAATGCTTTGTTTTCCTAGACTTTACTGTTTGTCTAATTTTGATAGGTTTCACCAACCAGTATAGTACAGCTGACACTTGCTGTCTTAAGCCTTAAAACTTTCTTTTTCCTAAATCTTTTCTTGTTACCAGAATTTCTTTCATCATAAGCAACACCCACCTTCTGCTATCCTCCGTCATCACATCTCACATCTCTATTCTCTGTCTCTATTATTTTTTTTTCAAAATAAAAGAAGTGTTATGAAATGGGTCCTAAAATCTCTGCATTGAAATTACTGAGATAGGTTTATCTGGTTGTCCATTCCTTACAATAGTTCTTTCCATGTACACAGGGAGGACAGATCTGCAGTTCTTCAACTATCTTCTAGTGCTGCTGTATTACCTCATCTCCCAAAGGTATCTCCTCAGTTTTTAAATGTAATGTTTTTATATATGTACACACACACACACACACACACAAGCCTTGAGTTTGCGTAGTCATGTACACACGCAAGAGCTCTGCATGCACACAAGTTTTACATGTTTTCTTAATTTATGGCCTGATCATGAGTTCAAGTTGGCAGCTCACTCAGTAGGCGTATAGTTGGTTTTTTCATTTTGACGTGTGACACAGTTCTGTCATATTAAGGACCTCAAAAGCTTTTGTTTGTTTTGTACGTAGTTAGCTAAGAATCCCCCTTCCAGAAATGTAGAAGATGAATTCACAGAGGGTAAATCACAAAGAGGAGATGTTTCAGGAGTATCAACTCCTAGGAAAGTGGAAGTACATACAGTTCAAGGAACTTCTGATGGGTATGGTAGTTTTTCTCCTCATTACATCTCTAATAAAAATAGTCTTCATATATTTATTCTGTTTTTGCTGTTCTGTTTCTTCGAAAACATTTATTCTGTTTTATTGGAAAGTGAAGGGACGATAGAAATCACTAGCAGATATTAAACAAACAAAAAAACATGGTGCTGCTGTGTCTGTATGCTATTTGTGTACCTGCACTTCTTAGTGTGCCTAAGGGATATTTCCCAAGGATATCATGAGTTGATCTATCATACCAAGTCAGTTCTTGGTAATGGTATTAAATTTTGGGAAGAACCTGCAATGATAAGTCTTTTAATGATTTGTTTTCATAGACTTTATTGTGTGTCTAATGCTGAGGGTTTTCTCCAATAAAGTGCAAGAGGAGAGCTGACACTTTCTTTCTGAAACACCTGGAAGATAATGATTGTATTTCTGGTCGAATTCTGAACTCGGATGGGTTGAGTTGTTTTCAGAGGGGAGAAGTGATGCAATAGCTATTGCTTGGTTAGAAAAGAATTATCCTATTTGGAATCTCAGACCATTCACGTTGACCCAAATCTTATAATAAGGCCTTAAAACTTTCTTGTTACTAAATCTTACATGTAATGTAAGTGCTACATCTTTTCTTGTTCCCAGAATTTCTTTTAGCTAAAGTCCACCATAATCGTAAGCAACACCTACCTGGCGCGGTCCTCCATGTTTACATCTTATATCTCTATTTTTTCTTCAAAGAACAAAAAGCAAAAAAAAAAAAAGGATTGTTCCTAAACAGATCCTAAGATCTTGTCCATTTGCAACAGGGAGGACATATCTGCAGCGGTTCTTCAACTATTTTCTAGTGCTGCCTTATTACCGCATCCCTCAAAGGTATCTTCTTGACTTTTAAATGTAATGTCTTTATTGGACATACTTACTATAACTTTTGGGAAATTTAGAATGGTACGTAATGATGACAACTTAGGGTTGTATTCAATATGTTCTCCTTTAACAAAAGCTAAACTTTCAGTTTGGTCTAACTTTGGTTTTATGAATTCCCACTGTAGTTTATATAATTCCTTGTCCTATTAAATTTCTTTTGTTGCCCGATATGAAGGAAAAACATAGCAACTATTAAGCTAAAATTCGTAGTGGAAATACAAACATTTATCGTGTTGAACTCCCAAATATCATTTTATGGTTATGGACCATTGTGTATTCATGCATAGAATGGTACGTAATGCTGACAAATGAGTTGGTGTTGTATTCAATATGTTCTGTTTTTACAAAATTTCAGTGTCTCACAGAGTGGTCAAAAGAAAAACAATGTCTCACAGTTATTAAAGCCACAATCAACCCCACCTATGGACCACATGCATCCTTAAAGAAAAGAATCTACGTTGTCAACTTTGTCAAATGACCACTCATTCTCTCATACGTGTGCCACTTCCCCCTTTTGATATCCATACATATATACATATGATAGGTTCTTTCAGCATCAAGAAACTCTAATACATGGCACAAGTTGAGAATGCAGGACTTTTACCCTTTGACCCATTTTGACTAAGGTGAGTGGTAACTCTTGGTCAACCACTTTAACTATCCACATAGAGTTAATTTTAGTCTTATTATTAACTTCTTCAAATTAAGTTTTCGTCCAATGGCTTAATCTAATTAATCATTGACATCGTGAGGACGGATAACACTAACTTGCTGTGCATGTAAAATATGCATATTCATGTCTTATGTGAGATTTGGAGTGGACATTATAATTAATTTGCATCTATAAATGCATTTAATTGTATGTAGATAGACACACACTTCCAAAGACAGAGGTGCACAGACACAATGAAGTTTGATGGTTGGTTGGCTTGAAGTAAATTTTGTCTACACACAAACATACACGTGCACACATGCAATACTTACTTGACCCTTGGCTTGAATTTAGTACAAGTGTAAGTAATTCAAGAATTAATAAATGCCAGGCATTGACAGGTGGGGAGGATGCTTACTTTGTTGCTTGCCAAAACTGGCTAGGTGTGGCTGATGGAGTTGGTCAGTGGTCACTAGAAGGTATCATGGCCATGAATTTGTTATTTCATAATAAGTCAAAGTCTGTTCTTCTTTTTTTATTTATTTATAATTTTGTTCCCTTGTATTTACTCGTAAAGAAGAGGTCTATTTTCTTGCAGATTAGCAATGTACTAAAATTTGAATGATTAAGTCTATTTTGCTCTTGATCGAATCAGGGGTTAATCCTGGACATTATGCTCGTGAACTCATGGAGACTTGTGAAAGGTTCGTATCTGATTGCAAAGGTATACCATTGACTGAGCTGGAAGAAGTCCTTATTAGAGCTGCTGCAAAAACAAAAGCACCTGGACTATCTACTGTTTTGGTCGCTTATTTTGATGGTCAGGTATGGACCTTTCCTGAAAATTATTATTTCTGGGTCTACTATAAAGAAAGTACCCAAAAGAGGAACTAAAGTGGAGAACCACGCAAATCCTGAATGGATGTGCTAAGTTTCAGCAATTGGAAATAGTTTTCCGATACTTTAAGCAAGTGCTGTTTTACTTTTATACATGCCCAGGGCTACAAAGGTTACAGATAGATTTTATTTTGTGTTATGTATTAAAAATGTCATGCACTTTTCCTTTAGGTATATAGTTTTTATTTTATTTTACACCAAGTTATTCTATCGTTCCTAAAATATTTCCAAATGTATATGAAAGATTTCAGTTTGTGGGCATGCCCTGTACTTCTCCCGATAAGAAATTGTTTTCTTTTCGTTGCATTTTTAGGGTGGGTTTTTTTCTCAACCATGGTTTGGTTCTTGAATACTTCCCTTAAGCTGTAATGCTTGAAACATTTTATTTTAGAGGCTGCATATTATGCTTTAACATTTTTATTTTGCAGGCTCTCCATGTGGCCAACATTGGCAACTCGGGATTTATTGTAATTAGAAATGGTGCTGTCTTCAAAAGATCATCACCAATGGTTCACGAGTTCAATTTTCCATTACAGATTGCAAGAGGTGATGATCCCTCCAAACTTATAGAGGTACGTTGTATTAAAATCATTACATGCCCAACCAACTTCCAAAATGTTAGCTCCTGCTGAGTCGCAAGAACTAATTTTGAACTTTTTACTTCCTTTGTCCTGAAAAGATGGTGAGAAAAATTTATAGTTTACCAACTCTTCTTGCAACTTGCGTGTCTTACATCTTGAGAGAGATCATGCTAACAAAATAATCTGTTCTCAGAGATACCGAATAGATTTGGATGATGGAGATGTGATTGTCACTGCAACAGATGGCCTCTTTGACAACTTGTATGAGCAAGAGATCATCTCAATTGTATCAAAGTCTATGCAAACCACATTGAAACTTGAGGTGCAAATAGTCTCAACTGCTTCTTATCTATTATTTTATAAGCTTCTTTGAAAATGTAAATGAAAGAAAAGAACTACCATGCATTTTCTTAAAGCCTTAAAAGGGGCCGTAGACATTGTAGAAGGGGCATTTGGGGAAACCATATGGCTTGATAGTGGTGGTGCCAGTTCTTGTGTTTTAATGGTTTTCATACTTAATACTTCTGATTTTATCAGAAAAATACTGTTGCAATGCACTCCTTATCTACCAAACAATCTGGGCAAGTCAAACAGAGTACTCTTTAAGATGAAAACAGGTATAATCTATGTAATCACAAAAATTATAGAATTGACGATAACAACCCCAGCTTGAGCTATAAAAACCATGCATGCTAGCAGAATAGGTATCCTTATTGTAGTGGTTTTTGTGTGCATTTTATGTTGGTTGTTTACGTTATGCATCTCTTTCAGGATATAACAAAGTTCTTGGCAACTAGTGCACAAGAAGTGGGGCAATCTACATCTAGAAGGAGCCCATTTGCAGATGCAGCCGAGGCATCTGGGTATGTGGGATATAGTGGAGGCAAGCTTGATGATGTGACCGTTATCCTGTCATATGTACAAAAGAAATCCAGTACCTTACAGTAAGTATACAATGTATATATTTTTTTGGTATCATTTGGTTCAATTGAGGAGGAGTACGAGAAGGGAAAGATAAAAAGAAATTCCAGTTACTTGTAATTTTGTTGAGTGTGAAGACCTACCCTGTCAATTGCTGATAATGTTAGCAAAGTCTTCCTCTTGTAGCTGCTCCTTTTAGAACCTGTCTAGTTAGGCCGTAGATTCAAATTTTATTTGGCAGCTGTATTGTGTTGAAGGCACCAAGGAACTTGTCCAAATAGGCCATTATTAAATAAGCTATGATGTTTACATAACTGTAGCTATGAATCTATGATGATGTGTTCTCTTCTATCGGAATGCCAGGCTAAAGCAATTGTCAGGTGAAAGTTCTGGTCTTAGATTATGCCAGTAGGTAGCTAAAATGGAAGCTTTTGAATTTTTATTTGAAATGAAAATCTAATGCAGAATATGATTGTGGCTTGTTTGCATATAAAGTGGAGTTGGAATATATTTTCATGCATTTGATTATTGAAATTACACAAATCTCAAGCTTTTACGTATTGAGGAATGCCCACATAAGTCCTATACACTACTGACTTGCAAGTTTTCAGTTTCTTACTTGTAGATGATATGCTTTATACTTGTGTGCTCATGAAGAAGGGCCTCAGATCAGTCTGTCTTTGTTTAGGCATCATGAACTGGTAAATCTTTTGCAACCTGGACTAACTAAAAGTAAATGTGGCGGGTCATTTTTAAGGATAATTGGCTCAAGAGTGCTGTTTGGCCTTTAGTAAGTGATTGGATATTGTCGAGACAGTAGGCCCGCCCGCTTGAACCCTAGCTCGAACCTCCGTCTTGGACATTAGAATAGTTTATAACATCGTCATTATCAAGAACAAGAACAATAAAGCTTATGAGAGGAGTTTCGACCGGAACGGGCTGAGATTTGGTTTGGCGGGAAGAGCGGATAGTATTATTTATGTCTAGTTTGATACTAATGCATGGAAAGAAAGGGAATTGAATTGGGTGGAGAACCTCATCCATTTTACCTTAATTTTCAGCCCAAACACTCAGACTTTGCTATGCGCAGACTGCAAAGTCAATGGATGATGAAAGTAAAGCAGTTAAAAAGAAAGAAATCTCACCTCCTTTGGTCAAGTAGTTTCAGCCAAGGTCGTTCGAAGAGTGCATTGAAAGAAGACCATAAACTTACACGAGGAATCTGAAAGCGCTTTGAAAAGTAAACATGGCCTACGGATTGAAAAATAATAAGATAACAAAGGATAAATTTCATTCTATTCCCTATTGACATTCTTTTTAAATTTTCTTTTACACGAGCAATACTATAAGAGGGGGGAAATTGAATTTAGGATCTTAGGTGCATAGGTAAATATAGATTGAATGTCCGAATTAGATTAACTTTGAACTTTTCCACATGTGGTCTAAATTTCGGCTTCAATGCCTTATTTCCTTGTTCGAAAGCCCATCTCATATTACATGGTTTTACTTCCATATTGTAAAAATTAATATGGTTGCAAAGCCATGATTTACCATATTATAAAAATTATTGAAACTTATTATAGGATGTGATGTGATTATTCATGCAATGCAGTCATTCTATCTACCCCGTACCATACATACTCTTATCATTTTTTTTTTTTTTGAGAAATTCTAGGATTGCATTCATAATTGGAACAACAAAATTAAGACAATCTAGTGCCTCCACTAATGATCACGCATGATCGAATAAACTCTAGCATAGGCATCCCAACTAAGATTGCAAACTCAGAATAATCAAAAATAGACAAAGCTTGAAAACCAAGTCATAACAATACAAATAAAACTCTCACAAAGGAGAGATGAAAAGCTCTCACAAAGAGATGACTTATTCGAACATAAAGCGCAAAAGATGGTGGTAGAGATTATAGAGATCCAATGCAATCGCTATGATGGTTGGAGAAAATCAGAACAAATCACAATCGCCTATGAGAGAAAACCATTTGTCTCTGGAGAAGAGAGGGAGGAAGAGAAAGAGGGGAGAGGAGAGGAAGAACAAGGGCCTCCTCCTCAAAGTGAAAACGGCTCTAGGAGGGTTTTTTGAGAGAGATGATTTTTTTCTCTGCTAGTACGTACTCTTATCATTAACTGTTAGTTTTGAACTGTCAATGCCATACATAATCGTGTCATAGTTGTACTTGTAGCTAGCAAGAGAGAGGCCAGAGAACATTTCCCCTTTTATTTTCTTTTTGGTATTATACATATGATATCTTCTATACGAGTTAACGATGTTTGTGTACTATTAAAGATAGAGACACGTATCAAAATTCTAAATAAGGAACACGGGATTTAGGGACATCAGATCTTAACTCAAAGCTCTAACAAAAATCTAGAGTCTCAAACTTTTAGGTTGTCTGTAAAAAAATTTGAATTTCTTCTCTCAAGTCTAAAGCTTTCTTCGGATTTGGACCTTGGATTGGACGTACAAATCAAAGCAAAAGCACCTCTTGCTTGGCTGTTGTTTGACTTAATAATTGAAACTGGGTCCAATAAATCTCATGATCAATCTCACAATGATACCGCAGCTCCATGCCTGCCTGCCTAGCCTACCAGGCAAAGAAGATGAAAAAGGTAACCCATAATGATTTAATCGCAAGATTCACGGCAGGTTGTTTTCTTTCTTCTTTTATTATGGCAAAGGCCTTTTCATTTAAGAGCAAGAGCCCTATCATATGCGTAATGCATGCCATGCTGCTAGGAAATGATGTCGGGATGTGGGGTGGTGGTGTGGTGGCCCTCCAAATGCATGCATGCATGCAAAGACTTTTCAAACTCCGAAGTCCCCACCTCCACATGCGCAGCTCATCTCTCTCATCAATCAATTCTCTTATAACTTGAATTGAAGGTAATAATAATAAATGATGCAATTGCCTTGCCTGGCCGCTATTCAAACTCAAACTTTTGTACAATTTCAACTAGGCTACCACACGCCCACTCATGAAGTTATGAGCCGGACCACGGATGGTGATTTTGATTTCACAATTCACATGCCATAATTTTAAATTCAGAATTTGATATTCTAAAGTATCTATTGGTACAGTCGTGAATTAAGTTAGTTAACTAGAACAATGACTTATGAAATTTCTCCTATTAAAAACAAACTACTTCGCATGTTATTATTGGGTATGATTACTGAACAAATCAAGAAGGGGTATGTTTCTAGTGAATTTGACAATTATAATTTATGATATGGATCTTCATTATCTTGAGTCTCGCTTATTTTTATTTTTTAAATATGTTTATTGGAATGAGTAATGCTATTGGGCTACACTTGATCATATTAGCTAATAACCTTATGTGACAATTGATGTGGTCATGCCACATCAATTGATGAATCTAGCACATAAGAGCATCTAAATGAGTGTATGCAAATGAGTAGGCAACCTTTTTTGTGTGGATAAAAATGCGAATTTATTATATTAGTAGGAATAAATATTACAAATGACACAAACTGTAAAGGGAGTCATCTCAATAACAATATGACAAACATATGGGTAAAACTTCTCCCCAATAATCGGAGTCAGCTAAAAGTTGTGACAATCTAGAGAGAATCACTTTGGAAAATAACTTTTTTATAACCTCTTTCAACCGCTATAATTTTTCCGAATCTAGCCCAATGACATCAAATACAAAATAAGCATATATATATATATATATATATATATCTATCTATCTGCATGCACAACGAGTAGGCAAACCTTTGTTGCTTGCCACATAAGCATTAATCATTCAAGTATGTAAAATTTACAAAAATAAAAAATAAAAAATTATGTAACATTTAGATATTCCCTCCAATAAGACAATGATGCCTACTTCAAAATAAATAGGTATATTCGATCCTATCTACATTTTATAATAAAATATAATTCCCTTTCTCTCATCTACTATTTATATAAAATAAAATAAAATAATAATAATTGAAACAAATACATTTTTTAAACGAAAATAATTATTTACCAAAACCCCCCAACTCCCCCCCTCCCCCGCGCGGAACACGAAGGTGAATAGAGGTCAAATATATATATATAACAAAAAGAGGCAATTCATAGCCCCAAAGCCTCGCTTGAGATAAATAATGACTAAAGGGGGTGTATTCAATTAAGATTTTAAAAGACTATTTAGGGATAAAAAAGTCTTGCAGATTTAAGTGGAATATAATTACTTATAGGATTTTTTTAATGAATTTCTATAATCAAGATTTTTTACTTATGGATTTTAAAGATTTTTATTACAAGATTTATAAGATTTGAAAGGACCGCATAAATTTCTTTGACATAAGATTTTTTTTTATTTTAAAATAGAACCTTAAAAATGAAACGCTAATATTGTTTCTATCTCTTCACCATCCCAACACCCACAAAGCCAACCTTCACTCTCCATAGTCACCACACACTCTCTCACTTGTGTATTGTCGTTTATTGAGTTTCATTCCACTTTTGTATGGATTTTGCAAGTACACTCAATACATCACATCGATCAATGCCAACAATTTCAATGCTTTTGGTTCTCACCTCTGTCAAAATCATTTATTTGTATCAAAATCTATTTTTGTTGTTGATAAAAGATGAAATTTCATTGAAACTCAAATAGGGTACAATCTTGAAACAAAATATCATGAATCAAAATATCATTGAAACTCAATTGCATCCCAGCTAAGAGAGCTAGCGCCTGGATTTGCTCAGGACACCCAGCCTTTCTAACTGGCCGCACACAAGCTGCAATGAAGGTTCCCCGCTCATCCCGTACCACCACTCCCAGACCTCCATTACGATTCTCAGCTTTCCAAGCACCAAGACATTAATCTTAACAAAGCCATCTCTTGGAACAACCCATCTTTTTGGAGCCAAGCGTGGGATATTGGAGACCAAGTCATCCCTTATTTGCTGATATTCAGCCAGCCAAGCCTTTGCTTGCATCATCACCGCATTTGGGTCCACACCACCACCATCCCAAATACATGTTGCCTTTGAATGCCAACCTCTTCCACAACAAGAATTCTATTAACAATTTTTTAGTAATTAATCTAAACAGAAGCTGCACCCTTTGGGGGCTTGTGTCGAACAGATGGTGGGCAATTTTTGCCCAGCCATCCAGCTTTGTCAAATAGATGTGTGGAGGTCCACATGCTAGAAGCTTGTAGCCCAACAGCATGTAGCTCTAGTTTTTAAGGTGGTTTGGTCTTCATGTGAGGAAAGGTGAGGAAAGAACATTTCTTATACCCAGTGGTCGTTAGTGGTGGTTTGGTTGCCATGGTTCATACCCCAATACACAACTGCTTGGGCGGAGGTCAAGATGAGGAAATAATTTTTTTTTTTTTTAAATCTCACTTGAAAAGTCTGATGGGTTTAGGGTGGGATTTGATATAGGGCTTGGTATTTATATCTCCCACTAAAAAATCTCACACAATCTCACATTTTAAAAAATCTTTTGAAATTAGCAATATTTTGAATACCATAAGACATTTTGTTACTTATTTAAAGTTTTGATTGAATATCACTAGATTTCGATACTCTCATTTAAAAATCCTAATAATTTTAATGGAATATCACAAGGCTTGTTTAGATTATTTAAAAGTCTTAATTGAATACCACATGACTTATTTATCTCAAAATAATCTTTTAAAATCTCAATTGAATACACCCCCTAAAGTTAGCTAGAGTATCTGCTGTAAAATTGGCTTCATAGAATGCTTAAACTTAACTTCATCACAAGAATTGCAAAGATTAAGAATTTCATGCATCAACAACCGAATTGACCAGGGAGTTTGTGCCCTTTGATGAACACAATCAATGATTACTTTTAGGGGTGGCATTTTATCCTGGAAACCAACTCAACCGACTGACAAAAAATCATCCTTAATTTGATGGGGGAAGAAAACCAATCGATAATACCGGTTTTTGGAATAACCGACACCTAGCGGTTGTCGAGGTGGTTTCATAAACCCAAAGTCGATGATATACCGAATCGACTAACATATATTTAATTAATGAATGTACATATTTTTGTTTATGTATTAATCATAGCCGGATGAGAGTGTATGAATATGTATACTCTAAATTTGATGGATCTATTTATATTTTCATTTTGGGTTTGATTAAGATGGTGGCATCAATATATGAATATGAATTTTTGTGTAATTTATATATCAAAATTAACTTTAAAAGTCCTTTGGATTACACTATGTTTGGAATTTTTTGCTGGTCTCCAGTAGCTTGTTGGAATTGTATTCAAAGCCAAAAATTCATCTGGGTTCGAGACTAGCAGAGAGAGAGAATAGAGAGAGGTTAAAAAAATTAATTTTTAATTCAACAGGAATCATGTGCCTAATATGTGACTTTTTTAACAGATATTTTGATGGAAATTGTCAAAAACTAACGGTGGGGGGTAAATTGCCGATAAAATTTAGTATGAGAGCTAAATTGGCTAAAAAATAATACAAATTTATAAATAAACCCAATCTTAAATATGTATTTATAAAAAAAACCCAAACACTATTTAAACATAGAAACACGCCTAAAATCAACCTCAAAATCAACAATTGTATATTTTTTGGGTGTGTTTATCAATGAATTTTGAGTGTGTGTAATGATGAGTTTTGGGTGTGTTTATAAAGTGTTTTGGGTGTTGGGTTTTTTATAATTTCAGCTCCCATTTTGGGTGTTTTAGTGAAACTCCTAAAAAATAATTCGGGGTATAGATTTCAACAAGCTTGATAGTTTAGTGGGGTATTCAGCAGTTTGCCCTTAACAAAATGAACATCCATATAAACATTCCAATTACAAAGTTTGAGCCCTTTAAACTCAAAACCAGTTAGACAAAGTACACGAAATTCACCTATCTAGAAAAGTACATAACCCAAAATAGACAACCAATTACATAGTTTGAGCCATTCAAACTCAAAACCAATTAGACAAAGTACACAAAATCCTCCTGTCCAGAAAAGTACATAACCCCAAATGAGTTTAAGGATTATCACTATTCCACCATTTTGTAAGATTTTAGTGCTGTTTTAAGATGATTATGAACTCCTCTTAGTCCTTTTTCACTAAATCTATTGCAAAGTTTTCTTTTTCCTTAAGTTCTGTTTTCTTTCTCAGTGACTTGGATGAGTCTTTGTTTATTGTTTGTACTTGATAAGGAGGATTGTTTATCCTTTTCTTTATCAATACAATGTTTCCTTTATATATATATAAAAAATTTGTGAAGACAACTCTTTTTTCATGTTGGTAATTGTTGAATGTTTTGGAGTGTGAATTTTGGTTCAATGGTTTAATAGTTTACGAATGTTATATGGTTTATGTGAGAATATATGTTGTGAGCTTGATTTATAGGATGTGAGCCCTGTTTATAGGTCGTAGGCCCAGTTTATAGGTCAGGCCTGCAATTCAATGGTCACAAGCTCATTCTTAACATCACTTGTATATTTAAAGTGCTTGTTTAAAACCTTAGTTTGAAATCCAGAATTGAAATCCATAGCTTAAATTTATTTTGCCAAAAAAGTGGATTTCAAATGCATGGATTTGAAATCCAAATCCAAGATCCCAAATTGAGCCTTAGATGCTACGTGCACCGATACACCACTAGATAGAAAGTATGCAAGTACCAGGCAAGCATTTGATACTTGCCCAATACGCCCTCCATGCGTATTGGATACGCGAAATGAAGTATCGTGGACTTTTCAGCTAAGTTAACTTTCTGATACGTCTCCGATACACGAAGGACATGCGCAAGATACGGTCTCGATACGGTCAAGGGGATTATTTTACAAATATTTGAAAACTTGGTCGTTTTTGAAAAGAAAAATAATATGTAGGGTGAAAAGGTAAATTGTGAAACCTGATATTGTAAAACACAAGTCGACTTGGCTGGGGTTTAGTTTGTTTGAGCGGCTGCGTCACTCTCTGCTCTGCTCAGATCCATTCCAACGAAAGGGAAAGAAAAGAAGAACTGAAGGAGGAAGAAGGAAGAAGGAAGAAGGAGGCGACTCGACCCAACCAGTGGCAGCAACGGATTTTCTTTGGTTTGTATCTTGCCGCTGTAGAATTGCATCTTCTCTTCTTCTTTTCTTTGATTTGTTGATTCTTCTTTGGTTTGCATCTTGCTGCTGTAGAATTGCATCTTCTTTCCTTTTCTTCTTTTCTTTCGGTTCAGTTTACTATCTTCGCCTGTCACCTTTTGGTTCAGTTATTAATTGATTGTATCCCCAACATTTATGTCTTGTTGCTGTGTTAATTAATTACTTGTATGATTCTTGAGATGTATTAATTCATAGTTGTTTTCAAAATGATTTTTTGGGACAGGAAAATGAGTAGTAATTTGGGGGATGAGGGCAATAGTTTTGGTGGTGGGAATACTACTAATAACAATAATGCTAATTTTCCATTGTGGAAATATGTCACCAAAAGTGTGAGAGATGGAAAAGCCGGTGGCAATACTGCATTTCATTGCAATTATTGTCAAAGGACTTTCAAAGGATCATACTCTAGAGTTAAGACTCATTTGTTGACAATTGAAGGGTATGAAATTGCTTGTTGCTCTAAAGTTACAAATGCTCTTTTAAGGGAAATGGAGAGAGTAGTAGAAGAAGTGGAGTTGAGAATTTATATTATTTTAATTGCCGTATCGGCCCATACCCGTATCCTAGTGTTTGGAGATTTGCCCTATCGGCATACCCGTACTGGTATGGTACCGGTGCAACATAGCTTTAGATGTTTTTCTGCATCAGAAAATCGAGTGCATGTGTGTGTGTGTGTGTTTTTTTTTTCATCTTTCTTGTTTCCTTATTTTAAGAAATTGGTAGGTGTAGTAAGTTAAATTAAATACCTAAATCTCCGAGGAGACTTCAATTTTTAATGAATTTTCTCTGACAACATTTTCTGCACAGCTGGGCGGAGCATAAAAGAAGCTTGTCGATTTGGTTGAAAGTAAAAGCTACTGATAAGGAATGGCTGCAGGTTTAGCTTCAAAGTGTTCAACCGGTATGTGATTTTGCATAGGGGTTTTCGAGTAATCTATTTGTACTATTTGTGTCACTTGCTCTATTATTGGATTCTAATTTCATTGAATTAGTGTTAGGAAAAACTGTAGAAACTTTCACTTTTCCTGGATCAGTAGTTTGTCTGGTATAGACTGCTTGCTCCTAGCTGGATAACTAATGTAAAATAGTTGAGGGGATCTGAAAAGATGCCACAAATTTGTTCTTTCATCATTTTTGTGGTTCTCTTGAGTTTCATATTTTAATTGTGCCAGTTTCCTGGATTAAATATAAAGTAAATTTATAAATATAAGCTCTTTTAGTATCTGTTATGCAATTATTCTCTTACCCATTTACTTACTGCAATCTTTTCAATCTTCTGGAAACAAACCTAGTGGGTCGCTCATTGTTGGGGGGGCTTGGCAACAACTCGTCTGGCTTATTGAGCACGTCACATGAGATGACATGCAGCACTTTCTTGTCTCAGGTCAGTGTGTGTTGAAGTTAATACTTAATGGTAGTGTTTTATGTTTTGAATATATTTTTGGATTATTAGCAGCCATGATGGTTGTTGGCTAAAGTAAAGCTGTAGCCTCTCCTTTGATTTGTAAGTACCGTGTGTGACACACTAGAGCAAGGAAAAAGTTATCCTACCACTCTATTGAAGTGGTTGGTGAGAGAGACATGCGGTAGTGTGTAGTGTTAGAGAACAGGAGTCTATTCTTAAGTGCAAAATGTGTAAAATGAGAAGTTTGGAGAGAGTAAAAGATTCCTCATATTGAATAGAAGTAGAACACAGAGAGTATTGCCTTGTGCCTTTCCATTTGAGTGCTAGGCTTAGTCCAAATTCCAACAGTGTGTTCAGCTAAAATTTCTTGGAAGATTACAACTGTGATTAGGAAATATATTCATTGAATTTTTAGTAGGATGGTTTGGATTGAAGTGAAGGTCTAATCTTATGATTACTGTTTGGTTTTCATACAAAATGTTTTTGCTGGATGTTTAAAATCTTGAATATTTTTGGTTCTAGAGAATTGAGAGTTTCTTGAAGCCTTGCAGTGACACCCTTTATAGCATTGTTTAGAAGAGTCGACAAAAAAAGCTTGTTTTGACAGGCTCAAATGGAGAATCTTGGTGCTATTTCTGAGTGCAATGGAATGGATGAACGGTGGCACTGTTAATTAATTCCAAGTTGTTGTTACTCATTCTCGTGTTAATCTTCTTTTTGGCTAAATACCTCAAATAGTAAACTGTTTATTACTTTGTATTGACATGAGCTTGATTTGTTGTTTTTGTCCACTTTTACAGCAGCAAAGGACCTTCATACAGATGAGGACTATTCTCAAAGTGGTGGACAACTCAGGGGCGAAAAAGGTGATGTGCATACAAGCTTTGAAGGCAAACAAGAAAGGGGCAAGATTGGGAGACACAATTGTTGCATCAGTAAAGGAGGCACATCCCAATGGGAAAGTGAAGAAAGGACAGGTTGTGTATGGCGTGGTTGTTCGTGCTGCCATGCAACGAGGTCGTTGTGATGGGAGTGAGGTCAAGTTTGATGACAATGCTGTGGTGCTTGTTGACAAGCAAGGGCGGCAGCCGATTGGGACTAGAGTATTTGGACCCGTCCCGCATGAGTTGAGGAAGAAGAAGCATGTCAAGATTCTTAGTTTGGCGGAGCAGATTGCGTGAAGTGTCAAGCACACGACAAAATACAGATGGACAATAAGAACAGAAAGCTTATCTGAAGTGATGAGGTGTTAAAATTTTAGAATATCCAAGTGATCGGAATAAAGTTTGGTACTACGATTAGGTTTCAATATTTTTGAATATTGGGCATATTGGCCAAAGATTGAGTAATTACATCTTCTGCCCTATTTCAAAAATAGAAGAAAAATGATATGTTCATTGTATCGTTTTCATTCCGAGTGAGATTGAACCGAGCGCATAAAGGTGGTTTTTTTAACCCTTCTTTTGCTCAATTTTGTAAGTTGGGCCCCTTCCTTGAAAGAATGTAGATACTCTTGTTAAAAATCAAAGTGCTTTTTGAAAAAGCACTTTTAATTTTTCTGTTAAACTTTGTCAAAACAACTTCTAAACAGGCCATTGGTTGATCTTGACAGCTGAAGTAACTTTAGGGGAGAAATAAAGGGTCGAAACTCTATAAAATAAAAAATAAAAAATAGAGTGATCGATTTTATGAGACGACAAATGCGTAAGCAACTTACCGCAACATACCATTTGAGTTGTTAGAGTCCATATTTGCCGACTTCATTTGCAATTGCGTACTCCTTGTGGTGAGCCGCGTAAGTGACTCTTCCAGAACAATCCAAGGGCTCACTTACCCCACCCAGCTACAGCTGACCCAACTAAATGCAATTTGCAACTTCTTTCACACACGGGCCTTGTCCACGTGGAATGAGCGTTCACACCAGAAGTGAAAATAAAAATAGAAAAGAGAAAAGAAACGCGGAATGAGTGAAGACCCCTTTTTTCTGCAAATCCCAAACGTAACGATTTTGTCATCCCAAATGTGCAATATTATTTCCTGTTTTGAAATTAAATAAATATTTTATATTTTTGTGTCCATTTTTTTTGTGCTTCTTTCTATTTATGAAAAATCGTTCTAGTATTGGAGGAATAAGTTGAAAAGAAATGACCCTTTGTATGATTGGATCAAATGACGATTCGTTTACGATAATCCAATCAATCGCATACTTTTTTTCTTCTTGTTGTAGAACAAAACACTATTTTATTTTATTTTAAAGGTGAATACATTAGGGGTAATTTACTTAAATGTATCATTAGATCCCCGTTTTTAATTATAAATGCGGTTGGTAAAAGTTTAGATGTAGGGCACTCATTCTGGACCTGATAATTATCAATTTTTGAAAATTTATATTTCTCTTTCTTTTTTTCCTTCCAGAAGATTTACTTCGGATTTGAACTCCCTTTGTAGCCCAACAAAGCCAGGGAAAAGAAAAAGACTCTGTGGAGTGGCATGAAACAAAGAGATGCAGCACGCGATGCAAGACACGTATACGACCCCACTTCATTGCACCGACTAACCCATTCTGCCCAACTGCCATCTGTCTTTCAAGTGATAGTCTAAAATAGTCTAAATTAATCTTATTTATAAGAGTAAGGATTCAAATTTGAGTGCATAAGGGTAGGTAAGATCACTACCGTAGCTAACTGGTCTAACTCATGTATGTTTTTTTTTTTCTTCATACAAATGATATGTTTTTGATTAAGTTTAACCACTTGAACTACTACAAACCCTTCTTAGTTGCCGCTGGATAATTTACTTTTGAATACGAACGACCATCTAAACTAAAAAAATTGAGATTTCTCACACACACATAAATAATGCCATAAGAATTCCAACATAAACCCCTTATCTACGAGTCATGGTTCTTTCACACGCCTTGACCCAGTTGGCATACTTTCCCCTGATGAGAGAGAAAGTCATTTATTTTGAAAATGCCATCATTCTTTCCCACTTCGCCACTTAAATCACTCCTCCCTTCCCCTTATATAAAACACAATAATACCTCCTCCACATCCCATCCCATCCCATCCCACTACAAATCCCATATTCTATTTTTTTTTCTCTCTCTCTCTCTCTCTCTCTCTCCTCTTGAGTCTTGAAAAAAGGAAAGAAAAGAAAAGGAAAGAAAGTGAAAGGAAAATGGGAGCAATGAGGGTTTGGAGTGTGCTTGTGGTGATGGCGGTGGCCATGGCGACGTTTGGGGAGTGTGGGTCGTCACACCACGCGGCTCCGGCGCCGGCGGTGGACTGCTCGACCCTGATCTTGAACATGGCGGACTGCTTGTCCTTTGTGTCCAATGGGAGCACCGATACAAAGCCCGCAGGGACTTGCTGCAGCGGCCTCAAGACCGTCCTCAAAGCTGACGCTGCCTGCCTCTGCGAGGCCTTCAAGAGCAGCGCTCAACTCGGCGTCGTTTTGAACATCACCAAGGCCGCCTCCCTCCCCGCTGCCTGCAAAGTCTCTGCTCCTTCTGCCACCAACTGTGGATGTCAGTTTTCTCTTCTGGATTTTCCCCATTTTTCCATTTTTTTTTCTTCTGTTTTAAACCAGTTTTATGAGATTTAATGGCTAATATTTAATTTTATTGTTTTTTTGGTTGGTTTTGTCGTTTTTCAGTATCTATCACTCCTGCAGGTGCTCCTGGTATGTTCTTATTCTTATCTTAATATAGCTTTCAGATTGATCTGCTTTTTCTTTATTTTTTTATTTTTTGTATAATTAATTCCAGACTAAAGTATTGGGTTTAATTATATTATATATCTATTCTTCTGGGATTTCTCTGATCTATAAACGGCTGTGCTCTGTGCGGAAGAAAACCATGTCTTAAACTTGTAAGAAAAGAAAATGAGGGAAAGAATCTTTAAATTGATCAATTCATTTGCGGAGGGGGTTTAGTATAAACTTGATCTTCATTGTTACTATGAACTTCCAGTTGAATACAGAAAATATATTGAGTTTGGATTTCAATGTTACTTTCTCTATTTTGTTAGACAGAAACTTGTGATGTGCCAAATGAGTTATTTCCATTTATTTGTTTCTCACACTCAAACTGGCATTGTCAATGTTTAAATGTCTGTTTTTCGATTTTCGGCTTGCAAGATGAATCGAACTAAATATGTTTTGTTTGTCATGACTGTCATTGTTCTTATTCTCTGGTTTCCTCATTTCGTTGAATCTGATTATAGACACCATTGTACATCACTCCGACACTATTCCCTACACCACCGGTCTAACTTGGGATTAACTGATAAGTTTTTCTGCCTGGTGTTGCAGGTCTCTCGCCAGGATCTTCTCCAACATCATCTGTTGCTGCTACACCCGAGTCGTCTGCTGGAGGGAACGAGCAAGCACCTGCTTCTCCGCCAGGGGCCTCGGGTTCTCTTATGCTTGCCAGTTCAGTTGGATCCCTGCTTGTTGGTCTTGTAGTTGCATCATTCCCTTGTTTCTGAGAGCTGTGTGGTGCCATTTTTGAGAGCTGAGAGGGATGATATAAGTAAGAGAGTTGTGATGTTCATTTTACCATTGGGGAGTTCTCACTTTAGTTGTTTTTGAGGTGTGACTGAAGTTAGATTTGACATCTGTTTTGGGGTCACTTGAAACCTGTATTGATGGTTTGGTTAGACATCTTTTTCCTAATTTATTAGTCTATTTCTTCTTATATTTTGTGCTCCATTCTGATTTGAAGTTCGAACTTAAAAGAATTCTTGTGCTGTGAGCAATGAGCATGTTTCAATTTGTAAGCAACGCAACACATTGTGCAATGCATTCGATGGTATATCTGTTTCATTCTGAACACTGCGTAGAAGAGCTGAAAAAACAGACATTTTTGTGGCACCCTTCTTTTGAAGTGATTATAATATATTACAGTAGTATGGTTATGTGGTATATCTTTTTAGGTGCTCATAATCGAAACCAAGCAGTTGGAGCGTTCCAAGAACTATTGAATTAACACAGAAATTCAAAGATCGACCATGAAATCAAATTGACTTTCTTCCTTCAATTAAAAATGAAAATTTCATTTTGTTTTCAGTTATAATCTTCACCCAAAAAAAAAAAAAGATAATAAATCAATTATTTGCCTTAAAAATAGAATAAATCAATTTGGGCCTGGAGTTTCTTTTGAACCGAAGGAGAATATTGAGCTGCAGAACAGAACATTTACATACCCAATAAGTAAGTCAAGGGTTGGCCACGAGTTTTCAGAGAAAATTGGGCCTGGGGTTTTAGTATGGATTTAGAATAGTTTTCGTCTACCTTTCAAACCTAATAACAAAACAAGAGTCGTTCTAAAGTGAGAGTGATATATATGTACTATAGATGTGAACCTCCATATATGACACTCACTATAAAATTTAGCAACAAAACAAAGCCACTTCCATAAAATTTTAATATTGCTATACTTTTATTATTATTCTTTAAATGATTTTGCAATGTCTTTCTCAAATCAAGAGGTCTCGTGCCGGAGACATTCACAAATGTAACAAGTCTATTGGTTATATGATTCCTAGTTCGAAGAGTATTTGAAAAAGAAAAGCCATGGAAATTAGTACATAAAAGAGTAGATATTATCAACAAGTCGTCTTAGAAATCTATCCACAAAAAAAACCATAAGCACCATTCCAAACGTGTCCCCCTCACAACAAACATTATTATTGGTTTGGGATATAGAATCCAAGCATCGTGCCTATAAAGGAGCGGCATATTTCTTTCGGCCGAGCTCTAATTTCTTTTGGTCAAACGCGCTATTGACTTTTTTTTACCAAAAGAAAAAAGTTGGAAGAAAAAAAAAACCAATGGCAAGAAGACAGTTCATGATTCACCGCTGACCAAACAGGAGCATAGCTCGATGGTTATTAGGGGAGAAAACGCGTTTTGTTTGGGAGTTACCGCTGATTCTGCATATTCAACCGCTTTCTTTTTCCGAGTATTTATTTTATTTTTTATTTTACTCCTCGTGCTCTTATCTCTATATAAGTTCTAAAATACGGGATAATATTATTGTAGCATACACTATAATATTATTTCTCGTGCTCTTTTTAAATGAATTAAATTTGTCGGCGAGTATCATATTGTTTTGACATGACATTTATAAAAAATTAATATTATGTCGATATTATTAATATTGTTCATAAGTGTTATTTTGAAGCAAACGTGAGTTAGGTCAGTTAATCAAGATAGTGCATCCCACGCTTTCGCCAAAATTCAAGTCTCTTTCCACATAATAAATTAGATTAATTTAGACTATCACTTGTATATAAAATAAAATAAAATAGTGCTATTTGACAATAATAATAGTGTTCGAAAACATTTCCCATGTAAAAATGTTTAAACTATGATATTACTCCCACTATATATTAAGCTTAACCCACCTTACTCTCTCCCATGCATTCCCAAAATCCATTGCTAGAATCATAACTTGGATTCAACGCCATGAACTTTTCGCTGACTTCAAGCCTAAACAGTGTAGCTCTGCCTAAACCTTTTCTTTGTCACAGCCATAGACACCACCACCACCATGACCGCAAACCCACTATTAAGCTGTCTTTACTTACATGCAGATCAGCCACTAATTACAAGTCATCATCTACTTATAAGGTGAAGGATGGAGAAAATGAGAGCACCAATTTCTACAAGCTGCTTAGTCTAAATCCCAATATTAATACAAGCAAAGATGAGATAAAGAAAGCTTATAGGAGCATGGCTCTTCGATATCATCCAGACGTTTGCCATGATCCTTCCATTTCTTCCACCAAGGAATTTGTTCGACTGAATCAGGCTTACAAGACGCTATTGGATCCGGTGTTGCGCAAAGAATACGATTACGAATTGGGTTTGGAAAATTGTGTTGGTACTACTAGGGTTGGTTTCAAGATGAATAATATAAGAAACCATGGTGTTGGTGCAGCACAAAATAGATGGCGACAACAAGTTCTTGAGTTGAAGAGGAAGTCCAACTGCCGTATGGCACAGAAGGAAGGGTCGTGGGCAAGCAGAATGAGGAGGGCTCATAATATTTCTAACATGGACTAGTTTTGCTTTTGCACGAGATATGATTTTAGCGCTCCAAAAATTACTTCTCACCCTTCTCGAAGCTCTCAAACACGACAAGTGTAAGGGGATTTAAGGGTTGTTTTTGGAGTGCCAAAATCATTCTTGCTTCTATAGAATTCATTGAGCTTCTCTGATTGTTTTTTATTTGATGTAAACGGGAACTTTTGATCCTTTTTCTATGTTTTGTCTCTATTAAAATTTCATTTAATTAATTGATTCTGTAACATTTTTCTGCGGATTATGTACTTGCTTAGGATTTATCAAAATTTCATTTAATAAATTGATTCTGTAAAAGTAGAAAAACACAAGTCATAAACGGATATTGCAAGTCTCGGTTCAAAACTCTGAATCACTCTCTCCGCAACTAATTTTCATAATAATATTTCAAGAAATATTATGTGACGTTGGCATCGGAGGTTCCTTGGCAAGCACCACAACTGGAACTATAAATTCTAATATGAGTCTAAAGATCCATGGAAATGTTTAAGATTTAATTGAGGTCTAATATGATCTCTTGCTTCCGTTGCTTTCTTTGCAATTTTTTTAATTGTTAGTGGCTTAATGAACCTTGTAAACTAAGATATCCTTCATCCAGTTTTAGCAAGGTGGAGTGGAGATTTCTCTCATATCAACACAACTTACAAGATGGAGACTCAAACCCTATGGTGATCATGGCTAAAGTCTATCTTATATACACAACCACACACTTATGAAAGGAGAAAACCTATGGTCGAAAATGGTGGTGTTGGGTCTTCCTTTGGGCTCATTTGAGTTGTTGTCATACAACACTTCAATCCTTAATTAGGCCTGATAGGTATTTAGGCTTTATCATTTTTAGCTAATTGTACTTTAAAGTCAAATTAGAGTTCACCGTCAAACTAATTTCACGATTAACAATTTAATCATGATTCATGACTTAGTAATAAAAAGAATAACGAATGGAAAAGAAATGAACGTTTTGGATCCGTATCAATGGCCAATTTCCGTTAGAACTTAGAAGAGAAGATTCCATGGGAACAAAAAGGTGTACTACGAGCACACATAAGATAAAAAAGCTACTCGTGAGTTTTGCAAGCCGAACATACTAAAGCTCAAGCGTAGCTTGTTTTGTTTATATTACAATTGAGCCATGCTCAGACAAGCAAGCCAAATTCGAGCCAAGCTCTATACGAGCTCGAGCTTTATGGAGTCACTTGACAACCTTACTTAAGATACAATTTCTTTCACAATTTGGCATGCCTTACTTATAGGTTGAACCCTTTAGTCTACCCTCTATCTCGATATCCTAATTCTAGCAGTCGTTAGCAGAAGTAGAGATAGGGGGAGGTAGGAATGGACCTTCAACCCTAGGCAGAAAGAAAAAAACTGCTAGGCAGAAAAGGAGATGGGAAGAACAAAAGGAAAAATCACAAGTATATAACTTTGTAGTCATTTGTTGGAGAACCTTCAACACTGGCTTGTGGATCGAATTCATCAAGGTTCTTCGTGATGGGGAGCAAATGTAAGGATTGCATCTGCAACTGAAAGAAAAATCTTGCCCTTTCCAATCAATTCAACAAATTCCGATGCATGGATCTTGTCCATCACCACTGTCCCCGGATTTGCTAAAGCAAGCTGTAAAATAATCAAAATTAAATTTGCATCATCAACTCATAATTTCTTTTGTGAAATTTATTTATTTCCTAGCTAGAATCCCAAGGCTAGGCAAGTGTGGTGACTGAACTTGGATTTGATCACATTGGATTGAAGAGGATAATATTAATTCAATGATGTGTTTGGCGCGCTACACATAATTAAGGGATTGGATTAATTGAAGTATATCCTAATAGGAATACACATAATCGATCCCACTCAACTTTCCACCTCTTTGGTGGGATTGATAATCCTAGTACAGTTGGGTGTAGCAGAATTAAACATACTCTAATCCAGGTTGTTTTTAGGCCACCAAGGACCTTACTAGAATTGTAAATTCTATGCACTCATATAATCCAGCGCAACAAACGAACCTTAACTTAGCAATATTATCAAATTAGTTAATTTTCAGCTAGCATGCCTAACTTCATACCGAAGCCACTTCTAAATTGCAGTAAATTGTAAGAAATGGTTTCACCTCAATCTCTCTCTTCTGAAGACTTCTGTATAACTCTTCCAAGGCATGAATGCCACTAGTGTCGATGTCAGTGACAGCTGAGAAAGATGAAAAGCAATGAATTAATAATAAACCAAAAATGGAGCTTAATATTGTAAGGTTGAGTTGTGGAAAAAATTAGAATTCACATACGTGACATTTCCACAATAAGGTGCTCGATTTTGGGTAGACTCTTTTGCTTTAGTTGTTCTTCTTCGTCTGTGACCCATCTCAATATTCTGCAACAAATTAGTTAGTTAGCGTCAATTAGTACTCTTGTTAGACGTAATGTTGCTAAATTATGAATCTGGATCAAGATTCAGGAGAGAACTAATATGATCGATGATCCAGATTCATAGTTTGCCAACGTAAATGCACATGCAAATTAATCTATGCATCCGTTAACATACATACCTCTCTTTGATGTAGTTGGAGTTGGAGAAATAAATTGCAGAGTCAACTCTAATAATGAGAATGCCTGGAATTTGTGTGGCATTGGGATACTGTAGAATGTTTCTGTATACATTAGTCCTGGGGAGCTTCCCAAGCAGCGCGGTCCGTGGCCTTGTGACTTGCAAGAGAATTTTGGCAAAGGAAATGGAGACAGCGATCAAAAGACCGATCTCCACGGAAATGAAAACGACTCCGAAGAAGGCTCCCATGCAAGCTACAAAGTCAAGTTTGTCGATCTTCCAGATGAGCTTCATGGCCTCGAAATCGATCAAGCCAATCACTGCGGAAATGATGATGGAAGCGAGGATGGCGTTGGGTGTGTACTTGAAGAGGGGCGTAATTAGTTCCAGAGTAAGAAGGACCACCAGAGACATGATGATGTTTGAGACCGCCGTGTGGCAGCCGGCCATGTAATTGACGGCAGAGCGGGAGAAGGAGCCGGTGGCAACGTAGCAGGATGTCAAGGAACCAATAATGTTCATGGTTCCCAATGCCACCATTTCTTTGTTTCCATCCAGCTGATAGTCCTTCATCCCAGCAAATGTTCTTCCAATTGCAATAGCTTCCTGCAAAGTTGTTCAATGGACACATGTTCAATATAATTATGTGTTGCATCAAAGTTAATTTGATCGCTGCAAGCTTACCGTCAAGGCTATCATGCCCGCCACAACACCAATCCTGAAGCCTTTGATAACGTTGTCTCCAGTGAAATAAATTAAATCAGCAGAAGCTGGGTTTATGCCCTTCCTTATTTTACTCACCTGAAATAACAGAAGGATTAATATATGTTTATGTGACAACTGAGAAAACTTAAATGTACATTAAAAACAGGAAAAGCTACTCACAATTGCAACACCTTCCTTGTCTGCACGGGTGATGTAAACAAAAAAGGTGGAGACAATAACGGAGATCAAAGGTGCAATTGCAGGCACCCAAAACAATTTCGTCTTCTTTTTACCCTGCATCAGCATCAGCATCAGTATTCGCATGCTCGAATAAATTAATTAATCCATGATTAATTAGTGAATATATAATTTTTTTAAATAAAAAATAGACTTACGATGTACTTGGTCAATAGAAGAAAAGCCAAGAATGAGACTCCAATTAGTATCGTCTGCCAGTTCCACTGTAAGATTAAAACAGAGCGGCAAAATTAATATGATGTTCATCAAATAAATAAATAATCATTGACATGGTAATTAAATTATGAGTACCCCATGATGTGCAGCGGTAATTACTGAACGCATGACAGAAACAATATCAGTCTTCTTGGTAAAATTCTTGATGCCGAGTAATCCTTTAAGCTGTTGAAGGGCAATGGTAATGGCAGCTCCACCCATAAACCCAACAATGGAAGCATGAGACAGAAAATCAATCAAGAAACCCAACCTGGAAAATGCCATAGATAAATAAATTAATAAATATTTAATTTTTATGCCCCGCATGTATATAAAATCATTGTGATATATATCAGTTCATATATACCTGCAAAATCCTAAAGTGAGTTGTGTGACTCCCGCAAAGAATGTAGCAGTTAA
This sequence comes from Prunus mume, assembly GCF_029339155.1. Lineage (NCBI taxonomy): Eukaryota > Viridiplantae > Streptophyta > Magnoliopsida > Rosales > Rosaceae > Prunus > Prunus mume. The sequence goes on along the minus strand of NC_142699.1, from coordinate 2,581,772 downwards.
AGTAAGCCGTAGATAGTCATGGGCATCCTTAGTAGGATCAACCTCATTCTGCACCATAGTCCCAAGCAACAGAGACACCACGGCCACTGGCCCGATCGCAATGTCCCTCGAGCTGCCCATGAACGCGTAAACAAGAGGCGGCACGAAACTACTGTCTGCGTGACACATGACAGGCGTATTATTTTGTATCAATAAATAATCACATCGAAAATTTAAAGCCTTGCATAAATAGTACATAGCTACTGTCTGCGGGTCAGATGCTCTAAATCTATCAAATATAACTAACATAATGTAGAAAATTGAACAGGGAATGGATTAGAAGCACTCACATAAGCCATTCTGACCAGGCAGATAGGCAAGCTTTGCATATCCAAGATCCTGAGGAATGCAGAGGCTTGCAATGGTAAGTCCAGCGATCAGGTCTCCTCTGAACTTAGTAAGGTTGTAGTCCCTGGCCCACCGAAGTATGGGGAAAATGGCTTCAAGGCCAAGCACAAGCTTCCTCCTCTTTGTTTGGTCTTTGAAAGGACGCAAGGGCTCATCCGAAAAGAAAGTTTCTTTCACGGTCGCACGGAATTCCTTGCACAGGTTTTGCTTTGCCGGCACTCCAACTTTATGAACCTGATGCTGATGAGGATATGGCTGCTCCTGCTGCAATGTCGGATTAACTTGCCGATTCGACGAAGGTCCGCTTCTGATGTCCTCCTCCTTTCCCACCTCATCGTCGTCGCTGATTCGCTTACTCATTGTGCTCCACTTCTACAACGAAGCTCCCCTGTTACAGTTCAGACACAAATTTAGAGCATAGAAATGTCAATGAACATAACGATAAGATTCATTAAGTCAAGTCGTGCAAGCCAGAACGTATATGTTCTAGCATAGGCAGATAGTATGAAAAAGAAATCATTTATCTGCTGATAAAGATAGATAGTTACCAGGCAAAACCAAACAGGAACTCTCAGAGTTTCTTGCTTTAGAAAGTGATTATATTTAGCTATGGAAAGCTCTTGCATGCTCATATTTATAGAGCTTTGAAAAGGAATGCAAGTCAAATCCAAAGAGCTGAAAGGAATATCAAGATATGATATTCAAGCATGATATTATAGTTTACAGGTAACCCCAATGGCCGAGTATTCTCAAGTCGACATTAAACAAAACAAAAACAAAGCAAACTTGGAATTTTTTTATAACCATTGACTTAAACATATATACACTAACAGGTTGCGCCGTTAATCCGAATAGTTGGCATAGACTATACTCGCATCCAATCATCCAGCTATGTTGACTTTGAGATCCCATTACTAAGTTGATCCTCTGCATCAACCATACAAAGTGGCCTTTTCGCTAGATAAAGCCTATAAGTCTATGATTTGCACAATCACTTATGAATTGAAAAGTCTAAACCAATCTGGTTTGCCCACCTGAAAGTATAGCTTCCCTGTTTTTAGTCTTCTTTTCTTATTATCCTTAACAGGAGAAAAAGAAATGATTTCGCACCATAGTTGAAAAGTCTGATGGAGAGATCATTTGAGGGGTTTCCAAGCAAGCCATTGAACTCAGAAAAGCAAATCGAAAAAAGCTAGCCAATGAAATCACAAAAACAAATCCAAAAAAGAAACAAAGAAAACCCAAGAAAAGAATAATATGAAACTCCCCTATTAATTTTTTTAAGCGAAAAACCAAAATTAAGAGGGCCGGAACTACTTAAGAGTACTAAGATTCAGATTAGAGCGCACGAAAGGGATTTGAGATCATCAATGGTTGGTGTGTGGGGATTCTCTTTCCAGTTCAAATGGCATAGTTCGATTCTGGAACGTGAGGATCCATTTGTTTAGACTGTTACAATGCTTACATTTATGGGAAAATTCATTTGAAATGTAATTTTGCTCTTCACTTGGATTTGGATACTTATGTGTATTGTATGAGGTTTAACGACTATTACTCCATATCAAACCTAACTTTATTATGTGTTTAATAATGGTCTTCGTTGAATGTATAGTCAACAAAACAAGCTGAGCTTAACCCACACACGTTGATATCACAACCATACAATACAAAGTTACATACAAATTCCATCATCTCTTTCACACTTGCTAGCTGGCTTTTCTGAACTTTAGACGACAGCCGTTCATGGCGATGGTGGTTCTCTTCCACCACTCCCAGATTGTTTTTCAAGTTGATAATTACAGATATAAATATATAAATAAAGTCAAATTAGTACCCACAATTTTCAATTATTTTTGTTTTTTCAGTTAACGAAAAGGGTTTCAATTGAAAGTCTCAAAAAGAAAAAAAAGAAAAAGTAAGCAAAATATCAATGGAGAGAGAGCAAGTTGGTACCTTTAAACTTGAATGTGGATGAATGGAGAGTCTTGAAAGCGTGGACTCTGAATCTCTTCTCATAAGTCCCGAAGAGAGAGTGAGACCAAGGTAAAAAAGAAGAGTATGAGTTTTGCTACAAATTAAACACTGAGCGTGGTGATTGATCTATCTCAAGATTTAAGGGCTTACTGAGCAAACAAGCCACATTCAGACTTAGCTGGGGCGATGTACAAGTCTTGCTAATTTACGTGTCCTCCTATGTTATGGAATATTGTAATCAAATATTAAAATTGCAATTGTTTTTCTTTCTTCACCGTCATCGGTCGTCACATAGTCCCTCTCTTGTTGTGTCCATTCATGCCATCCATTGGTCGCATAGCCTCTCTTATTGGCTCCATGCCATGTACTAGGACTTAACATAGATTCTGAATCGATTATAACAGCCGCACTAATCAACGGCTGACAATGACCCGTGATATTAACATTTACCTTATTGAAACATATTGAAACATTAATATTAGAAAAAGTCAAACTCATACATTAGTTTATTTACATACAAACACAATGCCCTTCCAGAAAGGGATTCCAATTTAGACGGTAGTTCAATAATCTATACCGTGCATTTAACCTAGCCAAATAAGAAATTATTTAACTATTATAGCATCATGAAATTTGACCCCTTTCCCGGCCAAGTTCACCGAGAAAAGACTTTAAAGAAATATGCATTTGTAAAAGAGCTTATAGTTCAATGGCTAATATCATTCGTCACTTCCTCATCCCCTATTATGGCTTGTATCAAAAGGAAAAATATGTAAGTGCATCCGACTCTATGATTATAACTCTCACTAGTTTTTGTCTTTTTATTTTATTTTATGCAAGTAATATTAGGAAAGGAGGGAATCAAACTATGACCCCGTGTACATGAATAAATGCTCTTAACTACTTGAGCTACAAGCCTATTGCATAATTTTTGTATATTTTGCATCACTGCGTAGTATAATATGTTGCATCACTGCGTGGGTTTACTCTAATAGAACAATGACAATAGTTTTATAGCCGTACTCTTTGATACTACTACGAAAGATTGTCATCGGATCGAGACAAAGAATAAATTTTAGTAATGTTCATGTAGTAATACGGCCAAAGACAAAATAGTAAATTACTTTTTTTTTTCTTCTTCTTTTGACAATAATAATAGAACATTTAAAGCATTTTGTGGCTCTTTTCTTGTCATCCATCTTTTTGTTTAGATTGTTAACATTCACACGTCCATGCCAGGAGGGAAGACAAAAGAATATGTGAGCAAAAGGCATATATGAAATAAAAACAAAAGAATGAGGCCAAAATGTAATTATGGATTGAGCGAATTTTAAATAACAATAATTATAGGGGACCTAAGTTTGTTTGTCAATGATGCATTAGTAGTATGTTTGTGAGATAATAGTATTCTACACAAATAATACGGAAAGCATCATCTCATCCTGCAAGCGGTGCCTCAGTGCCCTCATTATTATAGGGTTTTCTTTCTTTCTTTTGTTGTCAAAAGTTAGGAAATGGAGGATTTTTTTTTCTCACACTTCTAAGGATAGTATGAGATTCGGACCAGAGACTATTGATATTCAAGTGCTCTTTTCCACTAGACTAGATGCCGTTTGCTATAGTTTTCTTCAATCTTCATAATCTTTTTCATGTATGGCACAATTTAAAGCTAGAGTTTAGGAAGAGGTTGATGAGCAACAGACTTTAGTCAAAGGATTGAGATGAAATCTTCGGAGAGCATGAATGAAAAGGAATTTTTAGAAAGGTTTTATGTAAAAGAGGACAATATGTCTTTATCTTATTCCCTTTCATTGTTCGGAGGACAACATTTCTAGTATTTTCCATAGCAAATGCTAAACTTTTAGGTCAACTAAGCTAATAATTTATTTTCAGATTCATAGAATGATATACAAACACACATTTAAATTCCAATAAACTCTACAAATTATCTATTTCGTCAATCATATCCTAAATATAGAGTCATTGAATGCCGACGCGAGGTAAGGGTTACTCATAGCTTCGAAAACAGTGGTTTTATCTTATCCTCACCCTCACATGAGGTAAGGTTCCTTCTCCCATTTGCGGTTGAGAGAGTAATGTTCAGTTAGTCCAACAACCGAGTCCGCATGTGTAAAGAAATTCGCCTAATCCCTTAATCCTATCGCTCATTTATCAACAACAAAAGCATGTGTTATCAGAGAAGGGGTATTCGAACACATAATCTTGTAAGGAGCAGAGTAACTACTCGTAACCACTTGAGCTAAAAACTTATTGCTATAAAACCTCATTTTTGATAGGCTCACAAGACAGGAGTGGAGCTATGCCAAGGCCATTAAGGCAAAAGAAGAATATAATAATTAACCAACCAGTGGGGATTCCTGTATTATCTTACAATGGAGGATTTGATGTAGAAATTAGATTGGCAGTGTTTGCACCTGAAAAATAGTCGCTGGCGACACGTCAGCGTGTGCGAGAGGAGCACGGCCAAAGCCAACGCAACAATGATTAAACAGAATAAACGCAAAAATATATTATCTAGAGTTGCAAAGACGTCAAACCTCTGACCAAAGGGGGTGGACTGAAACTGCGTCCAGGTTCAATGAATCTAAATGCGTTGAATTTCCCAATTCAGTATTAAAGTGCATGTTGTTGGTGTGACGATGAGAAGATAAAGCCATCGCCATTGCTGCAGTGGAAAGAGAAGGAGTCTATACAGAAACACATGTACAGATAGATGATGTGCATGTGTTTTCTTCGTGTTGGTTTGCACGATATTACAGTTGAGTTTCTTCTTTTTAATTGCAAAATATTAGATTGTCTTGTATTAAATAAATTCGTTTTAATTAAATATTTAAGCAGTAATGATGATGAGAGATTTACCGGTGAACAAAAGCACGATTTCCGGACAAATTTACTCCCAAAGACATGCGGGGTTGATTAGGAACAAACGGCAGCTTTTCAAGACGCTCTTCCTGTTGTCGGCAGGCTCGCGCGAGAGACTTTCATGCAACGGGGATAATATTTTCTATTATTCCTAACCAATAGCGTAATGATACGTGGGATAACGTGTCATTGCATTATTTATTAGAGATAGCAAGATAGTACTATCCCCATTACAAAAGAGTTTTTTTGCAGGAGTGGACTTGGCTTTCTCATTTGTTTTTTAATCCTTTTATTATATCTGTAGGATATGGAAAGAGGTAACAAGGAAAAATGATAAATTTAAGTTTTCGCCCCCTGCCCCCTAAACATTGAATCCTTGTTCCGCCCTTGTTTGACAGGGAAGCTGGACTCGACCCATACTTGGGCTGAAAGTCCACATAAGCCCTTCATGGTAAAAAGAAGAGGGAGCTTCTATAATGAGGAGTTTAGAGTGATGAGCTAATTTGAGGGATTCAATCCCACTATTGAACCATTTAAAATGTTTAAGTTCATTGATTTTCTCACATTTGTTGATGGTGGGATTGAACTCCTCAAGTAAGCTCCCCACTCTAAACTCCTCATTATAGGCTTTTCGAAAAGAAAAAAGGCTATCAAAACCAACTTGTTGGTTTAGGTATTCCCAATCAATCATACCCAATTACATGCTACTATGGTTGTTACTGCTGTACCAGCCCAAGGAACACACACAATCAATCCATTGGTATCCCACGTCCCATGTCAGACGAATAATTTACATAAATGATGTACATGCGTTTTCTTGTGTATGCGTTGCATGTTAGCATGCACGATATTACAGTTGAGGTTGTTCTTTTCATTTGCCAAAAGAAATTTAGAATAAGACTGCTTAGGTCGCGATAGAAGAACACGATACATCGTTTTGCTTGTTTTTGTGTTTATTTATTTATACTTGAGATTTTTTAATAAAAATGGAGTCGAGGCTTGGGTTTTTGTGGGGTGTAGTTTTTAGGTGTTTTGAAGCCTAGTCGGTATAATTGGCCCGTTTGAAAATCAACTGGGTTTATTTCTAGAGTTGGGGTATTGTAGTGTGTTTTTTATAAATTGGGCTCGAGTGAATCTTATATGTGGATCCTACCTTTATTAGATTGTACAAAATAGAACTCCAGTAAAAGCATTGGACCATGGGATTCACCAAAAATAAAGTTTTGGGAAGCTATCAAGAATTCTATAGTGAGGGCCTTATATATGATCATTGAGTGAAACTTTATCTTTTAACCGTTAGATTAAGATAAATAAATGAAACAAAAATTTGAATTTAGTGGATTCTTTTGCAAAGTCATAATCCTTAAAAATAAATGTGGACATTGGTGCCAAAAACTCAAAACTGACTATGCTGAACTAGTCCAATCAATAATTTACGTATATTTTAGGGCCTATATATTTATACCAACTGATTCAAATTGTGAACAGAAACCGAATTGAATAATACTCAAATTGAGGAAAAGCAAACAAGACTGAGTATTATTAATTTTCTCATAAATTAACATTTGACAAAACATGTAATTCTCTTATGCAAATTTAGAATGTTATTAGGTTTATTTTGATGAAGTAGAAATAGAAAATGCGAGTTCATGTAACTCAAGTAGTTAACAACATAGCTGTGTTCAATTCTCCTATGTATTGTTTGTATTAATTAATTAAGGAGATTTCAATAAATAAATAAATTAAAAGAGGCTATTTTAAAACCTAAGAACCAAATAAGGTAGTTGGACCCAAATAAGATAGTAAAAAACAGGCAAGAAATGGACATTCTCACTATAGAACGACTCAATTAATCAATACCACAAAGGAACTGGTCAATTTGGGCCCAATAGCATATTGTATTTTATGCCAAACATAAATGAAGAGAGAGAGAGAGAGAGAGAAACTTCTATATCACTTATCAATCTCGATCGGTCATGCGCAGTAACTTTTTTACATGGTGGGAGAATAGCAAAACTGTACTATTCCCGTGATATACAAATCCTCTCTCATGAAGAGGGGTAAAACTTAGAAATTGTCCTTCTATTGTAAATTCTAACTATGATACATCAACATCACTTCGAATTGGCGATAGGAAAAGGAAAACACATCACCATCAATACGGCTACAGCTCACATGATCATCAAACACACCAACACAAATAACACACCCCCATGGCCTCTTTTATTGTTTATGGAGGACAGCCTTTTGGAATGTTTTACCCACAACGGGGGTAATGGCAAATATTAAAATTGGATCCACTTTTGCTTCCATATGGGGTAACCTTGGAATGAATGGATTCAAGAGGGTAATAACTCTGCTTTTTTCACTTTTGAAATGCTTTCCATCACTGCAGATGGTGACACGTGTCCTCTGACTGTTACCATCTTTGTCTCTAGGTCGATATTGAATGATGTAACTCCTGGTATAAAAGGAATTATAAATAAATATAAAAAAAAATCCTAAAGTATTAATCATTTGCTTAATGTAAAAACTACTCCTTAAATCACCACTTAGCGCATGCTAATTGCACTTTTATAAAGAAATTTTTGTTATTTTTAGGGATATTTACTATTATACCCAATATAGAGGCCCAAATTATAAAAAACCTACATTAAATGAATTTTAGAAACACACCAAAATCTCATTTACAACATAACAAAGAGGCTTCGAACTTTCTATAAATTATAAAGTCGCCATCGATTTTTTAAAACAAGCCCAACCCAAAACTCATTTAAAAAAAACCTCAAAGCACTCAATAAGACATCAAAGTAATCACAATTAAATTCAATAAAGCATGCTGTCATTTTTTGGTTTGTTTATAGAAATTAAATGGTATAGAGTTTATTTATATCACTAGTGCTAAGAATATGCATATAACTAAATATATCTTATTTTTGTCGTATTGGCACATATTAGTAAACCCTTTTATAATGCAATTAATGTCAACAAATCCAAGGAAAAAAGAAACACAAGAAAATGAAAGAAGTAAGGAGAAAAAGGCCTTTGAATTAATGTTGGCATATTGATGTAGCAAGCAAAGGCGTACGTACCTTCCATTTTAGAAAGATGTTTCTTCACTTTACCAGCACATCCTTGACAGTGAATAGAAACTCTCATAACAACCACCTGCAACAACCAACATATATAACACATTGTTGTCCCTTCTCACCATATAACAAGAAGAGCATTTCGAATAGTATTCATATTCATGGTTGGAAAATTTGATGAACTTGGTAAATAAAAGTAATTAATCTTTACCTGGAATACATTGTCGTCGGCGGATGAAGGCAGGACTGAATCTGAATGAGAGGACGGTCTTTTTTCGATCGTCTTTGAGGACATTGGCTGCTTATGGGTAAGAGGAAGAAGATCATGATGATGATCAGCTCCTACTTGTTTTCTGGCGGACGGCATAATTAATAAGGGCGATAGTTTGCCATGATCATGAACATGATGAGGAGGAGGAGGAGAAGTGAGGAGCCTGGAGTAGTAGTATTTGTTGCTGTTGAGCAATGATCTTGTGTAGTGTGTGCGATTGAAATTAATATCAAAATTATTATTAAGACTACTAGTGGATGATCTTCTAGGCACCATAACTGAGCGAGCATCGGCTCGACTCATACAAACCGCGGTCGCTGCCGGAGACTGGCACATGAAGCCCCTCATGATCATCTTCTTATCCTTCTTCTCCTTAGTACTAGTAGAACTGTTTTTTATGTTCATGGCTAGCTATCTAGAGAGAGAGAGAGAGAGAGAGAGAGAGAGAGAGAGATAAGGTAGTATTGGATAGGCAGGATTAGCTAAGTGGTAAGTTATATATTAAAGCAAATAGTAAAAGGATACAGAATGTATTTGAATGTTTTGTCAAGGTTAGGTTAGCCAGCTGGTAAAGGTAAATAACAGTATATATATATAGAGAGTAATGTAAGAAGCATATACAAAGAAGTAGATATATATAAATGATATGAGAAAGTACAAAAAGTCTGAAACATGCTGTGTTTATGAGTTAGCTAACAGCAGGAGGGTTTGGCAGGCATTGCAGTTGCATTGCCAGTTTCATTTCTAGTACACTCTGTGTTTTGAATGACTTCAACCATCCTGTCTTTTCTCTATTTAATGGTCCCTTCCCTTCAGAGACATTGCCTATATTCATATTTATCTCATGAAAATGACTCTAGTTGACTCCATCGATCCAATAATACCCCATCTCTCTCTCTCTCTCTCTCTCTCTCTCTCTCTCTCTATATATATATCTTATGATTAAATACTTTTTTTGTCATTGTGTTTTTCAAAATTTATAATTAATAGACATTTCATTATTTTTCGTTAAGTTTTTTATTTTAAATTTTTTAAGAAGCACCTTTAGACTTCTTCCTCTAACTCAACGAGTTAGGATATATTGTACTATTAGGGGTGATCATATTGGGGGAAATCTTGGGTTGAAATTAGAATTGTGAGGTATAAGGTCATAGATTAGATGCTATATTGAAACTCGAATCAATTGAGTGAAAAGTGTATTGTGACTTTAGATGGCAAGCAGAAGATGCCAAAAATATTTTGGAAAGTTTTGATTTCATTTTAATTTGATTTGCCTTTTTCATTTTCCATATACCTCACAATTTCAATTTCAACCCAAGATTTCCCTCAATATGATAAGTTGATAACCCCTAATAGTACAATATACCCTAACTTGTAAAAACATAAAAATAAAAATTGCACTTAAACAAAGTTAACGGAAGATAATAGAATGTATATAAATTGTAAACTTTGGGAAACACAATGATCAATTTTGCTGAAAAAATTTCTCAATGACCAAATTAAATTTTCGTGTAAAATTCAGCGAGATAAAAAATATTCAACCCTGTATCTTAATTTTCTGTGATATATAAGTGTACCACGTCCTTTTGGTAAATGCTACTTGCTACCAAACAGAAAGGGCCTGGATTATTGATTATTTTCATACATATGGCATGGAAGGCTAGCTATTTTTTGTTTTTGAAAATACAAGGGACAAAGAGGATCCCTGCGGATCCTTAAAGCATATAAATTAAATTTTATTCTGAACAAAACATAACTAGGAAAGTTGGAGAACCAAATACAAGGATTATCAAATTGATGTCCAAGATTAGCTAGACTATCATCTACCATGTCAAATTTCTCCGTAAACATATTGAATAATAACCATCAAAATTGATTTTTGTTGTAAATTCATAGGTTATGGATGCCCACTATAATGCCCTCCATAATAGCCATCATAAGACCATTATAATTCCTCTCAATAATAACTATCATTGTAGGATTGTAACCTATATGCACTACAATATTTATCATTTGTAATTATGCCTTGTAACCACCACTTATGGGTGGTAAATGATGATGTATTTCCTATGCCTATAATTAGTAGGCACTAAAGATGAATAAGAGAGTAGAGAGTCTTGAACTATTGAGAATTACTCTTTACCTTTTCCATGAAATGAAAATGATCCAATTGCTTCAATTGATTACTTTGATTGAGTTATGAATTCGAATTCAAGTTCGATACTGTTGCAACGTATTCAAATATTAAAAGTTATAAAATATTTAGGATTCTTGAAGAGCCCATGGAATTTCTCTCAAAGCATACAAAAATTTATATGAATAGCTTATTATGCCATATAACTCTTAATGCTCTTATCATCATATAGGTAACATATGAGCTCAGATTATATTCTTACTTATTAAAGAGAGCATATGACTTATTTTATGAATCTTTCAAACCATTTCATATAGTGAAATGTTTTATGAAAATAGCCTAGATGTTGTTGGTATTACTCTAATCTTAGGAGGGATTAAATGAATGGTAATACTTGTACATTCTGCAATGGTGTGGAAGCAAGTTTTATACAAATAGAAGCTCACTTTGTAGGAGACAAACGTGTGACTAATATCATTTGTACTGCATTTTCAAAATAATTCAACCATGCCGTTATTGGGAGGAGCATTCTACAATTTTCTACATATATACAGGATGTATGTGTAAGGTGGGCATCGAGACTGAAAAACCGGAATATCGAGCCGTTCCGGATAGAAAAAATCGTATTGACTAAAAAGTAAACAAATCGATATCAAACCGAACTAGACCGATTCAAATCGATTTTAGTGCCATTTTCACACCTTATTAAACCGGACTAGACCGACTGTGTATTTTTTTAATTAAAAAAATTATTTAAGTCCAATGCTAAATTTCTAATCCCATAACTAATATTTCCCTAAGCCCAACTTTAAAGCACCTCTATTTTCTAGGTCCAATCATCTCTTTACATGAAATTGGGTCATTTGTGAATTTTTAAGCCTAAAAAAAAAAAATTAGTTGAAATTTATAAAAAAAAAAGTTGAAAAATATATAATAAAAAATCTGGTCCAAATTTTTTAAAAAAACACCGAAATTGGTTTAAACCGAACCTACCAATTTCATAAATTTTTTCACCAAAATTAAATCGAACTGCACTGGTTGAATAGTATCGGTTTTAATGTGAGATAGAAACCAAATTGGACCAGATTGCGCCCACCCCTACATATGCGCATTGTACTATTCTCTTCTACTAGATTTTTATCCAAATGAATTTTTCCTAGCAAGTTTTTAACAGTCAAAATAAGCCCGTGCATGAATTGTTCGAAACCTCATGACCCCAACTTCAAATATATTTAGCGACTTTTTGCTGTTGTCAGTGCGGTTGGATCAAACCGTGAGCCGAACTGTTCTTCACCAGGCCGATTCAGTCGGTTTTTGGGTTAAAAATTCCAGTCCTATTTGTAGTTGTGTTCCATTCTGTAAAAACAAAAAAATTACTTCAGAAATGTGATGAACACCTGGACTGCGTTGCAGCGAATCAGATGAGTTCGGTGGCGCACGCAAACAAGCAAAAATCGTAATAAAGAAAAGAAAAAACAAATAAAGTGAGGAGGACTGAGGGGATTGAGGAAGGAATTGCGCGAAAAAGCCAATGACTCTTGGTACTGCCCCGCTATTAAGATTCGCAGCAAGCACAAGCACACAGCTTCTCGTTGCCGTTTAATTTCTCAAATTCCCAGGTGAACAGTCTCGATTTGCTCTCTTCTCTTTTTTAGCTGTTCAATTTCCTTGTCTCAATTTTGGTTGATTTTGTCGAAGGATTGAATATTCATTTATGAAATTGAAGTTTTAAGGGTTTGTGTCGAATTTTTCTGTTTGATGGTCAAGAAAATTGAGACAAACAAATAAGAAAGTGAATTTCTTTTGTAAATTTTAGACTTTTAGCTGTGAAGATGAAATGGGTTTGCTGTATTTGGAGGATAAAGCAAGGCTGAGGAAGCTCTTGGTTCATCTTGTTTCAGTTGCTTTGGCCAGTGCTTTTTTTTTTTTGGTTCGGATATGCCCATTTAGTTGATGATATCTTATGAACCTTTTTTTCTTCTTCTTTTGGTCTGAATATTTTAAGACTGACGATTTATCTTTTTTTCTTATATAATTTAGCTGTTGGGAACATTGATTGATTTTATGAAGCTTTTATAATAATTGGGTGCTTGTCAAATCTTGAATTGAAGGAGGCAGTATGGTGGACAAGGTTTTTTCAAGTGATTTGCATTGCAGTCTCTTGCTTGCTCGTTTCTCTTTTTGCTTTTGTTTTTTTTAATGAAAATGTGATTTGCTTTTTGGTAATTGACGTTGGACATTGATTCTTAATTCCTCATACCATCCCTTATTTATTTAGATTTTCAGTTTTTTTCTAGATATGATGGTAGAATTGTGATTGAAGAGGTTCAGTTTGATTATAATCTAAGGTTGGAGGAAGATACCCATGGGGACTATTTTGAGCTTGAACCATTCCAGGACTAGAGGGAATGAACCTTATGAGGTTTTACAGAGTGCACCATGCAAGAGGCCAAGGTTGTCTTCAAGCTTTTATGAGAAAAACCCGAGATTGATTCCCTGCCTTCCTGACGAGATATCTATTCAGATTCTTTCCAGAATACCTAGGATCCACTATTTGAAATTGAAGTCGGTGTCACGGACCTGGAAAGCCACTATTTTGAGTGCTGAACTTTTCTCTTTGAGAAAAGAGATGGGAACAACAGAGGAATGGCTTTATATATTAACAAAGGTCGCAAATGATAAACTCATATGGTATGCTCTTGATCCTCTGGCCGGAAGATGGCAAAGGTTGCCACCAATGCCAAATGTTTCTCGTGAAGACGAATCTAGGAAGGGTTTAGCTGCGCTTAGAATGTGGAATATGGCAGGCTCAAGTATCAGGATTGCAGATGTCATCATGGGTTGGCTTGGGAGGAAGGATGCAATAGATCGAATGCCATTTTGTGGTTGCTCTGTTGGGGCTGTTGATGGCTGCCTCTATGTGCTAGGGGGATTTTCCAAGGCTTCTGCCCTGAGATGTGCATGGCGATATAACCCAGTTACAAACTCTTGGAGTGAATCAAGTCCAATGTCAATTGGTAGAGCTTATTGTAAGACAGGCATCTTAGATGATAAGCTTTATGCTGTTGGAGGGGTTACTAGGGGTCATGGTGGATTGACCCCTCTTCAATCAGCTGAAGTATTTGATCCAAAAACAGGTGTGTGGTCCCAAATACCTAGCATGCCCTTTACGAAAGCTCAGGTGTTACCGACTGCATTTTTGGCTGATCTGCTCAAGCCTATTGCTACTGGAATGACTTCATACAGGGGAAGGTTGTTTGTTCCACAGAGTTTATACTGCTGGCCCTTTTTTGTTGATGTTGGAGGAGAGGTTTATGATCCAGAGACGAATTCATGGGTTGAAATGCCAATTGGCTTGGGGGAAGGGTTGGCCGGCAAGACAGGCAGGGACGAAAATGAGTGCCACCGTTGATGGTGAATTGTATGCACTGGATCCTTCTAGTTCTCCTGATAATGCGAAGATCAAGGTATACGATTACCTAGCTGATGATTGGAAAGTTGTTGCAGAAGATATTCCAGTTCGTGACTTTACTGAATCAGAGTCTCCCTATTTGCTTGCTGGATTCCTTGGGAAGCTTCATGTGATCACAAAGGATGCGAATCGAAATATTGCTGTTTTGCAGGTGTATGTGCAGAACCATGTTGCTTCCATCTCAGCAGCTTCATCCTCATCACTCGTTGACCCAATTGAACATGCTGAACGACCAACAGAATCAGAACTAGATCTTTGGAAGGTAATTGCCACAAGGAGTGCTCCTGCGGCTGAACTGGTTAGCTGTCTGGTCCTTGATATTTGATGATTGCACTTCTCTTAATATTGTGAGTATAGCTCAACACGGAAAGTGTTGGTTGATATGGTTGCTGTAAGTTTTTCTTACCCTTTTTATCCTTTCAAAGTGTGAAATTAGCATCAACTCACTGTGATAGCTCTTTACTGGATGTAAGCGTTACATTTGTACTTCTAAAGAAGCAAAATTATAAGGTTCAGGATATAGTGTACTCTCTCCATATTCATAGTATAAGGCCGGTTGTCTCCATCTATTTCCTTTCCTGTTCTATCATGTTGTTTTTGAATTAATTTCGTAGTTAGCTCAATTATCTCTAGGTTACATTAAATACACATTTTTAGTATTTTCTTTATGTTTGATGGTGGTGCATCAGATGTTGATGCATTTCTTCTGAGAATGGGATGTTGGCCAGGAGGTATCAGTTGGGACATGTTTTTATTTTTTATTATTTTAAAATAAGTACAAGAGAGTCTAAGCAATTTAAGCTGAGCAATTTTTGGTTGCAGAACTAGTTAGATTAGTTGGGCATGGCAGTGTGTTTGCCCCTTGTGCCCGAATTCGAATCCCCCTAAAAAAATTTAGAATAATTTAAAATATTGACTTGTCATCACATAAAAAGAAGGTATCCTTGTTTTGGTCGTGTACGGGAAAAAGAAAGGAAAAGCCAATGACAAAAGTATATTTATTACAAGCCAATGGTGTTCTGAGATATCAAACTGTAAAGTTGGGCCAACCCAAGCTCATCTGATTTAGCCATGCTAACTGTGCTTCCTATTGAAATAGGGATTTGAGCCTATATGAGGCCTCTAGAATAGACTCTCTGTGGCCAAAAGCACTAATTCTCAGGAACTCTTCACCAGATGGACCAAAACCAGAGCCTGGAATTGTAATTATGTGTGCTTTCTCAAGAACTTTGGTGCATACATCCCAAGAATTTGAGCCTGGAAAATGCACCCAAATATAGGGAGCGTTTGTGCCGCCATATACTTTTAGACCCACAGAAGCAAATGTTTCAACCAATATCTTTGCATTCTCCATGTAGTAGTCAACCAGAGAACGCACAGCCTGAAACACAATTTTCCATTTACATTATAAAAATGCTAGAGATTTCAATACTAAACTGTTAAGAATCCATAGGTAGAATTTGCCCCAAAAAACCGGTAAGGAAAGGGTGCCCCAAGAGCTCTTAAACCACTCTAGAATATATTATTTTTCCAATGTGGGATCTCGAGTCCTAAAATAAAATCACCCCTACGTATATAAAGAAGTAAAAGCCCTTGGGGTTTTCTTGGGTTTGGAAAGTATGTACACACAATGTATATATTATGAAAATGTCAATTATTTGTGGAGATTTATGTCCTTTGAAAGACTTTGCAGCCACGTAAGTGTTCTTCTTCTATTGTTACTATGAAAATACTCATGATTGAGTGAAAATGGAAATGAGCATGGAAAGTAGGAACCAATGAAATGAAGTGGACACATGCTAAATCCTCATGCACACCCACAGGCACACAAAGAATCAACATTAAAGCTGCATATAGATCAGTTCACATGTTCTGTTTAATTTGGACTTTAAAACTTACCAGGAAACCCTCTGAGGAAAGACATGCCAGTCCACCAGCTTGAGCAATATTGGACGCCCCATTGAAGCAAGTGCACACAATGCGATTGAAGTCATGTATAACAGGGAACCCATTTGAGTACAAGACCTCCTCAGGAACAACTGTCCAACCAAGCCGGACACCGGTGAACCCAGCAAATTTTGAGAATGATGAAATTTCAATGGCAACCTGCAAAACCATGATTATATAAACTCAAAGCATGCACTAAAAGAATTTAGATAGTAAAGAAAAACAAACAAAAAACTTATGTACCTCTCTAGCACCAGGAATTTCATAAATGGATCGAGGGCTATCATCTTTTATATAAGATGAATAAGCAGAGTCAAAGATAATAATTGATCCATTCTCCCTTGCAAAATTTACAAGTTGTTCTAATTGCTTCCTTGTTGCTGCATGACCGGTGGGGTTGTTTGGAGAGCAAAAAAAGATAATGTCTGCTCTTGAAGTGGTTGCCAAGTCAGGAAAGAAGTTATTGTAGGGCCCACATTTCATGTATTCAATGCTCCCATACCTCCCAGCTTCATCTTCAACACCAGCCTGACCTATTATGACACTTGAGTCTATGTAAGCCTGCCATGAATATATACCATTCCATATCAGAATATGTCTGAGCTGTGTTAAGTTCATGATTTGGTTATAGCCGTATGCTCAAGAGGAAAATGTAGCATCCATTGGGAAACTTTCTATTGTAAAATTGTATCGAAAAGAATATGAATCCCCAATAGAATGTGTTAATGAATTGAAAAGAAAAAAATATCATAATTGTCTTGAATGTCACTTTGCATATAATTATGAAGAATTCTCAATAAGCATTTGTCTGGAAACATAAGTCTAGCAACATAAGATTACCCAATATCTGGGTTCCCAGAAAACTACAGAGGAGCATGCTTAGCATCCATCACTTGGAATTGAAGAAGATTCGGAGACATTTCGTTACATAAACTACTAGTATAGTGGTAAGCAGTAAAAAAAAAGCGACGTAAACTCGTAGTATTTAGAATTATAAGAATTCACCGGAAAGGATGGATCCTGCACAGCAATCGTCACGTTGGAACCCAGTAGTAGCTGTAAATACCACAGAAGGAAAATCATTGTTTCTAGCATTGTAGTAATTTTCAGAATTTAGGACAGGAAAGAGTAAGCGACACTTGAAACTAAAAAACCAAAAAATAGAAAAGATAACTAGCATCTACCAAACTTAAATGGCTGAGTACCTGAAGCCGAGTAATGTCACACTGTGCGCCATCTGATACAAAAACTTCTGTGTCTTTTATGGGCAGATCTTTATAGAATTCCTTTGCAATTGCCTTCCGCAATGCCTATGTAGAAATGATAGAAGTTTATGTCATAAAAGTACCAAGTGAGGACACCATTTAGCTGCACACACACACACACACGCATGTATATGGTAACGCTTTCTACTCTAGAGTTATGTTGCGAGACTGTGAATGTGGACCACACATTCTAGTAAAAACTAACGTGATCAATAGTCAAAATTCACAATCTGGCAAGAGAATGTTTCTAAATTATATAAATTTCATGCACCGCTGTACCCAAAAAATGGTAACTAATTTGATGCACCAGATGATAAATGTTAAACCAAGCGTATGGTATGTACTACGTACCTTGTTGCCTTGCTCAGGGCCATATCCTGTATAACCGTCCACAGTTGAAAGGGCATGTGCATACTGCAAAACACCAAAGTATTAAACATTCCAATCCTTCAAAAAGTCCATCCAATTCTTTTCTCTTAACAGTTAATATGATCAACTTGAACATAGTAGAAAAATCAAAATCCCTCATTTAAATAAACATATCCAATTGCAACCTAAATGAGATGTGTACATTGTGTTATGCTGAGGATGTATTCATATAACAAGAGACTACTGATGTGTTCACAACTAGCCCTGTAAACAGTAAGCACGTAAATCCGGAAATGCATCATCTCCATAACCAGGTTTCAGATCCGAAAACTAGCATCTTCTCATACAAACAGGGCATTAGACATTCAATCAATTAGGTGTACTTGGTGACAATAAAACTGTCCAAGGCAGAAATTCAATCTTCAATGAAAATTTTGTGATTTATGCACAGGATACGAATACTTTTAACCGTATAACAGTAGTAAAAGCTGATATCTCAGAAGAAATGTTTACCACCTAATAACATTTGGTTTCTAGTACACCTTTTACTAGGATTTCAACACAATAACACCTTATGCACTTTTACCAGACCGTACGATATCCCTCTGCCTGAACAGAACAGAGCCACTCAGTGAACTGAAACTACTGCATTATCATTGCCCTCACTGAGTTTACATCAAATTATTTCTGCACAAATTTAAAATTACTAATTTGTCTGTGTCCATGCACAGAACAGAATTGCACCTTAAGGCTATTTAATCTTGGTGGAATTTAGGACACAATCAAACATCTAAACTGTAAAAATATAGAAATATAATATCTACATTGAAAGTAAAAATTCAGTTGAAAGTACTAACATTAGCCATGCTTGATGTGATGATTTGTGGTACTGGTTCTGTTGTATCACCAATCCCAAGGCTTATCAACTTTGCATTTGGGTACTTCTCAATGTGTTGAACCTCAAGCCTTGAAATCTGAATTAATGACAAAAGAATGATGAGCGGTAAGAGATCTGAGGTGATCATGAGGACACTCAAAGTGCTGAATTAGCAACGTAAAAGAAACATAAATTTGCTAGAATATATAAATCAACACTAAAATTGAGCTGTGGAGGCAATAAAATGTATCATATTTTGCAGGACAATTTGATTAAAAGAGTATTATAAAGCTTCGATCGAGTGTAAAATATAAATAATACTGAAAGTTTAAAGTTAAACCAAATGCATATTCAACCAAACTGAGGAAAGAAAAGGGAATGTAAATAGATTGTTATATCCAACAAAAAGAACAAAAGTTATTTAGTAATAGTTACTGACTACTGTGTTAAGAGATGAATCGAAGCCAAGATAGAAATGAATGAAATAACATAAAATCACCTCAGGAAACAAATAGCCATTCCGCAATTTCTCCATGTTTACATTGCGAGGTACCTTTGTACGACAACCTGGTTTTAATTACACTTGATCATGTTAGAGATCAAATCAAACATTGAAAAAAATTATGATATTTGTGTGTGTGCAGGGATAATCGAATGAAGCGATGGAGAAATAGTGCAATTCATACCAAGTAGGTCCTTTTGGGTCTTGAAACTGCATAACAATTACAAACCAAGAAGAAGAAAAAAAGGTTACAGATAAACAGAAGAGCAATCACATTACTATCTGTGCAAGCAGAAAAGTACCTGGCCTGAACAATAACAGGCTGCAATATGATTGCATGGGACACTAATGTACTAGCAGGAAACTTGTACATTTTCGGTTTGGATTATTGCTCCGGTGAAAAACTTGTATCAGATTCTTTTTGTGGTTTGAGACAATTTGTAGCAAGATTGTTACCAGTCCATATATAGGACACATAATATATATATATATATACACACACACACCATATGCATTTACCTGCGACATAGTCTATCAAACTTTGTCCATAATAAATTAAAGAATATGTCAAGCTCAAGCTTGATCCATATTTTATGTCGAGGAGGTGACCACTGCCTAAATTCTGCAGTAGACAGTCCCCTCATAAGCAATGACATGTGGAGAAACACTTGTGTGGAAGGGGTATAACACTGTTTTGCTATTCCCGGCCAATCATGGTATGCCAAGTGGCAATCCCGTTTCGCACAAGTTATTCTGATAACATGTAAGATCAAATGGTTCACACCATATTTCCAGAAATAGTGCTATCCCCACCCAATCACAGTATGCTACATGTGATAACTTTTCCACTTGACATACCGCGATTGGCAGGGAATAGCTAAACAGTGATATCTAGTATCACACTATTTTCTGATAACATTTAAGATCAAATGGTTCACACCACATTTCCACATCCAACATTTATTTTCTTGATAATGGTTGTTGAACCAGAATATGTACGTCATTTGTCAATTTTTAAGTATTACCACTCCTCTATTTTCCACACCACCTAATTTCCTTTTTCAATATTTTTTTCTCCAATGACCATATTGACTTGGGTAATGCATGGAAAGTGCATTGAAGTTCTTTCCTTGGTGCAAAGGAAACCTTTTAAGTTGGGTTGTCTTTTTATGTAAGAGGGGAAGAAAATGCAAAGAAGAAAACAAGAACACGTATTCGAACTTTTATTAATAAGAGCATACATGTCTTCTTTTTGGATTATACCACCATACAGGTTCCCGTTGATCAATGAGAGCACTCCAACCACTGGATTCCATGCGCTTTGGACCTTCAAAAACCTGTGTTCAAAAACATGTGCATGATTACGACTCACAGAACAAAAAAAAGGAAGATTACTTTGCAGTTAGAGTTAAAAAGTCAAGGACATTTGGATACAAAGTTAATGTTGAGACAATATTCAAGCTTAAACTAGAGAAGTAATCTGAGGACTAACTGGGAAGGTGCTTGTAGCTCATCAGCACTTGAGGTCTAAGGTTCGATTCCCTCCTCCCTAGTATCGCTTGTATCAAAAGAAGAAAAGAAATTATCCGAGGACTAATCTGCAGAGTGTCTAAGTCAGCTCTACTTTCAGGCCTTTCATCAAACAGTTAGATATCAATAAGAAGATCCATATAATGAAATAGAGTATAATATATCCCACACATACTTAATGCCATTGAAATTTCAGAGCATATGTTCCAGGAAATTGTAAACCAACTAATCAAGCATGGATGCCACAAATGTCTAAAATTGACCACAACACTTCAAGACTACTCTACTCTGCATTCTCTATTAAAGTGAACCCAACTATAATTAGGATATAAACTAGATTTTTTCCACAAAATATCTTATAATTTAGGATTTAGCGTCAACCATGAGCTGCGGAATTCAAAGAAAATACCTTTTATTAAAATGAATTTGTCTGGCTGGTATGAAAGGATTGAAGTAAATAAAATAAAAGTAATGAAATCTTCCGACCAGGACCAAACCAACAAAAAATAATAAAAATAAGGGTATGATATCTAATGGGCATTGGAACAAATGTTGTTGTGAGGAAAGGACCTAGCTTAGATTAAAGAAAGTAGCGTCAACTACAAAAAGAATTCCACAAAACATAATATTCTTTTTTGGAAATATTTTTGCTCACCACTTTAACTAAAGGTGTATCTTTACCTACACTTAACACGTGTTCATAGGCCTAATCATAGTTAACTCTTTGCTTTGTATTTATAGAGTCATGGTTATACTCATGGACATGTGTCAAGTGTTGAAAATGGTGGTTATAATACACCTTAGATTAAAATGGTGAGTAAAAATGCTCTCTTCTTTTTTAGGTTTGTTTTTAGCAATGAATCAGAATGATAGACATTTTCAAAAGGTGACTATCATACATAAGAAAGTAGCGCCAACTATAGAAAGTAGCATCAATTATATGCGTACAAATTCTAGTCTTTTAATCCTAATTTTATGGTGTGTTTGGATTGTGTAATTCTAACTTTCATTGAAATTCTTAATACGGAGGAAAAGTAATTAAGTTCAACGAGATCAAAGGTTGATTGAGTTGAAATATTTTTTTGAGCAAAAAGTTGTATCCATGTGTTTTGCCATTATGCCATATAGCCTCCTTGGTGTTTGAATCTGCACACTTGGTGAAGAGATGATTGAGTCTGTTGTCAGTCCTTCTTTTGCGGGTGGAGCTGGTAAACTTGAGTGCTTTGATCCTTCCGTTGATGGTGAGAAATGCTTCAGTATGGCCTCGAAAAGTTGGCTCAGTAGAGATTCATGGCTCAAATCGCAATTAATGTGGTTGTTCAATCTTTCTTTTGCTGCTTGATTTCTTCCCAGTTGTTGAAGTAAACTTTAAAGCTTCCCAGTTGCTTGATTTCTTCCCAGTTGTTGAAGTAAAACCCCCTTTAAACCGTAGATAACAGACAAACAGTACGATCTTGGGCCTTTCTTTTAAACCCAATTCTCTTTTTAGTATAACATGTGGCCCAAAGCTCATCCTAGATTTTAAAAATCCCTTCATGGTCTTATTTCCATTTTTGGCCCAAATATTCCTCCCTAAACTCAATGGGCTTGTTTCAAAGACAAATTTGATTTACCCATTTTCTCTTATTAAAGTCTCAGTTAAAAAAAAGAGCTGATTTCCCCATTTTCCTTTTCTCCACTTACATTCCCTTTTGCTTTTTAATATTTTTTAATCAAAATTGAGAAAGAGAAAGAAGAAAATTGATTAAAAAGTTTAAAAAGCAAAATGGAAGTGTAAGTGAAGAAAAGGGAAGTGGAGAAATCTATCCCTTAGAAAAACTTGCTTTTGCTTTTATGACAGTTTCAGTGAAAACTCTCCATCTCCTTCAACCAATTCCCTCTTGAAACAACTCTGCACAGTGCAAAAGTCCTTATCTTTTCAATATCTCTTTCTTCCGAGAAGTACCTTACCAGAAACACACTTCATCCCATAATGGTTTGAAAAATGCTCAAGGCTACTCAAGCTGACGAAAGTGCTCCCAGTTGGAAAGAGCTACGCGGTTTTTAGGACATAGCCATCAACTATGGATGTCTAAAATTATAATTTCACATATTTGAGTTTATGGTAATCATTGGATCGAAGAAATGGATAATGTTTGGTTATAAAATATTAACCAGTATTTTTGTTTGTTCATAAACAAAGTTGAGGTTTTGTAATCACTTTGCACTTGTATAAGTCACAATTAGATTTTTAGATTTTTATAGCTAAGATAATATCATTTATGTTACTTTTTTTTTGTTCATTTTTAAAAATTCATTGAAAAAATTAATTAAAAATCACAAAAAGGCATCGAAAAATGGTATGTGGTCTTTAGGACATAGCCATCGATTATGGATGTGTAAAATCATGATTCCACATATTTTACTTCACGATAATAATTAGATGGAAGAAAGAAGAGTGTTCGGTTATAAAACATTAACTTGTGGCAGTAGTTGAAAGACTTGTCGTTTGTGTTTCTAACAGGTGTCCTTCTACAACAACGCCATGTGTCATTTCTATTACTTTTTTGTGTTCATCTTAAAAAACTTAAAAAAACTAATTAAACATCATAAAAATACACCGAAAAGAACTACGTGATTTTTAAGACACAAACATCGATTATGAATAAGGGTGGGCACAATTCAGTTCGGTCTAGTTTTCATGAAAAATTAATAACCAAACCAAACCAATTTGGAATGGTTTAGATTCAGTTTGGCCGGCTACTAAGCCCAACTGATTTTTATGTTTGTTTTTTGGATTTTTTGAGCTTTAAGCCCAACTACATTTTTTCAATGTTGGGCTTAAAAATTTAGAGTTGGACCAAAATTTTAAAAAATGCTTCTTTAGGAAGCACTTCTACTAATAAAAATCTATTCTTTATTCAAGTGCTTGTCTATGTTATAAAATAATTTATATGCATCATATCATATACTCTTTTATGGCATAAAAACTTGTATGAAACAAAGATAACACTCCTGATGAATTATAGAATGGTATGTGGAAAAATTATCACGTGTGATATAATGTAATTGACCGGTATAGCAAAAAAGTGCTTTTCCCATTTCATGTAAGCGTTTCTCCTCATTGCAAAAGAAATGACATTCTAAATCCCTACTCCAATCCGAAACTATTGTGTTAAGCCTATTTTTATTAAAAAGTAAAAATAATTACAAACAAAACAAGCAGGTTATGGTTCCTTATGGTATACCACCTTAATCTTATTGTGCGTGAGACCTACGAGCGGGAAATGAGCAACTCTGCGTGAGACCTACGACGGGAAGAGAAAACTCACGCTTCCCCCTCCTCTATTTATTTGCTCCTCTCCGTTTTCTTCAACCAATCAAATCAGCTCCTCCTACTTTTCCTTGAGTTTCTTCTCCTTCCTTTTGCTCTGCTCAGGTAACTCTCTCTCTCTCTCTCTCCCCCCGGATTTTACTTGTATGATTGAATGCTCACTGTTTTCTTTATCTTTAACTTTTGAAATTTGAAACTAGACAACAACCCATTGTCACTTGAGTGCAACTTCAATGTCGAATTTCATGGCTGCTGCAAATGCAAATGCAAATTCAAATCCAAATGCAAACAAGTCCTTTGAGGTAAATTCGATCGATTTTTCTTTGCTGTCATGTATTTATTTTCTGAGTTAATTTAGTTTGATTTTGTGTGATTTTTAGGTCGCTCAACCTCCAAACGACTCCATATCAAGCCTAAGTTTCAGTCCCAAGAGCAACATTCTGGTCGCCACCTCCTGGGACAACCAGGTTCATGTTCTTTTTCTTTTCTTCGTTTTATTTTTTTGGTTTTTTATCAGTTATAAAACCTTAGGTTCTGTTTGTTTGCTAAGAAATTTATTTGTAGAGATTTTGATTGAATTTCTGTGACCATCTTATTGAACTTGTGGTTTATGGACAACCCTTAATATAAGGCAATATGCAGTGAGGTTAACATAGATTTTTTTGGGTACAATCTGCTTATGTAATTCATGTTAACTGAAATAAGATAAACATGGGGCATTTATAATTTCTTTTATTTTCCGTTTTCTTTCAGTCCCAACCAAACTTGTTAGGATTTAGTAATGACTGGTGGTTCCCTTGTTTAGGTGCGATGCTGGGAGATACACCAGAGCGGAACAAATCTTGCCAGTCAGCCCAAGGCAGCGATATCCCATGAACATCCGGTAACATATCTGATTGCACATTGTTTAGGCCAACTTGCTTTGTTTTCAATTCTCAAGCTTGATTTTGTACCCCCTTGTATAATTATGGATATATACACATGCTGGCTTACAATAAGTCAATTATAACTTTCTATCACACCGATGGTTCGAGTTAGAAATACCTGTTCAGAATTAAAATTCTAGATCGCACTGCCTTTACTTGTAGAAGGATAGAATAATTATATTAATTATGGTAGGTGTGAGACCTGTTTGCAAGATCTTAGGTTTCCAATGAAGACGTCAAGGAAAATTGCATGTGCAATTGTTATATGGTGCTGTTTTCAAAACGAGTAAATTTACTAGTATTTTTATGCAATATTATTGAAAATAATAGTCCTTTTTGGGTAATGAAAGAACATGTGCATTTAATTTGAGACTACATGGGATCAATGTGTGTCCTTTAAGGAAATTCTGTGATAAATCTTGCAACTTTTTCTTTCTTTCTTTCTAGTAAGCTGGTCAGAAGTTTATAATATGATTCATGACGCAGTATACACATTGTAATATAATCCATCTATATAGGTTTTGTGCTCAACTTGGAAAGAGGATGGAACGACTGTGTTCTCTGGAGGTTGCGACAAGCAAGTTAAGATGTGGCCTTTGGGTGGCCAGCCAGTAACTGTTGCCATGCATGATGCACCCATTACAGAGATTGCTTGGATCCCTGAGATGAGCCTCTTAGTCACAGGAAGCTGGGACAAGACTTTGAAGTAAGTAAAACATAGCCTTTGTTCTTATGTATTTTGAGCTATCTGAAATTTATACACCAGAAATTTGTGTGGTATTCTTTCTAAAATAATTCATTTAAGGTTATGGGAGGTAGTGCTGCTGAGAATGTTATGCTTTGCTCTTGCCAGTCGGGCACCGTTTCTGCTCATATATTTTCTTCTTCGTTACAAAATGTTCTCATTCATCTGAGAACTAAGTTTCTTCTGGTTGTTGATATGTTGTATTGTTTTGCTACCTTAACTTATTTCATAAACTGCTAAGGCTTTGTCATCTTGCCTTCATACCAAGTTTTCTGTTTTTTTTATGTACGATCTTTTCTGCCTATCTTTAGGTATTGGGATGTGAGGCAGCCAAATCCAGTGCATACCCAACAACTACCCGAGCGCTGCTATGCTCTATCAGTGCGATACCCCCTAATGGTTGTTGGCACTGCAGACAGAAATCTGGTCGTTTTTAACTTGCAGAACCCACAGGTAACTTTTGTTTTTAGGGATTATCATGCAAGAAAAACACATTAAAAAGTAAATCAGACCAACTTATGTAGTAACTTTGTTCACTCCCTAGTTTCCAGAATTAACATTTATATAGGCTTTTTTTTTCTCTCTAGTTTTTTTAGTTTTCAATTCCAGTAAATCACTTTTGCACAATAAATTGCATTGGTACTGGGATTTATTATTTGTGTGATTTGATCACCTCCATGAACGTTCTCTGTTTTGCATCTAAATTTAATAATTTCCAATCACGAACAGACTGAATTCAAGAGAATTGTTTCGCCCCTAAAGTATCAAACAAGGTGTGTTGCTGCATTTCCTGATCAGCAAGGATTCTTGGTAAGTATTTTCTCTTGTGCTTGTAGTTTTTTGATTGGGTTCTCTCTGAAAATATAGTTCTCCTCTTTTTCAAATAGCTTGCTTAGAGTGACAAACTAAAATATGGTATTCTTGCATAATTATTTCCACTGAACATGAATTCATGGTGTGCTTTCTTGTTTATATTCAATTGATTAATGTGATAATTTCGGGAGACACAAGCAAAACGTTAGTTATCTAGGGGATATAAAGAATATGAAGAATATGAGTGGTGACCAGTTTATTTAAAAATCTTGGATTTTGACATAGAGATTATTGTAATTTCTCAAAATGAGATTAAGGGGAAAAAAAGAGAGGAGAAATTCAAACAAATGTTTGTTCATAGTTGATATGCCTCTTTGTCATCAGTTCTTCCGTTTGCCACTGTACTTTCTTTTTCTTGACTTATGTGATTGTTGAACATGATGCAAGATCATGCATACTCAGTCGTTGCTTCATAATTATTATCTTCTGTGAATAGTTAACTAATTATGATGTAACCAGGTTGGCTCTATTGAAGGGAGGGTTGGCGTACATCATCTGGATGAACAACAACAAAATAAAAACTTTACCTTTAAGTGCCATAGAGAGGGCAGCGAGATATACTCAGTCAACTCTCTGAACTTCCATCCAGTATGATTTGTATTATTCCTTTGTCTTTTTCCTTCTTCGTATACATATTTATATTTCTGGATAATGCACTGAGAGGTTTAATAATGTTTGTATTTCTTCTGGTGGATTACCTTAAACTTATGAAACCTCTTCGTTAATTTAGTGTTCTCATGTTTCAGTATCCTGGTTAAGAAAAAATCACAGAGATTGTTTTCAACCTTGTCATTCATAGACTATGATGTTTTTTTGTAGAAGTATGGTATTAGTATCATTGGTACAGCCCTCACCTTAAAATTACAGGACTTGTATGTTATTCTATCTATTGTGAAGGTTCCCGATTTTATACTATCTGTTGTTCAGGTTTCAGATTTTTTATATCAGTGGATTTATTGGCATATGCACGAATTTTAAAGTTTCCTTTAAATATATTTCAGTTGATTTTGTTCTATTACATGAGGTAACTGTAAGTGCATTTGGATCAGTGTTCTTTGTTTTACTTCAGAATTATGACTGGGAATGCCTAATTTTTCTATGATCAGTCCAAACTTTTTTTCCAGCATTCATTGCCATTTCATTATGGTTCTTGTTAGGGTTGTTCAAAGAAATTTTGGATAAATCTGTGTTTTCGTGTTCTATTACTATTATTTCTAATTTTAAAGCTTATTTGTGTCCCTTGTTTCAGGTGCATCACACATTTACTACTGCTGGTTCCGATGGTTCTTTCAATTTTTGGGATAAGGATAGCAAACAGAGACTGAAGGTTTCTCCCACATCTATTTTCTATTTCTTTTGTCTTTGTATTATGTGCTTCTCCAACTCTCTTGTTTATATGTTCGGTCTATGGCTAATCCTATGTTATATGCATATAGGTGTCTAATACAACTTTTTTCTGATTTTTCAGGCAATGTCAAGGTGCAATCAACCTATACCTTGCAGTACATTCAACAATGATGGTTCCATATTTGCATATGCGGTAATTCTCTTTCTTCATGATTGCACAACCAATATGAAGACTCTATCTCTCTCTCTCTCTCTCTCTCTCTCTCTCTGTGTCTGTATTCACGCGCACCACCTGCGCACATAAATTCACAGCACTAACTCATACCAAGGCAGACTAATCTATAGCAGTGTTTTCACAACACACTCGCACATACCACCTTGCGTCATGACTTCATTGATCTATAAGAATATTCTGAGGGCTCTCTCATACACTTTGTGCTTAAATTTCCACTAAATTAGTGTCATGCTCTACTTAAGATCATTCTCGACTGTTAATATTATTGATTCATGTGACTGAGTCATTGTGTAATGTAAATTTAGAAAAAGGGAAATACCATCCTAACTTTTCTGGGTTTCCTCTTTCAAATCTGGGGTCGGAAATGACTGGTAGTTGTGTACATGCATACAATTCATGTTCTTCAACTGGTTTAAAGTGGTAGAAGTAGTTATGTTAGATTACATTTTTGGAAACAGAGTATGGCCAGCTAAACCTTTATCAGGAGAGGTCATTGAACTGTACACTATTATGGCCACAACTATATTATGACTTTATAGTAAACCATCCTTGAATATTTAGATTGTCATTGTGCGAAAAATTTCAGGCAATGCTTTTTGTGGATGTATTTTTATATTAGTTACTGTGATGATGATCAACCTTTCTGTAATCTCAATTTGTACCTCCAATGAACCTTAGCTCTATACTCTTGCTTGCCTTTAACTTTTGTTTCTTTTTTCTCTTGTCGTGTGCCATTGTACAATGATGTTTCTTTGTGTACACAAGTGACTAATGGTGGTCTATGGTTACAATCTCTTAGAGTAATTAAATTCCTCGCATTACACCTTGGTTATCCTTTCTGTACAAGCAAATATGACTTGAAAACTGATTGCACAAGACTCAAACGAACTCTCCACGTATTTTCTTCTCATAATTTAAATATTATATTGAAGATGTTTCCTGAACTTTTGTTTGCAGGTTTGCTATGATTGGAGCAAGGGTGCAGAAAATCATAATCCAGCTACCGCAAAGAACTACATTTTCCTCCATTTGCCACAGGTATATTCAGACAATACATTTCAACAATTTTGTTCATGATGGCCTGAAAATACTCAAGACTGGACGTTTATATTTTTCTTTGTTTTCAGGAAGCCGAGGTTAAAAGCAAACCACGAGTTAACACTGGTGGAAAAAGGTGAAGCTGGTCGACCCGCCATGTCGGTTATGAGCTATTTCTGTATATGCAAGTTGTTAGTTACCAACGTATGAGCAAGGCTAGCCCCTCTGACAGACGTTTAGACAGGAATTTTTTTTTCCGGTCAGACACAGGAGGGTTCCTCTAGTCCTTTTTTTGAGTTTCCATTCCTCGTGAAGCTGCTCCCATCAGTTTGTTCTTAGACTAGGTTGTGCTGCAAATATTCCTTTCCTGGAGCTACAATGATATGACTGGATCTTGTTCTTTTGTTCCGAGAATTCAAAACCTTAAAAAGTTTTGGCTAAATTTCAGTCCTTTGATGTTTGTGCTTATTCTAATGCGACCTTACAGGTTCTAACATAGACATTTACCTCTACTACTACCGTTAGGTTCCTTTAGTTGAATTGCTAGTGCAGGGTCAAAATTCGCAAAATCATTATATATAAAAACTAAATTATTATAAACTAAAATTTAAGTACTATGAAGGATTGTAAGCTCGTACTGTTTAGTCTTTAACATAATTGTTCATTGTTAGCCCCTGCATGATAAAAAGGCCAAAATCTAACTCATATAATTTCATAAATGTAAATTTTTATAAAAACTTTCTGATATAGCATAAAATCTTCTTAAATATACACAACTACCCTCAAAATTAAAACTCACATAAACCTAAAAGTCATGGATGCTTTGCTCAAGTGTTGTGATGTTGTTGATCCCTACCATCTTGAGAGGGTTCTTAGACAAATAAATTCATACTTGGATATAATGATCATCATCAACAAAATCAATTGTGTTTGGACAACTTAATAATCAATTGTTGAATCTGTGTTCATCTAGTAAATTCTTTTGTTATATTTCAGATCCCAGTATTGTATATTATCGTGATAGTTGAAACATTCATTGCATTCCTATCTTTTAGGGTGACCAAAATATACGAGTTTCACCAAACTCTTAGACATGTCCACCAACAAAGCATTCTTCTCTTCAGAAAGTGCAATTAATGACCTTCAAGATACTCCGAAGTAGCATGGCTACGTATTTCACAAACCACCTCTAACTTCCAATCATCCCTATCACCAATATTGACACCCTTTAACAAGAATGGGCATCCACATTTCATGTTACCAGTGTTCCTCCAATGCTTTTTCATATTACCATTTGCATCTAACCTTGCACCATTTGTCTCATATTTACCTTTTCTCTTACAAGCCAGTGTTACTCGAGGTCTCTTCAACCTCTTGCCCTTAACTCCATAATTAGACCTTCTAATAACAATTACGATATTATTCATCTTTCCTTGTGCACGATCCCATCTAAATAATGCCCTTTGAATATCTACACATAACACTCATGTGATTTGAAATTAAAATTTGAAATGTAATGTCACGTTAATGATACTAAAACTGGTTAAGACAATACGCATGGGCTTAACCAAGTTGGCTAAAACGGATGTGCTCCCCACTCTGCACCCGAGATCAAATCCCCCTCCCTTAGATTATCGCTTGCATATTTAAAAAAACAAGATTTTAGACCCAAAAAAAAAAATTACTAAAAATGATTACCTCGTAAGCTATGAATTGATCACTGTAGTCCATTACACATTCTAGTCCAATATTTTTGCTTTCAACAGCAGCGTCACCTTCTTTTTGTTAATTCAATAGGAAAAAGGAAAAATATATTGCATTAAGTTTATGGTCGACAACTTATTGAAAAAATGAATAATTTTCGGTGGGTCACCACCAAGTAATAGGTACAAATTCTGTCAAATACAACTAAACTACTTTCAATTTCATGATAGAATGACACCAAATATTAGGTTAAATTTCGGTCATCTACAACTAAACTCACCAAAATTTAGTATTGGAAAAGTAGCGACCACCATGTAACTAAACACTTATAAAACACAACAAAATTAACTCATGCCTCATTCGAAAACTCCCTTACTTCAATTTCACCTTTCATGGGTAAATAGTATATATGGTTTGACCAATATAATTAAGCGTAATTGCACTTGTTATGGTTTAGTTACGAGAACAAGAATCTAGCAATATGATAGCTTGAAAAAGTAGTCTGAAAAATAAGTCTAACTAGGGTTGCAGAATGTATATTATTATGTTGGATCTAGTGATAAGATTCTTTATTTTTTATTTTAAATGTTCTTTGTCTTTAATCTATATATTTAAAGCAAAAGGTAGAGAATGGTGTTCAAAATACCATAAAATGCCCTTGGTTAATTCAAACATTAAGAATTAAAATTATTAATTAAATGAGGATAATATGGTAAATTTGCATTTTTTATATTAAAAATAAAAATAAAATTTGATAATAGCTCATACTTTTATGGAAGATAACTACCAATATTATCTTTTTTTAATTTGAAAAATAAAATGAAAAGGAAAAAAGAAAACCAACTGTGGCACATGCTCACTCATGTGCCAAGGGGCTAGTGATAATTACGTATAAAGGTAAAATAGGTATTTTAAAATTAGTGTTAGAGCAACAAAAATAGAATTGATGGGCACAATGAACTTTATTCAGAAAATAAAGTTCCCTGCTAAAGAAAAGAAAAGGGAAAGCATTCAATGCTTAATTTTTTTTTTAAATTCGTTTCATTAAAAACAAATTATTATTTTTTCCTAAATATAAATTTAAAAAATTATGTAATGGTTTTAATTAAAAACCGTTGGCCTAAATTCATTAGTTCATAACTTTTGTGTCCATATCTGAAGATCATACAACAATCATCCACAACAGTACATGCAACATAACCTCTGAACATTGTTAATATTTCATTTCAAACAATTTAATTATATGGCATTAATAAAAAATTTAGGACCCGTTTGATAACTATTTCAATTTTACTTTAAAATTTTTATTTTCACTTTCTATTACTAAATTTATGATACTTGTTGACCAATTTTGTAGATGAAGTCTTGGGCAAAGAAGAGAAAAGCACAAGAAACTTCCAACAATGCAAGACTTCATCTCCTCTTCTCCCTGTCCCGCTCTCTCTCTTTCTCTCTGTCTTTGCGCCGTTACTTCGGGCCTGTTTGGGAGAAAAGAAGGAGAGAACAGTTCGGAAACTCTCCGCTCGCTGCCTCTGTCTCCCTCGGAAACCGAACTGTTCGTTCGGTAAACCGATACGTCGGTGGTTCAGCTTCGGTTCCGAGAGGTAGAGGAGCCGCACATCTCTCCCTCTTTGGGCTCGGCCTCAAAGCTCCATCCGCGAGTTTCAACAGTAACAAATCCGGAGACCCAGTGGCAACTTCAATAGCTCGAGTCGAGTCCAACCGGCAGGACATTCTCCTCCCAGCCGCAACTTCCACACACTAACACATGGGGTGTATGTTTTACTTATGTATAAACTCTGCAGCAGACGAGGATCCAGAAGTCGATGTCACACAGATCAGAAGGCCTGCAGCGGACGAGGATCGAGAAGTCAATTTCCGACAGCTTAGTAGGTATTCTTTGCATGAGCTACAAGTTGCAACAGATACCTTTAGCCATAGAAATATTCTAGGTAGAGGTGGATTTGGTACGGTTTATAAAGGACGTTTAGCTGATGGGACTCTGGTGGCTGTAAAAAGACTCAAAGCGGAGAAAACACAAGGTGAGGAGCTACAGTTCCAAACAGAAGTTGGACTGATTACCATGGCTGTCCACCGCAATCTGCTTCGTCTAAGCGGATTTTGCATGACACAAACAGAAAAGCTGCTTGTATATCCTTATATGGCTAATGGAAGTGTAGCATCATGTTTAAGAGGTAGTCTTTTAAATTCTTTGCTACGTGGATCATTCTATGTTTTCATGACATTAACAAATTATTTCGAATTCTTGATGTTGATCTTATTTCCGTCTAATTTGAGGATACCAAGATGAACAAGTTTTTGGGTTTGGGGAGTTATGGTGAGATCACATGACCTATTCTGTAATTCTGCTTTCATGATTATGTCTATCCATTAATGTAGATCGTACAGAAGCACAGCCTCCACTTGATTGGGAAAAAAGAAAACGCATCGCATTGGGATCTGCAAGAGGCCTTGCTTATTTACATGATCACTGTGATCCGAAAATTATTCACCGTGATGTGAAAGCTGCAAACATATTGTTAGATGAGGAATTCGAAGCAGTTGTTGGAGACTTTGGATTGGCCAAACTCATGGATTACAAGGATACACACGTTACCACAGCTGTACGTGGCACAATGGGTCATATAGCGCCAGAGTATATCTCAACTGGAAAGTCGTCAGAGAAAACTGATGTTTTTGGATATGGAGTCATGCTTCTTGAACATAACACCTCTATTAACGGCCGCTTCTTGACCATGGTTGTGTAATAGGGCAGGTCACCAATGAAGGCAAGGATGGGCAATCCCCAATTTGAATATTGTGGGTATGAAGACGGAAGTGAAATGCTTAATGAGGATAGAGATGGGAATGGTGGGATGGAGGTGAAATGCTTAACGGGGATAGAGATTATAAGTTATAAGACACATAATAGATCATGATTCATGAGTTCCCAGACACCTATTTAAGCCCTCCCTCCACAACCCCAAAAAGAGGAAAAAACAATACACTTCTACGAATAGCACACATTGTTTCTTAATTCACCCCGCATGAATTTTGCATTGCTGAAGGATTTTTTCCATTTACATTCGAATCATAGACCATAGCTTGGCCACTAGTAAAAATGAACCAGAAAGGAATGATGACATGGTAATATGTACGGTAATGGAACACCTTAATTTTAATACAAAATCATTCTGCGATGCAGGAAATAAAGATTTATTTATTCGACAATCTTGACTAATTTCCGGGTACATAAAAATGATAAGGAATGGGTGCTTTTATGGCCCTTCCTAGTTCCTGCCGTGTTGCTAGCACCATAATTTCATAATGCCAGTTAACAACCCTATAAAAATTACAGCAGCACCAGCTCCATTGTGTGATATAAACAAGACATTAGAGAAGAATACAATGGAAAACAAAAGCAAATAAGAGGAGAAAAGACAAACATATACACAAATGTAGTATTGCTGAAATACAAAATGGGCCTTGTCAATTCCTGAAGGCTTCTTACATGTATACAGAGGACGGAATGAAGGAGCGTATCACCCGGGACCAGTGGTGGATCCAGGATTATGTGGCCAAGGGGGCTTAGTGTAAAAGTTCCGAAATTTTTCTACAAAGAAAATAATGCTAAAAAGATAAAAAGATAGTACTTCCATTCATAATTCATAACAAAACCAATAATACAAATTAATTTTCCACGACGAGTTTTCATATTCTGAAAACGTTGCATTATAGTTTCGTTATCAATACAAGCAAAAACATCTCTCTCAATGTAAACAATCAAGCTATTATTCAACCATTGATCTCCCATTCTGTTGCGGAGTTGATTTTTAATAATATTCATGGCGGAAAATACCCTCTCCACTGAAGTAGTTGCAACCGGTAAAACCAAAGCCAATGTAAAATGCAAATACACATAAGGAAATATTTCATGCATTCCTTTCTCCACCATTTTTTCCGCAAGACTACTAATCCCTTCCAATTGAGAAAAATCAATACTCGAACGCATATGATGAACATAAACACCAAGTTGATCTTCAAGCATCAATAAGTCTCTATCCGAAAAATCATAAGGATAAAATTGAGCAAGACGAACTAGCTTTCGTTTGTCAAAAGCTACAAAGTTAATTTTTGGACACAAGCATGCCAAACAAGTAAGTAACTCAGTACTTACCTCGTTGAAGCGATCATTTAATTCCGCAAGTTGTCCATCAATTACATGAATAAAGATCTCAACACGATAACGATGATAATTTGTCTTCATTGGAGCATGACACCGTAACCTCCCTGGAATTACATATTCCTCATTTATGGTAGGAACTGTAATATCATGTTTGTAACAAAACAAAGATGCTTGCTCAACCAATTCTTCAAACTCATTATCCCTCATCAACTGCAGGTTTTCCTTGCATGTTTTCACTAAACTCATTGCACTCACAATGTCTTGATCTTTCTTTTGCAATGCTAGAGACAAAGTGTTTGTTATTCCCAATATAGCTTTCATTAAAAATAAGTGAAACACAAACTCAAAAGATTGTATTTCTCTCCATAACTTATAGGCTTCACCCAAACTATCATTAGGATTATCATCCACAATCATTTGAAGCACATTCACCACAGATGGGAACATAGAAATGATACTAATCAACGTACCATAATGTGAGTTCCATCGTGTATCGCGGGCACGTTTGAGAGTAGTTTCTTGATTTAAGCCCCGCCCCGTTATCAGACAATCTTTTTCAAAAGCTCTCACAAGCTCTTCTTGGTATTGTGCTCTAAGTGCATCCCGACGCTTACAAGATGCTCCAACAATATTAACCAAACTATTAGCCGTTGTGAAAAAAGAGTTGACATCAACGTTTTTCTTTGCTACCACAACAAGAGCTAGTTGAAGTTGACGAGCAAAACAATGAACATAAAATGCACAAGGTTGTTCTCTCAAAATCTTTGTTTTAAGGCCATTGAACTCACCTCTCATATTACTAGCTCTATCATAACCTTGTCTTCGTAGCTTGGAAAAGCTCAAATTCGCGGAAGAAAAGAATTCATCAATGGCTTCCTTTAGTACACTTGAAGTAGTGTCGGTCACATGTTGAACCCTCACAAACCTTTCAATTATTTGTCCTTTGTCATTCACATAACGAAGCACTATCGCCATTTGCTCCTTTATTGAAACATCACATGCTTCATCCACCATTATTGAAAAATATCTATATTTTACATCACTCAAAATAAGACCAATGGTTTCTTTAGCACAAGAATTGACAAAATCTTTTTGAATTGAATGAGCTATTAACTTTAAATTTCCTAGAGCATTTTCCAACACAACGGCCTTAACTTTTTCATCATGATCCGCAAGAAATTGCAAGAGCTCTAAATAATTCACTCTATTACTTGATTGTGCACTTTCATCATGACCACGAAAAGAAAGACCTTGTCGCAACAAATACCTAGTGCACTTAAGTAATGCATTAAAGAATCATTCCACAAATCTACAAATCAATTAATTCAATCAATCATTAATTTTTATCCAAATTATCATATGAATATGAAAATGTCAATAACCTACTCTCAAAATTCAATATACTCCGTAAACCCATATCAATCAATATTCAATATACTAAAAAACCTTATCAAAATATCAATTAATATTCAATATACTCAATCAATTCACATTTTCAATCAAGCATAAACTCAATCAATCTACATTAATATGATTATCACTATGATTCATATCATATCCATAAATTTCATTACATACAAAAAATATCAATATTATTCATATCCATAAATTTCAAGCATAAACTCAATAAAGCATAAATTCAATCAATCAATATAATTCATATCCGTAAATTTCATTACATATAAAAAAAAAAATCAATATCAACAACAATATATATTATCAACGTATCCATAAATTTCATTGCCAAGCTTACTTGTAGTTGAAAACAAGGGCGGAGGGAGGACGGCGGCGAACTGCGGTGATTGGTGGCCCAACGAAGAGTTGATGATGGAGGTTGTCGGAGGTTAGGAGATTGGGGGAGAGGTTAGGGTTTGAGAGGGTGGGGAGAGGAGGTGTGAAATTGGGAATGAAAGGTTTGGGGCTGCTGTGCAGATTCGAAGGTGTGTTGTTTTTTTTTTTTTTTTTTTTTTTTAAACTGGCCTAAAACGAAGTTGTTTTGAGGCCAGGTCATTTAAAAATTGACTGAGCCTTGGACCAAACGACGTCGTTTGGCAAGGCTGTTTAAAAATCACACTGCGCAGCAAGCTCTCTTCCTCCTAGGACTTTCGTCGAGCAGTTTGCGTGCATCCAAGGGGCTTCAATGGAGTCCCTTGCCAATTTTCCAGCCTTCCAAGGGGTCGTCCGACCCCTCTTGTCCCAATGTGCATCCGCCCCTGCCTGGGACCGGACAACTCATCGGGTGGAATTTGAGAACTAGTCCATGATCCAAATAAAACTTGCATGTTGAATACGGTTGAAGTCTTGGCGGAACATCTCCTCTTTCTGCCATTCCTCCCATCTTTCCGCCAAACCATCCCCTTCAAGCATTCTGACAACCTCTGACATCTTGGGCCTTTCCCCTGGGGCGCCTTGCGTGCAGAGTAGAGCTACTTGGACCAGCTGCTCCACTTCGTCGTCGTTATAGTTACCATTTAGATCAGCATCAACAAGAGCTTCCAATCTCCGATCTTTCAACAATCCTTTGACCTAAATTTTATTTTGAAAAAAATAACAGTTAGGTAGTTCCATGAGTTGAAAAGAAAAATATGGTACCAGGGACAGCACAAATGTGCCCATAATGTTTAAACATGAAAGCGTGTAATGGACCAAAGTAGTTTGGTATGATAACCTAATATAATGAACCAAAGTAGTTGTCACTTTCAAACAATCACAGTAAGGCCAACCAACAAGAACAAAAATTATAACGATAACAACAAATAATAGTATAATATATATTAGTGATTATACAAATTATATTAATAACAATATAGGTGCTAAAATAACATTATGATTAATCTCTAATAGATAAAACTTAAATGTTGTAAATAAAGCTAAATAAAAAATTTCAGCTAAAATGTACTTTCAATTAGTAAAAGCTAATCAAATTGAACTGATTTTCTAAGCTTTTTCTGCCTACACCTAAAGTAAATATAATTTTTTCTTCTTCCGTCCATCATTGTAACTGTTTTCTACATTTGAGCCAAAAAGGACAAGTCTGTTCTACATTTTCTACATGCATCCAACAGGAACTGACCAGCTGTTTAAATAACTATTACTATCTTTTAATTATTTTTCAGGCAACTACCCAAAACAATTACAGAAACCTTCACAGGGAACTATCTAATCTGCATTGAATAATAAATTAGCTACATACAGAAATAGAAAAACGTAAATGCATACCCAATCAAGCAACATCACATCATCATTATTTGCAAGCAGAGCAAGATGAACAGCCGTCTTCCCAGTGACAAGTTCAAGAAGCATGACTCCATATCCAAAAACATCAGTTTTCTCCGACGACTTTCCAGTTGAGAGATACTCTGGTGCTATATGACCAATTGTGCCACGTACAGCTGTGGTAACATGCGTATCTTTGTAATCCATGAGTTTAGCCAATCCAAAGTCTCCAACAACTGCTTCGAATTCCTCATCTAACAATATGTTTGCAGCTTTGACATCACGGTGAATAATTTTCGGATCACAATGATCATGCAAATAAGCAAGACCTCTTGCAGATCCCAATGATATGCGTTTTCTTATTTCCCAATCAAGTGGAGGCTGTGCTTCTGGACGATCTACAATAATTCATAGACATAATCATGAAAGCAGAATTACAGAATAGGTCGTGTGATCTCACCATACCTCCCCAAAGGAAAAGATAAAAAAGAATTTGTTGGTATCCTCAAATTAGAAGAAATAAGATCAACATCACAAAGGTAACTTAAAACTGAAAAATTAATGTATTGAATCAATGTATTCGAAATAATTTCCTAATGTCAAGAAAAAAATAGATTCATCAACATAGCAAAGAATTTAAAACACTACCTCTTAAACATGATGCTACACTTCCATTAGCCATATAAGGATATACAAGCAGCCTTTCTGTTGGTGTCATGCAAAATCCACACAGACGAAGCAGATTGCGGTGAACAGCCATGCTAATCATTTCAACTTCTGTTTGGAACTGTAGCTCCCCGCCTTGGGTTCTCTCCTCTTTAAGTCTTTTTACAGCTACCAGAGTCCCATCAGCTAAACGTCCTTTATAAACCTTACCAAATCCACCTCTACCAAGAATATTTTTATTGCTAAAGGTATCTGTTGCAACTTGTAGCTCGCGCAAAGAAAACCTTTTGAGCTGTCCCAAATGAACTGCTGGATCCTCCTCCACTGCAAAGTGTATAGATCAGTGAAACATGCATCCCATAATACAACATGATCCTGATCAAGTTAAATTATTCTTTTATAATTGACTAACCAGGTACATCAGAGAAATGATCCCGTGGTTTTCTTTGTAGCCACCAAGCAAGTGCAATTGCAGGTGCAGCAAACAGCAAAGCAGCACCGGCAGCAACCCCTCCAGCAATAGC
Organism: Prunus mume; assembly: GCF_029339155.1. Classification (NCBI taxonomy): domain Eukaryota; kingdom Viridiplantae; phylum Streptophyta; class Magnoliopsida; order Rosales; family Rosaceae; genus Prunus; species Prunus mume. The sequence continues at coordinate 2,542,299 of NC_142699.1, read as the reverse complement.
CCCAGTAGCAGTGTTACCTAATAAGAATCACCAGAGTTAAGCAGAAGGTTTATTTGCATGACATGAGCTAGAACCTAAATAAAAATTCATTAACGTTAGATGTTATATAATGAAAAATTATCAAAGTCAGTGTTATATAACTCTCTCTCTCTCATCAAAGTCAGATGTTATATAACTCTCTATCTCTTCTTCTTCTTCTTCTTCTTCTTCTTCATTTCTGTGATTGCAACAAGCATCTCATATTATGAAAATAAATATATAAACACAAGGGATAGTCAAAAAGTTCCTGGAAAATATTCAAACATCATGCTCTCTGAAAAAGAAAAGAAAAAAAGAGTCCATGTCACAAGAATACTATAACTGGTAAAACCTGGAGAACTTGGCTGGGTTGGAGAAACAGGAGATGGAGTGACTGGAAGAGCATTCAGACGGTTATTTTTGTAACTGCAAAATGAGGAATAATGTCAGTGAGTACATCATTTACATAAGCCTTCCAAAAGAAAAAGAATAAAATAGCCTCTACAAACCTGATGGGAGTAAAAAGTGAAAAAGAACCATTGCCCGGAAAATCTCCAGTCAGATTGTTATTTGAAAGATCCCTGCATTCCATGTAAAAAAAAACTTTGTTATTTGCATTCTCTGATGGTAGAGAAACTAGTAACTCTTCTCTCTCTCGCTCTCTCCTTATTGAGATGAAAAGGGTACAAAACTCACAGGACTTGCAACGATTGAATCTTAGTCAAAGCCATGGGAATATTCCCCGTCAAGGTGTTGTTGCTGAGACGCCTATTTCATGGAACAGAAACTGTTATATCCCCAATAATTCCAATGACAACATATATTGTGATAACAGTATAAGAAAGAAGAATTGAGACTGAAGGAAGAAGATGAATATTGAAGAAGAACTCAGGGAAGAAGACAGAATTTGCTTTCAGTTTAATCTCTTAATCGTGTATCTAATTACAGAGAGATATAGTTTCTTTTATATCAGATGTTTTGCCTATAACTAATGCTTAACAAACTAACTAATTACAGCTGCCACACGTGCCAATACTAACAAACTCTTAGCTAACTATTACTGTTATCATTCCCCCTCAAACCCAGCTCTAGGTTGCCCAGCCTCATGTTTGCACAATGACTTAAGAAAATTGGACTATGTAGTCCTTTAGTAAAGACATCAGCTAGTTGTTCTTGAGTAGGAATATACTGGACAGTAAGATCATTCCTTTGCACCCTTTCGCGCACGAAATGGAAATCAATGTCGAGGTGCTTGATGCGTGAGTGATATATAGGATTAGAACTAAGAGCCAAAGCAGACAAATTATCACATGAAATTGTAGGAGGCTCAGGTAAGCATACTTTCAAATCCAACAAGACCTGTCGAATCCAAGCTAAATCTGCAGCTGTATTGGCCAATGCCCTGTACTCTGCTTCAGTCGAACTTCTAGACACAGATCCCTGCTTTTTAGATTGCCAAGAAATAGGATTATTTCCAAGAAATATCACAAATCCTGTGGTAGACCTGCGTGTATTCAAGTCTCCACCCGATCTGCATCACTGTAGGCCTGCAGATGCCAAGGGCCTGTAGTGAAGTGAATGCCATACTGTATGGTACCTTGAATATACCTTAATATACGTTTGACCAAATCAAAATGTGCTTCTGTAGGTGTAGTCATATACTGACAAACAGTATTGATGAATATGACAAGTCTGGCCTTGTGAATGTCAAATACTGTAAGGCACCTACAAGACTCCGATACAAGGTTGGATCAGTTAATGGCTGCCCCTCTGTTCTTAATACCTGATTATGTGGCTTGCAGGGAGTTGGACAAGCTTTACAATTGGTCATCCCTGCTTTATTTAACAACTCTTGAGCATACTTGGTCTGATGAACAAAGATACTTCCTGTGGAATCATAAGACACCTGAAGACCTAAAAAATATGCAAGTCTGCCCATGTCCTTCATGTCAAATACAGCTCCTAAATCATCAATAACTGTTTGAACCAACTGAGGACTTGAACCAGTCAAAATAATATCATCTACATACAGTAGTAAAATCACAATATCAGAACCTTCATGCTTGACAAACAGACTTGGGTCAGAATGGGAGGACTTAAAGCCTAAGGCTGGAAGATAACCTGTAAACTTGGCATTCCAAGCCCTTGGTGCCTGTTTAAGGCCATAGAGGGACTTGGCCAACCTACACACAAACTCTGGATGCTGGGAATCTTCAAAACCTGGAGGCTGCCGCATGTAAACTTCCTCTTCCAGATCACCATGTAAAAAAGCGTTCTTAACATCTAACTGGTGCAAACTCCACTTATTCATGGCTGCCAAACTAAGTATCAGTCTCACAGTTGTATGTCTGACAATTGGGCTGAAAGTTTCACTAAAATCCAGACCCTGTTGTTGGCTGAATCCTTGTGCCACTAAACGAGCTTTATACCTTGCAATTGAACCATCGGCATTGCGCTTGATTTTGTAGATCCATTTACTTCCAACTATATTTTTCAGGGAAGGACATGGCACTAGAGACCAAGTTCCCTGCATTTGTAATGCTTCAAGTTCTTCATGCATTGCTTTAACCCAAGCAGGAGATTGAGCAGCTATGCGATAAGACGAAGGTTCATCATCTGCAGCAATAACAGGAATGGTAGTATGGTAACATTGATAATCTGAAAAAGGTTTCAGTTTGCTAATTCCATTCTTAGCCCGAGTTTGCATAGGATGTGTATTACCAGATGGAGCAGAAAGAGCAGATATATCAGAGACAGAAGATGAATTATCGCAGATGCAGAAATGACAGGCACAAGGACTTGTAATTGATGAGCATTTAAAACAGATGCTATAGAATCTGAAGGAGATACCGCATGAGAAATGGAAGGACTAGTGTCTGCCGGATCAGAGGCTGCAGGATCATATGCCAAATTATCAGCACCTTCTAGTAGGAGTAGCAGAAGTTGTCACGGGAACGAGAAGTGGAACCCGGATAGAAGTAGACTGTGAGGGCATGGATAATACCGGAGAAATAGATGCCGGAAGCCTCTTAAAAGGATGACAAGTTTCATCATGGATAACATGCCTAGATATCACCAATTTGCCTGTGAAAGGATTATAACAAATGACACCTTTATAACCTGGTGCATATCCAAGAAAAACACATTGAGCTGTGCGAGATTGAAGCTTATGCTCAATATAAGGTCTCAAATATGGATAAATTGCAGTGCCAAACATCTTAACATGTGTGATATCAGGAACCAAGCCAAAAAGTCTATAATAGGGAGACTGAAGATCCAAATTTTTACTAGGCATCCTATTAATCAAATATGCAGCATGAGCAACGGCATGAAACCAAAACTGACTAGGAAGATGAGCAGCAGTCAAAAGAGTAATAGAGGTTTCAATAAGATGTCTATTCTTCCTCTCAGCTAAACCATTTTGCTGAGGAGTGTATGGACAGGATAATTGATGTTCAATGCCCTTAGAAGCCAAATAATCAGTGAACAACCTACTAGTAAACTCCCCTCCCCCATCACTTTGCAAACACTTGACAGAAGCAGCAAACTGAGTAACAATCATTGCATGAAACCGGAGAAAAGTAGCATAAACTTCTGATTTATTATAAAGTGGATACAACCACATATAGCCAGTACACTCATCAACAAAGATCACATAAAACCGAAAGCCATCAACAGATTTCATCCGAGAGGGACCCCACACATCACTATGGATTTTCTGAAATGGAATGGTAACTTTTACATGATCTGTAGGAAAAGGAAGTTTATGCATTTTGCCATGAAGACAATCAGAACACACGAAAAATTGAGAATCATCACAATAGGGAAGCTGAGCAGCTTTGAGCATATACTTCACCACTTCATTAGTTGGATGACCCAACCTGTGATGCCACAAGGAGGATTTAACCTGCTGACCAAGAAACGCAACTGACGGAGACATAGACCGCTGAGAATGTTGTATGGGAGATGGTATAGAGACTGAAGATTGCAGAGGCACTGGTATTGGATAAAGCCCCTGGCTACTCTTGCCTTGGAGCAGAATTTTCTTGGTGAGCTTGTCCTGTATATAAAATCCAGAAACATCAAAGATAATATTGCAATTGTTATCTTTACACAGTTGATGCACAGATAAGAGATTAGCCGTGAGATGTGGAACATGAAACACGGATGGAAGAGTTAAAGAAGAAAGCTTAGCAGTTCCTATATGACGGATTTGCAAACCTTCCCCATTGCCATGAGTCACATTCTCGTGAGAATCACAAGCAGCCACATTATTGGATGATCGAGAGTAGAGACCATGTGATGTGTAGCACCACTATCAGCTATCCATACTTGATCAGGATTGTAGGTAGTCTGAGCAGTCATTGCAGTCAAGGATGAATGAGGAGATTGACCTTGAAATGCATAATTGGAGCGGTGGTAACAATCCAAAGCATCATGCCCCTTCTTACCACAAATTTGACACTCAATTATCACAGAAGAAGCAGTAGAATTAGGAGAAGAATGGCGATGGTAACAATTAGCAGCAGTGTGCCCACGCTTACTGCAAATTTGACACTCTGGAATTGCAAATTTATTGGTAGAGAAACCATTGCGAAATCCAGCAGAGGAAGGACGGAATTGAGATGAACCAAATTTACGAACCAAAACCACCACGAGTGCCGTTGAAATTAGGTCGAGGACCAGAAAATCGTGTGTTAGAGCAAGCATAGCCAAGAACCTGCACCGGTGTAGGAAGCAAGCCTTGACCAGACGAAGGACCATAGCTTGCAGACCTAGGCAGATTGTGAATTCGGAGCAGATTGAGAGGTAAACATTGCGAGAATGTGTCACAACCCGCCTCGGCGGTTTGCTCGGCAACAAGAAGTTGAGCGCGAAGTCTCGAGAGAAAGTGAAGTATCCCGAGCAATTAACACCGTTTTGATGATATCATATTCCTGCGGCAAACCGTTGAGAGCAGCGATGACAAAATCGTCATCAGAAATCTTCACACCAACAGAGTGCAATTGATCACGAATATGCTTCAAAGCGAAGAAGGAATCGGTCAATCGAGTCACCACCCTTCTGCGCATGCTGCATTTCAGTCTTGATTGGTTGATCGTGCTCGAGAACGAAGCATAGCGATCCGTAAGATTAAGCCAGGCCTCACGAGCGGTCGACTTCCAATGACATACTCAAGAGCTTCATCGGAGAGAGAAACAATCAGCAGACTCAGGAGAGCTTTATCGACGCAGCCAGTCTTTGTAAGCAGCGGTGACTTCAGAGGTAACACATTCCTCATCCAAAATAGCAAATTTCAGAGGAGCAAACACAGATCCATCAAGATATCCAAAGAGGTCATAGCCTTGTAACACCGACTCAAGCTGATAGCTCCACTTCAGATAGTTGTCGTCGCTCAAGCGTATGGTAAGCATGCCAAGAAGACTCTCAATCTTGAGAGAGGAAGTAGACGAAGAAGATGCCATGAGATTGAAGAACTCACAAGCAAAGAATATAGGGTTTGAGAAGAATTTGGGGAAAATCGTGTAGAGAACAAGAACAGAGAACAATAATAGAGAAGGAGAAACCACGCAGCAGAGAAGAGAAAGAAAATCAGGATCGAGTCCAGGCTCGTGATACCATGATAACAGTATAAGAAAGAAGAATTGAGACTGAAGGAAGAAGATGAATATTGAAGAAGAACTCAGGGAAGAAGAGAGAATTTGCTTTCAGTTTAATCTCTTAATCGTGTATCTAATTATAGAGAGATATAGTTTCTTTTATATCAGATGTTTTGCCTATAACTAATGCTTAACAAACTAACTAATTACAGCTGCCACACGTGCCAATACTAACAAACTCTTAGCTAACTATTACTGTTATCATATTGTATTTCTAACACATCACTATTCAATTTTTTCCAAGGGTAGATGATAAATAGACTGAAACGAAGTTTTATGGGTTTTTTTTTTCTTCACATGTTTCTTGTCACATTCAAACGCTAGAAGAATGTGCAAGTCATGCGTGCACATAGTGTCGAAACAGACTACACATTCTGCAGGATCCTTCACTGGTTAGATAATATGAATCTAGTAACTGTTACTGCTTGAGATACCAAGGATTAAAGCACAGCATTTCTGGGAAATCAATGGATTCTCTTTTTAACATACTCAGTATTCAGGAAAATAAATAAATCTAAATTGGAAATTATAACACTCCAATTAAAACTGAATGTTATACTACTATTTGCAATATAAAAGATTGAGATCAGATAGAAACACAAACTGGAAAACTCTTACTAAATATAAGCTTATCATCATCCTTCAGACTAAAACTTCATGAACTCAATTACTAGCACAAGAAGTCTCTTTTAGATAGTTGATGGCATTATTTTAAGACTTCTGCATCAACATTTCTGGGGATAGAGAACAACGAAACAAAACACTCAAAAAGAGCTAAAGAAATTTATGACAAGGCCTCTTCAAGCTATTATGTACCATGATTAACTGGCAACCTGGGGTTTCATAATCATCAAGGTACAAAACGGAACAGCAAAAAGCTATGGGAACTATTATTTCTTCCTTTCCTATTAGGACATTCTTTAGAATATTTACACCACTGCTTTTAGCTTAATGCTTCTGGCATTTAGAGTTCCAGTCGCATCCATATTAGCTTTACTGAGTGAACTATTACCTTCTTTAGAATCTTGATACCAGGCATCTTGCCTTAAGGGTTCCAATTACTTATTTATGTTTTTTGTCCTTTTGCGTATTGTTGACCTGTTGTATATTATTTTCCTTATGCTAATTTGTTTAAACTCCACCTTGATGCCTTAACTACAGTGGCACAATATTGGTAGATCATAGTCAACCTAAGTAATTGTTTGGGTTCAACCTAGATGCTATCATGCACTCTAAGGATGAATGTTACTGAAGGAATAATTAAAAACATTAAATTAGCATATTGAATAAAACAAACAAATACAAGATATATTTATTTTCTTTAAACCACAACCTAAATCCTCTAAATCCAAAAGAAAAACCATATTTGTTAGTGGACAAGTCACATAATAGACTGTACGGGATGCATTCCGAGAAAGCACAATCAATCAGAACATAAATAAATGAATCCACCAACTAAAGAATGAAGACAATTTGTTAAGAAAAAAACAAAGAATGTAGACAAAGGATGCGGGTTCATACAGGAAACGTAGTTTTTCTAGCTTGCCAAGTGTGTCGGGAATGGTACCACGTAAATTGTTCCAGTAAAGATCCAGGCTGACCAAGTTTGTCAAAGTTCCAAGCTCTGCTGGAATGTTTCCAGTTATGTTATTACTATAAAGTTCCCTGTCAATGGAAGTAGCGAAATGGATCAGTTTTTCACTTTTTAAGGTAAGATTCCAATTTCAATTTGGATGCATATTGATGGAACTTTAGATAATACAAGGACAAACAAGTAGACACAAAAACACACTTACAAGTACTGCAAGTTGGAAAGAACACCAAGTTGTGACACCAATTGACCAGAGAGATTGGCATTGCCAAGATCACTGAATGAGCGCGAATGTTAAAAACAAGAAAAGCATATCATTAGTCTTTTTTTTTTCCTTCTCCTTTTTGGATATTTTTCTTTTCCTGGGTTTGCTTAATAAACAGAAGGAAAATGAATTGAATGAATGTACTGAAAGAAACAAGTGAAATGAAGTGTTTTAGCTGCTTACACTCGCGTAACGCTGTTTTCGCTATTACAAGTGACATGAAACCATGTACAGGGGTTGACGAGAGTGGGATCCCAACTTTGGAGAACATTGTTAGGATCAACTAAATTGCTCTTCAACGCATTCAATGCGTCACCTGTCTCCAAGGAAATCAAATCAGTCATTCATTCACCCAAATTCCCATAACCAAACACACACAACACATGAAGAAGAGACCTTCAACGTTGCCAGAGAGCTTAAGGAGTTGAAGGAAACCAAACAGCAGAAATAGCCAAACAGAAGCAGAGCCCGAGGTGGTGGACATCACTGCGTCTATTTCCCTCACAAATTCCAGGAGCTCAGCTCAGCTCAGTAGCCTCAGCCTCTTCATAAACGAATCCCTAATTCTGATTCGAATTCAAAGTCTAAAAATTGGGGAAGCAGCTGGCGTTGACCGATCAAAATCTGGAGCATCTCTGGGTTTGACGTCGTTGACCCAAAGTCTAGAAAATTCGGATGCTTTTGCTTTTGCCATTGCTGTTTGTACCTAATAAGTCACAGTCGTCATAAGGGACCTCTTCTCGGCCGTAGCACTTGTTCATGGACTGAAACGGCCACATTTCGTCAAACATTTAACCTTTTCGAAAACAGAAGAAAAATACGAAGGCAGGATCTTCTCGGCCTCACAACCACGACATTATGGGCCGAGGCCGAGGTACATGAGAGACACGGCCAAAGATAATATGGTCAAATCGCCAAGTGGCCTCAGGATCCCACGCCCCATTTAATGAAGTTGTGCCTCTTACCGCCACAGCAAAACCACTGGGTGCAAGAAGCATTTAATGCACGAGGCGAAGGGAAGTGATTGAAGTCAGGATTTGGTAACATGAATCAGATTTGTTAGGCGCAAATATTCTCACAATGTATTCTCACACTTGATGTCAGATCACCAACCACTGGACCAGAGCATTAAATCGTTCCCACGACCAAGAGTGCGGAGCCCATGATCAGGGGGGTGGCCGAGATTTGCCGAGATTTATGGGGGTCACACCACCATGCTTCACGATCCCAAATGCCGATTTGACTACCCACTTGCCCCGATCAGACTCCACCATGCAGATATTTTCAAGCCATCAGGCAGATCTTTTTTCAGCCTCGATTGGCCCTCCAGGACTCCTCCTATAATTACTAAGCTCAAGACCACGTTCAAGGGGTTCAAACACCAAACCAAAAGCCTCCCACGGAGCAACTTATATTTTCTGTAATGCACTTTTAATACCTTTAATTGCTTTCTTAAGAGTAGTGGTAGACTGTAAGGAAAATCCATTCATCAATATATTATACGACCCTTGATTTTCAAGGAGCCGGAGCACCACCTCTGTTATCGCCTCACTCACCCCATATATCATACGACCGTCGCTCTCTGAGCAACGCGCCGGAGCACCGCCTAAAACCCACCACCAACACCACCACTAAACGGCCTTGTAGCTCAGGCCTTAAACCTGACGGCCGAGATTCGTTCCTCACTCGGTCACAATCGTTTGATTAGGAGTCGAACGCAAAACAGGCGCATAGCGTTTAAACCATCTTCTACCCGAACCTCATCATCACCTCGACGCACGGTAGACCGAGCTAGCACGCCCGCGCACAACCGCACAAAGACATCAAAGGAGGGCGTCACGTGTTGACGCACATTCCCTAGGCTCGGAGCACCAGGTCACAAGATTTGCGACGGACCAACACTTTTGGCACGCCTGGTGAGACTTGTTAGAAAAAAACTTATGGTGGAAACTAGGGCACAAGCAAAGCTCAAAAACAAAAATCGAAATGACTTCCGAGGCTCCTGAGTCAACCTCACCAATCACATCACCGAGACCGAACACGCGGCCGGAACCTCGACCAGCGGTTCGATAACGGCGGATCGCACGGCCGAGTCCATGGGAGAGCAAGCCGTCGTCGAAGATCTGATGGCGGCAGCCTATAGGATCGAAACATCCTTCATGGCCGCAATGGACAAATTCTCCTCGGAGCTACGGACGCTTTTTGAGAGTATGCGGTGACATCGTCCGCAACGCCTCCCGAGCCGGACGGAGAGGCCAAGAGCGCGAGAGGTTCGAGCCCTCTGCGAGCGGCAGCCTCGGCGTCTCGGCGCGCACCTGCGTCAAATTACGGCCAAGCATTCACCGCCGACAAGCGGTGAGGGCGTCCCGGTCAACATAGGTAAATTCGGACCGACCTACGGCGAGAGCGACGACGCCCACTCCATGCTTTGGCGTGTCATCGGGCAAAGCAGCCCCGCGATCCGCGGTCCAACAACTCGGCCCACCCACACCATGGCTGTCGGACCCATCCCGGCCAAAGCAACTAGACCGCTACTTTGTCACAAAGAATACGATCGAACAATCCGGCCGTTTCACCATTACATACGTCGTTATTGCGTCGGCTCCCATCTTGACGGTTCTACCATTCCAACTACGAGCCATACGAAACCCGATCAAACTGCGGCGCATATCCGGTACCACCCGGCTCGGCAGCAACGGCCGAACCCCGTTCAAGTGGCGGCGGTAAGGCCGCGAGCGAGGGCAACAAGTCCCACGGCTAGTCGCGGCCCATCAAGAGGCACCCCATCGGGGCTCCGATTCCAAAACGTCCGCGAATGATCGAGGACGACTGGCTCGAGGCGCCCGAGCGCCAAGGTATACCAAACCATACCCGCCGAAATTGACCGAACCTCGCTTCCCGAACTACGGTTGCGGAATTCATTCTATTCTCTCGGGATGGGCAGACCTCCTCCATGGAACACATAGGCCGCTTCACGGCCCGGTCGGGAGGCCGATTCGACGCCTGAAGCTCCGTTTATTCGTTCACTCTCCGACCGCTCGGCCTTCTCGTGGTTCATAAACCTTCTGCCGTCGGTGAGGGATTGGTCCGACAAGGAAAGGATATTCCACGAACATTTCTACTGACCAATCGAGAAATAACGGTCGCCGAGCTGGCAAGGATGAGCCAGGCGTCGGACGAATCACCTCGCGACTACCTTCAGTGGTTCAAAAGCGTGTAGGAATTGGTGCCGCACAAACCTACCGGAGAGGAAATTTGTCAAGATAGCCGAAGAAGGGTTGGAATTCGAATCGGAAGAAATTTGGATTGAATTCCGGGACATGCACGACTTGATCAACAAAGTGGACCGATATGCATCCTTGCTGAAAGAAGAGGTGCAGAAGAAGACGACTTCAAAGGACTTACTATCGGAATCCTTTGTCGCTTATGCCAAGGCACAATCCAGCAGAGGCCGAGGCGATGAAGTTGAGATGAGCTCGGCCGAAGCGGCATAGACAAGTCATTTATCGCAAAGGACTTGTCAAGGCCGACAACATGATCGCACCAAGATTCCCGACGACAAATTCGCGACTCAAGAAACAAAGGCCTACACTTTTAATTTAACCGGGGCCGAGGCAATCTTTGACCTGCTATTGTGCGAGAAAAGGTCAAGTTGTACTTCGGCCATAAAATCCCAAAACTTGAGGAGCTTAAAGGAAAGACGTTCGCAAATACCACAGTTCTTGGTCTCACAACACCAACAACTGCGTTGTTCTGCGAGACATCATCCAAAAATTGATAGCGAGAAGAAGCTCCAGTTCCGGAGAAGACGGCCATGCAGTCGACTCTAAGCCCTTCCCTTCACCTGTCATCAACATGGTGAACGCCCGGCTTCGGGCTGAATATAGGGAGGAACGCCGACCGCCAAAGGAAAGGAGCCGTTGGCGGGCGGGACGATCTTTGTGCGATCGATGCACGAGATCGATCGCCCGAGCCGCTAGAGGAAGGCGAAATTGATGACGACCGATCACAAGACATGGTCGTGTTTTCGCCGATTAGGGGCACAAAATCCCGACCTCGGTGGGCTACAAAAGCGGAGCCACCCCTAGGTTGCGAAGACATTCAAACCACCGGTCGTGCGGACGATCGTTGGTATCACACACAACACAGGGCGCGTCAACCGGACACAAACCACCGGAGAATGCAAAGACAGCTCAAGAGCGAATCTGAACACCCGGCCGAGGATCCAAACGCCGAAGAAGATGGCAACCGTAGACGAGCTATCATCCGCGCCAATTGTCCACACGGCAAAGGTTGCAAAGCATCGGCCTCCAGGACATGGCGCCCTAGGAGGGACGAGGATCTTCGCGAAATGGGGATGTTCGGTCGAGTCAAAGGCCGCGGCCTTGGGGAAGACCGACGAGGGTATCATCGGACGTCTACCGCGGAAGGACCCCCCCTTTTTCAGCCAACGGTTTGTCCTTCCTCGGGAATTCCATAAAGACCACTCGGCCATCGACCTATACGGCTGACTCTTGAGAACCGTGAAATCGTGGGCGGCTCTCAAGAACGCTAAAGCGAAGGACTCCTCATTACGGTATCCGACTCGGCCATTAAGGCCGTATACCAAAGCGAACCGAGAGGCCAAGGCAAGAGGGACGCCAGTTACCAACCCGATTAAGGAAGCGGAGGATAAGGCCCTTTCGACGGGAGCGACTTAGAATACCTCCTTGCCAGATTTCTCTGTGACTCGGTGATACTTTCTTGGCCTAACGACCGAGGAGAGTGCCGGGTGAGTCGTCTGAACGACTATCTAATGGCGAGGACACATTGGCGGAAGTTAGGCGAGCCCTCGAGGAAGAGGCCGAGGCCTCGGACCCTCCCGAGACCAAAGAGGCTGCAAAGAACCCGGGGACTGCAAGGCCTACGGCCGAGGGCATGGCAGTCCTTTCTTGGACATGAGGCCGAGGACGACCTCACACCGGGAATCTCCGACGAGGAATATGAGGGGTCCTCGGGATTGTTGAAAAGGAACCCTCGCGGGAGCGGCCGTGAGGCCGAAGATGAAGCTAGTAGGGAGACCCAGAGGAGCCAAAGGAGGTCACCATGAACATGGTCTTGGTGCTACCATCCGAATTTTCGGCCCTAGGAGGCCAGACCGACGGCCTAGATAACGACGTGGCCGAAGAACAGCTTGGTCAAAGGCCAAAAACAAAGGAAGAGTTGTTGGCCGTGACTTTTAACGAGGTAATACCCATAGACGAGGCAAACAAATACCGACACCTCAAGCCATTATATATCTCGGCCCATGTCGAAGGTGTGCCCATATCCAAGGTCTTTGTTGACTGTGGAGCGACGATCAACATCCTTCCCTGTTCGCTAATGAGGAAGCTGGGCAAGACGAGAGGACCTCGTCCCCGATGGACGTGGTCATGAGCAGCTTTGTCGGCGACAAATCTAAAACCATCGGGGTACTGCCGCTAAAAATCACCGTGGCCGATCGGGACGAGAGTCGTGGCTTTTACATGGTCGAATCCGGCATGGACTACAATATCTTGCTCGGCCGTGGATGGATCCATCAGTCCGGTGCATACCGTCCTCCCTCTTCCAACTTTTGTTGTTCGAGATGGCCAGAGGGTATCCATACACCCGGCCGACGAAAAATCCTTTGAAAACAACGCTGTGCAAGCATGAATTTATGGACGACGACGTCGGATGGGTTGTCCTCACCGACCACGATGCGAGCGGCCGACCAACCAGGACAACGGCCCAGAAAATGCTGGAGTTAGGCGCCGAGAATGTTCGGCGGATTTGGCGCGCGAAGTGTTGATCGACCTCACCACCTTTAAATGATATACGAAACCTCTAAGGGAGAGGGAGCGGTCGTAACCGACCGATGGAAAGACTGCTGGAACATTGGACGGGGAATCATTACGGCCGAACTCACCGATCAACCTTATCGAATTCCTCCACGAATTGGATGAGGCGGACACTCTAACCATTGACGATTTGGAGATAGCGCCCGCCGAGATGGAGGATGATTACCCCGAGGTCTAGGACCCATTATTAGAAATAAATGTCGGGACCGAGGCCGAACCACGACCTCTTTTTGTAAGCCAGCTTTTGAATCTTGAGTTAGCGGCCGAAATTATCGGCCTGCTCCATGAATATAAAGACTGTTTTGCTTGGGATTATCATGAGATGCCTGGATTACCAAGAAGTTTGGTCGAGCACGAATTAAAAATTAAGGAGGGGTTTAAGCCTTTCTAATAGCCGCGAGGCGATTCTCGATCGACTTAAGGTTAAAAGGAAATTGAACGGCTTCTTGAAGCTGCTTTATTCGCACGGCTCGATGCGTTGAGTGGCTGGCCAACATTGTACCGATTGAAAAAGACTAGGGCTTTGAGGGTCTGCACCGACTACGAAATCTAAACCTCGCGACCCCCAAGGACGAGTATCCCATGCTCGTGTCCGACCTCCTGGTGGACGGAGCCGCGAAGCACGAGCTCTTATCTTTCATGGACGGCCACGCTGGCTACAACCAAATCTTCATAGCCGAGGAAGATGTCCACAAGACAACGTTCAGATGTCCAGGCGCAATCTGGACTTATGAATGGGTAGTCATGCCATTCGGCCTAAAGAACGTCGGCGCAACGTACCAACGAGCTATGAACCTTATTTTTCAAGACCTAATTGGCCGAACGTTCGAAGTCTACATCGACGACGTTGTTGTGAAATCCTCATCCAAAGCCGACCATGTGGGACATCCCCGACAGGCTTTCAATCGCATGCGGGTACACGGCCTAAAGATGAACCGTAAGAAATGTGCTTTGGGGTCACCGCGGAACTTCTCGGCTTCTGGTCCACCAACAGTCGAGGTAGATAAGAATAAAGCCACGGCCATCATGACGGCACCCCCGCCAAGGACCAAAAGGAACTTCAGTCTTTCTTAGGTAAGGTCAACTTTTTAAGGCGGTTCATATCCAATTTGGCGGGAAAGATCCGGCCCTTGGCTCCTTGCTCAAACCGAAAGACAAGCGGTTCGTGTGGGGGCAGAACATCAAGCGGCCCTCGACGACATCAAGCAATATTTATCTCAACCACCAATCCTTATGCCGCCAAAAAGAGGGAAACCCTTGAGGCTTTATATTTCGGCTTCAGAGGGCTCTATCGGTTGTCTGCTGGCCCAAAACAACGAATCGGCGAGAGCAAAGTGCATTATCGAGCCGCACCCTCAACATGGCCGAGCTCAACTACTCACCAATCGAGAAATTATGCTTGGCGCTTTATTTCGCGGCTACCAAGTTGCGCCATTATATGCTTCCCTCGGTCGTTCAGATCATCTCCAAGACCGACCTCATCAAATACATGCTTACTCGGCCGATCATACGCGATCAGATCGGGAAATGGGACGATGGCATTGTCCGAATTCACCTTCCAATATGTAGCCCAATCGGTCAAAGGCCGGGCATTGGCGATTTCTTGGCCCACCACCCGGTTCAGGGGCAAGAGGAGGAGTTGGAGGTTGAGATCGGCATGACCCATATGGAGAAAAACTCTGGACCATGTACTTCGATGGCTCCGACGGAGACCAGTCGGGGCGGGTCGTGATCGAATCCCAAGGACAAAGGTGGCAATTTGCGTTCCGGCTTGATTTCAAATGAACCAATAATCAGGCAGAATATGAAGCACTCATCATCGGTCTTGAAATTCTAAAGGAATGCAGGCAACCCGTGTCCTGGTCTCGGTGATTCTCGGCTAGTAATTAACCAGCGACCGGGAATATCGGTGCACGAGCGAAAATTTAACCTTGTACTATGTAACGGCCCTCAATACGGTGACAAATTTTCTAGGATCTCCTTCGTTTACGTGCCACGCGCTGAAAACCATGAGGCCAATGAGATGGCCCGGTAGCGTCAGTGTGAACATTCGAACAGCGACCATGACCGCGTAATAAGAATCGAGAAACGCACCTACGGCTTTGGCGAGCCACGAAAGGATGGCACTACCCCATAGTGAAGTATGGGTCGAGCCCTCCGGCAACCACGAAAGGACTACTTGCTTCCGAGCTCGATGTTATTTAATTTATCAGAATGAGCTGTACCGAAAAGGATCGGACGGTTTATTGCTCCTATGCCCAGCGCCGAAGATATCAAGGTTATCATTGCGAATCCCACAAAGGATTTGCGGCGCTCACCAATCCGGCGTCAAGATGAGATGGTTGGTCCGGAGGTACGGCTATTATTGGCAGACCATTTTAAAGAACTGCATAGAATATGCGAAGGATGCATCAAGTGTCAAATCTACGGCCCCATACAAAGGGTACCGCCGACGCCCTCCACCCGATTACTAAACCTTGGCGTTCAGGATGGGCCGTGGATATCATCGGCAAAATCCACTCGTCGCGTCCAACCAGACGCTGGGTTTTAGTAGCAAGCGACTATTTCACTAAATGGGTCGAGGCGGAGTCCTATCGGTCCATTTCTAGCACGCGGTGGTGATTCTTGAAAATCACATCGTCCACAGATTGGTATACCCGAAACCATCACGGCCGATAACGGCCCGGTATTCGTGATCAGCCGAGACTTGAGAATACACCGAAAGGATGGGGATCAAATTGGTCCACTCGACGCCCTACTACCCACAGGCTAACGGACAGGCCGAGGTAAGCAACAAGGTAATCAAGGGTATCCTCGAGAAGATGATTGGGGAAAAACCTAGGGCGTGGCACGACTTACTCCCTGAGGCCCTCTGGGCTTACCGAGTCTCGAAACGATCGGCTACTAGCACATCCCCCTATGCCTTAACCTACGGTCATGATGCCATCGTTCCGATAGAGCTAAAGGTTCGGTCTCTCCCTGTGACCGAGCGACCCGGACGGAGGAGAAGGACTATGCACAGGCCATGGCTCGAGTCGAAGATTTGGAGCAATCCGGGCTCGCGCCTATAACCTAACGCAGCACAAAAGCGAGTCAACTGCGAGGTCCTACAACAAAAAGGTGAAGCAAGGACTTTCGCCGAAGGCGCTTGGTGTGGCGTGTCGTACTTCCTATCGGAACTAAGGACCCTCGGTTCGGCAAATTCTCACCCAATTGGAAAGGGCCGTTTATTATCGATCAGATCCTTGGCCGAGCCGCATTTGATTAAGAGATAGGGTGGGAATCGCACAACTTGCCAATAAACGGCCAATATTTGAAGAAATATGCCCCGTCATTATGGGAGACGGCCGAGAATGGGTTATGAGGTTTTGCAATCGGCAAAGATAAAAGAAAAAAAAAACCACACATTCGGTCAGAAGAAAAAAGAGTTGTACTTCATTTAGATTGAAAGAACGGAGGCACGGTTACAAAAAGAATGGCCGGTTGTGGCCGAAAGGAACATATAAGCATACATATGCAAAAAGTGAAATACATCCTAAATCTATTAACGGCCGCTTCTTGACCCTTTTTGCTCGAACAGGCGGATGATTCTTCCCTAAGCGGTCCTTCCACCACCTACGGTTTAACTAGCCGCGACCGAAGGTAGAGCCGTCACTCTGGACACGGGTAAGACCGGGTCACAACCAAGGCCGTCATTCCGGACACGGCCGGGCCGCCACTCGGGACATGGGTGCAGCCGGCTAAAATCAGGGTCGTCTCTCGAACCATGAGTGCGGACGCCACTCTGGACATGGGCAAGACCGGGTCACAATCAAGGCCATCATTCCGGACACGGCCGGGGCCGTCACTCGGGACACGGTGCAGCCGACCAAAATCGGTCGTCACCCGGTCATAGATGCAACCAAGATGCTAGGCCAAGCGGACATGGCCGAGTTGGAATCGTCATACCAGGCCCTTCCATCTTCATCGATCACATTGCGGTCTCTCCGCAGCCTCATACGAAGGAAGATCATTCTCCCCCAGGGCCGGGAAGGAATCTCGGCCACACCACGGCTTTGGCCCACGTCGACGTTCGAGAACGAATGATAGTTGTTGGACAGCAGGAGGGAGACAACCATTTGGGTCATGCCATGACACAGGGGTCCGTGGATATGGCTCAGCCTTGGTTCTAAAGAAGCTACAACGGGGAGACCACTGAAGCAGGTTGGAATGAAGGAGAAGGAGTAAAGAGAAATGAAGAGGGCCAGGTTTTATATTGACACGAGTATGAAACGAAAGGGCACGTGGCTTCGAAACCGTCGTTCCATTTAACGAGACAAGCGGCGGTTTGCGCGATGATGGCTGCGAGGCGTGCTTGCGCATTTAATCGTCGATTGACCTTCGCATTTAAGACCCCAAGCGTCGATCACTTGGGAAGGCGGAGAGTCCATCCTTGAATCCATTCGGCCTCTGCCCAAGCCGTGACCAAGAATCCGAGGATGTGGGGCAATGTTTGTGCCTAATAAATCACGATCGTCGAAGGACCTCTTCTCGGCCGTAGCACCTGTTCATGGATCAAACGCCACGTTTCGTCAAACATTTAGCCTTTTTGAAAGCAGAAGAAAAATACGGGCGGGATCTTCTCGACCTCACAACCACGACATTATGGGCCGAGGCCGAGGTCCATGAGAGACACGGCCAAAGATACTATGGTCAAATCGCCACGTGGCCTCAGGGTCCCACGCCCCATTTAATGAAGTAGTGCCTCTGACCGCCACAGCAAAACCACTGGGTGCAAGAAGCATTTAATGCACGAGGGCAGAAGGGAAGTGATTGAAGTCAGGATTTGGTAACAAGAATCAAAGTGGTTAAGCGCAAACATTCTCATAATGCATTCTCACAGCTTGAGGTCAGATCACCAACCACTGGACCAGAGCATTAAATCGTTCCCACGACCAAGAGTGCGGAGCCCACGATCAGGGCGTGGCGAGATTTGCCGAGATTTATGGGGGTCACACCACCATGCTTCACGATCCTAAATGCCGATTTGACTACCCACTTGCCCCGATCAAACTCCACCATGCAGATATTTTCAAGCCATCAGGCAGATCTTTTTTCAGCCTCAATTGGCCTTCCAGGACTCCTCCTATAAATACTAAGCTCAAGACCACGTTCAAGGGGTTCAAACACCAAACCAAAAGCCTCCCACGGAGCAACTTATATTTTCTGTAATGCACTTTCAATACCTTTATTTTATTTCTTAGGAGTAGTGGTAGACTGTAAGGAAAATCCATTCATCAATATATCATACGACCCTTGATATTCAAGGCGCCGGAGCACCACCTCTGTTATCGCCTCACTCACCCCATATATCATACGACCGTCGCTCTTTGAGCAACGCGCGAATTTTAAAGTTTCCTTTAAATATATTTCAGTTGATTTTGTTCTATTATATGGGGTAACTTTAAGTGCATTTGGATCAGTGTTCTTTGTTTTACTTCAGAATTATGACTGGGAATGCCTAATTATGATATTTTCTATGATCAGTCCAAACTTCTTTTTTTCCAGCATTCATTGCCATTTCATTATGGTTCTTGTTAGGGTTGTTCAAAGAAATTTTGGATAAATCTGTCTTTTCGTGTTCTATTACTATTATTTCTAATTTTAAAGCTTATTTGTGTCCCTTGTTTCAGGTGCATCACACATTTACTACTGCTGGTTCTGATGGTTCTTTCAATTTTTGGGATAAGGATAGCAAACAGAGACTGAAGGTTTCTCCCACATCTATTTTCTATTTCTTTTGTCTTTGTATTATGTGCTTCTCCAACTCTCTTGTTTATATGTTCGGTCTATGGCTAATCCTATGTTATATGCATATAGGTGTCTAATACAACTTTTTTCTGATTTTTCAGGCAATGTCAAGGTGCAATCAACCTATACCTTGCAGTACATTCAACAATGATGGTTCCATATTTGCATATGCGGTAATTCTCTTTCTTCATGATTGCACAACCAATATGAAGACTCTCTCTCTCTCTCTCTCTCTCTCTCTCTCTCTCTCTCTCTCTCTCTGTATTCACGCGCACCACCTGCGCACATAAATTCACAGCACTAACTCATACCAAGGCAGACTAATCTATAGCAGTGTTTTCACAACACACTCGCACATACCACCTTGCGTCATGACTTCATTGATCTATAAGAATATTCTGAGGGCTCTCTCATACACTTTGTGCTTAAATTTCCACTAAATTAGTGTCATGCTCTACTTAAGATCATTCTCGACTGTTAATATTATTGATTCATGTGACTGAGTCATTGTGTAATGTAAATTTAGAAAAAGGGAAATACCATCCTAACTTTTCTGGGTTTCCTCTTTCAAATCTGGGGTCGGAAATGACTGGTAGTTGTGTACATGCATACAATTCATGTTCTTCAACTGGTTTAAAGTGGTAGAAGTAGTTATGTTAGATTACATTTTTGGAAACAGAGTATGGCCAGCTAAACCTTTATCAGGAGAGGTCATTGAACTGTACACTATTATGGCCACAACTATATTATGACTTTATAGTAAACCATCCTTGAATATTTAGATTGTCATTGTGCGAAAAATTTCAGGCAATGCTTTTTGTGGATGTATTTTTATATTAGTTACTGTGATGATGATCAACCTTTCTGTAATCTCAATTTGTACCTCCAATGAACCTTAGCTCTATACTCTTGCTTGCCTTTAACTTTTGTTTCTTTTTTCTCTTGTCGTGTGCCATTGTACAATGATGTTTCTTTGTGTACACAAGTGACTAATGGTGGTCTATGGTTACAATCTCTTAGAGTAATTAAATTCCTCGCATTACACCTTGGTTATCCTTTCTGTACAAGCAAATATGACTTGAAAACTGATTGCACAAGACTCAAACGAACTCTCCACATATTTTCTTCTCATAATTTAAATATTATATTGAAGATGTTTCCTGAACTTTTGTTTGCAGGTTTGCTATGATTGGAGCAAGGGTGCAGAAAATCATAATCCAGCTACCGCAAAGAACTACATTTTCCTCCATTTGCCACAGGTATATTCAGACAATACATTTCAACAATTTTGTTCATGATGGCCTGAAAATACTCAAGACTGGACGTTTATATTTTTCTTTGTTTTCAGGAAGCCGAGGTTAAAAGCAAACCACGAGTTAACACTGGTGGAAAAAGGTGAAGCTGGTCGACCCGCCATGTCGGTTATGAGCTATTTCTGTATATGCAAGTTGTTAGTTACCAACGTATGAGCAAGGCTAGCCCCTCTGACAGACGTTTAGACAGGAATTTTTTTTTCCGGTCAGACACAGGAGGGTTCCTCTAGTCCTTTTTTTGAGTTTCCATTCCTCGTGAAGCTGCTCCCATCAGTTTGTTCTTAGACTAGGTTGTGCTGCAAATATTCCTTTCCTGGAGCTACAATGATATGACTGGATCTTGTTCTTTTGTTCCGAGAATTCAAAACCTTAAAAAGTTTTGGCTAAATTTCAGTCCTTTGATGTTTGTGCTTATTCTAATGCGACCTTACAGGTTCTAACATAGACATTTACCTCTACTACTACCGTTAGGTTCCTTTAGTTGAATTGCTAGTGCAGGGTCAAAATTCGCAAAATCATTATATATAAAAACTAAATTATTATAAACTAAAATTTAAGTACTATGAAGGATTGTAAGCTCGTACTGTTTAGTCTTTAACATAATTGTTCATTGTTAGCCCCTGCATGATAAAAAGGCCAAAATCTAACTCATATAATTTCATAAATGTAAATTTTTATAAAAACTTTCTGATATAGCATAAAATCTTCTTAAATATACACAACTACCCTCAAAATTAAAACTCACATAAACCTAAAAGTCATGGATGCTTTGCTCAAGTGTTGTGATGTTGTTGATCCCTACCATCTTGAGAGGGTTCTTAGACAAATAAATTCATACTTGGATATAATGATCATCATCAACAAAATCAATTGTGTTTGGACAACTTAATAATCAATTGTTGAATCTGTGTTCATCTAGTAAATTCTTTTGTTATATTTCAGATCCCAGTATTGTATATTATCGTGATAGTTGAAACATTCATTGCATTCCTATCTTTTAGGGTGACCAAAATATACGAGTTTCACCAAACTCTTAGACATGTCCACCAACAAAGCATTCTTCTCTTCAGAAAGTGCAATTAATGACCTCCAAGATACTCCAGTAGCATGGCTGTATTTCACAAACCACCTCTAACTTCCAATCATCCCTATCACCAATATTGACACCCTTTAACAAGAATGGGCATCCACATTTCATGTTACCAGTGTTCCTCCAATGCTTTTTCATATTACCATTTGCATCTAACCTTGCACCATTTGTCTCATATTTACCTTTTCTCTTACAAGCCAGTGTTACTCGAGGTCTCTTCAACCTCTTGCCCTTAACTCCATAATTAGACCTTCTAATAACAATTACGATATTATTCATCTTTCCTTGTGCACGATCCCATCTAAATAATGCCCTTTGAATATCTACACATAACACTCATGTGATTTGAAATTAAAATTTGAAATGTAATGTCACGTTAATGATACTAAAACTGGTTAAGACAATACGCATGGGCTTAACCAAGTTGGCTAAAACGGATGTGCTCCCACTCTGCACCCGAGATCAAATCCCCTCCCTTAGATTATCGCTTGCATATTTAAAAAAACAAGATTTTAGACCCAAAAAAAATTACTAAAAATGATTACCTCGTAAGCTATGAATTGATCACTGTAGTCCATTACACATTCTAGTCCAATATTTTTGCTTTCAACAGCAGCGTCACCTTCTTTTTGTTAATTCAATAGGAAAAAGGAAAAATATATTGCATTAAGTTTATGGTCGACAACTTATTGAAAAAATGAATAATTTTCGGTGGGTCACCACCAAGTAATAGGTACAAATTCTGTCAAATACAACTAAACTACTTTCAATTTCATGATAGAATGACACCAAATATTAGGTTAAATTTCGGTCATCTACAACTAAACTCACCAAAATTTAGTATTGGAAAAGTAGCGACCACCATGTAACTAAACACTTATAAAACACAACAAAATTAACTCATGCCTCATTCGAAAACTCCCTTACTTCAATTTCACCTTTCATGGGTAAATAGTATATATGGTTTGACCAATATAATTAAGCGTAATTGCACTTGTTATGGTTTAGTTACGAGAACAAGAATCTAGCAATATGATAGCTTGAAAAAGTAGTCTGAAAAATAAGTCTAACTAGGGTTGCAGAATGTATATTGTTATGTTGGATTATGTAAATGGTCTTTAATCTATATATATAGTGAAACATTCAAAATACCATAAAAGTTAATTCTTTATTTTTTATAAAAATTTAAATGTTCTTTGGAAGATAACTACCAATATTATCTTTAATCTATATATTTAAAGCAAAAGTGTTAGCAAAAAATAGATTGATGGTGTTCAAAATACCATAAAATGCCCTTGGGTTTAATTCAATCAATTTTGTGTCCATACCTGAAGATCATACAACAACGCTTCATAATCCATCAATTTTGGACAGTACATGCAACATAACCTCTGTACATTGTTAATATTTCATTTCAAACAATTTAACTATATGGCATTAATAAAAAATTTAGGACCCGTTTGATAACTATTTCAATTTTACTTTAAAATTTTTATTTTCACTTCTATTACTAAATTTATGATACTTGTTGACCAATTTTGTAGATGAAGTCTTGGGCAAAGAAGAGAAAAGCACAAGAAACTTCCAACAATGCAAGACTTCATCTCCTCTTCTCCCTGTCCCGCTCTCTCTCTTTCTCTCTGTCTTTGCGCCGTTACTTCGGGCCTGTTTGGGAGAAAAGAAGGAGAGAACAGTTCGGAAACTCTCCGCTCGCTGCCTCTGTCTCCCTCGGAAACCAAACTGTTCGTTCGGTAAACCGATACGTCGGTGGTTCAGCTTCGGTTCCGAGAGGTAGATGAGCCGCACATCTCTCCTTCTTTGGGCTCGGCCTCAAAGCTCCATCCGCGAGTTTCAACAGTAACAAATCCGGAGACCCAGTGGCAACTTCAATAGCTCGAGTCGAGTCCAACCGGCCGGACATTCTCCTCCCAGCCGCAACTTCCACACACTAACACATGGGGTGTATGTTTTACTTATGTATAAACTCTGCAGCGGACGAGGATCCAGAAGTCGATTTCACACAGATCAGAAGGCCTGCAGCTGACGAGGATCGAGAAGTCAATTTCCGACAGCTTAGTAGGTATTCTTTGCATGAGCTACAAGTTGCAACAGATACCTTTAGCCATAGAAATATTCTAGGTAGAGGTGGATTTGGTACGGTTTATAAAGGACGTTTAGCTGATGGGACTCTGGTGGCTGTAAAAAGACTCAAAGCGGAGAAAACACAAGGTGAGGAGCTACAGTTCCAAACAGAAGTTGGACTGATTACCATGGCTGTCCACCGCAATCTGCTTCGTCTCCGCGGATTTTGCA
Organism: Prunus mume; assembly: GCF_029339155.1. Taxonomy (NCBI): domain Eukaryota; kingdom Viridiplantae; phylum Streptophyta; class Magnoliopsida; order Rosales; family Rosaceae; genus Prunus; species Prunus mume. The sequence goes on along the minus strand of NC_142699.1, from coordinate 2,518,401 downwards.
TGACACAAACAGAAAAGCTGCTTGTATATCCTTATATGGCTAATGGAAGTGTAGCATCACGTTTAAGAGGTAGTCTTTTAAATTCTTTGCTACGTGGATCATTCTATGTTTTCATGACATTAACAAATTATTTCGAATTCTTGATGTTGATCTTATTTCCGTCTAATTTGAGGATACCAAGATGAACAAGTTTTTGGGTTTGGGGAGTTATGGTGAGATCACATGACCTATTCTGTAATTCTGCTTTCATGATTATGTCTATACATTAATGTAGATCGTACAGAAGCACAGCCTCCACTTGATTGGGAAAAAAGAAAACGCATCGCATTGGGATCTGCAAGAGGCCTTGCTTATTTACATGATCACTGTGATCCGAAAATTATTCACCGTGATGTGAAAGCTGCAAACATATTGTTAGATGAGGAATTCGAAGCAGTTGTTGGAGACTTTGGATTGGCCAAACTCATGGATTACAAGGATACACACGTTACACACTGTACGTGGCACAATGGGTCATATAGCGCCAGAGTATATCTCAACTGGAAAGTCGTCAGAGAAGACTGATGTTTTTGGATATGGAGTCATGCTTCTTGAACTTGTCACTGGGAAGACGGCTCTTCATCTTGCTCTGCTTGCAAATAATGATGAAGTCTTGTTATTTGATTGGGTATGCGTTTACGTTTTTCTGTTTCTGCATGTAGCTAATTTAGTATACCTTGCAGATCTGATCACGTAGTTACCTGTGAAAATTCCCTATGGAAATATTTAAAAAATAGTAATACTTGTTTAAAGAGCTGACAAGTTCCCATTAGATTCATGTAGAAACATCCTAACTTTTTTTTTATTATACATAAAATAAAATTCAGGTCAAAGGACTATTGAAAGATCGGAGATTGGAAGCATTTGTTGATGCTGATCTAGAGGGTAACTATATTGACGACGAGGTGGATCAGCTGATCCAAGTAGCTCTACTCTGCACTCAGGGCTCCCCAGGGAAACGGCTCAAGATGTCTGAGGTTGTCCAAATGCTTGGAGGTGATGGTTTGGCTGAAAGATGGGAGGCCTGGCAGAAAGAGGAGATGGTCGGCCAAGACTTCGACCTTATTCCCCATCCAAGTACGAGTTGGATCTACGAATCTACTTCTCATATTGCCCCCGATGAGTTGTCCGGCCCCAGGTGATGCACTCCTTGCTTCCGTCCTCTGTATGCATGTAAGAAGCCTTCAGGAATTGACAAGGCACATTTTGTGTTCAGCAGATACCACATTTGTGAAATTGTTTTTGAAGAATATAAAGTACCACATAGAATATTGGATTAAATAAAATACAACATATAATGAATGAGTCCACTATTAATAGTACGGAGACCTTTTGTGATAAAATTTCACACTTACAAGGCTATGTAGGTGATTAAGTTTGTTACAATATCAGTGTTGCTATTTGTGGATTGCTAGCCTGTCTTTCTGAAATTTAACATATGTTTGTCTTTTCTCCTCTCATTAGCTTTTTGTTTTTTATTTTTATACATTTTATTCTTCTCTAATACCTTGTTTATATCAGACAATGGAGCTGGTGCTGCTGTAATTTTTATAGGGTTGTTTATGTCATCATTCTTATTTGGTTCAATCATTCCTTCTATAGTCTATGATTCAAATTCGTAGTTTTGTATGTTTTTCTCTTTCTTTTGATAATAAGAATTTATGCTTTTATAGTATAATGTGCTTTTGATGAGAATATTCATGTAGTATTACAATTGTAATCTTGTGAAGTAATGTTTCCAACGTGTAATGTTTCTGTGTGTGTGTGTGTGTGTTTTTTTTTTTTGCTAGAAGAATTTGTGTTTATGGTATAATATGTTTTATGACAATATTCGTAGTGGCAGTAGCTACAATGTTGGTTTGATTAATATTAGGGAGTTATATCTTCGTTATAGTTTATACTTTTGATCCCTTGAAGAATGATTTTATTTTATTTTTTTTGGGTTTGTTGGTTATGACTTATGAGAATGATGTGATTAAATGTATTGTCACTATAGCATAGGGGCTGAATGTTTTTTGAGGTTGATATATATATTTTTTGGAACAGTATATTTGTTTATAGGGTTGATTCTGGCTTCGTTTAATTTGGGTATGATGGTTGGTTTCTTTATAAATAAAAAATATCTCAGCCAAATGCAAAATTGATGCACAGTGGTTGAAAAACAATGTGTGCTGTGGTTCTTCTGCATTCCTAGAAGTGTAGTGTGTGTATGTGTTTTTTTTTTTTCTTGTTTGGTTGTGGAGGGGGACTTAGTTTGGTGACTGTATAACGACTCAAAATCACATGATATTGAAAATTTGACTTAGGGTTAATTTTATGGGAGATTCACTATTATACCCAATATAAGAGCCCAAATTAATAGGGCAGGTCACCAATGAAGGCAAGGATGGGCAGTCCCCAATTTGAACATTGTGGGTATGAAGACGGAAGTGAAATGCTTAATGAGGATAGAGATGGGAATGGTGGGATGGAGGTGAAATGCTTAACGGGTATAGAGATTATAAGTTATAAGACACATAATAGATCATGATTCATGAGTTCCCAGACACCTATTTAAGCCCTCCCTCCACAACCCCAAAAAGAGGAAAAAACAATACACTTCTACGAATAGCACACATTGTTTCTTAATTCACCCCGCATGAATTTTGCATTGCTGAAGGATTTTTTCCATTTACATTCGAATCATAGACCATAGCTTGGCCACTAGTAAAAATGAACCAGAAAGGAATGATGACATGGTAATATGTACGGTAATAGAACACCTTAATTTTAATACAAAATCATTCTGCGATGCAGGAAATAAAGATTTATTTATTCGACAATCTTGACTAATTTCCGGGTACATAAAAATGATAAGGAATGGGTGCTTTTATGGCCCTTCCTAGTTCCTGCCGTGTTGCTAGCACCATAATTTCATAATGCCAGTTAACAACCCTATAAAAATTACAGCAGCACCAGCTCCATTGTGTGATATAAACAAGACATTAGAGAAGAATAAAATGGACAACAAAAGCAAATAAGAGGAGAAAAGACAAACATATACACAAATTTAGTATTGCTGAAATACAAAATGGGCCTTGTCAATTCCTGAAGGCTTCTTACATGTATACAGAGGACGGAATGAAGGAGCGTATCACCTGGGACCGGACAACTCATCTGGTGGAATTTGAGAACTAGAGTCCATGATCCAATTCGTACTTGCATGTTGAATAGGGTTGAAGTCTTGGCGGAACATCTCCTCTTTCTGCCACTCCTCCCATCTTTCTGCCAAACCATCCCCTTCAAGCATTCTGACAACCTCTGACATCTTGGGCCTCTCCCCTGGGGAGCCTTGCGTGCAGAGTAGAGCTACTTGGATCAGCTGCTCCACCTCGTCGTCAATATAGTTACCCTCTAGATCAGCATCAACAAGAGCTTCCAATCTCCGATCTTTCAACAATCCTTTGACCTAAATTTTATTTTATTTTATTTTGAAAAAAATAAAAGTTAGGTAGTTCCACAAGTTGAAAAGAAAAATATGGTACCAGGGACAGCACAAATGTGCCCATAATGTTTAAACATGAAAGCGTGTAATGGACCAAAGTAGTTTGGTATGATAACCTAATATAATGAACCAAAGTAGTTGTCACTTTCAAACAATCACAGTAAGGCCAACCAACAAGAGCAAAAATTATAACGATAACAACAAATAATAGTAATATAATATATATTAGTGATTATACAAATTATATTAATAACAATATAAGTGCTAAAATAAAATTATAATTTATCTCTAATAGATAAAACTTAAATGTTGTAAATAAAGCTAAATAAATAATTGCCGCTAAAATGTACTTCCAATTAGTAAAAGCTAATCAAATTGAACTGATTTTCTAAGCTTTTTCTGCCTACACCTAAAGTAAATATAATTTTTTCTTCTTCCGTCCATCATTGCAACTGTTTTCTACATTTGAGCCAAAAAGGACAAGTCTGTTCTACATTTTCTACATGCATCCAACAGGAACTGACCAGCTGTTTAAATAACACTATTACTATCTTTTAATTATTTTTCAGGGAACTACCCAAAACAATTACAGAAACCTTCACAGGGAACTATCTAATCTGCATTGAATAATAAATTAGCTACATACAGAAATAGAAAAACGTAAATGCATACCCAATCAAGCAACATCACATCATCATCATTTGCAAGCCGAGCAAGATCGAAAGCCCTCTGCCCAGTGATAAGTTCAAGAAGCATGACTCCATATCCAAAAACATCAGTTTTCTCTGACGACTTTCCAGTTGAGAGATACTCTGGTGCTATATGACCAATTGTGCCACGTACAGCTGTGGTAACATGCGTATCTTTGTAATCCATGAGTTTAGCCAATCCAAAGTCTCCAACAACTGCTTCGAATTCCTCATCTAACAATATGTTTGCAGCTTTCACATCACGGTGAATAATTTTCGGATCACAATGATCATGCAAATAAGCAAGGCCTCTTGCAGATCCCAATGATATGCGTTTTCTTATTTCCCAATCAAGTGGAGGCTGTGCTTCTGGACGATCTACAATAATTCATAGACATAATCATGAAAGCAGAATTACAGAATAGGTCGTGTGATCTCACCATACCTCCCCAAAGGAAAAGATAAAAAAGAATTTTTTGGTATCCTCAAATTAGAAGAAATAAGATCAACATCACAAAGGTAACTTAAAACTGAAAAATTAATTTATTGAATCAATGTATTCGAAATAATTTCCTAATGTCAAGAAAAAAATAGATTCATCAACATAGCAAAGAATTTAAAACACTACCTCTCAAACATGATGCTACACTTCCATTAGCCATATAAGGATATACAAGCAGCCTTTCTGTTGGTGTCATGCAAAATCCACGCAGACGAAGCAGATTGCGGTGGACAGCCATGCTAATCATTTCAACTTCTGTTTGGAACTGTAGCTCTCCGCCTTGGGTTCTCTCCTCTTTAAGTCTTTTTACAGCTACCAGAGTCCCATCAGCTAAACGTCCTTTATAAACCTTACCAAATCCACCTCTACCTAGAATATTTTTATTGCTAAAGGTATCTGTTGCAACTTGTAGCTCGCGCAAAGAAAACCTTTTGAGCTGTCCCAAATGAACTTCTGGATCCTCCTCCGCTGCAAAGTGTATAGATCGGTGAAACATGCATCCCATAATACAACATGATCCTGATCAAGTTAAATTATTCTTTTATAATTGACTAACCAGGTACATCAAAGAAATGATCCTGTGGTTTTCTTCGTCGCCACCAAGCAAGTGCAATTGCAGGTGCAGCAAACAGCAAAGCAGCACCGGCAGCAACCCCTCCAGCAATAGCCCCAGTAGCAGTGTTACCTAATAAGAATCACCAGAGTTAAGCAGAAGGTTTATTTGCATGACATGAGCTAGAACCTAAATAAAAATTCATTAACGTTAGATGTTATATAATGAAAAATTATCAAAGTCAGTGTTATATAACTCTCTCTCTCTCATCAAAGTCAGATGTTATATAACTCTCTCTCTCTCTCTCTCTTCTTCTTCTTCTTCATTTCTGTGATTGCAACAAGCATCTCGTATTATGAAAATAAATATATAAACACAAGGGATAGCCAAAAAGTTCCTGGAAAATATTCAAACATCATGCTCTCTGAAAAAAAAAAAAAAAAAAAGAGTCCATATCACAAGAATACTATAACTGGTAAAACCTGGAGAACTTGGCTGGGTTGGAGAAACAGGAGGAGATGGAGTGACTGGAAGAGCTTTCAGATTAGGGTTATTTTTGTAACTGCAAAATGAGGAATAATGTCAGTGAGTACATCATTTACTTAAGCCTTCCAAAAGAAAAAGAATAAAATAGCCTCTACAAACCTGATGGGAGTAAAAAGTGAAAAAGAACCATTGACTGGAATATCTCCAGTCAGATTGTTATTTGAAAGATCCCTGCATTCCATGTAAAAAAAAACTTTGTTATTTGAATTCTCTGATGGTAGAGAAACTAGTAACTCTTCTCTCTCTCGCTCTCTCCTTATTGAGATGAAAAGGGTACAAAACTCACAGGACTTGCAACGATTGAATCTTAGTCAAAGCCATGGGAATATTCCCCGTCAAGGTGTTGTTGTTGAGACGCCTATTTCACGGAACAGAAACTGTTATATCCCCAACAATTCCAATGACAACATATATTGTATTTCTAACACATCACTATTCAATTTTTTCCAAGGGTAGATGATAAATAGACTGAAACGAAGTTTTATGGTTTTTTTTTTCTTCACATGTTTCTTGTCACATTCAAACGCTAGAAGAATGTGCAAGTCATGCGTGCACATAGTGTCAAAACAGACTACACATTCTGCAGGATCCTTCACTGGTTAGATAATATGAATCTAGTAACTGTTACTGCTTGAGATACCAAGGATTAAAGCACAGCATTTCTGGGAAATCAATGGATTCTCTTTTTAACATACTCAGTATTCAGGAAAATAAATAAATCCCCCTAACTTCTGCATGCCCAGAAAAGTGAAAGTTGTTGAGAAGCCAAAAAGAGAGCATGATAATTTTCTTATGATAAACCTAAGAGAGATCACAAGGATGGCTCGAAAACTAAATTGGAAATTATAACACTCCAATTAAAACTCAATGTTATACAACTATTTGCAATATAAAAGATTGAGATCAGATAGAAACACAAACTGGAATACTCTTACTAAATATAAGCTTATCATCATCCTTCAGACTAAAACTTCATGAACTCAATTACTAGCACAAGAAGTCTCTTTTAGATAGTTGATGGCATTATTTTAAGACTTCTTCTGCATCAACATTTCTGGGGATAGAGAACTACGAAACAAAACACTCAAAAAGAGCTAAAGAAATTTATGACAGGGACTCTTCAAGCTATTATGTGCCATGATTAACTGGCAACCTGGGGTTTCATAATCATCAAGGTACAAAACGGAACAGCAAAAAGCTATGGGAACTATTATTTCTTCCTTTCCTATTAGGACATTCTTTAGAATATTTACACCACTGCTTTTAGCTTAATGCTTCTGGCATTTAGAGTTCCAGTCGCATCCATATTAGCTTTACTGAGTGAACTATTACCTTCTTTAGAATCTTGATACCAGGCATCTTGCCTTAAGGGTTCCAATTACTTATTTATGTTTTTTGTCCTTTTGCGTATTGTTGACCTGTTGTATATTATTTTCCTTATGCTAATTTGTTTAAACTCCACCTTGATGCCTTAACTACAGTGGCACAATATTGGTAGATCATAGTCAACCTAAGTGATCTTATGGGTTCAACCTAGATGCTATCATGCACTCTAAGGATGAATGTTACTGAAGGAATAATTGAAAACATTAAATTAGCATATCGAATAAAACAAACAAATACAAGATATATTTATTTTCTTTAAACCACAACCTAAATCCTCTAAATCCAAAAGAAAAACCATATTTGTTAGTGGACAAGTCACATAATAGACTGTACGGGATGCATTCAGAGAAAGCATAATCAATCAGAACATAAATAAATGAATCTACCAACTAAAGAATGAAGACAATTTGTTAAGAAAAAACAAATAATGTAGACAAAGGATGCGGGTTCATACAGGAAACGTAGTTTTTCTAGCTTGCCAAGTGTGTCGGGAATGGTACCACGTAAACTGTTCAAGTAAAGATCCAAGCTGACCAAGTTTGTCAAAGTTCCAAGCTCTGCTGGAATGTTTCCAGTTATGTTATTACTATAAAGTTCCCTGTCAATGGAAGTAGTGAATCGATGGATCAGTTTTTCACTTTTTAAGGTAAGATTCCAATTTCAATTTGGATACATATTGATGAAACTTTAGATAATACAGGGACAAACAAGTAGACTCAAAAACACACTTACAAGTACTGCAAGTTGGAAAGAACACCAAGTTGTGACACCAATTGACCAGAGAGATTGGCATTGCCAAGATCACTGAATGAGCGCGAATGTTAAAAACAAGAAAAGCATATCATTAGTCTTTTTTTTTTCCTTCTCCTTTTTGGATATTTTTCTTTTCCTGGGTTTGCTTAATAAACAGAAGGAAAATGAATTGAATGAATGTACTGAAAGAAACAAGTGAAATGAAGTGTTTTAGCTGCTTACACTCGCGTAACGCTGTTTTCGCTATTACAAGTGACATGAAACCATGTACAGGGGTTGACGAGAGTGGGATCCCAACTTTGGAGAACATTGTTAGGATCAATTAAATTGCTCTTCAACGCATTCAATGCGTCACCTGTCTCCAAGGAAATCAAATCAGTCATTCATTCACCCAAATTCCCATAACCAAACACACACAACACATGAAGAAGAGACCTTCAACGTTGCCAGAGAGCTTAAGGAGTTGAAGGAAACCAAACAGCAGAAATAGCCAAACAGAAGCAGAGCCCGAGGTGGTGGACATCACTGCGTCTATTTCCCTCACAAATTCCAGGAGCTCAGCTCAGCTCAGTAGCCTCAGCCTCTTCATAAACGAATCCCTAATTCTGATTCGAATTCAAAGTCTAAAAATTGGGGAAGCAGCTGGCGTTGACCGATCAAAATCTGGAGCATCTCTGGGTTTGACGTCGTTGACCCAAAGTCTAGAAAATTCGGATGCTTTTGCTTTTGCTATTGCTTTTGCTTTTGCTTTGGGCGTGAGATTGAAATTGTAGATTTCGTTTGCCAAAGCATACGCTGGAGAGTAGACAAAGACAAAGACAGAGAGAGAGAGAGAGAGAGAGAGAGGGAGGGATATCAATGGAGGACTTTGTCTTTGAGCTTGAAATGAAAACAGAGTTTAGTTTTGTTTTGGGGAAGAAAGGAAAAAAAGAAAAGTAAAACTAAAAGCTGGTGGGTTGGTTTGTTTGGGTTTGGGTTTGGCAGGAGCTGCGGATGGCTCTTCTTCTTAGTCAAAGTTGCAGCCCACCACGTTAGAAATTTCTTTCTTCTTTTTTTATTTATATTTTATTTCTTCATTTCTATTATGTTTTTCTAATGTTTATAAATTATTTTTATTCATTCGTTTTTGGGCCTTGACTGAGGCTTGCTATTGGACTTGATGAGAATAACGACGCCTAGTTGAGAGTGAGAAACGTGGCGAAATTCTACAATGAGGGTGCCGTATAGTGGACTCTTCATGTAGACCTCTTATATTAGTCACATGATCATTTCATTAAACTTAAGTGAAGTTACTATTCAAATAAATCATGTGGTTAATATAAAGGTTCACATTTATGGTCCATATATGGCACCCTCACCATAGAACGACTCTGAGAACGTGTTGCATGGAGTCAAAGGTTTGACAATCAAGAAAGGTCTTAAGTTCGATTTTCCATTCCTTCAATATTGTATTTTGTATAAAATAATAAAGTATGGAGATCAAGTAAAAGAAATATGGGGATCAAGCATTATTTAGACTACAAGAGCATAAAACAGTGCAGTCAATTTTGAAGTACTTCATACTCCAAGCAATTCAAATCGACTCTAGAATGGATTCCTAATCTAATTAAGTCATTCAAGCACTACTATGTAAGACGACTCAAATTTAGAACCATAGATACGACTTTTTCAACACAAGTCAACTCAAATTTTAGCATATTTATTTTAGATCACAAATCGGTTCTATAGAGGTTTCAAGCCTGCTTAAGGATTCTTGATTCAGAACTCGGCATGACCCAATCAAAATTTCTTCCTACTAGTTTGGAGTGATTTCTTTTTACTTTCTTAAGTGATATCTAGCAGTATATAAATGGTTTTTATCATATTCATGGGGAATTTAAGTCCTTATTGCTTTTAAGGCATGGGAAATAACCAATATCTAGCAAGATCTCTACCTAATGCACATTGGCTTGGTTAGAAATTAGTTACTTGAGGCACAATCAATCACAAATTATATTTTCTATTGAGTTCTTTTGCAATATCAATAGTGGCATGCTCACAGAATTTCAAAGGTAAGTTAACTAGAGCTTGCTTCGATCGATTTCTAAGGCTAGGTAGTTGTTTAGCAAACATCTTTTTTTGGCACACCCAATGGATCGAGTTTTATTTTACCGGTGTTTGAGTTTCCAGTAGTACTAAGCCTAAAACACCCCGAAAGTGAATTTGAGAGAGTGCTATGGTTATCTTCAATGGCTCATTGGGACATTATTGGCAAGAAAAACGTCATCTCTATAGAGAGTGCCGATAGAGAAGAACGATGGGACAAAACCTAAGTACGTTGGGGTTGATGTGTTGATTCTTCTATATCACAGAATTGACGAGAAGGATAAACCAGGTGTTGGAAGGATATTATTTGAGTTTGAACTTGGTGCTGAGAGTGTGAATAATATTTTATCGTTACTCTAATTAGGATTGAATCGAGATTAAACTCGGGTTGGCACCAGAGGCGTATTGTGAGAGCTAAGAATCCACAAGTTTAGCAAGAGAAAAAGTATGCATGAAATTCCTTGTACTTTGATTGTGCTTGGACTTTTGGACAGTGGTTCTCACCTGGATGTTGGGCACTGTGTTTTATAGGGGCTGAAGGCAGGACTAATGATATGAGAGGAAGTGGAGTTGAGGAACTAACAGAACCAATAATCGAGTTTGAGGACCAAAATGTAAATCATGCCTAAATTTTGTTTTTCTTTGTTGTTCAATACGTCATGCCTAAGTTGAAGGACCATTGCTCCTAAAAATTATACAACTCGCTTGTGTGCATGTGAACTTTCATTCGCGGATTCAATCAGTATAGGTTGCTAGTACTCATTCAATGGGTAATTAACTGCAACGTTGGAAAGGATTTGATATATTGATCAAGTTGTACTCAGGAAACCAAAAACCAATACTGGAATGGAATGTCAGATGCATGAAATGAAGATGAAATAACATCCAGCACAAAAAATCTTTTGATCCTCCTGCTCATATCGGTGACTTTGCAAGATGAAATTTTGATTGAAAAACTGATATGTCAAGCAGATATTGGGGGAGGGGGAATCGAACCTAGGACATTGAGTGCAGGCTAAATGCTCTTAAGCACTTGAGATACAAGCCCCTTGTGTCAATGAAACTTTTTAAACATTGCAGTCTCTGTACAACTAATACAATTTTAAAACGGATGTTATTCAATAACTCAAACACAAATTACAGCAGATAATCACAAATTTACAGGAGATGCGACTATTTTCTTTCATTGATGCTTCCTGACATGTCAGATGATGCCGACGCAGTCTCTTTAATCCACAATACCTAAAAACTTACTCCGGCAAAAGTGGGCATTCTTCTTTGAAAAAATAAATTTACGGATATTAAATCAGTATCAATATCTCTAAAAATCTGCAGATTCAATGCCTGCTTCAGCTTCAGTCAAGCTTTCGTCATTCTCAACCAACATATAGTCACAAAGCTCTAAGAGCTGATCTGCGAGAGGAGGTATACCTGGATTACGCCCATCATTATATTTGTGAGCATTATAAGTTATCTGCCACACATCGTGCCTGAATTGCTCCCTACTCTTGTACTCCATTTTCCTCACCTTCTCCCTGATTGTAGACAGATCCATGGGGCGCTCTATGATGTCCAGGTAATCAGGAGCTTCCTTTTTGGATACTGGTTTAAGAAAAAGATATGATACTTCAATTCGATCTTTCAGGGTTTCTATAATACGCTCCAAGATGTTTGCCAGACCAACCTGTAGAAAAAGTACGAAGATAAATAAGAATGTTTTGTACAGTATTACATAGGATATTTGTTATTATACAAGCCTCTTTGAGGTCGATGTGAATATTTGTATACCATCTATGAACATTGCAATCAATTGATAATGACACACTGTAATTTCTTACAACAAAGAAACTACAAAAGTCCTTGGCACCTTTGGCTGTGCATTAATTCATTGCTTGGTGTATGGGAGTTTAGCTTGCACAATTTCAGAAAAGAACAATGGGCCCTTCTCTTCTGCGTTTTGTTTTATTTTCTTACGTATTAGAACAAGCATTACCTCATCCCATTCCTATCCTGGGTTAGTAGGTATTCACTAAACAATTACTGAACATCACTAAAATGCAGTATTGAGACCAGTTAAATAAATTAACTCCAAGAAAGATACGGGAAAAATAAAAGGATGTTTGTCTTAGCGCATAAATTTAACAGGATTTCTCACCGTTACCCATAAAAACTACATAAATAAACTCCCCCAAAAAGTGATTCGTAATTGCTTCCACTCTTTTTACTGTTTTATTTGAGATGAATATTGTTTGCTGTTTTATAAGTACAGAGAAATACTAAGTCACACCACAAACAAAACTCTACCAAATAAATTTTGATTAAAAGTCAGTGTGAACCCACTGGAAAACAATTAATAATTCTAAAAGAACAGTTGCAATTCGTAGTGGGTAGACTGGGATTGTCCATTTCAACCGATCAATTCCTAAATTTTATCCTGGTGTAGGCAGTGAACTACTACATATTGTAGAATGAATCTGCCACCAGTTGTAATAAAGGTGGCATGTGCAGGGAAAATCTGAATGAATGAAAATAACTTGAAGATAAGCATGAACATATTACCTCTCCCCCTCTACGACGCTTTGTTATTGTGGCAGATTCTCCACCATACCTTCCCAATTCAACAACTGGCCTCCTTTTTGCACCCCGATCTCTTTCTTGCATCCTTTTGTCAAGTCTTCTTGTTCGTGAGTCCTCTATATAATCCTCTCTTATCTCAGGCCTTTTCTTCTTCTGTTTGTTCTTCTTCGCTTTCTGGCGTTCTTCTTCTTCCCTCTCTTGTCTGATGACTGCTTCATATCTTCTAATCTCTGCTAGTCTTTCTTGCTCCTCTATCATTCTCATTTCCTCTTCGTAAAGCCTCCTGGCCCTCTCTTCTTTCAATCTCTCTTCATTTCTTCGTTTCTCTTGCTCCTCCCTTGATCTCTTATCATCTCTAGCTTTCTTTTTTGCAGCTTCCTTAGCCAAATACATGTTCTCTTCCTTCCTGTTCTTTTCAGAACTTGTCAATTCAACAATTCTTTTAGTTTTCCTATGTTCAACAGGAGTACTCCCATCCTGACTGACCTGATCTATATCAATAATTTCTTTTGGACGTTTAATTATAATTTTCTTATGATGTTGCTCTCTCTGTGCCTCCATTGATGGTCGTTTAGCAATTAATGGCTTTTGAGATTCCATCTGGTCTCTATCTGTATTTGCTGGTGGCCGTATAACAATAGTTGGCTTTTGTGATTCGACATGGCCCTTATCTGTATCTGTGGGAGGCCGTATCACAATAGGTGGCTTCTGAGATTCAACAGGTGCATTTTCAGGTTTCATCTTGTTCGATATTATTATCTTGTTCACCTTAAAAGTGGGCTTCCCAGTTTCCGGATCAGATGCCACCGGACGTTCAGAGCTCTCTGTCTCTCCAAGAGCCTGTTTATCAGGAAGCTTTTCAGTTGACCCACATTTGAATTTCAATGGAAGAACCTTTGTACTCAGACCAATGTCAACATCGGAAGCTTCAACCACGGCAATTTTAGTTGCACTTTTAGGTACCAGCTTCTTTGTCGTAGTTTTCTGCTGAGCCTGATTAGATGGATTCAGAGCAGTTATCTTTCCTTCTGCTTTATCCAGATCTGGAGTGTCGCTGTGTGTTTCCTGATCTTCACCATACTTGGGGCAGTTCTTGTTTGTTCTCATGTGTCCAGCCTAGGCCATCAAAAAGGTAAACAATCAGTATTAAATTATTAGTCACACTATTTAGCAGAATATTACCAAAACTCTAAACTAAACTTATCTGAGTTATATACCTGATGACATGCTCCACATATAAATTTCTCTCGTGCTGATTTCTTCTCCTTGTATGTCTGAATTCAAAGAGGTAGTCAAATTAAGAATGATTTCTAAGAGGAGGAAAAATACAAATACATGAGACATTCCACAGATCCGAGAATCATTAGCACACAGTAAAGTTGATGGGAATGTACAACAAATAAGAATAACAGTATTACATATTACCACCTCCAAAATGCATCCAGACTGTCTTGTATTGGTTATCAAATGGAAGAAAATGCACAAGTGTATATCCAAGAAGGAATGTTACAAACAAAAACATACAAGGTTTTTTAAATACAATCATACTTTCCCAGTGCAGGCAGTTTCCTTGTATACATGAATTAAAGTATAAAATCAGAAAGAAACAAAAAGTATGTGTGGTCAAAAGAAAAAAGGAAATGCAGTAAGTCGGTAGCAACTTAAGTATTAAAGAAATGCAAAGAAGAAATAAGCACAAAGAAAGAAAAGAAAAGGAACCAGCAGTTTTATAACAAGCTCACTTGCCTTGCCACCATCTCCTGATATCTTCAGTTTCTTATTCATCAGACCAGTATGTGTGATATCATTATTTTTCATTCCTTTAAGTGTTCCGGCCTTTTTTCTTTTAAGAGGATTTTCCACCTGCAACCAAAACACGAACATTACACACAGTTCAACCTACATGTATAGGGAAAGAATATCTTCATGATCAGACATGACGTACATGTTTAAACAAGAAGAGCTTGATTAAAAGATAAAATAAATCAATCAATCAATACTAAACATGACGAAATGGTGATTCATTCTTACCAGTTTTACATCTCCAACTGGATTATCTTTTGAAGTATAGGATTCATCAGGTTGTGCTGCACCAATTATTTTCTTTGCCCTATCTGCATTTTCGAAGCCATAATTTGTTCGCGACCCAGGAGCCAACCCCAGCTCCTCCCCAGAAACTCTTGTTTTCTTCTTCTTCCTCCTCTCAGTTTCATCTGTGTAACAGCTGTCATGGTCAACCACATATCACAAATAGGAACACAATGACATTCACCAGATAGAATTCAAATTCTCACATGAGCACATTAGAAATTGAGCAATAACCAATATCAGCAAGTCTATTCCCAAATAACAAAACAAAACAAAAGGCACCTAAATATTGATAGGCACAACCAATCCATTTAACAGAACCTACATTGGAAGTAGGAAATACTCAATCTAATATTTTCCGCATAGCACAAACGTAACTAAACAAAAGCAACATAAATATCCTTACCATCCATAAGCAACCTGCACAACTCTGCTGCTTCTGCTGCCTCATCTTCAATCTCCTCTTCTGCCTGAGCCAAGGAAGGGCGCCTTCTCATTTTAAGCCCTTTAACACCATCCAATTTTTCATGATTGGATTCATGATCACCTCCTAGCACTTCTTCACATTCTTCTGCGTCAAGCAAATTTTCTAAATCCCCAGCAAAGGAATCCAGATCGCTATTATTTCCTTCAGAGTCACTCTCATTTTCTTCCCCATCTAGAGCTGAAAGACTCTGAACTTGCCGATCCCAAATTTCTTGACACTTCTCCCGGTTCTGCTGCTGTAGCTGGAGGAAGGACATACGCTGGCCACGTGCATATTTACTGATAGTGTTTGCATCAACTTTTACCCCAGATGCAGCTTGCTCACTTGAAAGCTTGCGTATCATTGCAATCCGATGCCATCTAGTCTGCCTCGCAATCAGTTCATCAGAAACACCGAATTTAAGAAGAACCTGGGAATAAGAACACAATTAAAGTCAACATAAAACAATAAATACATCTATATATCCCACAACATTTCCGAAAGGAAACAGAGATGCTAAAACACCTTATTGTACAATGGAAGATAATTTTATGTTATGAGGGCATAGACCTACTAGCAATTTCTCATGCACGCCAGGATATCTTTTTAAAGTCACATAAAATATACTTATTTCTGTCCTACATGTTAACAAGGATAGCCAAGATTTAATTAAACAAAAAGGTAGAGATGCCCACAAGGGAAGCTAGAAATATAAATTAAGATTCTTAAATAACGTTTTTTTTCTTGACCGTTCAATGAGATTTAGGGCAGCATTAATGCACCTCTCGTGCAGCCTCCATGCTTAATCTGCGTAGATCAGCATCTGTTCCGGTAACAGTGGAACCTCCTCGAGTAGCAGCAGATTTTTTTTTCACCACTGCACTTGACATAGATGCTTTCGGTGCAGCACGAACATAACTAAAACCTAGGCCCCGGCCAGATGGATCACCAACACCAGATATTTCCAAACGCTCAATATTTTCTTTTCCCTTAAAAACAACAAAGAAGATCGTGTAAACAAACAAATAAATGGAAAAGAGGTTGCTAGACTAATTACCTTTTCCGGTCAATTAGCCATGAGAATATGATGCAAATCTCAAAAACAGGATCACAAGTAAAAGTGCACTTGATGAAAAAAAGAAATCATAGAGTCAAAGATATATGTTTACCTGTGTACATGCTACAAAATTGCTACTCAAGTTCCATGGAGTAATCTGCAGTTCCCTTTCAATGTGTGATGCAGCAGCCAGAGTAATTGCGTCATCAGGGAGACGACTCATTGCAGATGATATGGCAGAGGGATGTGTTTCAGTAATTCCCAAATGTTTGAGCCGGTAAAGACCAGCTTGCATGCTTTCATAGGCACACACCTATACAGCAAAATGTTAAGAACAAAAAGATGCATGAGCATCATATCTCTTTGGTCATAACTACTATTTAACCTGCTGAGTTGAGGCGTCAAATTAATAACTTATCGCAATCCATTTCTAAAATTGCAAGACAAAGTATAAAGGATAAACTAGATAAGTTGATTCCTTCAAGCCATTTATAAACTGTATACAAGTATTGCTTCAATGTGCCTGAATGACTGTGTGCTAACATGATTAAACAAATGCTTCATGCTATTCAACTAAGTGTCCATCAGAAATTCAAGAATTAATCACACTTTGAACGTTTTTTAAGCCAAACTTTGGCTGCCAAAGCATATGCATTTAGATGAGATTAGATTAGATTTTGGTGAAGAACAATCATTAGAAGAATTCAATTATTAGGGGACAACATTAGGAATAACGATGGATTTCTATGAAGCATCCACAAACAAGGAATGTTCGAAAGATTTAACTTAATAAAAGCAGAAAAACAAAAGATTTGAAGTGTAACTCACCTCTTCTGGCTTCACCATATTTCTTAATTCATCCTCTGAGAAAATTCGGAAGTTGCGTTTCTTAACCCACATCCATTGTCCATTTGATCCCCTCTGGAAATGTTGCATATCCATTCAGAATGATAAGTTGAGTAAAGAACAGTAAACAAGAAAATAATAATAATATATCAAAAGAGAACTGAGCAAAAAGAAAGTGCCTGCAAATTTGCATGTTCCTTCAGCTTCTTCCGAAGAAAGGCTTCAGATAGATAAGGAAATTGTGAAGGTAGCTCATCTGCGCGGATGCAAGGAAGAAAATGGCGCTTTTCGGCAGCACGGAACTCTCGGCACATGTAGACTAAGAGCCTGTTAATCATATAAGTTTGAAGATTCTTAGTTCCAGGTGACATTACCTCCATGAGAGGTTCCTGCAAACAATAGTAGGAGAACAACTCAGATTCAACAATATATGTTCCGGAAAGATTGTCTCTCAATACACATAGATCTACTGATTGTTATTGACTGGCAGTCCACAATTTAGACACAAGTAATCTACTAATATTCCAATATGGAAAAGCAAACAAACAAAATAAAACCACAACGGAACCAAGTAACAGATATCGACCTAGAGAATCGTATTACAAAATCCAGGATATATACTAAAACACTCAGACAAACGAAAAGCTTTCACTTTATGGTGGCGTCACTTTTTCCGCTAAACCCACGAACATCAATTTCACATAGAATTTGAATGGAAGGCAGAAAATGTCATCTCCTTCAGTTACACTTCTCCACTCCCTCCCCTATGGGCTGTATTTGACTCATCTATTGAGCACACCTAGACATGAGGGAGATTGTTGTATGGATTGTTGGGTTGTGAGCTTGATATATATTCAAGGACGCATTTCCCAATGGCTCAGACATTGAGAACCCACACTGGCTAAGCTCATCCAAAAACAAGTAAATGTTACATTTATGTTCTGTTTGAATTATTATGTAATATGTGTTACGTCAGAACTATGAAAATGCAACAAAGTACTAAAATGCATACAAGAAAATCACTTTTTTTATAATCAAACAAGGACATGAGTAAAGCCAAGCACCAACAACTTGCATCAGTTGCCCGTAATCACCAACAGGAGGAGGGACAAAAAAAAAAAAAAAGCTTCTGAAACCCAAGAGAACAAAATAAAAATATTGGAGGATTATGCAATGAAGGGTACTGCTATTACAAACCTGTTGGCCAACAACATTAAGTTTGTCAATGCGTCTAATTGAAAGCTTTCCCTTTGCAGAACGAACCAACAAATAATCAGTTGATGGCACCTTATGAGAAAATACAGGAGCTCTATACATGTTTGTTTCAAGCGATGACTGACTGCAACCAGCTTTTGTATCTCCAAGAAAAGGTGATTTATCAGCAGGATTTAGTGAGATGACATGTCCCAAACTGTTGCTGTCACTGCGTAACAAAGAACCAGTTTGATCATCTGGGGCTGATTTTTGATAATAAGTGCACAATCTTGCACCCATACCAGCGTTGCTCAAAAGTAAAGGTCTTTCCTCACAGTACCTGCAAAGAAAATAAATCAAATTAATTTGGTATGGTCACCTCCATATCTGTACAGTTGAAAAAAAAAAAAAAAGAAGTTATGCTTGGCCAAAAAGAAAAACCAAGGAACAATACTTCTTTTTTTTTTTTTTCTTTTTTTTTTTTGAAAAGCAACAGACATATACTAAAGTAGAAAATCTAATTACAAAGAGTGGATAAGGAATCCAAAATCCGAAGAGAAAACAGAAAATACAAACTACAAAAAAAAAAGGGGGGGGAGAAGTTAGTAAAAGCTCAAACTTGAAAAATCTAATCAAACATTAAAGAAGAATGAGAATATCCCTAAAAATCAACCAAAACCAATGCCCACAGAGCTGCCCAGAACCTCCTCACTCTTTCCCAGTACATCATCATAGCAATAAATTCATTTCACTGCCCTTATTAGTCCCTAGAAATTGATGTCAACATAAGATTTCAGCACAACTTTTGGTGCTTGGAATATCATAAACCTTGTAGTTGTAGAAATCAAGAAAACTACTTTAATGATCCTTCATATTCTTAAGATTGATAAGTTGTCCTAAGATTCCATAAAATAAAGCAATGAAAGACATCATTTCATACTTTTAAGATTGATAAGTTGTCCGAAGAACAAACAATTCAATTGCAAGATACAAAGCGAAGCATCTATCTGACACTTACTATCATACAAAACAATGAAGGTGATCAAAATAAGAATCAAAATAAGAACAGCATCGGAAGAATAGCACAATAACCATCAAGCAAACCAACTCATACAGGGGAAAGGGGAACAACATAAAAGGTTTAAAACAGGTCTTTGAAGTTGCTTACTCCATTAGAAACACATGACCATCTTTCACAGAAAGGTCAGATTTCTTCTTAAATGCTCCAGGAGGCCGCAAAGATTTATTCTCACCAGGAATCTTTTGTGCCTTTGGCAACAAGTATATTTTTGTACGAACAAGATGAAGCAAAGAATTTGGTTGAACATTCTGGGCTGCAAGAGATTTATCATCTTCAAGTTCCTTCCCTAAATAAAACAACTTCACAGTTTCGGATGGCTTAAAATCTACAAAATCAAGAGTACTGAGTCAGCTTTTAAACTTCTCTACATACTTCAAAAGAATTCATCAATTAAAAAACTTAAACATAAATACACAAGACAAACACATTAAAATGAGAGGGGTCAACCTAGCTTTTTTGAAGCTTTTGATTTAACAGAAGAGACTGTTTCCTCAGCATCCACATGAAGCTTACTTCCTTTCCCACCCAAGCTCTTTATGATAATTTTCATTGGTCCTTGAGTGGGGAGCTTCCCTCGTTCTTTTACAGCCACTTCATTGTCATGGGGATACCATAAAGATTTTGGTCGGTGAAAATTAGCCACACACTTACTGCAAAAAAGTTATTTTTTTGAGTTACAAAATTAGGCAGCATAACATGCAAAAGTAGAAGTCAGATGGAGTGGGATAGAAGATTTACAACACAAGTTTAACAAATAAAATCACCTTGAAACCCATGGTCAATGGGATATCTATCATGTGCAAGTACAAGAAAGATTATGCTGAAACGATAAGCAAAACTACCTAAACTCTTTGACCCCAAAAAAAACTACATAAACTCTTCGACCAAAAAAAAATTACCTAAACTCAATGATCAATTCAAAATCTCAAAAACCTTGCAAGACTTACTCTATTATCATATAACAAAACGAAATTACAGTTTAGGTGTGATTCATATTTCTTTCCTATGCATGACCCAGTATAGTTAACAGTACATGTGCAGATAAGCACTGTTTTTGAAACAGAGTTGAGCCAAGTGATTATAAACCATGACATACTGATAAAGTAAAACACAACATTCAAACAAAATAAAGAATGCATGCAGCAGTATCAGAACAAATAAAGAAAAATTAGGGAATATATAACAATCCATCTTACTTGCTTAACCTCAGTTTCATTGTCTGTAACATCAGGGCAGGTTGTGAGTGATAAATCTTTATGCCCTGCACTGTGCGTCTTTTAGAATTTGATTTCAGTTGCTGAGAAGTTTTCCTATTTGAATAGTGTTTATCATTAGCAACATATCGCCAACCAAATTGACCTCCGTGACCTGGCAGCTCAAAAGAATCCCCATTGCTCAAGTTTACCGGGCGAGTCACAATCATGGCCCCTGAATGAAGCCTAAGATGTTCACTTTCCTTGTTATCCAAAATCTCAAAAAGCATTTGCTCATCTTGAAGATCGAGGATAAGTTTTGGCTTTCCAGTAGGCATATCTGGGTCCCAAATTATCTGGTCTAACCAGGATCCTTTTAGCATGTCTCTATTCTGTGAAGTGAGTTTGCTAAATTCCCTCACAGCATCGCTCTGATGAAGCTTCTCACCTACACTCTCCATTGTACCATCTGTATGGTCATCCACTTCAAATCGAGATTCTAGCCTTAAAAGTTGGGGATGGCATCTGCTTTCTGAGACAGGAAGACATAAAAGTTCTGATGAATTTCTTGAGCCAAAAGGCTCCAATAGACTACATGAGCTATGCAGCACAACAGCATGATCCTTCTCATCAGATTCTTTTGGAGGCTCTAACAGAATATTTTGTGACCCACTATCAGGTTCTGTTTCACTATTAATTGAAACTTCATCAGGTCCCAAAATTTCACAACTCTCATCAGAATTGTCACTTGCTACAGGAGAATTGCCCCAAACAATTCCTTCTTCCCAGTCTAGTTGATCAAGAGGATAAAATTTTGAACACAAAGGTGACTGCCTTCCCACAGAAATATCATAAATTAGATCCTCTTTCGATGGTTCTGCATTGAGACAGGAATCCCTTATTGGCCCGTCATCCAGCAGAGCGACTGAATTAGCCGCTTTTAGAACACCAAACTTTGCATTTTCCGAGTCAGTGTCATTGAGTGCTGAGATGTCATATTTCATTGCATCTGCCTGTTTCAAAGATTGCAATCCGTGACTAGATCCTTTTAAGAATGCCTCTTCATCCTCTTCAATGATATCCGAAACATCCATGGATTTGTACCTATCTGAAAGGATGTTGGTTTAATTCTGTAAACAGTACTAAAAATAAAACTAGATGAAGCAATAAGATACAAACCAAAACTAGAAGACCTGTCTAACAGGAAGATAACCTAAATGCAACTAAAATTTTACCCATAAGAAAAAAAAAATGTAAACATAATTTTTAACGTAACATATGCTTTGAGACAGTAGTTTGCTGCCATTAAGATATGTAATTTCTGTCCTAGCAATTTTATCCTTGGAGGCATCAAGGAGGATTCCATATATATGCAACATACCTTTAGGAACAGAGTATCTATGTTCTCTTTTCTCTGCCTTCTTCAAGGGCACATGAATACCAAAGATTTCCGAGAATCTTAAGATCACCAATCCATCTTCTATGCATAGAACTGGCAGCGGCGTGGCACTTTTATCTGAAAGCGCTTCCTGTAAAGGCCAAGAGAGATGTAAACATCAATGAAGACTAATAGAATAGTGAGAAGCACTGTCAAGATGCAATTCAGTCAAAGAACGAGCAGCAATACGTGTTCCCTCAACTAGATGACAAAGAAATCACTTGCATTCACAAATGAGCTGTCTCCTTACATCAGGTATAGCATCACAAAAGAAATTAGAGAACAAATATAGACATATGACAAAATACAAATGTAGTCTAGTATGCATTGCTTAGGAAACAATATAATTGTATCCACGATCATGTCCCCGACTTGTCAGAGAAAATGTTTTTCTTGGTAGGAAACAGAATGAACATACGTGACAATGAAAACAATTCTTTCTTTACAAGTAACATGTCAGAATAAATAATATCCGAGAGCAAGAATTGATATTCAACTTTTTATACATATTATCACGAACAGACCTGAAACTCTTCTACATGAGCATCCAAATTTTCAGAGTCCAAACCGCCAATTTGATAATCATCCTCAGAATATTTTTCTCCTTTAGAATCCCCTGCAAGACAACCTATCAAATTATACAACTACATTTAAGATGTATCTTTTCCATCCACACTATGAGCAAAATCGATATATGTGATCTAGGTAAACACTGATGAATGCATGGTGTAAAAGTTAGCAACTAACAGAAAACTTTAACTGAGAGAACACCTGGTAAAGAGATAGTTTCAACATCAACGTTTTTTTCAACCACCTCATGTTCCACTTCCTGTTCAATTTCTTCATCGTAATCTTCATCATCAAACACAGAATGTGTGAGCTCCAAAGTAGCCAATGAAACTTGAGCAGAAAGATAATCCTTTCTGGGCAACAAATGGTCCTCCTCAGTTGCAGCTTGAATCTCAGGTCCCTCAAAATCCTCATCAATGTCAAAATAATTCACTGCATTTTCAGCCTTCTCATCGTAATCTGTCATAAGAGAACACAATGAGTGCATACTCACAAAATAAGAATGTGAACGATGAACTTATTTTTTATTTCCACCTCATTTATTAGAGAATGAGAGCGTGAGACTGACAGACAGACTGGCTAAGGTCAAATACAACACAGAGAATATTAGAATCACCAT
Source organism: Prunus mume (assembly GCF_029339155.1). Classification (NCBI taxonomy): domain Eukaryota; kingdom Viridiplantae; phylum Streptophyta; class Magnoliopsida; order Rosales; family Rosaceae; genus Prunus; species Prunus mume. Next base: position 2,495,235 of record NC_142699.1, on the reverse strand, counting down.
AGCTTCACCCAGTGGAGAAGTCCAATTGTACAATGTACAGCCTTAAAGAACAGGTATCACAAAAATTTATCTGAGGTTAAAGATCTCAGCAACACACTAGAAACAAATTTATCGCATTTGCTGCAACATTTTTATGCCCCTTAGCACAGAATCCATCTTCCACGAGAGGCAAATGGCCACTCAAGGAGCAAATTAGAAGATCAAGGGTATAACCTAGAATGCCAGGAATTAAATATTTCATATGCATAAAGTGCTAAAACGACAAATTAAATAAGACTGAAGTAATGGTTGTAATTGTGAAATCACATCCAAGGTTTTCTGGGTGGTACAAAATTGGAAGAAGGAAAATCAGAATTATCACCTAAAAACTAAATAAAATATACAAAAAGCATCATAGTGTATTCACAAATGAATTGAGAGGGTGTAAATATAGTGCATTAGCAAAATAAATTGAGAGAGAGTAATCATAGTGCAGTCACAAATAAATCTAGAAAGAGTGGTCATAGTGCATTCGCTAGATTCCTTTGTTCTTAAAATGATATTGCTTGATTGCCAATAAAAGAAATTGTAATACAAATATAACAAATAGATATGAATTGGGACCGGGGGAAGCAGGAGGGGAGGAATCACTAGCAAAACATCAAAAAATTGCATGAGATCGTTTTTCAAGGCTCACAATATTCACCTTCTTCAACAGCATCAGTTGATGTTTGTGGTGATTTTACTGACAGCTAAAAATCAAACAAAAAATTTACGTATCAGGGAAGAGAGTTAAAAAGAAGGGTAGGAGAAAGCACAAGTAAAGGAATAAGAGAGTTCCATAAAATAAAATTAAAATTAAAAAAAAAATTAAAAAGCAAGTGCCAAAAAAGCAAAAAAGCAATTATAACTCTCTTAAATATAATAAGAAATTCATGACAATGGGCCCCAAGATAATATTTATGACTACCAAATAGAGCAAAAGACCTAAAGAAATGGATGAGAAATCCATACATCTATGCCTGTTATAGACGGACCCAGCTTGTCAGCAAGTGCAGCGAGGTGTTCCTTTGCATCCTGTGGTTTCAGCATCAAGATTACATCACTAAACTAGAATTCAATTTAAAAGTGTAAATGCGAAAAATTAGAACACTCATGAATATCTAAATGGATGATTATTGCTGACAAACCCAAAATTTTAAATATATATACATATATATGGAAGAATAAATAATAATGATAATACGAGAGAGAGGAAGCAAGATCATTATTAAAACATTATTGCAAGCTCAAAATGAAAGAAATAGAGTCGAGTTTAAACACTTCAAAACATGAGGGCGAGTGCTCTTCAACAGGTAGACAATGATGCAAATTGTTGAATGTCCCAGAATTAATAATTTGCAGTGGACCAAGAAATCTTAAAATATATTTCAATTTCATGGCAACGGCTGCTTGCATGTCAGCTTTAGAAGACATGCCAGAAATTTAGTTTCTTGTTCATGCTTTTCTTGTAGAACAAGCAGTATCTGAAGTGCTGTGATATATTATTTGGTAATACATTTGATTATACAAATGTTACAATATTTGTGTTTGTTTTTCTTGGACTGTCAGTCAAAACTTATAGACATTCAAATAGGTATGTGTATATTAGGGAATTTGGGAAGACTAAGAGGTCTAAAAGAATGAATTAGTTTCTTTCAAGATACTCGGATTCTCTCTTACATGACCCCAATAAAATGAAAGGCTTATAGCCTTAGAACAAAACATTAGATTTCCATTAAAAATGTGTCTTGTTCAGTTGGGGTGGCCGAATGGCTGCTGTGTACTACCTCTAGAGAAAATTCAATCCCATTCAAGCAGAACAAGATAGTTAGAGCAGAATGATATGCAGAAATTTCTGCTCCAGCAGCTCAAACTGTTTCATAGTTTAAGTTATGATTTTGAGCCCTTTTTTGTCCTTGTTCTTCCCAGGTTAGCCTCAGTCTTATGGGGTATTTATAGTCACAATTAGAGCCTTTTAGGGTCTGTTTGGTTTAGGGTTTAGGTTTGTGGGGTGAGAAAGGGTGTGTTTAAGTTTCTCTATTGAGTGCTTCCATGGGAAAAGAGAGATTATCCTGTGTGAGGGAGACCCAAAACGTTCTTTGTTGTTATCTTCTTTTATGCTCCCTTTGGATGATTTATTTGGATAATTATGGCCCGTGGATGTGGCCCAACTTGGGGTGAACCATGTAAATTGGTGTTCATTTTGTCTATGATCTATTTTGTTCTTAGGCACGGCCCACAGGAGCTTAGATTTGGAATTCCCTAACAATTCCAAGTAGGTGGACTCATCGCACATGCATTTCTATGGCCATCCATAACTTGTCAAATCTATTTCAAGCTTCAATAATTGTAAGCAAGTACTTCATGTTACTTATTTGTTTGTTTCACCACAGTTAAACCCAAAATTAAATGAGAGGGGGGGGAGGAAGGTTACCTCATCAAGGTAATCGGCATCAAGACCACCAGAGTCATTGACATTGCCAAACATAAATCCAAGAAATCGACTACCCCTGCCAGCCTCCTCATATTCTTCCTCATCATCTACCAAAACAAAAAAATTTGAGATCACACTTGCTATGCAAAACTATAAGCAATAGCAAATAAGACTTGAACTACAAAGGTCAAAAAAATTAAAATTGCAACTGTGTATTTTATAAATTCACAACATTACAGACAAGGAAAAATTGAGATATCCAAATAAAAGGCAGGAAAACTTGCCAATATCTTTACAAAGGGGGGTGTCTAGCTCTTTCTTCCATTTACTCATAGACAAGTTTGGTGCATCAGCTTGAGAGGGGAGAATTGGAATATATAACTATAACTTTGTTAATATTTGTAATTGTGTGTGCACTCAAAGTGCTATCATTGAAGCAAGCATGGAGAGAGTAGTTAACCTTTCTCATTAGAAGGAAACACCACACCACGCAATTCAATGTACCAGCAATATACATAGCACACAAAGTTGTATAACTCGAAAGGAAATAATACTTTACTGAATGAATCAATAAAAGGCACCAACGACCGTGTACATACAGCCAAAAAGAACAGAAACACAACTAAGAAAAACTTAGAACTTGGAATGAGAAAAAAAAAATTCCCTAGGATCAACAGCCAGTACCAGTAAGTCGTTACCCCCCTGCTCTAGTCCAAGGCAATTTTTTATTCCTTACAACTCTGAGTTCAACCTTTTTTAACATAACAAAGAGCGAGCAAAAAAATGCATTTTGAGTTAAACATCCAACTTACCTTCATCCCTTCCATCTTGGGAACCACCATCTGAATCATGGCCCATGTTGTAACAGCTCTGCAATAACCCTAAAGAAATTCAAAATCTTGAAATTAGATTATAAATTTATAGCAGCCATTGCCCAACCTATTCCACTATCACCAACCACCACACCCACCACCCAATTGAACCACCACGTCAAACCCAATTGAACCACCACTGTCAAACCAAATAGAACCTCCACATCAAACACAGTCGAACCCAATTGAAGGAGATGAAGATCTGCGACTCCGAAGGGGAAAATAGAGAGAGAGCCAAGAATAGAGAACTAGTGAGAGGAGTGGGAACCAGAGAAGTTGGGAGGGAGATAGAGAAACGGAGAGAACCCAAAAAAAAAAAGATGAGAGAAGGAGAGAGAAAAACAGAGGATATGTGATTTGGGTGGGTTTTGGAGAGACAGGGAAAAGAAGGTGGGGGACGGACTGGGAAGGAGGGTTATTTTTTTGTAATTTTCTTTTCTTTTGCTTTTTTGTTTTTTTGTTTTTTGTTTTTTGCCAAAATTTCTTTTCTTTTGCTAAGGCGAGGTGTTGAGGTTGTTTCTTTTTAATTTTTTAAAATAATTCTAGTTTTATTATTATTTTACATTGGAATTTTTTTAAAATTTTTTAAATTTTTTTAATTTAGATGAGACTATGGTGATTTTATTTGGGATCCGGATTCTCTACTATGATTTTTTCTGTAGTGATCAACTTGACTTTCGTCCTACACATACCACCTCATTAAAATTTAATCTAAGGGATTTAAACTGAACACATCATAGTCTGTTTTTCTCTCGTTTTCATTTTGTCTCCCACTCCTCTCATTCATCCATTCTCCTCTCAAACGTCATCGTTGTTAGTTTCATCAAAAACAGGCAAAGGCAAAGAGAATTGAGTCTTGGAGTGTTCTTTTATATAGAACGTAGAACTTTTTTTTGACGAATGGGCAGTAGTACTTGGAGTCACGTTTGATTTGGTCTAAGGAGGTTTTAGGTTTTAATTTTACTCAACAGACCAATTAAATTCTACAAGTTTTGGCACGTTTAGTTTTAATTACAAAATAACAGAATTAAGTAATACAACTAGTTAACAATATTAATGAATTGGAGAAAATGTTTAAGACGTTGATAAAATTACAAAGATATGGGAATTTGCTTCCAACGAACATATGGGAATTTGCTTCCAACCAAAAAGGCATTACATTAAATCTCCCCATGAAATCCCAGCAACTGGACAACCAACCAACAATCTTGGAACCTTCAACTTTTCATAGTTGACAAAAACCTCAATTTCAATTCATTCAAAGCATTTGTGAGTCACTTGCACAGTAATAGAGAGTTTGAATCTTTGTATGAGAGAGTATTCAATACAATCGTGATTCGCTAGGGTCTTATGATTTGAAGTGCTACAATCGTAAAGACATGATCATTGTATTTTGAGAGACAAGTGCCGATCAACCATGAGCACCATAGTGGGGTGTAAATTATCTTAAGGACAGAGTGTCGAGCACTTGCCTCGACCAATTTTCAATGTTTCTAATCCATTTTTCATGTACATTTATCTTCTTCTTCTTCTTCTTTTTATCACAGATCCTACGTATTGGAAAAATGTTTCTAATTCATTTTTCAAGCACTTGCCGATCCATTTTTTATAAAATATAGCATTAATTTTCACACCTCGAAACCCAGTCATGTGACAGCAGCGTATGTCAGAAGGACCGCGAGACCATCACCCCAAATCACTCGAGCGTCGTACCCTTTAGTATCGCCAAAACATGTTCAACCCCTTTAAATAGTTAAATCGAGTTGGATTGGAGTTTTATTAACTCATTTAGTTTACATGCCCGGTTAAGCAATTATAAACCACAATCGAGAAATACTTGCTTGGCCTAACAATTGTATGATTAGATATTGGATCTTAGCGCACCTTCCTTTGCAACACATCCAGTAAATTTACATGTACACAAAAAATAAAGCAGTAGGAAAAATAAGTCAAAAGCAAAGTATTTACCATACTATGAACTCGCTCAATTAACAGCATAAAGATTTACCCAACAATTATTTGCATAATAACTTGGTATGACCAAAACTTGTGTCTGCCTGAAGCTGACGGGACTTCCATTAACCACCTCGATGAAATGGACAACTACACAGGTGGCCTTGATGGTTCCCTCACGTGCACTTGCTTGCATAAAGCTGTTGTACATTACAGAGTAGAGGAAGTTCTGGACTTGTGAATCTTCTCGTCTTCAGATGTTGGAGGCAACGAGGACGATGAGACCACTGCACGATACGAGGAAGAAGCAAGTTGGGCCAAGGCTGGAACAGCCCCACCTGTTGATTTTCCAGAAGGCATTAAATAACAGCTCTATTAGAGGTTTGCAGAATTGTAAAACAAGATCCAAGATTTACACGCATCGAGTGTTGCCCTGGCGCAGTGCCAGACAGTGAATACAAAAATGACGACTAACGGATCTAAAAGCTGAAAGCTCCATCTCAAAGTTGACACCAGCGACAAGCACTAATTTCGAAACTATGCTGTGATCACCATTATAAAGCTCCATAAATTTTAGTGTGTTTCATAAGTTTATGGATTTTGATTCGGCATATTTCATTGAGCAAAACATGTCAGAGACTGTCAATCAATGGTATCAGCACATGTTGGTTCGGATTTCAGCTACAACTCATACCTTAGGCTGTTAAGTAACTTAGATGACTTAGACTTGATTGGGCTTGTTCACTTGGTTATCATGTTCAATGAAAGCTAGTAACATGTGTCGATTGCTATCACTACAATGTCATACTCAGTTCATTTAATCTATTTTATCTAATCATTCTCAGTCTTTTGTATCCCAAGATTTTCAGTTCAATCATTCACATTTACTCTTTCTTTTCATCTTGTTATTATTTCTTAAATTATATGCTAATTAACTTAATTTATTATATACAATTCGGATTTTTCATCTGTTATAATTTACAGCCTGACTAAGTTAACTTTAATTAGTTTATTTCTCCAACAAAATTACTATCACTAGACATTAGCAAAAGTAGGTAAAAGCTAATCAAATAGCCCACATTGATGATCTTAGATAATATAACAAAACAATCACTGACCTGCCAAACCTGCACAAGCTGAAGAGAATACAATCACAGGAGGAGCCTACAGTTTCAAAAGGAAGACTTATGTCATTCACAATCTTTTTAAGAGTAAGAAAAGAAAAATTTAGCACATACAAATAACGCAACAAAGCAAGTTCAGGAACAACCCAAAACCTCTAAAGTTTTAGGAACATAGATTGAAAAGTGTACATATGCAGAGACACAAACACATGCAGATGAGTAACCAAAATAAATTGCAAAAATGCAACCCATGAAAAACCAAATGTTCAAATATAGGCAAGGCATAGTGTAATTTAATTTTTTTCCTATCAACCAGATTAAATTTTCATCATGTGTCATGCATTGGCTATTTGTTTCATCAAATATCTAGACCAGTCACACAACGAGAATGTAATATGCGGGCCATTTGGTTACACACCAAAACTATTTTCTATTTCAGAAAACATGTGTTGCCTTTAGAAAATGAGAAAGAAAAAAATGTTTTTAAATTCCAAATTGGAGAAGCTCTATTCGATGGGAGGAGTTTGCCACCGAACAAAAACAGTTTTTAAAATGGAAAACACTTCTCAAATTTAATATTAAAAAAGTTTTCATTTATTTTTTTAAACAAGCATATTAGAATATAAAGAGATGTCCAAGATATCAATAGAACAAATCGAATGAAATATAATCTTGAAATATGTCTATAAATAAAAACATATAATCCTGAAACATTTAAGAGCCCAAATTTTTTCTTTTTAAGAAACAAATATTTTATTGCAAAAGCCAACAGTGTACAATGTCAAGCAGGGGCAAGAAATCCACCAACCAAAAAGTTCAACAGAACCTTTCTAGATAACCAGAAAATAACTCTGGCCTACCATGTACAGAATTACCAATACAGGGCTACATGTACATCACATCATTTGGGATGGCCTCCTTGTTCAACAGCCAAACTCTTTTGTTTTTTTGGTTAAGAGTTCAACAGCCTAACTCCACATATAATATTAAGTCAGCCCACAAATTTGGCACGAAACGCAACTAACACAATGTAAAATTTTCATTTTCACATTAATATCCCATCTCATAACTACAATATGGTATTTATACAAACCAGAATAAGTCTTGGTCCCAAAGGTCAAGCTTCTTTCCATGTTATGAACCCAAACAAGGAAATTAGTACCCACCATTTTACAATCCTGAGTTTTGTTCAAATTCAAAGTTTATTTTCTCCATCAAAATACACTGATACTGACATTTTCATCCTTAGGGATAAGAAGCAGGGTATTTTGAAAATAGTAAAAGAATTGAAGAACTTACACCAATGAAAAAATGTAACCACATAGGTCCTTTTACCCATCTCCGAACAACAGGCATCACTGCACCAAGAAAAAAATAACGAAGATAGAATTAGATATTAATATTTTCATAAACCTTTCTGCCAATACCTCAAAACAAAAATTGCATTGGCTCATGAAAGGTAGAAACAGAAGTTCACAAGAATGCATGCATGTATGCATAAACACAGTCATTTGACCAAAAACAAAAGCATAAACACAGACATGTATGTATATTGTTGATTGTCAATAACATCTTATGACATGCACACGCCATGGCAATGTACAAAGGGATTAAGATACTTGAAGCAAATTCATTTTTCATAGCTAAGGAGGGAAATATTTTAGGAGAGAGCTGAATCATAAAATTCGTTTTGTCATGCCTGAAAACCAGGATTGGTGACTAAGTGGAGGATTCCATAAGATGCACATTTCACTGTCTCACAATTATTTTCTAGGCCCTAATAGTAATATGTATGGGTTCAGGTGCCCCAATCATACATAAAATAAGCATGAAAAGACAACCCACATTTTTATGGAACAAAGTTTGCAAACATATTCTAAGCCCTAATAGTAATATGTATGGGCTAGGGTTCCAGTTACTTCTTTTCAGTTTCCTATTCCAATTAGGATTTGGTTCACTTTCCTGACTTTGGTTTAGTTTTCCTTTTCAGTCAAGTTTATGCTAGGGTTTGATGGCTATATAAGCTTCTTTTCGGTCTCTTTGCCCCAGAACTCAATCATATTCATTCCAACTTGTATTCTGTTGCTTTATCCACCTATTCTCTGTACAGTTTATCGCTGGGTTCCGTCTAAACTATTATTTTGTCCTATTCTACCTGCTGGACAACCGCTAATAGCCGCTGCCCTGTATCACTCTGTCTTTGCAAACATATTCTTTCTTAACCACATCTCAGAATACAGGGATAGGCAATTTGAAAAATTTGCGAATATACATTCCACACTAGGATAAAAGGGACTAAGTGTCCAGTCAGACCCCACATCCTGAGTTTGTGAAAAGCCCACTGGTCATATGAAAACGGGAAGCCGCAAACATAAGTTTTGACTTGCACTATTACTAGGTATCTACTTGTCTAAATACCTTCAATCACAACTAACCCACTACCTGAGGCACACTAGCTTCAACCAAGTATTGCATTTGATTTCAAGTCCAAATGTTAGACACTGCTATGGGTATTTTGGTTCTATCCTTAAATCTACTATAGTAGCACTTAGCACCTCTAAGGGAAGAAATGTCACCTCCAGGAGGGGAGAAGATCTTAACTACCAAGAGGTGATACAAATATGCACTCTCAACACAATACCAATAGTGCACTCCTTGTTTATGTGCCAAAATTCACATTTGGAGGTGGGTTTTGCAACTTGCCATTGAAGCCTGACTCCAGGATTAATCCCTTAAATTCTAATGTATTCCTAGCATAAGTTAAGGAAATTATGTAAAACAACACTGGCGAAGTTCCGTTTGTCTTTTGGGCACACTAAAACTATGCAACCTACATAAATAACAGTTCTCAAACCGTTCTACCCTTATATCAATCATGGACCTTTTATCCCCCCACAATCAAAGCACCAGCAAGACAAACATCATATCAATGTCATAATCAAGCATATAGTGACATCCAGCTCCCTTATGTATTTAAAGTACATATTCAAAATAACATAACACCATTACAATAAGAAATCTTATTTGCATATTAAACTAGTTCTTGAGTTGGGATCACCACTCAAAAATTACATACATTTGAGGCTTCAAAACAAACTGGCTTGTCAAATAACAGGGTCAAACAGGCACCCCAACCAAACAAAGAAAACTTTTTCCAAAGTAGACTACCACCTACGCTCTATTGCCATAACTATCACACCCCAGAACTGGTGTTGGTGACTTCATGGAGAATTCCAAGATAATTATGGACATTTGCATTACTTCACAATTATTATCTAGGCCCTAATATGTATTGATGAAGTATGAATCAAAGTTTTTGGGTCCAGTTGCACCAATCACACACCTTCATATTAACTAAAATTTATACAGGGATATTACACCCTTTTGTTCAATGCTTTTGGAAGAGCTGAATGCATATTACAATACAAACAATGGCCATAAGATGACGAGCTACTATGCAATCAAACAATTCAGAAAGAAATTAAAAACAGCAGAAATTTTTATTGAAAATGGAGGAAAAGTAGAAAAGTAACGAAAGGAGGACCAGGACTCCATCTTGTGCTTACAGAATAATCAAAGAAAACACTGCCAACATCAAGGTAAGAAGAGAAAATATATATATTTACAAAACTCCACTTGGGGGAATAAGAGAAGATGTTTCACATATGTTATGGAAAAAATAAATAAACACCCTAAAAATTTTAGAAAATGAACAAACGACAGATGCCTACAAATTCTTAGACACTGAAGCCTAAGAAGAGCCCAAAAAGCTAACTCTATTCTACAACTCAAAGCATTTAAGAATGTCATCATGCCAAAGGACATAAATAACAGTTTAGAACAAGCGGTAATAACCATACACCAAGAACGCCATAGGATGAAAGTAGAAAATCTTAATAAAACTGAATAAAGAAGACGAAAAATAGATTACCATGGTTGAATCCATAAAAAGCACTTGCTGTGCCACCAACCGCAGAGCCAATCTGTACCATGACACAATCACCACACAAGATCATCAGTCCAAATTTCACTTACCAACTAAATTTCCCAATATATGTATGCGGCTGGTAAGATAAGAAAAGAAGAGAACAATACCATAGAAAAGCTATCCCTAATAAGAGGTGGAACGGTCCACCCGCTAGTTTCCATCTCCTTGGAAAGAGGACCAGCACAATGATGGCATCTCATGCTAGTTGTAGGTTTGGAATCAGCCATGCCTCTCTCTATCTGAGTAAATTCTCTATAAAACCCTTTGAACAGTGCACTTTGTGGCACCAGATCTCCAAAATGAAAGCCTGTAAAAGAACTTGTGTCAGCTAAGAAATTTGATCACTCAATTCAATTTCAGCTTATACAGAAATTGGTATGGCTAAGATTTATATTCAATACAATCAAGAATATGCAGGGACGAAAAGATTAAGCAATTTACAGTACAAGCATGCAATTGGTTTATATAATTTGTTCATACTTCAACTTTTTCCGGTTTATGCAAAAGAATATAGTATCTTTCAGTGAGAATATAACGGAGAAGGAAAAACAGAGCTTAAGCAAGATGATCCTATGCCATTTGAATACGCAAAGTTTGAGAAAGAACAGTGAATCACCAAAAAAAAAAATTAACAAGGATAAGAAGGAAAACGAAAAATTACCCAAAGTAGCGAGCCAGAGGAAAGAGAGACAGAGAGAGTCGCAGAGATGAGAGCCTGAGGATGGTGTGACGCCGGACTGATGGTGTGCGCCTCTGCGGTTAGGGTTCGAGTCTTTGAGAGACACGGACGGAGAGATGAAAGAGAGACAGGAGATGGACGGCGACAGGACCAATTTTTTAATTTTTATTTTGAAATCTTTTTGAAAGAGACAAACGGAGCCGGAGAGTCATTTTGAAGGAGACGCAGAGACATGGATATCAAAAGGACGTTGCGCCAACGAAAGAAATTGGCGGAAAGCACCATTTTCTTCAATCCGTATGATTTTTCAACCTCTCGAGTTGTTCTTGCTGCTAGTTGTGTTGGTTAGAGAAATTTCGAGTTTTGGAGGGATGAACTGACGGAATTTTGAGGAGATGAATAGTAACATTCGTAAAGGAACTTGTAACGTGAGACAGTTTTGCTACTTTGAGACGTTTTCACACATAATCGTACATAATTAAGCCTTTAAAATACTAATAAATTGCCTACCACATAAATACTTCAATATTTGACGCTATGCGGATCCTCGGACATATATGATATGGAATAAAGATGTAATACGCTACTTATGGATGTAACGATAATTAACATCACTACGGTCGGACTATCGAACCCTTTAGGCCATCTCTAACCATAAAATGTATATTTAATTGGAATTTTAATAGATTGTAACTATCGAACCCTTTAGGCCATCTCTAACCATAAAATGTGCATTTAATTGAGATTTTAATATATTGTAATTACAGGATTTTAATATTAGGAAAGTGGCGCGGGTATGGGTTTGGGGGTTGGAGCTTGTTGTGGTGGTCATGGGGAATGGGGCGGGGGAGAAGAAATTGGTAGAGGGAGAGCGCAAAGGAAAAGAGAGAGAGAGAGAGTTTTTTTTTTTTTTTTTTTGGGTATTAGATATTTATTCAAAAACTCATTTTAGCATGACATATTATACAAAAACTCATATATGTAGCACCTATTTGGAGAGAAAAACTCAAAACTAGCCACTAGCCGCTTGTCATTTTATAATTGGTTCTTAATGTGTTAAAATAAGAATCAATTAGAAAATAACAAAAATGGCTAGTTTTGGATTTTTCACTCCAAATAGGCTCTATATGGGCTTTTGTTGTATATTATGTCATGTTAAATTTGGTTTAGTAGTGCTCTTAATGTATTCGCTGCATCAACTTTCTTAACCAGATCAGCTTATTTAAGAAAGATGTAAATTTTGAAGATTAAAATCCGTAAGGGGAGGAAATGAGGCATGTAGAAGGATATTGTTCTTAATTGGTACAGTCCAGATAGAAAAAAAGAAAAGAGCACGAAGAAGAAGAAAGGGAGTAGAAATACAAGAAGTCTGGTAACAATCTGAGATTTGAAGCACCATAGTGGCCTTTGAAAGTTCTGGTCTGGTCCCCTACTATGGCTAATGACATAGTGCATTTTGCTTTCTCTGTTTTTCAACTTTTTCTTATTTTTGATGCCGCAAATGGGAAAACCCATCGCCATAACTTTGTGGTGTGTCTCTCTCTCTCTCTCTCTCTCTCTCTCTCTCTCTCTCTCTCTCTACAATCATGTTTGTAAATTGCACGCCCTTTTGCAGGTTAAGTCATCTTCTTATACTCGACTATGTAGCACTAAAGACATCTTGACTGTGAATGGGCAATTTCCAGGGCCAAGTTTGAAAGCTCATAGAGGAGATAAAATGATCATTAAGGTCTATAACAAGGCAAACTACAATATCACTTTTCATTGGTAGGTGGCTTACTTGAGCAATTTTATAAATATACATGTTTTGCCAACGAGGTCTAGCCCAGTGCAAATTGGCCTTAATTTGTAAACCAGCGGTCTTACATTGTTGAACCCCATAACACTTTGTAGTGTGTCTGTGTGTGAGCAATCCCCATTCTCTTTGTAATTTTAGGCTATCGCTTGCATTCAAAAATAAATAAATATACATGTTATGATGATCAATTTGATTAGAATGTACATTCAATTTGCAGGCATGGAGTTAAGCAGCCAAGAAATCCCTGGTCAGATGGACCTGAGTATATTACACAGTGCCCGATTAGGCCAGGAAACAAGTACACTTACAAAATTGAGTTTACAACAGAAGAAGGAACAATGTGGTGGCATGCACACAGTGGATGGGCAAGAGCAACAGTTCATGGTGCCATTTTGGTCTATCCAAAGCCTGGTTCTCACTATCCCTTCTCCAAACCCTATGCAGAGGTTCCAATCATACTCGGTACGTAGGAAGATAATTACAATTAAACCCTCAAAGTTGTGACAATAATATGCTTGCTGTTAATTAATTTGGCTCCATTTGGAAAGGGGGATGTCAAATCTGGAGATTTTGATTATATCTTGTTTACATGGAAAGAAATATGTATGTATAGAAGAAGAAATCCATCAACTTCAAATCATTCATTGTATATACCAAGTGATATTGAATTCATAGTATGTATATTGCGTTGTATTGTATGTAGTAATTTGAAATACATTATATTTATGTATTTTTATGACTTTTCCCAAAAAGACTATATCTTATTTGCCAAATTCTTTTTCTATCCAAATCAACCTCATTTCTTTTGATGTTGGATAGGCTTACTTTAAAAGGAATTTTTTAAATAATTTTTTTCGGGGAATCCATAATACACACAGATTGACATAGATAGTACTCCGAAAACATTATTAAAAGTATGAGATAGCATTAACAAAAACGATGTGTCCATCGACACTACAAAACACTAAGGCTTTTGATAGCGTTTTCGAAACATTATTATCTAAAAATTTAGTCAATAACGTTTGCAAAGCATATGTATATGGCTTTCGCCACATATATTTTCAAAGCATCAAGGCTTTCTTCAGTAACCCTAATAATCTTCTTGTTGTATAGGTGAATGGTGGAAGAAAAATGTAATGGAGATACCAAGAAATGCAAATATAACAGGAGGAGAGCCTATATTGTCAGATGCATATACCATAAATGGGAAACCAGGCCATCTCTATCCATGCTCCAAATCAGGTATATCCAAACTCATCAGGAAATCCATATACATAGATAGTTTTAAAAAAGAAAAAACAATTAAATTTGAACTACTTAATTACAAATACATATATGTATATGTCTTATTTTATTTTTATTTTTCACAAGGCAATATTCTAAACTATTTTAATGTACGGGAAGGGGGTTCGAACTCAGATGCAAGTGGACGAACACACTGCCTTGGCTAACTATCCTAACACACCGTTTGCATGGGTTAAGTATTAATTGATAACATTATAATGTAACATGTATGCACGCAGGGATTTTCGAAATGACAGTGGAGCATGGAAAAACCTATCTGCTTCGGATAATTAGCGCAGTAATGGATGAAGAGCTTTTCTTTGGCATAGCAAACCACAAAATGATATTGGTAGGAAGAGACGGATCCTACACAAAACAAATTGAGACCTCTTACATTATGATAGCTCCTGGCCAGTCCATGGATGTTTTATTACAAGCAAACAAACCTCCAAGCTTCTATTTCATGGCTGCAAGAGCATATTCAAGTGCCATTGGAGCTGGTTTTGACAAAACCATGACAACGGCCATTATCAAATACCAAGCTTCATACCATGAACCTCCCGAATTCCCTCATTATAAATTTCCACATCTGCCCCCTTATGATAGAACACAAGCATCAACTGACTTCACCAAGAGAATCAGGAGCCTTGCAACAAAAGATCACCCAACCAACGTCCCATTACATGTAAACACCCACCTCTTCTTCACCATTTCAGTAAACCTCCTTAATTGTAGTAACAAACCTTGCACTGGTCCTTTTGGTAAAAGATTTGCTGCCAGTGTGAACAACATAAGCTTTGTCGCACCATCCATCGACATACTTCGAGCTTACTACCATAAGATCCCGGGAGTTTTCGAGAAAGATTTTCCCAAAAAACCCCCAAAGGAATTTAATTATACCGGTGAAGATCTTCCTGAGAACCTGTTGACGCCTTCCTACTGCACGAAGGTGGTGGTTTTGGAGTACAATGCAAGTGTTGAGCTGGTTTTGCAAGGAACTAATGTCCTAGCAAGTGATAACCATCCTGTGCATTTGCATGGATATAACTTTTATGTTGTTGGCTGGGGCTTTGGAAACTTCAATCCCAAGAAAGACCCTTTGAATTATAACCTTGTTGATCCCCCAGAGGAGAATACAGTTGGGGTTCATAAGAATGGTTGGGTTGCAATCAGATTCAGAGCTGATAATCCAGGTCAACAATCCATTTTTTATTATACTAAATCTTCATAAAATTCATATATAACTTTGTTTATGATCTTCATTAAAATTTCAAAAATTCATATCTAATTATTTGTATGGTTGATGCAGGTGTGTGGTTGATGCATTGTCACATAGAGCGCCACCAAACATGGGGAATGACTGTGGTATTCCTAGTCAAAAATGGCAATAGTCCTCAAAATAAAATTCTACCACCACCTCACGATTTGCCTACTTGTTGAGGGGAGCACATCCTCTTGTTATAACTGGATTTATATTTAGTGTAAGAAATATGAAAAACGTGAATTCAATATATGTATTGAGCTTAGAGCGCTCAAAATAAAACTTAATTTTGTAAGTCATATTCATGATGCTAACAATTTTGTGTTGCTCAAGCAAGAGTGTACGTTTATATTAATTGCTCATGTTTTGTGTCATATCGATCGACTTACTTTTTCAGCAAGGAGGTACTCAAGGAAAATTGGATGAATACATTATCTGTCTTAGTCCAATAGGCTTCCATCCTTGTTCTCTTTGGTGGTATCTTTTCTGGAATGAAGAGTCTGTTTGCCCTCCTCTCTCTTGATTTTCCAGTTGTAGGCCTAGTTTTCCTCATCTCCTCCCCCACTACTCTTCAACCATTTCACCTCTCTCACCCTTTTTTTCCTCTCATACGTGTACTCACCCTCTATCAGTCCATTTCTCTCCCCCGTCCAGGAAAACTTAAACCCTAAAATCCTCCTCTTTCTCTAGAATTTTCTTGGTTGTTTACTTGTTTGTTGTTGTTGTACTTTTTCCCCTACAACCCATCCTCATATCTGAGATCATGTTATGGAGGTGTGGGCTTTGTAGTTTAATGGTCCATTTGGACCAATACCTGCTCATGGATCGCTTGAGCATGATGAATGTTGGTGGCTTCCTTCTCCAATCCCACGCTTTACAGATCCCCTTTGATGGTTCCCTTGAACCTTCTTCTTCTTCTTCTTCCTCTAGCTGCAGTGGCGACGACTGCTTGTTGTTTCTAGGGTTTGATATTCTAGGGTTTTTGTGTTTTGGGGGTTACTATTAGACCATTACTCGAGTACTTATTGTCCCCTTTTGATTTTTTACTTTTCCAGAGTTATTATCCGTATAAAGAATTTAGTATTTTCTCGTTTAATACTTGTATTATACACGTACGTATGCATTTTTCAATAATACTTCTATTTTTTGTACAGGTCTTAAAGGCTCGGTAAAATACAAGTTTTTTTAAAAAGCAAACATACAATACATATATTTTACACGCACGTACATATTTTTCATGTTCAATACATGTAGTGTTTACAAAGTTTTCAATAATACACATCAAATTTAAGTATTACACACATAATTTTCGCATATTATTGAATTCAAATAATATCTATTAAAATAAAATACTGTAAAATATTATATAGTGGCTGAACTTTTCAGTTGTAACTTGCCAAAAATATAATTTTTTTTTATAAATAGTACTACCGTGCGGCTATACTGGGCTTTTTAAAAATGTTTTTTAATAAATAGTATAGCCTAGCCGCGCGGCTATACCCCAGTTTTT
Organism: Prunus mume; assembly: GCF_029339155.1. Taxonomy (NCBI): domain Eukaryota; kingdom Viridiplantae; phylum Streptophyta; class Magnoliopsida; order Rosales; family Rosaceae; genus Prunus; species Prunus mume. The sequence goes on along the minus strand of NC_142699.1, from coordinate 2,478,311 downwards.
TAATTTTAAAAAAAATGAATGGTATAGCCGGGCGGCTATACTTAAATTACGTTATATTAAAAACGTATAGCCGGGCGGCTGTACTGGTATATACTCTTTAAATTATAATATATTAAAAGCGTATAGCCGCGGGGCTAAATGTTTTTAAATTAATAGTATCGCCGCACGGCTATACTAGTTTTTTTTTTTTATTATTTTAAAAAAATAATTTTTTTTTTAAGAGCAGCCTAGGTTCTAGGCGTTAGGCGGGTGCCATACTTTTTTTCTGAAGCCCATAGTCCACGAAGTCTACCAAGGCTTAATAAGGAAAGCCCAGCATTGTCAACGAGTGGGCAAGGATGCGACCGCTAAATCCAACTCCATCATAGGCCCCCACTACCAAGGCTTAACGGTCCAGAACAATTTTTTTATTTTTTATTTACCAAAATACTGTTTTTTAGGCCAACATAAATTTTATTTTAAAAGAGTACATTCAAGTTTTTAAAAGGGAGTTTCACTAATACACCCAAAATATGGACTGAAATTATAAAAAAACCCAACATGAAAAACACTTTAGAAACACACCCAAAACCCATTTATAAACACACCCAAAAAATATACAATTGTTGATTTTGGGTGTGTTTCTATGTTTTAAATAGTGTTGGGTTTTTTTTTATAAATTCATGTCTAGAATTGAGTTTATTTATAAATTTGTATTAAAGACTAAAAAGAAGGCATTGCCCCCTGATTTATACACCTTGTTCCATTTGCCCTATGAACTTTAATTTGGTATTGAGGCCCACTAATTTTTCAAAACGTGTTAATGTGCCTCCCATCAAGTTTGCGAATTCCTCTGTCAAATTCAGCTGCATTTTGGCCAACTCAAGGATTTGGTTTTACCAACTTAAAGCCTAATTGACATGATCAAATCTTCAATTCAAATCATATTCTAAATCAACAGAGAAAAAGTGAAACTAGGCCAAAAATGGGGATTTCATAGGTAAAAATGGTCTCTGAAGGGAAGAATGGGTCGAATTAATTAGAGTTTAAGTGGGTAAACTAAATCTTAACTTGAATGAACAAAAACACCCCCTAAATTTGACGAAGGAATTAACAAACTTGACGAAAGGGGCCACATTGATACGGTTTGAAACATTAGGAGGCTTAAAATCAAATTAAAAGTTGAGAAGACAAAGTGAAACAAGGTCTATATTTTAGGGGGCATTGCTAAAATTATCTCAAAAATTAAATATCTCTAGCACATTGGTTTTACATTCAATTTTTCGGTGATAAGTCATATAATTTCTTTATGGTAGAATATCAAAAGCCATATATTCCTTTTTTCATCTTTAGTTATATATGTTATCCATTAAAAGCTAACAATTTTTCTTTCAAGGAATTAGGCTATATGTATAATGTAGGACCCCTTTTCGGTTTTCGCCTACAGCCACTATAACCTCAAAGTGGGCCGTGTGTGCATATCATAATCAGCATGGAACTGATGGAATGGTACCCAAATTTCCCACTAAATGGGATCCACAACCTATAATATTGGACGTGAATGTCACATTCACAATCACATCCCTACGCATGCATGATTATTCATAACACTGGATTCATTGAGCAACTATAGTTGTGGCTGCAGTGCGGGCTATATAAATATATAGCATTTGTTGAGATTTCAAAGGGACGGACTCTTGACTCACAATTAGCTATATTGATATTGTTTCCAACTTAACCATCTATTTAGTAAGTGTGGGGTTTTATACATAAGGCCTCGATTTTATTATGAGTGAAACCATTTATTATATGCGCCTTTCTATTTTGTTAAGTTTCTGATGTGGGACTCATATATTCTTCAATAGTATCAATTGAGAAATTTTTCAAATGAGTTTATGTGAGGAACACTCCGCATTGTATTTTAATAATACGAAGCATTTACATTTTAAGTTTTTATTTGAAGATCATCTTTGTAAAAAAAAATCAATTGAATACAAAACCATTAACCACTTAATAAAATGGTTGTCATTTTAGTGTTTTCTTAGAGCATCATGCTCGCCTATTTAGTTGTCCACAACTTGATAAGAGCCTTGACTTGCACACATGTGGTTTCAAGTTTGAACTCCCCATAACACGTTGGTAGTGTCTAGTATGAAACCCCCTCTCTTTTGTAGTTTAGACTATCGCTTGTATTAAATATATATATAGTTGGCTAGCTTTGGTAGAGAGCAAGTAGTTGGCTTTGTTGGTTGCCAACTAAGTCAGTAATCATGTCTTATCCAACATAGCGGGGTCCCGGACATGCTTATTTTGTGCAACAAGCCAACGACCATAGCACACTGCTTGAAACTTGCAACTTGTATTGGTCCCCCTTCACTCCTACGTACTTGCCCATGACAGCCAGCAACCCGGAGCTCCATCCTTTATCCAAATCATTCATATTAATTATATTTCATGGCTCTAACTAACTCTCTAATTAAATTAATAATTAATTGTTCATGACTCTCGATAGCCCTTAATCTCTTGTGTCTACCTAATCCTTCACAAACAATACTTATAACAAATATTATACGTGCAGAAAGTGTGTGTGAAAAGAAAAGGAGCCAGTATAGAAAATGAGGGTCGTGCCGGCTTCAGGGAGTCGCTGGCAAGGATGGCCTTGGCCGATAAGTCATTGCTGGTGGTGGAGATATCTGCCCAACTCTAAATGATAAATGATAAAGAGATATGAATCTACATTATAGACACTTCAGTCCCACGGAATTGCACACTTAGGTTAGGTTAGTTGGCTATATGGCAATGTGCATGCGCTTTTGCACCTAAGTTCGATCCTCTCGTTCTACATTATAATAATTCAAAATATGATTTTGTTAAAAACAAAATCCAACGGAAATTTATTTCTTTTTTTCTTAATAAATCAGTGAAGTGGACAGCCCACAATTGAATCACGGGCCAACAACATTACCAATCTGTAAGAGCCCCAACAAAATTCATGAACTAAAAGACTCGAATGTAGTACTGGATAGTCCAAGGAGAGGAGTGAGAAATTATGGAAGCTGACCTGCCAACCACTGAACTTAAACAGCTTGAATCAATATCCAAATGCAATGATATATTCTTCCAATTTCTGTCATGGAGTGAATGGAAAGCAAAGGAAAACTACATCACATGTGATGCCTTTGCCGCCATTTTGTCACCGAACGTAGAATCCTCATTCATTGGCTTCAAATCTACTCTTTAATTTATCATGTAGCACTCACTTTAGCTGAGATCTCAATTCTTCATCAGTTCACAACACCTTGGACCAATTCGTTTTATTCCCTTGCACAATTATTCTCTGACTAGAAGGAAGTTAAAAGATTTGTCCAAAACAAAAAGAAGGAAGTTAAAAGAGAGATAGAGGTGGTGGAGGAAGTTTTCTCTCTCATCAAATCGTGAGGATTTATCTTTCCCTCTTTTATATATTCATAAATCAAGTACAAGGACCGTCAGTCACGAGAGTTAGAACAAATGCAGATAAATATGAGAGATTAATACAAATATGAAAACACAATAATTACTTAGAGTTAATCTATATATATAAAGTAAAAGGCAAAGAATTGTGAAACATTCAAAATACCAGAAAATGTCATTGGTTAATGCAAACATTAAGAATTGAAATTATTAATTAAATGAGGATAATATGATAAATTCACACTTTTCATATTAAAAAAATTAAAATTAAAAGAAAAATAAGATAATGGATCTTATTTTTATGGACCACAACTACCCATTATCTTTTTTTATTCTAAAATAAACTTAAATTTTTTATAAAAAAAACCTTGAAGACGTGTAGAGAGACTAGTCTATATAAGGAGGAATACATCAGCAACAAGCACACAAAGTATATCTCCACTAATAGCCACATAAGGCCAAATAAATTTCGACATAAAAGTCAATAGCTTGAACAAACCAGACATGAACCGCGGTGCTCCAAACTACAAATCTTTAAACTCTCACAAATATAAAACATAACTAAAACTAGACAACAAACAAACGCCACACTCACAAAGAATTATTGTAATTATTGTAACTTAAGAAACTGAAAGTAAATAATTCAACCACCTAGTCGTCATCGGGACAAACTGAAGTACCCAAAGAAAATAGATCCACCCAAAACATTGTTGTAGATTTGCTACAGAAACTCTAAATAAACAACCAAAGAAAAAGAGCAGCCGAACACCGACATGAGTGGGGGACAATCCACTCGCTCTCAAAGGCAAGGAGAGTCATAGACTAAACAAAAAGGGCACAAGCCTTTTGCAGCAAAAAACCCCACAATTCAATACCCACACATGTGTTTTAGTGTCTCCACTTGATTGAGTTGAGACTAATCATCTTTTCAATTGAGGAGACGTAGTATGTACTGGTCTTTATTAATTAATAATTAATAATTATATGACTATAAACTATTTAAGATATGAGGATTAAAAAATAAATGTCTCATGAATCTAACTTCTTTATATTACTTTATCTTTATCTATATTCCTTGAACTCATTGTTTAAGCATGTATAACTTTTAATAAGACAATTGCTATTAAACAATAAACTTGTCATTTGATTCAATAAATATCCTTAAAAAATTACATTAAATAATTGGCTTTTTAAGAATATTTCCAATAAGAAGACCCGAGGCGGATCCTACAACCATACATATTAAAAGTAATTTTGTATTTGAGGAGGAATGTCTTTTTTTTTTCTTTCTTGCCAATGTATTAGCTACCATATTAGTTTCATAAAAGATATGATAAATATAATGAGTTATTTTTTTTCTTCAAAAAGATAAAAAGTTTACAAAGAGCTCCTTAACTGATGAATCTTACAACCATACATATTAAAGGCTTTTTTGGGAGTGATTTTAGGTATACCAAAAAACACTTATATGTAAAATCACTTCTCTATATATAAAAAAAAATAAAAAAAACATTTTAAGTGGTTTTAAGTGATTATATGGAAAAACGCATTCCCTTCAGAAGTGATTCCGGCATATCCAGAATCACTCCCAAACAAGATCTAAAAGTAAGTCTGTAATATAAACATTCAAGAAAAAATTACTGAACCAAATACTGATATTTGAGGAGGAATGTTCTCTTTTGTCCAATGTACGTATCAGCTACCCCTTGCTTCACGAAACATATAATGAATAGTGACCCGTACGGTATATAGATGGAGCATTAAAAATTTCAATATTACATAGATGGTTCCACAAATTGCTCCATCCTGTCATGATAAGTTCAAACCCGCTTGAGCTTGTTGATTTAATATTTGCCCAATGGAAGGGACATGGTTAAGTCCGTCAAATCCAACCACATGGACATAGGTTAAGTCAGTGCGTCAATTTTTGCCGTCCAAGTTGTATCAAGTTATCTTCTTCCAATCGTACAAATCATTTAATTATCCTATCAACCTTTTGTCTTGATTATGAAAACAATGTAAACCACTCTCCATTTGCATATAAGTTAAGCGATTGTGGGACCTCTACAACCAGAAAACGTTGTACGCAAAATTAATTGCCTTAAGAATTTTAGTAGCATAGCATAACAATTAAGTATAAATAATTGATGGTTCTTTAAATCCGCGGGTCTTATCTTAGAAGTGGCCATGGTGATCCGACACGTGGTCACCTTTAATCCTTCGTGGTGAGAAATTATAGAATATTACGGTCATATAATCACCTGTAAGGACGAAGCTATAATTGTAAAAGTTGGGGGGCTGAAGTAGAAAATACAAGTACATAAAATACCTAAATATTTAATACTTACATGTTTAGAGCTAAATATCTCTAATTGAGTCATGTCTAATTTATTTTAGAGGAAATTTTAACTTAAATTCTAAGTTGTTTATAACAAATTCTATATATTATATAATATAATAGAGTAGTGATAAAAATATGGGGGGGCCAATGCCACTCTAGGTTTAGGAGTGGCTTTGCCACTGATCATGTGGTACATTTTATACACATGCATGAATAGATGCTAGAGTTTACTTCTCATTTTTGGGAATAATATCGATAAATATCCACTTATATTATAATATTTGTATAAAATGTATCATATGATAGTATTATCGTGGTATTCTATAATCACTTCCTCACAGTTAAATCTCCTAGCCAAAACGCACCTTGGAGTGGTCGAACATGAGCCTCCATAGATCCGTGGCAAGACCACCTCCGTATGCACCAAGCGAGTGGGCCGTTCCGAGGATGCCTTCGTAACAACGTGAGGTGGGTCATTGGTGTTGAGCATAACGGACGCCAACCCGTATGTCCAGCTAATAAATAAAATAATCGGTCGACGAGGGTTTGTCTCAGTTGTTATAGCTACGTGGAGGGTCTGAATCCACGTAGCGAGATACTAGTAGTTGACTCGGCTCAATCCGTCTCCTACGTCAAACACTAAATAATTTGATACCCATAATTCTGCATAGTTTCTTTCCATTAACGTACTATATATTATCATCATGTTCATGCCCGTATATATATTTTAGAGTGCATGGGGACCAATAAATTTGGATATAAGAAAAAAGAGCCCATAAGATTTGTCCACCACATGTAGACGTACGACAATATCTAATCATGGCTACAGAGGACATCGACGAAAAATGAGGCACGTCTAATGGACACTGACATGCATGATAATATATAATTTCACCTGTATACCACTATATATTTATCTTCCTTTCGTATAAGCATTTGAATAAGTACGTTTTATGTACGCTATTTCGGTTTTATGAATGAAATCCGTTTTTATAAAAAAAAGCCAGAGAGGAGAAAAATCATTAGACCAATATTGCTAAAATTCTTTTATATATTAAATATGCGATCTGCAGATAATGCACAAATGTTATGGACAAATTTAAATGCCCCTTCTGCACGCTTGGAATATCAACTAAAGAATTTGCAGTACCTTTCAGTACTCTTTTTTATGTTAGTGCTACGTATATAGATGGAGTACACTTATTTATATTATCCAATTAGATCCGGCATCCAAGAATAATTAGCCTCATGCCACAAGACAAAGTTCAAAGTTCAAAGTCACGAGGCTACATGCAAATTGCAACGCACGGCTGGCTCAAGAAAAAGCATTTGGAAATTATACAATATCATTTTTATTGCAATTTACTCATTCAGTTATTCAAAATATGTTAGTGAAAGCGGCTCGATACAAATTACGATATTTGTAAGTCCCACTTTGAATAATATCCCTTACCTAAAGGTCCACTAAACCTAACTAGATCCATTGACCTAGAGTGCATGATATATATGTATAATCTGTTGATCATATAATTTGTTTTTTTGTTTTCATTTTACGAAAATATTTTGCAAAAATAATTTTGGAAAATGTTGGTCCTATGTAGGTAGAGTCTCTGACAAGCAAATTGTTGGTAGCTTGTACAAAGGATAATGAGGACGATGGAATCTCGAGTGCAAGAATAAATGTTGTTAAGAAATTGAACTACGAGTCTCTCACACAATATTGATATTTTAATTACCGCTCAATGATTAAAAACTAATATTCTTTTACCAAATATAGACCGACTATAAATCTTGCACCGCATTGCTTTTAGCTTATACCATTGTTTGATTGGCATGCTGTTGAAAGATGGAGGTCTGGATCTGGACATGGTTCATGGGTGTGGACCCTACACCCACAGTAGATTCTTTTAACAATGCGCTAAAATGAAAATAGATTTATGTTTAAATGCTGATATGGAAAAGAAATTAAAGGCCTCAATCAAAATATATAGGAAGAGTCGTAGAGTTTCAATTAAGAAATGTTGTTGACAGAAGATGGCATCCTAATTTAATCAAGTTAAACATTTTCACCTAACACGTAATGGGGGAGTTAGAATTCTTAACATAGAAGGGTGAAGAGATTGAAAATTAGTTAGGGGCCAGGGCTATGACAGGCCTTATTGTGGCTCCGCTGCGCATGTTGCCCAACTCAATTTAATAAAGTTGGAGAGCCAACACTTCATTCATACCAAAGTACTCTAAATACATTAGTTTGGAGTATAGAGTATAGGAGGCGTAGATGACGTATTTTCTAATGCATGAAAATGATAATTTGAAATTTGTTAATCAATGAATTTTCGAAGAAAATAAGTTAAAAAGAGCCTCTTTAATGAAAATGATCTTACTCAGAAAACCGTTTAGGTTCTCTCAAGCTATGAGAGAGTAGAGAGAAATACATTGGGACGAGAATAGAAGAAGAAATCGCACACACACAATAAGTCTCTCATTGTAAGGAGGGGTATGCCAAGTGCATGACTTACCGTCATAGTTACGCTTTGGCATTGGCTTATAGGAGGATAAAGCTTCTCTCTCTCTCTCTCTCTCTCTCTCTCTCTCTCTCACGTGAGTTACTGAGTATGCCAAAACCGGCCCAATTGGCAAATCCCAAATTAAACCACCAGCACAAATCAACAGGCTCTCTCTCTCTCTCTCACGCACAACTTTAAACTTAACAGATTCACATGCATACCTCCTGAACATACTTTTTATGGCTTACAATGCAGAAGCAGAACCCCCAATCCTAAACCTATACTTACACGATCCAAAACGCAGAAGAGGCAGCACCTACTACATTTATGCATAGAAAAGGAGAAACCTTCACGGACTCATATAAGCTCTATAGTATATGGCTTCCAGCCTACCACCAAATAATTTAACAAAAATAGATTCTCTCTCTCTCTAAAATAGTGCTTGCCAACGTCAACCCCATTGCATTTAAGTCCTTCCCAATTGCCCATCACGGGCTACTAAAAAACAACGTGTTTTTAGTACTAGCATATTTCTTTTTCCCTTTTAATTCATCACCCATTTTTTATTTACTATATTATATATTATAATTTCATTAAATAATATACATTTATATATGTGTATATATATATATATGTATATATAACAGCCTACTGCAACCCAATGAGGCACAGGAGGCATTGAGGGAGGCAGCAAAAACAACTCTTTTGCTTCCTTTCCTCCCAAAGTTGCTTAACATCAATTCTAACTAACCCTTTCAAGGCCACAAACAATGGCCTCCTCTGCTCAAAACAGAGCACCCAAGCTCTCTGTTTTCTCTGTTTTCCTCTGCTCCTTTATGTTCCAACACTTATTCTTGTCACCTAATGCGAACCGGGTTTTTGCCCAATCCTCACCGGTTTTCGCCTGCAATGCGAGTGCGTCAAGCTTCGGGTTCTGCGACACGTCATTAGCGATCGATTTGAGGGTAGCGGACCTGGTGCAGAGGCTGACATTGCAAGAGAAAATTGGGTTCTTGGTGAACAGTGCAGGGAGCGTGAGCAGGCTTGGGATACCAAAGTATGAGTGGTGGTCTGAGGCTTTACATGGAGTGTCCAACGTTGGCCCCGGGACCAAGTTTACGAATGTGGTTCCGGGAGCTACCAGCTTCCCTCAGGTCATTTTGACTGCCGCTTCTTTCAATGCCTCTCTGTTTGAAGCCATTGGAAGGGTACGTAAACTAACTCTCTCACTACAACTGTCCTTAATCTTCTTCCCTATTATCGTCATCTTTGTTTTCAATCTGATGAGTATGCTTCACAGTTATAACAATTCAAAATAAGAGCAGAACAGAACAGAACAGAACAAAGTCTTCTCTCTCTCTCTCTCTCTCTCTCTCTCTCTCTGTGATGACATTGAGTTGTTGGGTTGTTTTTGCATATTCTGTTTCATTAATTTAGGTAAATTTGATGAGGTTGAAACAATAGTTGTTACCAGGGCAAATAATTTTGTGTGTGACTGGTTTTGTTGATTTTACTGGTTTAGTAGCCGTTCATTTTCAAAGTTGGATCAATCATGGATTTATTTGTCATGTTGAATCTTCACCATTTGGTGTCACTGTCATTCTAGACGTCACCAATAATCATTAACACTTATTTGTATTTATTAGTTTGTTTCTTGTTCTTGTGGTTGAGATGCATTACCAGTAAACATCACAGACTTCAATGGCACTAATAAATTAAAACAGAAATGTATATTCTCTAAAGTTGTCGACATTTTTTTATTTTGTTTTTCTAAGCTCCTATAATCCAAATCCATAAAAAAATAAAAGCACTTTTACAGCTTTTGAACAGAAAAGCATCTGTCAGCGGCTTGCCCATTGCCCTTAAGATATTTTGAAGTAGAAGCAAGTTGTAACAGTTGTTAAAACTTGGAGGTTAGTTTTCAATAATTATGATCATGAAAATGGTAGATTTTTGTTGGTAGAAATGATTGACTTGTGTTTGGGTGGTTTGGCCATACCTAATACCAATAGTAATAGTTGTTGAAAAAAGTTGATTTTTTAAGTCACAGATTCCCCAAGTACATAGACTTTTATGGCATTCCAGCTTGCAGATGAAGAAAAGAAAGTACAAGAGACATGATACTGATCGATTACCTGTGACATTAATCACTGCATATAACTTATCATATCTTTCCCCACAAAAAAAATAAAAATCTTCTGTTTTGAACATTACACGCGTGGAGCAGACGATGCGCGAAATAATTTAATTTAATGAAGCTCACTCACTAAAGCAGATACATTTTGTATGCTAATTAGCTTTCATAAGATTAGGTTATTGAGAAAGATCCAAATTTGGGAAAAGTCTTGGGAATAATGGAGCATAATTAAATCCCTTTTTTATTTTGTTATTTTTTTCTTTTTGAATCTGTCATCTTCTACTTTTCTTCCATCTCTCTCTGTCTTGTAACACCATAACTTGTATTGTATGGTTGCACGTGGTCCATGACAGAGATATTAGTTTCGTGCATAGAATGAAAAACAGCTTAATGTGTGTGTGCGCAGGTGGTCTCAACCGAGGCCAGAGCAATGTACAATGTGGGATTGGCAGGATTGACTTATTGGTCTCCAAACATTAACATATTTAGGGACCCCAGATGGGGAAGGGGCCAGGAGACTCCGGGAGAAGACCCGTTGCTGTCGAGCAAATACGGGTCGGGTTATGTTAGAGGCCTTCAGCAGACAGATGGTGGTGACAAAAATAAGCTCAAGGTTGCTGCATGTTGCAAACATTATACAGCTTATGATTTGGACAATTGGAAAGGGGTTGACAGATACCACTTTAATGCAGTGGTAAAGAAATTGGATTTTCCTAATGTGTGAATTCGACTAAGTAGTTGGTTTAAGTTGCGCACCATTTTCATTTATCTTGTGTTGCTTGTGATTAGGTAACAAAGCAAGATTTGGATGACACATTTCAACCACCATTCAAAAGCTGTGTTATAGATGGGAATGTTGCTAGTGTCATGTGTTCTTACAACCAGGTTAATGGGATACCAACCTGTGCAGATCCAGACCTTCTTGCCGGAGTCATCCGTGGCGAATGGAAGTTAAATGGGTATTTCCATTCTCTTCTAATTAAGTCTTTCTTATTAGATATGACTGATTATTCAGGATGATGATGGGAATATTGGATTGCTGCAGATACATAGTTACCGATTGTGATTCATTAGATGTATACTACAATACTCAACACTACACCAAGACACCAGAGGAAGCTGCAGCTAAGGCTTTATTGGCAGGTGAATTTGACATCCTACAAATTGGTCATTATTGCGTGTGATCACAGAGTTTACTTAAGGGACAAAGACTCATTATCTTCCATTAGAAAATTGAAAAATAAAATAATAAATAAATAAACAAAAAGATAAAGAAGAAATGGAGAAGGTGCTCTAAATTATACAAAAATCACCAATTTCACACCAAGTGTTATATTTTGGTATATCCAATGTCACAAAGTAACTATTTTAAGCATGACTAATCAGTTTTCTGTACTTGTTTGAATTTGGCAGGGTTGGATCTCAACTGTGGATCTTTCCTTGGAAAATATACAGAAGGTGCAGTGAAAGGAGGACTTGTGAATGAGGCAGCCATTGACAAGGCCATCTCAAACAATTTTGCCACATTGATGCGTCTAGGCTTCTTTGACGGTGATCCAAGCAAGCTACCCTACGGTAAGCTTGGTCCAAAGGATGTGTGTACCCCAGAGAACCAGGAGCTAGCCCGTGAGACCGCGAGGCAAGGGATAGTATTGCTCAAGAACAGTCCAGGATCACTGCCTCTGTCTCCCACGGCCATCAAATCCTTGGCAGTCATTGGTCCCAATGCCGATGTCACAAAGACAATGATCGGAAATTATGAAGGTACACAAAATTAATTCAGCCTTTTTTTGTATCAAACAACTGCATACGGTTGTTTCTGTTACACAATTTTAGTGGATTTTTTTGCAGGCATTCCATGCAAGTATACAAGTCCTTTGCAAGGCCTAAGTGCCTCAGTTGCAACAACTTATGTCCCTGGCTGCGCCAATGTGGCTTGTGGCACTGCCCAGGTAGATGATGCTAAGAAGGCAGCAGCCTCAGCTGATGCAACTGTGCTTGTAGTGGGTGCAGATCAATCAATAGAGGCAGAGAGTCGCGACAGGATTGACCTTCATCTTCCAGGACAGCAAACACTTTTAGTAACAGAAGTTGCAAAGGCATCCAAAGGCCCTGTAATCCTTGTCATAATGTCTGGAGGAGGGTTCGACATTTCATTCGCGAAAAATGATAGTAAAATTACAAGCATCCTATGGGTTGGTTACCCCGGAGAAGCTGGTGGAGCTGCCATAGCTGATGTGATTTTTGGTCATTATAATCCATGTAAGCTGTCTATAGTCTACTCTCTTTTCATGTTTCTTATTTCTTTTCAGGTTTACAATGTTAAGCATTTTTCCTATGATAGATGATTGGTATTAATTTCTTCCAGGTGGAAGACTACCTATGACATGGTATCCACAATCTTACGTAGACAAGGTACCAATGACAAACATGAACATGAGACCGGATGCTTCGAATGGTTACCCTGGCCGGACTTACAGATTCTACACTGGAGAAACCGTTTATTCGTTTGGAGATGGACTAGGCTACTCTGCGTTCAATCACAAACTAGTTCGAGCGCCTAAGCTCGTATCAATTCCCTTAGAGGAGGGCCATGTATGTCACTCATCAAGTTGCAAATCACTTGATGTTGTCCAAGAAAGATGTGAAAATTTAGCTTTTGACATCCATTTGGGGGTGAAGAACATGGGAAGCATGAGTGGAGGCCATACCGTTTTGTTGTTTTCGAGTCCTCCATCAGTGCACAACTCACCTCAGAAGCACCTGTTGGGTTTTGAGAAGGTGTTCCTGAGTGCTCAGAGAGAAGAATTGGTTAAGTTTAAGGTGGATGTTTGCAAGCATTTGAGTGTGGTTGATGAGCTTGGAAATAGGAAAGTTGCCTTGGGACATCATGTCCTTCATGTTGGCAGCTTGAAACACTCATTCAGCGTGGGGATTTGATATAAGTCTTCAACTTCTCCGCTGTGATTCTTTCTTTGGTTTTGTTTCCCGGAGGCAATTGGAATGGAGCATTTGAGCTTTGAATAAGTTGAGAGAATTGTTAAAATTTTCTCAACTCTTTGTTATAGCCAATTTGTTCAAAATCAAAAAATTAATCTAGAAATTAAAGTTGCCTTCAATTTTTCGTTCGTAACTTATATTTTCACATTCATCTTCAATACGCCCCCTTACAAGGGATCACCACTTAGTGCCACCTCATCCATGCCAAGTGGCACTAGTGTCCAATAAAAACAGGCCACACGTCCACACACTCCAGAATCAAGAACTTGAAAAACATAAAAATAAAAAAAAACTTGAAACGACTTTTTTTGTTGCCGAAGTTAGGAAGGAGGGCGGGGTTCTCTCACTATCCTCATGCTTGTGAGATTATAATTCCTTGTTTTTTCAATTTCAATGTTCACGCACAGTGAAAAGCAAATGCATAAAAGCACTATGATAAAATCTAGAAAAACACAACTAGTGTCACACTCTCCTCACATGGAGAATTACTCCATGTTCAGGTTCGATAAACAATCTCATAGCCGGGCAGTGCTGGTATGCAGGGGAGAGTGAGAAGCAAAACTTGGATAGAATAAGAGACAGAATCACCTTCAATTCTGTCATGGCTAAGTGTTGGCCAACAGATATTGCGAGCACCAACTCCAAATGGCATATAAGCCTGAGGAAACTTGCAACTTGCAAGGCCCAAGAACTCCGTGCTCAAATCTTTTCGGATTGAAGTCGAGGGCATCAGGCCCCCAGATATCAAGCAGTTGCTGCAGTATTGGGATTGGAATCTCAATGTTGGTTCCTTCGGGAATTTGAATGTTCTTGAGCTCAATATCTTCCAAGCCTCGTCTTACAACAATCAGTGATGGGGAGTACCGGCGCAAGGCTATACTCTTTTTATTAAAACATGCAGAGTATCGCCGCGCGGCTATACTATACTAGTTTTATTATTAAAAATCCGAGTATAGCCGGTCGGCTATACGATTTATTAAAACAGAACCCACCTAGCGCCTGCGCCCATTTTTGCCACGTGTAAAAAAAGTCCCGCCGTCCAGCTATACTATTTTTTAATAATAAAAAGGTAGTATAGCCGGGCGGCTCTACGTTTTTATTATTTAAACAATCCGAGTATACTACTTATAAAAAAGGGGGCCGCTGGCCCCTACGTCCATTTCGTTACGTGTCAAAAGTAGTATAGCCGTTCGGCTATACTATTGTTATTATAAAAAAATCTACGTATAGCCGCTCGGCGATACTATTTATTAAAATAAAAAGGGACCTGCCTGCCTCCTAGCGCCCATTTCGCATCGTGTAAAAATCGTATAGCCGGTCGGCTATACTATTTTTATAATAAAAACCGTGGTATGGCCACACGGCGATACTATTTAAGAGAAAAAAGGAGGACCGTTTAGCTCCAGCTGTCCACGTGTCAAAAAAGTATAGCCGCGACTCGTAGTATAGCCGCCCGGCTATATGATTTCATTGCTGTTTCTTCAATTTGGGCGGAAAGTCGGACTGAAAAGTGCACATTAGCGTTCTTCATAGTCTGCCGCCATTTTCTATTGTTTTTCGTTTTCCATCGGTCCAAACAAACCCTAGGTTTTCTTCTGAGAGTGGGAAAGTGAGGGAAAATGCCGAGAGAGATCATCACATTGCAGGTCGGACAATGCGGGAATCAGATCGGCATGGAGTTCTGGAAACAACTCTGTCTCGAGCATGGAATCAGCAAAGAAGGAATTCTCGAGGACTTTGCCACTCAGGTGATTCTTCATTCACTTCTTACTCTATATAATCTTACTCAGCTACTCTCTGTGTTTGGTTTGTGAGAAAATTAATGGAATTTGAAGTTGCCGTGCTAGGCTTAGTTGAAGTGTGATATTTTTTTTGGGGGGTTATGAATTGATGAATTAGTGAATTTAAAGTCGCCCACATTCTGTGTTTGGGAATGTAAGCGTTATGCATGATGAGGAATAGGAAATCGAATTTATAATTGTCTAAACTTATATGAGTCGTCATTGAGGCTCAGTGGAGAAATATATATTTTTTATCAGTTAGTATAATAAACAGTTACAATTGAGAATTTTCTGTTGATGGCTGACTGATAGATAAAGCATTTCCTTTCTTCGAATCGTTCTCCTTACTGAGATCTTTGAGGTGAATGTCCGGACTAAGTTGTGTTGATTTCCATCTTAGTACAAAGGTAGACTAAGAATTGGTGGTCTTCTGTTGTTTTGCACAACTGGCTAAAGTAATCAAACTTGCCAACAAGAAAAGCAATCAGGAGCAGTGCATTTTTTATCTGAATTGTGGCTGTAAGTGTCATCAGGCAGCAGGCAACATAGCAATTTTATCAAGTGCTGATCAGGAAATACATAATGAAAATAGGTATTCTTCAGTCCCGCTCTTGATTTAGATGTGTAATTATCTTTTGATTGAAATACTGCAGGGTGGAGATCGGAAAGATGTGTTTTTCTATCAAGCTGATGATCAACACTACATACCGCGAGCTTTGCTGATTGACCTGGAGCCAAGAGTAATTAATGGTATTCAAAACAGTGAATATCGAAATCTCTACAATCATGAAAATGTCTTTGTTTCAGATCATGGAGGTGGCGCAGGAAATAATTGGGCCAGTGGATATGATCAGGTTTGTATGTAGTCAGATGTTTAGAGACAAATCTCTGTAAATACTTTCCAGTTCCATAGTAATTTTATGATATTAAGGCTTTATGCTTTAGCTTCCATGTAAGTTGAATGAGGTTGTTGTAAATTCTCTTCAGGGAAAGGGTGTTGAAGAGGCTATAATGGACATGATTGATAGAGAAGCTGATGGGAGTGATAGTCTTGAAGGATTTGTTCTGTGCCATTCAATTGCTGGAGGAACAGGCTCAGGTTTCTTTTTTTCTGTTTAGTGTTTATCTTTTTATTTTTTCCAATCATGATTTAAATAACGCATTTAGTCCAAATACTTTCTTTTTTTGGTTGGATTGGTCAAAGTACTTCCTATTGACTACAATGCTGGGTCAAATAAGTAAAATGTAACATTGGCAGTGTGACCATTCATATAGGGAATTAGCTACTACATATGATGTGGTGGTGTGCTTCAATGGAGAAATTTGGGCAAAATCTAGCTTCAATGGCTGTGATGTGCTTTGTAGTATAACACAAGTGTCCTTCTTTATGGCTTCTTAAGTACTTTAAGGACTTTATTGCCTGAATAAATTTTGAGTGTATTCAGAACATATGATGCAGGCATGGGTTCCTATCTATTGGAGACTTTGAATGATCGATACAGCAAAAAACTGGTTCAGACATACAGTGTATTTCCTAACCAGATGGAAACAAGTGATGTGGTGGTCCAGCCCTATAACTCACTTTTGACGCTTAAACGTCTAACGCTTAATGCTGATTGTGTTGTGGTCCTTGATAACACTGCATTGAATAGAATTGCTGTTGAGCGCCTTCATTTAACAAATCCAACCTTTGCTCAAACAAATTCTTTGGTTTCTACTGTAATGTCTGCCAGCACAACCACTCTGAGATATCCAGGATACATGAACAATGACTTGGTTGGTCTTCTTGCATCTTTAATTCCAACACCAAGATGCCATTTTCTAATGACAGGGTATACACCTCTCACAGTTGAGCGCCAGGTATGATTCACTCGTGCATGTCAGTTTATACCCTTATATATGTCTATTTGTGTGTTTATGGTACATCCATGTACTTGTGTGTGTGAAGGCACATGCTTGAGCAAGTGTCCAAATAGAGGGGAATTGATTTGGCCTCCCTTATTGTTGCAAACATTAAATGCTCGTTTTATGCTTATGAACTATAATTTTAGCTTTTTGATGCATGTATATCTCCTCTTGGCAGGCTAATGTAATTCGCAAAACCACTGTACTTGATGTTATGAGAAGACTTCTGCAGGTAAGAAGCTTTGATAACCTCTTTTTATATTCTACAAAGCAGAATTAAATGACTCCCTTACATTATTCTCATTTTGCAGACAAAAAATATAATGGTTTCCTCATATGCTAGAACAAAAGAAGCTAGTCAAGCGAAGTACATATCAATATTAAACATCATTCAAGGAGAAGTTGACCCTACTCAGGTTGTAACAATAATAGTATTGTAACTTGCATTGTAATCCTATGGTTTTTGTGAACCAGCAAAATCTATATTGATGAAGATTTTCTTTATTCATTTCATGATCATAATTTACCCTTAGAAACTTGAAATGAAAATTTGTCCATTATCATATATAGCTGCTAAATGTTGGCCAGATTCTCTTATTATATTAGTAATGCCTTGAATTTTTTTGGGAAATGTGACCCAGAATTTCTTGGTTGTTGTAGAATGCTAACACCTCAGTTCCTCTTCAGCTATTTTCTCTTGTTTTTACAGTGGTTTTTTGTGTCTTTTTCTATGTAATCAGGTTCATGAAAGTTTGCAGAGGATACGTGAAAGAAAGCTTGTTAACTTTATTGAATGGGGCCCTGCAAGCATTCAGGTGTTTTAACACAGTGAAAGAAATTAAATCTGAGATAAATCTAATTTTTCTTCTACACTATCTGGATATTTGATCTTTTACTTTCTGCTTTTCTGTGTAGGTTGCTTTGTCTAGAAAGTCTCCATATGTGCAAACGGCCCATAGGGTAGGGATCTAATTCTTATATGAAATTCTCTTTTTTGTCCGATTTTTGCAATAATCAAGTGTTGAAACTCTCTTTCGTTGTTGTACTTGTACTTCAAAGTTAATTTGAGCAAAATTTCAGATTGATGTTTTTATTTAAAATAACGCCCTATTTTATAATAAAGATTCTGTGTATGTTGCGGCTTTTTAGGTCAGTGGTCTTATGCTGGCAAGCCATACTAGTATTCGCCACCTTTTCAGTAAGTGTTTGAGCCAGTATTTGATGCTAAGAAAGAAGCAAGCCTTTCTTGACAACTATCGGAAGTTCCCAATGTTTGCAGTAAGTTACCATTCCTACAACTGTTAGTATTGCTTCATACGTGTTTTCTCAATTTCTTGATGCTACCACTAAGCGTTCTTGGATTTTTTGTTTTGTTTTTTAAAATAAAAAACAAGCGTTTAACAATTAAAATGCTGAGCAAGAAGTTTTTTACCTAATGAGTGCAAATTGATATGCTTCTGTATATATATATATATATATATATATATGTCATATGCATATTCCATGTAGTTAACTAATTAGCGAGCGCAGAAGCATGACTTTTTCCCCCTTTTTTTTCCTTTTCTTTTTACTCAGTTAGCATCATGATAGATGAGAAACCTTTTCGAGTGTTCCAACATTATGGGATGTCTGTAATTTTTGTGTCTCACACAAGTATGACATAAAACGTGGACAGGAGAATGACCTTTCGGAATTTGACGAATCAAGAGAGATACTTCAGAGTTTGGTTGAGGAATATAAGGCCTGTGAGTCCCCAGATTACATCAAATGGGGAATGGAGGTAATTATCATACTTGCCTAGTTTTACCCCCATCGTGCTTTTCAATTTAACCAGTGAGTGAATTTATTTTCCAGGATCCAGACCAAATTCTTACAGGAGAAGGCAATGCAGCAGGAACTGTGGATCCAAAATTGGCAGTATGAGCAAATCAGGTAAAGCTACAATCAAGGGCTCCTGTATAAACAGGAACAGTGGATCCAAAATTTGTAAGACTAGTGTTTATCAACTCTCTCCTCAATCCCAGCATCATCGTTTACTTTCATTTCAAACAAACTAAAAGCTGCCTTCATGTTCTCATTTCGTTTGGTGTTTACACAGGATTGGAAGACTGTTCCAGGATAAGTCCTGGTGCCAAGTACTTTGGATGGGAGCATTGTAAATATGGATTAAATGTTGCGTTTGAGTTCTTCCCGAGTGAAGTGGTTTGTAATGTAAGTTTTTTGTGGGTATTTTGATTTAGTTAATTATTAGTCTGTTGAAGCAATTATTATTTTAAGTGGATCTTTTTGTGGGCCTACACGCCTTGCAAAACCCTGAAGTAGAGAGGAGATTATAAGCCTGACAAGGTTATCCTCGCCTCAAATGCTCATGACGAAAATCAAGAATCATGACATATAACTCTTGCTGCTAATAGGAATTAGTGATCCAATAAATACGGGTCGTTCATTTAGATAAACGATCTTCTCATTACACGAGTTGACACATGACCAATTAACAAACGATGTGTGTCAAACGATGGTTGGAGCAGCAATGTTAATCTATATATATAAAGTAAAAGGTAAAGAATGATGAAACATTTAAAATACCAAAAAATATCATTGATTAATGCAAACATTAAAAATTGAAATTATTAATTAAATGAGGATAATATAGCAAATTCACACTTTTTCATATTAAAAAAATTAAAATTAAAAACAAAATCACATAATATGTTTTGTTTTTATAGAACATAACTACTCATGTTATCTTTTCTTAATTTTAAAAATAAAATAGAAATAAAAAATAAAATCAATTGGCACATGCGTGAGCATATGTCAAAGGGCTAGTCAGAAATAATATAAATAGCCAAGACCTTCCACCAACAAATGTAATGTGACGCCTAGGAACCATGTGAACAAAGGTTTGAAACTCCTAGACACCTAATGTGTAAACCCTCCTTTCTCATCGCTTGTACTAAAAAAAATGTAAAGTGACCTAAGTTTTCAAACATTTATGTGTATAATATGAGAAAAATGCAATCAACAATAGCATAAAAAAATAAAAACATATGTATGAAAGTTCTGAGATTAATAATATATTATAGTCGGGAAGATGAAGAAGATGAAACTCTGCTTGTTGGTTGGGTAGAGTATGTATTGACTTTTTCTTTTACCTTCGTTCTATTTGGGAAGAATTTAGCAATGCTCATGAACTTTGCACTTTAATTAAATTTGCTCTCCGAATATTCATTTTGGTTTTATGAGTCTTTATACTTTCATTTTATGCCAATGTCATTCCAAGACTCAACTATGTTACAATTTTTCCTTATTTTGGTTCCTTGTCTTCTTTCAGTTTGGTTTCTTGGTTGGGGTTTCATTCTTTTTGTGTTGTCACTGTGCTGGGTTGGTTCTTGCCAGTTTTTCTTTTCTTATTGTTTCCTAATGTTCCTTTATTATTAGTTTTCTTTCTTTCTTTGTTATTTTACTTTCTGCTTGTTTTTCTGAATTTTTGTTGTTGTTGTTGTTGTAGGTTGCAGGATCCTGGTGTTGGTATGTAGATTGAAGGGATGTTCAAACTTCCTCTTCTTTCTCTTTTTTTGTCGTTTCCCCTTAAGTTGTCCAGCCGCGAATCTGCTACGAAACAGTTGTAGTACATTTCCTCACAATTAATTTTCAATCTCCCACATGTAAAATACTTTAGAGCCCTAAGACGTTGCAAATCCATACCAAATCATTAAAAAATGATGCTATCTCCAACAGAAGACTTTGGTCTCCTCTCTTCATATGCAACCAACTCCAGTCATGTCTTCTTTTCATTTTTTTTTAAAACAAATTTATTAGACTTCCAATTTCTACCGCACCCCTTCTGCACAACGAAGGGCTCATCTACTGTTTTCTTTTCTGTTTTTCCTTCTCATTTGTTTCTTACTAGGATGCGTCATCCGCCACTTGACCACATATCTCGAATATTCGTCCACAAATTTACTTGATAATTGTTTTTAATTATCTGAGAGAAGAGAATTCAAATTTGAAAAATATTACTGACACCGTTGCAAAATAAAATACAACATACAAAAACAAGTAATGAACATATATCAGAGTTATTGTCAAATAAAAATACTTGATTCAACATAAGGAATATGTTTGAATAACAAGAAAATATATATTTGTTTGAGTTTTTTTCACTTCTTAATTGGTCTTCTATGAATTCTCGAGAAATCAAAAAGCTTTTATCTTGGATTTTTAATAGTATTATTTTAAGCACGCGGGATGAATTTGGTTGAAAGATAAATACATTATATACTAATTAGACCAGTGTAAATCATTTCACGTAAAAAAATTTAATGAGCTTAATGCTTGGAATGGCCAAAAATACTTACTTTCTGACAACCACAGCGCTTATAACAATGTTTGGCATAACATTTTAAAAGTATTTATGGGTCAAAAAAAGGGTTTTTAGAAAAGCATCTAATAAGTGCTTATTAAAACCGCTTATAACAAAAGCGATCATGAGTAGAAGTATTTCATGTAAAAACAGTCTCAAACCAGCCTCTAGTTGATTAAACGAAACAAATTTATTAGCTAAGTTAGGGAAAAAAAAACAAAAACAAAAACAAAAGCATGCAAAGGGATTTGTTTATTGTTTTGTGATTGCTTAATAATGGCATAAAATAAAAAGATTCGAAAACATAGTGGGCTCCGAAGTTAGCCTTGTTGTGGGTAAGTGTACGTAACACATGGCCCACAAAGAGAGAAGTGTCCAATGATGAGCGTGCATTTGCGTAGTCATCAATAATGCTTTGGTTTTCCCTCCAAGTATATTTATTTTCTCTCCAAAGTCTCACATATTTTGTCGTACTCCTCCACTGCTGTCTACAAATATGTACATCAACAAAATCGTCCCTTGATGGTGGGTGAGTAGGTCTCGTGTTGCGTTGGTAGACTTTTGTCTTGGCCAGGACAAAGACGAGAGAAACTTGGGCACCTTTCTCACGTGGGAGAAAAAACTTAATTTCAATGGTAGTGCTATTTTCGACCAATAATACTCTGTCACGTGAAAGTAATATCACGCATATCATAATGTAATTGGACGAGATAACAAAATAGTGATATTTATGCTTTATTGAAGTCTTTCTCTTCACATGGGGTGAGATTAGTGTGAAAACAAGTGAAACAAAGATACAAGCTCGAAAGGTATTCGCCCCCTATGTCAAATTATTATGTGAACATAAAATGATAAAATTTGAAAGAGAAAATTATTCCATATGAGTAGCCAAATCTTACCTGAATTTGAACGCAATAAAAGCAATGTCAAAATTCGTGTCTCATAAAACTTGGTATTAAGTGTTATTTTATGATTTTTTAAATATTGGGTCCTATTATTGTTTACTCTCTTTTAAAACTTTAAAAATTGCAAGTGTGGGTTAAGTCAGTTGACCGTGAGTTACTTCATTCCCTTACACCCAACCCAAGTACAAGTTATCATTCAGTAAATTATATTAATTTAAAGTAATTTATGAAAATTTTAATGATCATACTAGCATCTCCGTACACGCTTCTGAAACTAAAATAGGCTTTTTTTATAAAAAAAAAAAATATTTTAAAATTAAAAAAAATAATGAATAGTTGTGTTTCATTAAAATAGGATTCATTATCTAATTTTTCTTTTAATTTTAATTTTGTTTAATATAAAAAATATGAATTTATCATATTATTCTTATTTAAGTAATAATTTTAATCCTTAATTTTGCATTAAATAATAATATTTTTTAATATTTTGAATGTTTTATCATTATTTGTGTTTTGCTTTATATATAGAAATGAGGTCACATGATATTACTGAAGCATTTATGATACAACAGATGTCCTATTTTGTTTTAATCTTAAAAATCATAAAAGATTCGTTGTGTGACTAACACGTAGATTTTTATTACTGATGCACATGCCACACTCACTCTAAAAACGCGGCACATTTGTCATGGGAGCACCACGTTTAATGTTTTATTTATTATTATTATTATTGTTGTTTATACGACGTAGTTTGGAAATAGGAATCAAGGGAATTTAGCAATTATTGAAGTGCTGGCCAATGGGGAACCGACAGTTGGAATATTGGTAGATTCGACCAATTACAGTTGAGGAGGAGGTGTATGCAGCGAACTGGAAAAGCTAAATTCCGATGAGATTTAGAGACAACCTGTCAAATTTCAATTACAGCGTGGACGGATGGAGACCGGACACAATTGGACCCCTCTGCCTTCTGCCTTGTGTTCAACTGCTGGTCCACCCCAAAGCTCTCGGCTTCAGCCGCAGCTCATGTCTGATGTCTCTCCTCCACAAACGAAATTAATCAAGGAGGAGCCCAGAGCGCGTAGACGAAGCCGACGCGAGGCTGCGTCATTAGCCAGATCAGCAGCAGCGTGCACAAGAATCTGAACTCTTAATTATTTTGATAAGGGCACCCAACCCACCAGCTTTGCCACTCATTGCTCACGCAAAAGACAAAATAAATACTCATACCAGACAAAGACAAAAATGAATAATTTTTATAAAAAAATTATTCAATCAAAAAGACACAATTACCCTTTCAAGTATGTTGGGCAAAATTAAAATTGCACACATTTGACCAGTTAGTGTTGAATTTTCATGCTTTGTATGGTACCTACTCCTTTTTTTAGGGGACAAATTTGTACCTACACCTCTCCTCTTACTCACTTTTTGAGCAAAATTTCACTCTTCTTTAACCTTCTCCTACTCACACACCTATTAAGATTTTCCGCTTGAATTTTCTCTAGAATTTGTTTGATTTTTATTTTATATTTGTCACTTCATTAAACTTTGCTGCTAAAAATTTCCGTTACACCATCTACATGGTGACATCTGTAGAGTAAAAGTCAAGCAAATCTTAACAGAAAAAATTCAAGCAAAAAATGACGCAAAAAGTACTAGGTCTAGTTTTATGAATCTTATTCAATGTGAATCATAAGGAATGTTCAAGGAATGCTGACACTCAATAGAGGTTCCCTTAATTCTTTCACCTAAAAATTAATATATCCTATTAAGGCTAAAACGATTTTATGTTTACATTTGACTAGATAGTCTATTCAAGTACAAAGGGTCTTAAGGTTAAGTGTAAAGAATAACGGGCAAAATTGGTATGCGGTAAATGCATGTTATTGACCATGTTCCTCTCAAGAGAATTTTTTTATTATCTAAAAAGTAATCACCTTTTGAGAAAGAGGAAGAGACCGAATTTGAAACCTCTATCAATATTAAAAAGAGAAGTATCATTCGGGAGAAAAAAAAAAAAGAGATGTATGATACTAAAGTATAGATTCATAAGTGTACTTTTGACAACCACCAAATGTACAGTACACAACTCTCAGCCACATCCATCACTTTTGTGTTGGGCTGAGAAGATAGCCACACGCCCATGTCCGCAGTAACATACCACTTGGTAGCTGGTGAGGGCAATGTTGACTTTGCGGAGGCCGTCGCTTTCAAGGAAAAGTATGCATTGTCCAAATCAGGAGGCCCCTTGTGCGCCCATGGGGTGATGACAGTTGTGACGTCAAGGCTATTTCTGGTATTTCACAAGGTAAAAATTAAAAATAAAATAAAGAAGGCAGAGACCGGAGAGAGCCGCCCAAATAAAAAAAATAATGGGGGGAGGACATTACTAAATACTTTGCCGCTCTGCTTCTCTCATTTTTTTCCTCCTCCTTCTTCCCTTTTCTGCTCTTTCTTTATTGGGTCTCGTTCTTCTCCTGTGCTGTGCCTTTTGTGTTCTGAAGAATTTTTCAGCCTTAGAGATATGTCTCCTACAGCTGCTACTCAGATGCGCCACCTCTGTCGAAATTTCCTCTGAATTTTCATCTGGGTATTGCATCTGCTAATTTGTTTCTTCATTTTCTTGATCTTTTTTGTACCCTCTCTGCTTGTGCCTGTGTTTGTTTTTATTGTCATATTTATGGGTTTTATTTTATATTTTCATGTGGTTTGTAATTTAACCTTTATTTGTTTTTACTGGAATTGGTTTTGCAGGGTTTTTTTTTTTTCCGGTTACCATCTATATTATTTATTTTTAAGTTTTGAAGATTAATGAGTTAATTGCTGTATTTGACTTACTGGGTAATCTCTGTTTATTTTATTTTATACTAAATTAGTTTTTATTTATTACCAATTTGGATGTTGTAATCTGGGTATATCTCTGATCTGGTTGGGTCCTTACTAATTTGCTTTGTTTTAACGAATCTTTATGGGACTTGTTATGGTAGTTTTGTTGTAGATCTTAAACTTTAGTGCCTGCTTCAATATGGTTTTTGCATTTATGTAACTATGTTTTTTGTCTGTTAATGATTGATTGATGAGAGTAATAAATCTAGATGAGGCTAAAAAATTTGATTTTGAAGTTGCATCGTGGACATTGATGAAGTTTAAGATTGATGAATGGAAGGTTTCATAAGCGGAAGGACTAAAATTCTTGTTACAAGCTGAGACCATATGTCTATGCAGAATTATGACAATTTTCCAGAATTGAACATTTAATTTTTGGTAAAAACCTAAACGACGAAATTTAGTTGAAAACGTTAGGCTCAATGGAAAAATCACAGATGTTGAAGATTTTGACGTTTTTGTCTGGCTTAGATTTGTCTTTCACAATTCAAACATCTGCAGATCTTGATTTCCTCTAATACCTTTTGACCTTTTGAGAATCAAGTTAATCCACGAAGGCACTAGCTATTTATATTGCATTCCGAAGTCCCGTAACAAGTGAGCCATATTGATAATTGCAAGTAGGTGGACCTAACTTTGTGCTACCCGCTTTGTATAAGACAGTTGTAGATTATCGGTTCTTCGTGATCGACATGAAATATGCTAATGAAGTATTAAATGTTGATGTTGACAGAAATATCAAGGGTCTGCAAATGTTAAAATATCAACATTGAGAGATTAGATAGAAATTTTGAATGGAAGTACAAAACTTGATTACTGGAAAATATTGTATCTAACACCGACGCTGGTTAAAAGTTGTTAGAATTCATTTGAAGTTAATTTTAGTTCTTCCAAAGAAGGATTGAAGTACAAGTAAATTGAATAAAATTATATCAAAATGAAAATATATAATGATTGAAGTTGATCAACCACTGAATATGGGGATTCTTTCTCTGGAGTGACAATGTGTTGGTTATGAGAATATGCCCTAGGTTTTGTATAAATAATCCTGTGGTTACCAAGGAATTGTAGAAAAACCTTTGATGTGCTATTTGTTTAGTTTAAACTTTTGTATGTTGGTTTAAGACATGATATTAAGTTGTTTTTCCCTTTTTCTTTTTTGAAGGTTGCTGTCTTTGCTTAGGCAAATCAAACTGAACCAGATACAGTAGTCAGGACTTGGAAGTGCTTTGTTCTTATAAAATTCTGTCGCAACATGGCGAAAAATTTAACAACAGTTAACTCATCTGCGCTTTATAAATATTGGATTATAAATGTGAAATTTATGTTATTGAGTTGTGCAGTCTCCTGTTGCTGCTGCACCTTTGGATCATGGATTCATGGTTATGAGTTGTGAGTTTATATCGGGGATTTAGTTTCTTAATTTTTGGAAACTCAATTTTCATTTTGGCATTTTGCATTCGATATTTCCACATTTGTTGTACTTGGTTTATGGAAAACTTTATCGTTGTTCAAATTCTTTCTATATATGCATGATCCAATCTAGAGTGTCTCCAAAATTTTCAAACGTTTGGCTGGTACTAGGATCACTAGATACTTACTCAGTCAGACTCTTAGCATTTGTTCTAAAAAATATAATAATAAAATAAAGACTATGTTCTGGTGTTGGATTCAGACTCTCTTGCTTGTACTAATCATTCTGTCACATATTATCAGAAACATATCATGTTGAATTTTCTGAAAACTGCGTTTATACCTCTTGAATTTTTTTGGCCATTATCTATAATAGTTTCCTTTGTTTCTTTCGTTTCCTGGAATTAATTTTCCCGATATTGTTTTCGATCTTTTCAGCAGGTATCCTTTCTATCAATTTCGTTTGTACATTCTATAAATTGTGTTTTCTGTTTTCCTCTTATTGTCAGGGTTAATGAAGCTAAATGATATTTCAGCAGGGAGCACAACAAGCTCCAAAGATCTCTGCACATTGATATTAACTATTCTTATAAGGGGGTTCTATCCGCGAAACGTAATCAGATACTTTAGGAAGTGAGTGATTTTGTTGAAAGATATTGGGGTGTGATGGACAGGTCAGACACATCAGGCTTTGTTAGCGGTGGAGGTTGCTTATTAGGATTTCGTCTACTTGTTCATTCAGTTCTGATATGTCCACTTACTAATTGTATGTGATAAAGAGTAGTCTGTTATTCGGATAGCTTAAAACCCAGTTCCCAGAAAATGGATTTGAACAAGAAGAGTGTACTATTTTCCCATGATGGGGAATTCATGAAAAATGACCACTTTGGCTTTGGCGATACAGCTCTATGCTTGAATAGCCCTGGCTCAGGTGGAAGCAACACAACCAGGTATAGGTGTAGTCGAAGCACTTTCAACATTAACTCTTCCAGTGCACCCGAGGACTGCTGCAAATTGGTACTTGGATTGGGCCCAACACCAAGTGCCTACTGCGATGATTATTATAATTTCGGATCTACAAAGAATAGAGGATTACCCACTGCATTATCTCAGGGATTTGCATCTGAGGGTGATTCAATCCTCCAACTTGGTCTTTCTGGAGGGCATCTTGAAGCTTCAGCTATGCTTGATTATTCAATTTCAGGAGGGACTGATATTAATGTATCCTATATCCAGAACCAAGTATCTTCTGAAGTCTCAATTCCAATTGTTGATGAGGGTTCTACTTCAGCCAAGAAATCAGGTGGTTATATGCCATCACTTCTTTTTGCTCCGAGAAGAGAAAGTGCCAAGGTTTCTCTGCTGACTCAAGAACTTTTAGAGCTCGGGTCCAAACCCCACCTGAGAAATGAACCTTCTGCTACAGCAGATTACTCAACAGGAACAATCTCTGAGCAGGCAACCACAGGGACAACTTCAGACCACCGAACTAGCAATCCTAAGAAATGCCAATTTTTTGGCTGTAGAAAGGGAGCACGAGGGGCATCAGGTCTTTGTATTGGCCATGGGGGCGGACAGAGGTGTCAGAAACCTGGGTGCAACAAGGGTGCTGAGAGCCGAACAGCATACTGTAAGGCACATGGTGGAGGAAAGAGGTGCCAACACTTGGGGTGTACCAAAAGTGCTGAGGGGAAAACAGATTACTGCATAGCTCATGGTGGTGGCAAACGATGTGGTTATCCAGGTGGATGTACCAAGGCTGCTAGAGGAAGGTCAGGGCTTTGCATTAGACATGGTGGAGGGAAAAGATGTAAGGTTGATGGCTGCACTCGTAGTGCCGAAGGACAGGCTGGTTTATGCATCTCGCATGGCGGTGGTCGCCGTTGCCAGTACCAGGGATGTGCAAAGGGGGCGCAAGGGAGCACTATGTATTGCAAGGCACATGGTGGTGGAAAGCGTTGCATATTTCAAGGGTGCACCAAGGGTGCTGAAGGAAGTACACCACTATGCAAGGGACATGGTGGGGGGAAGCGCTGCCTTTTCGATGGTGGTGGGATTTGCCCTAAGAGTGTGCATGGAGGCACTAATTTCTGTGTTGCTCATGGTGGTGGAAAGAGGTGTTCTGTGCCAGACTGCACAAAAAGTGCCCGTGGCCGTACTGACTGTTGTGTTAGGCATGGTGGAGGTAAGAGGTGTAAGTTTGACAACTGTGGAAAAAGTGCCCAAGGGAGCACAGACTTCTGCAAGGCCCATGGTGGGGGAAAGAGGTGTACATGGGAAGAGGGTAAATGTGAAAAATTCGCCAGGGGAAAGAGTGGTTTATGTGCTGCTCATAGCAGCATGGTGCAGGACCGGGAGACAAATAAGGGAGGTCTCATTGGACCAGGACTTTTCCATGGGCTTGTATCTGCGTCTTCAACAGCAGGAAGCAGCTTTGATAACAATCATTCTTCTTCAGGAATCAGTGTCATATCTGACAGCGTTGAATCACTGGAAAAGCCAGGAAAAAGACATCTCATACCCTCGCAGGTATTGGTTCCACTATCGATGAAGTCCTCATCCTATTCAAATTTCTTCAGTTCTGAGAAGCCTGATGAACGGAGAAACGAGTATGGCATTGGTGTCGATAGTAGTGACGGAATAAAGAGCTTGGACTTTAAAATTCCAGAAGGGAGGGTCCATGGAGGACCCCTCATGTCACTATTTGGTGGTGACCTGAAAAATGCTATTGATGGCATCTGAGTTCTAAGTGCCTTAAATTTGTAGATTATTATTGTATAATTGGGATATTTTTGGTGATGGGAGTTGTGTATAATTTTCTGCTCAACGACACTCGTATATAGTTTGTGCACTTTACTGTAATGCCAGTCATGGGGATTTTTGACTCTGATTTGTGGATTATGCTGTTTAATGGCCATAAATGGTGGAAACATTTACATCAGTTTGCATGTTGTTTCAAATCTGTCTTTTTTTGTTCTTGGTTGTATCAAATCTGTTTTTTGGTTCTGAGTTGTTTCAAATCTGTAGGGGTTTAAAACACAGCTCTTTTTCTTCCAGTAGATAAAGGAGGGGATACTCAGACACACATTGACACAATCACCAGTAGCAGAAAGTAATTTTTAGCATGTTTCTGATTCAATTATTCATACTTTCTGTAGTTTACAACTTTAGTATTGCAGTTGAACTATACAGAATTTGTTATTTAATTATAACTCGTTCCAGTGATGAAATGGAAATCGATTTCCCCAAACGGGAAAACTGTTCTCTCTTTTTTTTTTCCGATGCGACTAAATGATAGTGCACGTAATTAAGGTAGCCATTGAAAGGTGACTGAAACACGAGAAACGGGGCTACACGAGCTAACAATAGAGGCAAAATATGGTAACCATCAGTACAGATGGCCATTTTGTTGGCCACTGCGAAGTCAAACTACATAAAGACTAGAAAGGCTTTGTCCTTTGTTCATACAACACTAGATTTTTTATAAGGAAACAAAATACACCATATGTCAAATGAATCTTAGATTTCTGCTATTCCAGATTTCCTTGCTTGTCAACTTCTATGGAGTCTACGGAACCAGATTCATCCTCTAAAACCTCTGCAATGACCTTTGGCACCTGTCTTAATAGTCGAGCCTGTTCAGACGGTTGATTTAGCAGCTCTCTTTGGTCCAAATATTCGCATAACGTTGAACACAAAGCAGGTTAAGGTCCACTATCATTTTTTGGGACAAAAATAGCAAAACACAAATGAAGGTAAACATATGCTCAAGCATTTGTGCATGTGTTGTGTATGCGTGCATAGAGACGCCCACACAAATGTTTGTGTATGTGTGTAATTTTCTTCAAGATAAAAGATCGTGAGCGGAAGGACTTCCATCTAGTTGAATAGCCTTCAATAAAAAAACACTCAGATTAAAGCACTTAAAGTTGAGCGAATTTTATTTTTACCACTAAAGAGACATAGAAACTATGAAAGGATATTCTCTTCTCCATCCTTTCTCATTTGCCCGATCAATGTACTTCTGTAACCTGACCAACTCTCGCTCAATCCGCTGACAACAATATTTCCACAAGATGCAGAAAGGATCAGAAAAATGAAGAGCTAGCAACATTCCTCTTTGTAATTGTACTAGTATATTCAGAGAAATTCTATGTGATAAACGCCTGGAAATTTTTTTGAGGGTGAGAGGAATGGCCACATGGGGGAAATCGGCAACAGATTTTATAAGTTAATACCATAAATTAGAAATACCTACATGCTTAGTTATGTCCTCATGGAGATCTCTTGCCTTCTGTTGAAGCTCAACCTGTCCAACAACACACCTTGGTTAAGGTTTGGAAAAGTTATACATTATGTATACACATACAATTATTTGCTATGGAGGATGTCCCATAATTCGTAAAGACGTGACACATTGAGAAAACCTCATTTCAACTAAATTTTCTTCAACTTTGATCCCATTTATTGACATGGTGGATAGTTTTAGGGTGTAGAATCACCATTTAGAGCTTAGACTTGAGGTTTCTAGCCTCGGATTGGTAAATCACTTCGGTTTTAGGTTTTAAGTGTCAAATTCTGGGCTCTAAAGGACCATTCTATACCCCAAAAGATCAACCATGTCAATAAATGGATAAAGAAAATTGAATAGAAGTGAGAGGTTTTCTCAACCCGTGTTGTATTTAAGAAATATGGGACTCCCTGTTTACATGTATATGCATGAATGTCTGTATGCATTGTTAGTCTAGAGAGGCTGATTCAACACAAAGTATAAAGCTGACCCATCGTTCAACACAAGAGTTCGAGTTTCTAAAATTTGGCCATATCAATACAGATCTTCATGGTGAGCCATACAAATCTTTTTCCAGAAACCAGATGAAAGAGAATTAAATAGAAAAAGAATAAAGGTTATTCACTATTATTATTCGTAAGAAAGATCAATATGATCTCTAAGAGGGGAATCTTATACTTACAACTGTAGGTTTCCTCAGAATGCCATTTGTCACATTTTGTCGCAAATCCTCACATTCATCCTGCAAGAAGCACAGTGGAATTCCATAATACTCTTATAGAGGGAAAGTCCTAATTAAAATTCTTATTATAAAAGAAACAAACCAATTTGTATATTTCCGGAAATGCAAATGACAAGTTATTTATAGCTTAATAATGTCAGAATAGCACAATCATATTTTATAGGTTGTGAGTTCAACTCATAGGAATGGGAAGCACATCATATTTTATCTGTATCCTTCTATTGACATTATCACGTACCCTATTTTAATAATGTCAGCTTTAAAATTCAAATACCTCTTAAGATTTTCTCCGCGTCATAAATATGGAAAGATTTCATGAGCAGGTCAGTTACCTCAGTGAAGTCAACATCTGACAGCATAAAAATGGGAATATCTCTTGGAATATTGGAAACTTGCAGGAGAATTTCACCGTTCATTTCATTAATACTTGAGATTTTCCTTATGCCTGCAAGGATATAAAAGCAAAAAACTTATATAATTGAAAGGAATCTCAGGAAACCTTAAAAATCTGTGGAGGAAACAAGAGCTTTTCTGTCAAGATAGCATCACGACTACTTTCGAATATCTATCTTTTATGTTATATTCCCAGTATAGGGTCATGTCCATTCATAGATATGTCAAAGAAGTTATATTTATCAAGACTTCAAACAAATCAGACTAGAAGGCTAACAGTTTTCCAATTTGAGATTATTAACACAATGCATGCTATCACATAATATTGACTACAAACAATTTACCTTCAACTTGTAGAAGTTGGTGAGAATTTCTCTGAAGATAGTCTCTGGGGTCATTTTTCACTCTCACAAAACTTCCTTGAATCTTGCTTTCAGAATTTTCAGGCTGCTTCAGCAACTCCTCCAGTAAGCTCCTTCTTAAGTAGACAAGCTTGATATTATCAGTCACTAAAGATGCAAAACAACTTTGTCGGACGCTAGGACTCACTTCATTTTCAAGAGATGTTATATCTGAGCTTACTGTTCCCTTCTTCCCTACTATCACTGTATCTTTCTTCTTGTCTTCCAATTTATTTTCATCTTCATCCTCACTTGTATTCTCATCCAATAATACCAAGTTCTCACTAATATGTGCCCCCAAAAGACCATATATTTTCATCCTATCTAGTGACTTCTTTCTGAAAATAGAATACAGCTTATCATCACATAGAACCTTTCTCTTCTTTTCAGGGTGAAATAGGTTTCTATCTCTGATGTAAGCAAAGATGATAGAGTCCAAATCATACTGTGATAACTGTTTAGTTGTATCTTTACCAATGGATCTGAGGAAATCAATGAGAGGTTTCGATCCCCATCCGAGATATTCTTGTTCCTTTGGCGCCTTCCTTTTTCCCATCGACCTCTGAAGTTCTGTACTATCAGTGTCACTATTAGGTGTTGTCAGGTCAATATCTTCTTCACTCTCACCAATTTTTATTGAATCAACATCTGCAGAATAGACATCATCCAAACTCAAACCTTCCTTTCCTTTTATGATTTCCCAATATTCTTTGAATAGGCATTCAAAAGTATCCCGATCCTTAAAGTCTATTTTTTCCTGAAATTCAACAACCATACAACTGTAAGAGAAACATAAATAATTAACTAGATGCTACCTCAACAATGATGAACAAATCCAATGAAGAGACTGAAACTGATAGTAAAGAGATGAATTTTATGTTTTCTGTTGCTTTGAGCTAAAGGCTTGTCATCAATTTTATTCACAACGTATATCGAGTGCAAACGAACCATATGGATAAACTATTTACATTAAAGACAGAACAACCATATAGATTTTAATATCGTAAGAAAATTTCTCATGAAGTGAAATAAAAGTTTCAGGTCAAATGAAAATTAATACCCTTCGTTAAAAAGAGGTGACGCTATATTGGTTGCCGACAAGCCAAAACCACCGCTCTCACTCTCCTGCTCCCCAAACACTTCAAATGAGAGCAAACGTATAGCCCTTTCAAATTGAAGAAGAAAATGATACAGGTTCTTGGTGTGCCGTTTCATGTGAATGTTCAGGCGTGTTATCTGACTTCATTCCACATGTAGTACATGCCGTATTACTCTCATTCTGATTAGAGTAACAATTTTCTGGAAGGCATAAATGATTTTTAATAGCTACACACCAAAAGGCGATTAGATTTACACTGGTTTCTCTTTCCTTTTTTCTTATTTTATTAATTACCATTCATAGATTGTGCATCCTTATAAACTTCAGATAATAACAGCTAAGATATAATCAACTCCTACTCTGTTTATTCCCCTTTTATTTTGGCATTAATCAGTTGACAAAAATCATACATATTTTGTCACGAAAGTCCAAATATAACATAACCAATCTGTAACATTCTAGGCCTACATACACACTAAAAATTCCTAGAAAGAAAGTAATTAAAAGCAAAAAGCAAAAATAATGATCAAGAAAGCATCCATCTCAATAGTAAAACCAGTAAAAGAGATTTCTCAAAACTAGTTTAACACAGTAATATTGCTTAACATACCCCATCTAAACCGTATTCTGAGTTTTCTTCTGCGAGTAACACAAGCTTCAAACAGTACTTGCAAAAGCCTTTCTTCCCTCTAACCACTGTGAACTCGGAACCGCTTATGCAATGTTGACATACTGAATTCGGACAACAATAGCAGCAAACCTTTGGGGTATCAAGGCACAGTGAACAAGAATGCTTCCCTGAAACATAAAATTGCATCATCTTTTAAACTGCTAGACATAATAAATCCATTGTAGTGCAAATATGAAGATAAAATCTATTTAGTAGCAAAACTTAATCATGTGAAAGAAAATCTGCAAACATAATAAACGTAATTTATTTAACACCTCTAATTGTATACCTTTCCAAGTGTTAGGAACTCTGGCCAAGAGTTTTTTTTAGTGCTTATTGACCTTAAGTTTGGTACCGAGTCCAAAGCCAATTCAGATTATTGAGAAATATTTGGACTTTGAAGTGATTAGTGGATATGTGACTGGCAATCATGATGAGATATCCAATTGAAAAGATCCCCGATCACATATAACTTACCGATAGAAGGACAACAAGAGATAAAAGAATAAATACAATTCTGGGGAAGGTATGCATGATTCAGGAAATTGTGAAGCATATAAAGTTCATATATACCATGCATGCACATTATCAATTCTGTAATATGCTATGTACAATGATTTCAATAAAAGCACAAACGAATCATTATTGATAAAAGTGAAGTTTCTTACTACAAGTCCAGCGCTTTCCAGTATCAATGAAGGATTTCTTTTTGCCAACACATCCAGGATGATAAACTTTTACACAGTCCCTAAAATGAGTAATTGTGTTAAAATATAGAAGCATAAAAATTTCCTAAGTCTAGGCACAGGAATAATTTGAGGCACATGTGTAAATGCTAGAAGAGACGAGAAAGTACAGGTTGAGGATCAACAGAAGATGCAATGCTCTCTTCTGGTATCCGAAATTACAGCCACACACAGAGAATAATGCTCTCTTATTTCTCGATTATCAGACATGATGTCAAATAATGAATGAGGATGATTAGGTCTGAATATGTGGTTTTCTAATTCACAATCTGACAACATTAACATGTTCTAGGAAGGGAGTATCTTTATCTCTATGCATGTTATGTTGCCAGACTGTCAATCAAACCCCGTATGCAGACTCGATATCACCTATATGGCAAGAAAACATTTCCACACATCCTTATTTTCCTCACACTATTTTGCATGTCTCTAGTTATAATATTTTGAGCTTTGGAAAGAGAACAATTCCAAAGAAAGCACAATACACTCATATGACATAATCTGAATCCTTGGCTTGAAAGTTAGTTCACATTGTATATATTTAATATTAAAATGGTACATTTATAGGTTTGTCTAAAACCCCAATTCTTGTTGGGCCACCCCCTAGGGCCCCTACAATGTACCATAATGCACTCCTTTGCATATAATTACTTTGCCTCTAGGCTAGCTTTGATAATAAGCCACCTCTATGAAACATAAACTCAAATAATTTTTTGCTCCTTTTCCTGGTTAAATATGCACTAGTGCATTTTGCATCAGACCTGCATTGGAGGGACCCCAATTTGAGGAGTTTGGGTCTAAGTGTCGGGCCGCCCCCATGCGGGCCTGGGCCGCTCATGATTCACGGGCCACCGCACAACATAGAACCACAACCCTATTTTTGTTAATTTTGATAGGTTCATAATACTAAAAATGAATGAAAAAAACATGTCAATTTTTTCTAGTTTCCTTGAGGCCTGCCCTAGTTGGGCCATGTCAGTCAGCCGGTGGACCAGGCAGAGCAAAGAAAGCCCATGGTTAAGCCTTTCAAATGGATGGGCCGCCTGGGCCCGGCGACAGCCGAAGCTTGGCGGGTCATTAGAAGAGGCTTCTTAGGCCGGCCGGTGGCTTTAGAACCTCTCTCAATCTTGAAAGCGAATGCATTAGATTGCAACATGCAAACAAGCAAGACATACATTTTTGCAGATGATTCAGTAAAACTGTAAACAGAGTAAAAAAAAGAAAGAAAGTAAAAACTCACTTGTAGTCACATAGCATGAGGTCTCCACCATCTTTGCAGATGAAGCACCAATCCTCTGCCTCTCTCTCCTCGTTTGACACCATCTTCTTCTCTTCCTTCCTCTGCCTCTTCCATGTTTTCATCCTTCTCCTCCTTCTTCTTCTATCTCAACTGAGAAACAAAACCACCCACAAAATAAAGAACCAAAAAAACCCAAGTTACTGCTTTAAATGTATATATATATACACACACACACACATCATTAAAACCTACCAAAAAAACATTCCCAATATTTATTTTGCTTTCAATCTTGTGTTTGAAACCGAAGAATTAAAGCATGCAAAAACCAAAAAAAGAAAGTGAGTTTACCAAAACCAATTGCACCATGCAATCAATGTTCTTCAAGACAAGAGAAAATTATGCTAACTTTGATGATCAAAACCCAAAATCAAACAGGAAAATATTTTCTCTTTTTGTTTTTTTGTTTTCTAACTTCTACTTCTACTGCTAAAGCTGCTGTTGAGTTAGAATTTGTAGGCTGGTTGAACTCTACAACAACTCAACCAGCAGATTAAATTACCCTTTTGTCCCTGACAATTGCACTCTTGCTCTGCACGAAACTGCCCAGAATCCCGATAATGACCCTCCGTCTGTTCTAAACGAGTAAATTGAGGCCGACTGATTTGACATTCTTCACCCTTCCCAATAATAAGCCTCTCTCAAAATCTAATTCCGATTGTCTTTCCTTTTTTATATTACTTTTCGCGGGAGGATTATATTATATTATTTATTTCCTGTCTTTCCTTCTATTTGGAGCTAAACAATAAAAATAGAGTTACAGTCCACTGGTGTAGAGACATTCGTCTAATCCGACGATAGCCCGTTACTCATCCTTTCTTTTAAAATAAAAAAAAAACCTTGCCTCAATCACAATTTACAACAAAGAATAAAAAGGAAAGATCAAGGATATAAGGCATTGATAATAAATAAAAAGGAGAACCTGTTTAAGCACTCAATAAATTCTCACGCATGATATTGGGAATTACATCTGACCAGTTATATACTTGTACCCTTTTCCAATTTTAGTAATACGAGGATGGTATTTCCTTTATTTATTTGATGAAGTATGTAATTGGTAGTTATTGTTAATCATAATGATGAAATATGTAATCGATACTTGTCGTCAATCATAACGTTACGGACATCACCTTGTTTATCAACTTACTAACACAAACATATATGACACATTGATATAATATGTCATGTCATTTGTCTATCTCATACTACATGTTTAAAAAGTTATTTTTTTTAAAAGGGAAATTAACCAACAACAACAGACAACAATAAATAAAAAACATCAATCGTCATTCAACAAAAGCTGAAAGAACCTTTGAGCTATAGCTTATGCCACCATAACTTCTTCATTCCTCTCACCGCACCCAGCAAAATACAAAAATAGTTCATGGGTATAAATGAGATAATTAAACCTCAGTTCCCCCCACCCAATAAAAAATAACCCCCCTAGCAGCAGCTCAATAGCCTCTCTCTCTCTCTCTCTCCTCTCTCTCTCTCTCTCCATTGAAGACCTTTTTTTTTTTGAGAAGTTCTATGATTGCATTCATAATTCAGTCAAAAAAGTCACTAGCCACAAAAGACCAATACAAACTAGCCACAAAATGGTCATTACAATAATGGAGCGGTCTAATATCAAAATTAAGGCAATCTGGTGCATCTCCACTATCGATCAGACATGATCGAAGAAACTCAGGCATAGGTATCTCAACTAAGATTGCAAACTTAGAATAATAAAAAAAAGATAAAGCTTGAAAAAATCAAGCCATACCAATACAAATAAAACTCTCACAAAGGAGAGATGAAAAGCTCTCAAAATGAGAGATGAAAAACTCTCACAAAAGGAGAGGTGAAAACTACACAGAGAACTCAAAGAGTCTCTGCAACTTATTCCAAACATAAAGAAATTGCAAAAAAGATGGTGGTGGAGATCCGACACCGAAATGTAGGTGAAGATCTGACGCTGAGCCGCAGCCACTTATAATGGTTGGATGAAAATCATAACAAAACTAAGACAAATAGGAAAAACCATTTGTCTCTGAAAATGAGGAAAGAGGTGAAAGGAGGAAGAGAAGAGAGGAGAGGGGGGAAGAACAATGGCTTCCTCCCCCCTCAAAGTGGAAAAGGCTCTAAGAGTGTTTTTTGGGAGAAAGGAGGATTTCACTCCTCTCCATTGAAGACTTAAATATCTTGTCATATCAACTTTCATCACCGTAAATATTTGAAGAATACAAAAATACTAAGATTACAATGTAGCCGATTTTTCTATACGTAAATATTTGAAGTGACAAAAAAAAAAGTGTGGAATTATACAAATATACTGGTCATTACATGTAAATCTTAGTATCAAACAAGTCATGTACATCGAATTCTGACACGACATCAGAGTAATTGAAATAAGTAAGGTTGCAAGTCTATTTTTTATTGGAAGTTTGGCTATCACATTTCATGTTCTTAATATAGCACAACGGTGAGAGAAACAACCATTATTGATTTTTTTTTTCTTTCTAAATTTTGAAACGTTTAGATATGACTTTAGCCTTCTATCGTTTTTTTTTTCCCTTCACCCTTTAATTTCATTCAAATCCATGTTAATATAAATAAAGGAAAAAGGATTGTAAATTTAAACCTTGTTTGTTTTGTTGAACCTTTCAAATATTAAAAAGAAAAATAAAAAAAGGGGTGTATTCTATTGAGATTTTAAAAGAATATTTTGTGATAAATAAGTCATGTAGTCCTGTAATTTATTAGACATCAAAAGCAAAGAAAAGAGTTCAAAAATCAAATTTTTATGATGCTAGGTCCAACTTAATTTTTTTTTTTAGCTAATACAAACATGCCTAGTTAATTTTTATTTTTTAAATTTGGGTAAGGATACATGAGCTTCATAATTGGTGAGGCAGTCAATGACATAAAATGATATTTTGTCTCTACATGTGTGTGAGCTTGAAGTGCAACTTCTAGATGAACTTAGAAGGAAATCTCAATTTTAATTAAACTTGATATAGAATATGATGTATTTAATATATTGTGTTAAATGGTCCTGTTTTGTACAAACTTTAGGTTACCATTCATGAGCATAAGACACTCATGAAACAAGTATCACATTTCCAAAAATATGCTTATATACTAATGAAATCTCATACCTCTAATCCACAAACTAAACAAAAACCTTATATATGGATTTCTCATATATAATACAAGCGATAGTCTAAACTACAAGGGGAAGAGGATTTCTCATAAACACACTATCAAGGTGCCATATAGGATTTCGAATCTAATACCATTGGTCTACAAGTCAAAGCTCTTTTCAACTACCCTTTAATAATTCACGATGAATTTTTGAACCAATGTGCACCATCTTTCAACGTCAATTTGTCATCCGAATGATTGCTTTTGATTTCCTTTATCTTAATGTCAAATATGTTTCTATAGTTTGATTTTCATTTCAATTAAGTTCCTATCTTTACATCACACGTTTGAATTGTGTGATATTTTCATCCAATAATAAATTATGAAATTTATCATTGATTGTAATTGAATCTAACTACAATAACCTCATTAGGGGGGAAAAAGAGAGTACAACTACTAGAAACCAGATTGTTCCTTTCTAAAAAGTTTGACACGTAGGACTAAGTTGACCCTAAAAGAATAAATTATTATTTGTTTTTTTTTTAAATAAAAAACAAAAGAAGAAAAAAAAAATATAGCAATGTGGAAATTTCAACAAGCTTACTAAAAATAAGAGGCGGGGAAGATAGAGTCACGCTTATGTATTAAGAAACCGATCAGAATTTTAGTACAACAGATACTTGCAGAGCACGTGAGCTTCTCTGAGAACGAGAAGATGAGAAATTGAGAATGGCGGTGATGCATTTCAAGCGCAAAACCTCAGAATCGGAGCACTAGTGTTAAGCCTCTTCTTCGCCATTGCCATTTCTCATCTCAGACCTTAGATTGACGCTTCTTCCTCTGCGATTTTCATCCAAAACCTAATTCTGTGATTGCATTTGGTACGATTCTGAAACGATTAACGATTTTTATCATCTGCATTTTCTCGGAAGCTTTGTTTTCGTCGGAAACGTAATCTGATTGTTTGTGCGCAGAGCAGAGCATAGCAAATTGATGGAAGGTTTTCACAGCAACTCGAAAATGGCGAAACTGCTCAAAGGAAACTTGGAGAATGTGGACCTCAACTCACCATTGTTCAGGTACTTGTGCGCTCAATCTCAGTGTCAGTCGCCGATGGACGCCTTGAAGCAGCGTCGTCGCCACCTCTCGCCGCTCTCGCCTGTGGAGAATCTGATGGAGAGGTCGCCGCCTTCGATAGTTTATAGAACGCCGGTGAGAGGGGTGCAGAGGGAGGAGGTTCTGGTCATGGACGGTGTTTTGGTCACCGGAGGAGGAAGGAGCGCAAGGTCTGCTTCTGATCTGTTGTCATCTTCTTCTTCTTCGGATTCTTCGGGGAAGATTCTGTACAAGACCGACCTTTGCAGGTCCTGGGAGGATTCTGGAAGCTGCCGCTACACCTCCAAAGGCCAGGTCTCTCTTTATAATGGCTGAAGTATTTTATTGGCCACTATAATCATTTTTAATTTCATTGTTTCTTTAAAATGTGAAACTTTTGCTCGTTTATTGTTTTTGTTTTAAGATCTTTCTGTTAGGAGAAAACAATCCGTTTTTGGAATCTAAAAGACTAGGTAGACTTGGTGCGAGCCATTTCTGATCTGCAAGATGCAAACTTTTTGTATGCCAGTTTAGTATTCTTGCACATGAACTTCTTTTTAGCCTAAAATTCAAGAATCTTTTTATGTCAACAGTGTTTCTGTCACACCTTTTATTTTTGTGTATTGGTTTTGCTAGTGTTCTTAAATTCTTTAGTCCGCCTTTTTTTGCTTGTTCTTACAAACTTCTAGGGAAAGTCTAAAATTTACAAAACAGGATGTTTGTTCGACTATAGAGTAGTACAAAGCAGAAAATATTGTGGCTACCACACGAGCAGAACATACAAGTAAACAACACTTGCAACATTAAAAATTCCTTGAGATTTCAGATAAGCCTATGGTCACTCAAAATGATGTTCCGTTAAGAGCTTGTTTTGACTTTGAAATGACATACGAGAAAGAACTTAGGTTGTATGCTCATTCATTAATATTTGAAGAAGTGGATGGTTCCGAATTGGATGGAACTTTTAGATTGGTGAATAAAGACAAAGGTTCAAGTAAGATATAGTTGCACACTTGAAACTTAGCTGTAGTAATGTTTAAGATCTCTCTTTCTCTCTCCATCTCTGTTCTTCGTATTTTCTTAATATTTATGTGTTAATTTAATGGCTGGTATTGTTTTGGAACCATAATATTTGTGAATGTCATTGTTTCTTTAAAAGATTGGTGTGAACCATTTTCTTCTTTCCTTTGTTTTAAGATCCTTCTGTTTGGAGAAAAATAAATCTGTTTTTGGAATCTAAAAGATTAGGTACACTTGGTGTGAGCGTTTTCTGATCTGCAAGATCCAAACTCTACGTATGTCAGTTTACTACTCTTGCATTTGAATTTCAGTTGAGTCTGAGATTTGAAAAGTCTTGTATGCCAGCAGTGTATCTATGTCACGCATCTTTGTTTTGTGTATTGATTTTGCTAGTGTTCTCAATGATTTTACTTATCAACTGCCAGAAAACTCCAATTTTTAGAGAACAGGATATTTTTCTCGATTATACAGTAGCACAAAAGAAGAAATTGTTGCTACTTGCTCGCTTCTTCCAAAGATCATAAACATACAAGCAAATAATACTTGCAACATTTACTATTGATTGAGATTTCAGATAATTCTATAGTTAGTCAAAATGCTAGTCCATCCATTAAGAGTTTGTTTTGACATTGAAAGGAATGTACGAGAAAGAACTTATTTTACCTTCCAAATTGGATGGTTAAAGTTGAGATTGGTTTGAATAAAGATAAAGGTTCAAGTAAGAGACTTGTACTTGTCAAACTTAGCTGGTTTCTTGTTGAACCTAGATTATTTGGAGGTGCATTTAGAAACTAAAATTCCGTTGACTTTTTTTCTTTCCCTTTTAAGCAAAATGTTGTAACTGAATGAGACAGTAATATAAATTTTGCCTTCTTGTTGCTGCCTGCCTAATCAATTCAGTGATAGCCTATTCTAGTGTTCAACTGGTTTCCTTGGGCTTATATGGATGTTGCAATACAACTATAATCATTTTGTAAAGTTATCTTGCTTTCTGTAGAAAATGGTTTACCACCTTTTAAGATTGGGACAAATTCATTGGGCTTTTTATATTGAAAGGAAGCTGTCATCTTTGGCTGAAAAATTGAAAGGTGTTGCTACTGAAGTAATTTCTACTTGATTTCAATTTTCCTATAAAACTTGTTGACTGGTGCTCA
The DNA here is from genome assembly GCF_029339155.1 of Prunus mume. Taxonomy (NCBI): domain Eukaryota; kingdom Viridiplantae; phylum Streptophyta; class Magnoliopsida; order Rosales; family Rosaceae; genus Prunus; species Prunus mume. The sequence continues at coordinate 2,435,607 of NC_142699.1, read as the reverse complement.
ACAAGTTGGGTTTTGTAGCTTGAGTTAGTGTTAGAATTTAGGTTTGTGTTTGGTGCCTTTGGTGGATTTGTGCATGAGTGTGTGTTTTAATGGATTGGATCTTCTGCCTGTATGTTTGTCATATCTCAATCATGTTTCAAGATGAGTTGTGCAGTAGTGTTGGTTGAAATGAATATGTAATTTATTCATTGAAAGCAAATTGTTTCCTGATGACGAGTACTTGACCAAATTATGATTTGCTGCAGTTTTGTCCTGACAAATTTCTGTGTCTTTCATTTTTTCTTTTCAGATTGCACCAGGAAAAGAAAAGCCACGCCCAACTCGTTTCCCTGTCAAGAACAAATCTGAGGTTAACAGTCACACAGTGTGTTTTAGCTGTTTACTATTAACATAGTCAACGTACTGAAAATGCCATCTTTTCTTCTGTTTTGATTTGTGCAGGCACTGATGTGCAAGTCATACACTGGCACAGGATTATGCACACCCAGCCCAAAGTCTCATTTTGTCCATCCGGTCATGGCCATTTCTGTTACAGAAGCAGCATCAGCCACAACACAAGCAGCTTCATCAACTGCACCCAAAGCCACCATGAAGACTCCCACTACCACCATCAGCTTCCTGGACTGGTCACCTCAAGATGATGGCATTGAGGTTGTGTTGCCGTATTCTTCAACTGGAACACCTCCATCAAGGGAAGATATAAGTTCCTACATCACTGATGTTCTTTATGGCCCCACTACAAGAAGGATATTACCAGTGTTTGCTGAAATTTTCCCAGAGTAGTATCGATCCGATTTGTGTAGAGAAGTCACTTCCACTTGAGACCAAAGGTATAATTTGTACATTCCTCCTGTTTGTTTCAGATACATAATTGGTTCCTTGAAACCTTAATTTTTCAAACTTGCTGCTCACAATCTAGTATGTGAATGGGGTTAGATTGAGCACAAATGGTTGATCTTTGCTGGTGCTGCATTACTGCAGTACTTGCCAACTATAGTGTATAGCTTTTCGATGGTATTAGACATAATGTCGTACTTAGAAATTGATAAAGACAATGGACTTGAATCTTTCTGTTGCGTGTTGAGAATCAACATGTGTATGAATCGTGTGTGATTGCGCGTAGTTGCTTACAGATTGTGATGCTGGCATTGCATCTGGTTATATATGGTAGAAAGAATCACATCTTGAGAAACAACATAATGGTCTAGTTGCATTTGGGAGATTTTATATATATATTTTTTGTGTATAAGAATTTGGGGGATATGAATACTTAGCACTCCAAATAATCATCCTTTTCCCTCTCTTATTATTATTATTATTATTTTCATCAGGCAGGAGTGGTATTGTAAGCTAATGGGTTTGTGGATAAACCTTCAGATTCCTTATCTTTAGTTTGTAGATATTGAGATAGGCACGAGTTTGCTGTTCCGCTTTTGTAAGCTAATGGGTTTCTGGGCCATATTTGTTAAATGATTTTAAAAGCTCGGATCTTCTTCATGACTGAAAAAAAGTTTTGAAATCTTTTGTTCTTTTGGGTTAATCTTTGGGAATAAGGAGAGTAAGAATCGAACTTTTACGGCGGGACGAATTCTTCAAACTAGAAAAAAGTTTTTTTATTTTTATTTTTCCTATTCTTTCTCTTCTTTTCATATACAAAGGGAGAATCAAACCTATGATTTTGGATGTAAAGTTAAACGTTGTTAATTTAAAATTTTAAAATTTGCAAAATGATTTAAAATTTTAGGCAATGAGTTTGGGAAGACATATACAAGTATGTATCTTAATCTTTTTCACCTTGTCTTTTGCAAAGAAATTTTTATTATTTTGTTGCAAGGGTATTGTAGCTCGTTAAGAGAATTTACGTCGTAGGTTCGATTTCCTCCTCCAATATTGCTTGTATTACAAATATGTAATCTCCACGGAAAAGAGAAATGATGTGTTTTCTTTGGTGGAGAAGGGGCGGTGTTCATCTTCATCTTCATCTTTCCTAAGACCAGGCTGATCTAGCAAGTCATCTCATACCAAGTAACCAGAAATTGATATTAATGGGGACCTTAAAGTCAATATTCTTAAGCAAAAACAAGGTCATTGAAATGCCTAAAATTCTGGCCCAAAAAAAAAAAAAAAGCCTCAAAATTGTTTATGGTAATGTAGCTGAGGAAATTGCTACTTATTAGACGAGGACCTTCTCACATCAGGACATACCCTTTGTTGAGAGAAAATGTAAATGATATGAAAATTTGCCAATACAATTTCGCTAATATTCAAAGAATGGGGTTTTGTAGTTTTTAAGTTCAACTCATTACATGAGAAAAACCTTTGGATTAAAATTACAAAGAAACATAATGGGGTAAAAGTGTGTTTGGTTGATTTTGTGACTGGGCTTGAAATGAGTTCAAAGTTGCCTGCATATCCTTTAATGGGATTCAAGCCAACTCGTAGTTCATTGGATTTGTTGATGGAGATTTAAGGTGATTTGGGCATGGAAGTTTGTAGTGTTTGGGGCAAATTTGCTGAGAACAATCCAAGAATTTTATTTGGGTTGAATTTGGTTAATTGTAACATGTGTTTTAAATTTGGTTGTGGTTGCATCTAGTTGGATGTTGAATTGCCTACGTACCCTTGCGGTTGCGCCGTGACCTGTTTTGTAAAACGAGTTTCGAGTAGTGACCCCTTTTTTAAAGAAAAAGAAATAGTATAGCCGGGCGGCTATACTCGGTTTTTATTTAAAAAAAGAAATGGTATAGCCGGACGGCTATACTCGGCTTTTCTAATTTCTTTAAAAGCAAATAGTATAGCCGCCCGGCTATAATCGGTTTTCCCTAATTTCTTAAAAAATAGTATAGCTCATCTATACGCGGTTTTTCTAATATCTTAAAAATAGTATAGCCGCCCGGCGATACTAGGTTTTTCTAATTTCTTATATTCGATTTTTTTCCTTGGGTTTAGGTTAACGAAATTGAAATTGAAATTGTAATCGAAATCGTCTTCTTCCTCCTGTAACCCACACACAGCTTCCACCCAACCGCAGCCAACCACCACCTGTATGTAACACAACCACCATCCAAGCCTAAACAACTCTGATGAATCAAAATTATCAGGAGGGTAGAAACCCTGTGTTGTCTTCACATCAATATCCATGTCAAAGGCCCCACATTTTGCTCTTGGGTGAACCCACAAATCATTTAGATATGCAGGCTGATGCACTTGATGAGTTCACCGGTGGAGTTATACTGGTGAGTCATGATTCTATTCTGATATCGCGTCTGTGCGAGGATGAAGAGAAGAGTGAAATTTGGGGTGTTGAAGATGGTACCGTGAGGGCCTTCCCTTGGACTTTCGAGGAATACAAGAAGGAGCTACAAAGCTTGCAATTTTTCCGCAAGAAAAGTTTTGCTGATTGCATATTAAGATTTTCCATGAATATGCTTGGCTTGCTTAGCATCCTTGACAAAAGTTGGAGAAACTTGGGGGTTAAAAAATTTGACATTTCTTGGGAAAGCTGAATCGATTTGGGTTGGTGGCAATTAAACTTCAGCAGATCAGATCTCTTGGACCGCTAGGCCATACTTCGTTTTTTCCTTTTTTTTATTTTATAAAAGAAATAGTATTGCCGAACGGCTATACTCGGTTTCTTATTTTTTTTAAAAAAGAAATAGTATAGCCGATCGGCTATACGCGGTTTTTTTTAAAAAAAGAAATAGTACAGCCGATCGGCTATACTCGGTTTTAATTTTTAAAGAGCAATAGTATAGCCGGCTATACTTTGGATTTTTAATTTTTTAGTAAAGCTAACGGAATAGTATAGCCGCGCGGCTCTACCCTGTTTTCTTATTTTTTGAAAAAAGAAATAGTAAAGCCGATCGGACATACTGGGTTTTTAATTTTTTTTAACAAAGAAATAGTATAGCCGCTCGGCGATACGCGGTTGGTTTTTTTTTTAAAAAAGAAATAGTATAGCCGCGCGGCTATACCTGGGTTTTTGGTATATGAAGTCGTTTCGGCTGTACATATCTTTCCAATATCGATTGTTTAAAGAACAAAAAAGTTCAGGCGTGGGCCGTGGCTTATAAAAAAACAAAACAAAAAAAGGAGATAATGTTTGAAATTTCCTCCTCTCCTATCTGAATACTGTACAGCATCAAAGCAGAAACAGAAATCTCTCTCACTGGCTTCCACTCCACTCTCACTCCCCTCCCACTCAACCGTCTCTCCTCCTCCTCTTCCTCCTTCTCCTCGTCGTCGTCTAGGCTGATAAGGAAGGAAATGTCGAGGGAGGAGGAAAGGGCAGCAGAAATGGAAAACGAAAATGGCGTATGGGAGGAGGAGCAGTGTCGTCTGTACGAGGCCTACAACGAGCTCCACGGCCTCGCCCAAGCCTTCGACACTCCCTTCGACGCTCCGGCGGTACTCGTGGTTGGCCACCAGACTGACGGCAAAAGCGCTTTGGTGGAAGCACTTATGGGCTTCCAGTTCAACCACGTCGGCGGCGGCACCAAGACCCGCCGCCCCATCACCCTCCACATGAAGTACGATGCCGACGCCCACTCCCCTCTCTGCCGCCTCCTCCTTCCCTCGAATTCCGGTTCCCATTCCGATTCTGATTCTGAGCCTCACGAGAAGTCCCTCTCCCTCCAAGAGATTCAGGCCTACATTGAGGCTGAAAACATGAGGTTGGAGAAGGAGCCCTGTCTCTTCTCCGCCAAGGAGATTATTGTTCGGGTCGACTACAAGTATTGCCCGAACCTCACTATCATCGACACTCCCGGGCTTATTGCTCCTGCTCCTGGTCCTAAGAATCGAGCTTTACAGGTGGTCAATTTGCTTATTATTGTACTGAATTTTGAATTGAAATGCTGCTGATGTGTTTTCTTTTCTGGTCAATTTGGGTAATGTATATCATGAGAGAGAGTAACTATAGTTACATTTATTAGGGAAATTTTTATTTTTATTAGTAAAAATAAATGATTGATGTACTGAGTTAGTCTACTGACTAGGTATTTGTCTTGGCTAAATTGGGGTTTGCAATGGTGATTTTGTTTTGAATTTTGATAGTTGTTTGCTTAAAGCTGATGTCAGGTCCAAGCTCGTGCTGTGGAAGCTCTAGTTCGAGCTAAAATGCAGCATAAAGAGTTTATTATATTGTGTCTTGAAGATTGCAGTGACTGGAGTAATGCAACTACACGAAGGGTCGTAATGCAGGTAGCCACTTCCTTTTCCGCCTTTTTAGGCATTGTGTTGTTTATTGAACTCTAGCGTAAAGCTTTGCCTTGGTTGCATCATGTATAGATTGATCCCGAGCTCTCAAGGACTGTAATTGTTTCAACCAAGCTTGATACCAAAATTCCCCAGTTTGCGCGTTCATCAGATGTGGAAGTATTTCTGTCACCTCCCACATGCATGCTTGATGGTTGCATCTTGGGTGACTCTCCCTTTTTCACTTCTGTGCCCTCTGGAAGAGTTGGCTCTGGACATGATTCGGTTTATAGATCTAATGATGAGTTCAAAAAGGTATTCGTGCTTATCTTGTATTCATTTTTGGAGAATAAATAACAAGGAAGGATTGCGATGTTCCTTCAATGTCCTTAATTTATAATTTCCAAGATTCCACTACTGAGTTATGTTTGATCACCTTAATGATAATAAACCATAAGTTTTATTGTACATCTCTATTATTTAGTAATTTGTAGTAAATTAAGTGTCATAATTTAATCCACTGATCCTTAAAGCAACTTTCGAAGTCAAAATTTGTTTTTTAGTCGACTCTAATTGCTCCCATGTTTCTAACTAATGGTATTTCTACTGAAAGAAACATTTTTCCAGTAGTGATAATTTGGCAGTATAAGGGTTGTAATATGTACGCTGCTGTTCCGAACTTTGGCCTGGTATATTTCAGACTTACCAGCCACTGTACTGATATTTGCGCTGTTAACCCGGATACAATTCTGTTTACAAAGTGCATATTGAAAAAAAATGGTTTTTAAGTTTATTCTTTTTTTGTTCTTTCCCTTTCTGGCTATACAGGAATTTCAGTGTTGAACTATGCAGAATTAGTTAATTAATTAATTAATTAAAATGCTAAACTTCTTAAGCTAATTTTTCTGTGAACTCTTTTTGACAAGTCCTTCGTGTTTATTCTTTTAAAACATAAGCATAAGATAGTTTAAGCTGGTATAAAATTATGTTTTTTAAAATTTTAAAAATAAAACAGAATCATAGATATGGTTGGTTTGCACTATTTTATTATGCAGGCAATATCATTAAGAGAGATGGAAGATGTTGCAAGCTTGGAGGAGAAATTGGGCCGGTCACTGTCAATACAAGAAAGAAGTAGAATAGGTGTAAGCAAACTTAGGTGTTTTTTGGAAGAATTGCTACAGAAAAGGTACCCATAGTTTTGACCTTTCGTATTGTGATGAAAATAACGTAGTTAATTGTCAACCTGCTAAGTTCCATGCCTAAAAGTTTGGGAAATATATTCTGCAAGGTATATGGATAATGTGCCACTGATCATTCCACTTCTTGAGAAGGAGTACCGGAGCGCAACAAGAAAGATGAATGAAATAAATCAAGAACTCAGGTTTTTTTACTGACAAAGCATATTCTTTTAAGGCAATTAACAGATTGGATGCAATTTATGGCACTTTATTTTCTTAAACTCTGATCAGAACATGGATCACGAAGGGGGTACAACCATTAAGCAAATTATATTTTTCTGGTATTATAAATATTTGATCATTGGTTTCTTTCTTTTATATTGGTTGATTATATTGCATTCTTGTGTTTATGCAGCACTTTGGATGAACTGAAACTAAAGGAAAAAGGAAGAGTATTTCATGATCTCTTCTTGACAAAGGTATTTTTAGTTGAGGCATTCTCTGTTACAAAGAGTTTATGTTATTTTTATCAATATCCCAGCATCTGAACCTTCCGATTATATATTGTACCTTATCTAGTAGAAAATGTGGCGTTTGACACTTGAGAATGTCCTCATGCAATAATGCTGAAGGGTAGGACCACCTTAGCCTCATGCATTTGACAGGATGTGAAGTGTGGTCAAAAGTAGATTAGGGCCTTTTTTACTCTTCAGAATTGTTAGGGTGGACGGAATCATGTGAACTAGTCATAATGGTTAGTTTCTATTTGTTTGTGGTAACAATAGAAGTCTCATGATTTCATAAGACCTTTCTTTTTTTTTCCGTTTTTTGATTAATTTGTTTGTTTCAGGGTTTTACGTTGGTATTTTAATGCCTTAAAATTTATGATTTCTATTTTGTTTGTATTTTTACTGACAAAAGTTAGCTTTATTCCTCAGCTATCGTTGCTACTAAAAGGAACGGTTGTTGCACCGCCAGATAGATTTGGTAATTCAGCTTAATGTTTCTTATCAGTTATTATCACAAACAATTTAAGCATAAGGTTACTAAAGAAGGATAGCTTTTGTAATCTTTCAAATATCAACATCGCTGTTTCCCGCCCTTTAAGATTGTGCCTTGTTTCATGCTGTGTTGTTGGACTATTGTTTGTTTTACTTTCATTTATATGTCATTTCTCTTTCAAGGTGAGACACTACAGGATGAGAGGACTAACGGAGGGGCATTTGTTAGCAGTGATGGCCTTCAGTTCCCTCACAAGCTTATACCTGTAAGTTAAAGAATTCTTAGACTGTAAATTTACCTTTTTCTTTATTTTTTTCCTTCTGTGTTTGCATGTCTTGCATGTTGGCGTCTTTTTTGCTGAAAGTTTTTTGCTCTCTCTCTCTCCGGATTTTTTGGCATGTTTTTTTAATCTTCATATATGAATCAGGCTTGTTTCTTTCTGTCACTTCTAATACTGAATAACACACTGAAAAAAATCAGGCTATTTGTGCTTTCCTTTCTCTGTTTGTCTCTTGTTAACATCTATGTGATAGTTTCTATAAGACTGCAAAATACATAATTGTTTCTTGTGTTCTGGACCCAAACTGACTTGTACCTTCTTAGAGCATCTCCAACCGATGTGTCAAATGTGCCACATAGACATTTAACAGCTAAAAATAACATCTCACATCACTCCAACCGATATGTCAAAGCTGATGTGGAATGAAGGCTGGAGGTTGAGATGTTATTTTTGACATCCCAAAAGCAAGATGTCAAATGAATATTTTATTATTTTTTCTTTTCTTTTCTTATTAATTAAAAATGAATCAACACTAAAATGTAATAAAGTAATGATTTAATTTGACATATCGGGTGAAGTGTAAAGCTGTGTAAGATGTCAAATTGCCACATCAGCCATCAAATTTAAATTTGATGTTTGGTATTTGACATCTCCCTTGGAGATGCTCTTAGAGTTTCGTATACATGCATCTAAGCACTGTGTATACTTCATTTGTAGAATGCAGGAATGCGTTTATATGGTGGTGCACAATACCACCGTGCCATGGCTGAGTTCCGCTTTGTAGTTGGAGGAATAAAATGCCCTCCAATTACAAGGGAAGAAATTGTAAATGCATGTGGAGTTGAAGATTTACATGACGGCACAAACTACTCAAGGTATTTATAATTTTATTATATAATCATACTTGTGATACTGGTTTTTAAGCTGTAGTAGTTGTGTTTCAAATTTTTCTTAAATTTTTTTGTTTTGTTTTCTATTAATCCATTTCCGTTTTCAAACTTACTTTTGATCAATCAGGACAGCTTGCGTAATAGCTGTTGCAAAGGCCCGTGATACATTTGAGCCTTTCCTTCATCAGGTGATGAATAATTTATCTCAGTAATTCTCACATTCTTTTCTTCTATCCTTTTTCCTGAGACACGAAGTATCTTGTCTCGTTATGTGTTTAGAAGTCCAATTCATGAACATTATCTAGTGTGCAATGTCCAGTGATTAAATCGCTTGCAAAGAGAATATTATGATCAATACATTTTATTTATGTACTTATTTATCCTTAAAGTCTGTTTCTGTTTTAATTTTTTTTTTTAAGTCTTAGACATTTTGATTACTGCTAGTCTTAGCCATCTGTGTGAAAATCGATATTTCTCTACTTGTGCAGTTAGGTTGTAGACTCTTGCACATTCTAAAGAGATTACTTCCTATATCAGTCTATCTTCTTCAGGTATGGACTCCACTGTTGCGTAGATTGGTGGCTTCTATTATTGTGTGCATATAACCTGCTCAAGTTCTATGCAGTTAATTTTTTCAATTTCTATCTTGGATTTTGCAGAAAGATGGTGAGTATTTAAGTGGCCATGAGGTGTTTCTTAGGCGTGTTGCTTGTGCTTTCAATGACTTTGCAGAATCTACCGAAAGGGCATGTCGTGAAAAGTAAACCACTTTGCTGCTTATATCTATTAATTTTTTTAGTAAGTGAATACCCTGTTGAGGCTGTGTTCTTTTGTTTCTTTTTGGCTGGTAGAAATACATTAAAACAAACATTCTTATAGTTCAAAGGAGTTGAAATTAATACAATGTACAACCAAAGGAGTCAACATCCTTATATCCTTTGGGGGATATATCATTATGGTTTTTGGTATCGGTGTATATCATCAATAGTTTTTTGGTTTTATTTGGATTAGAATGATCATTGGATTAATTGGATATTTCGTTTGATTAAATGGGTGGGTTATTAGATGGGTATTCAATTAAGGTTTAATTTGGTTCATGTTTGGCTTAATTAGAGATTTTTTCGGTTTGGATTTGCATCTTCTTCCTTCTATTACCTTAAAAAATCGTGAAGTTTTTCTGGGTTCTTAGGCAGATACCGGGAAATGTCAGAACTATGGTCAAATATCGGGGAAATGCAGGAAATCAGGGAAATATTGCCGATATGGGGGGAATAAATAAGCTTAGCCCCCAGTTTTAGTGTTGACACTATGAACATCCGACATATCAGCAAATATTTTCGTCCTTGCCCACACACTACATAGAATCCTTTTGGAAAATCTCAGTTAATGAAATAAAGTGATTGTAGGTTATGGATTGTAATCAACCAATAGCATATTTCTTGGGGATTTCGTACTGTAAATAAATGAATTCACAAATTGAAAACACTGATTCCCTAACGCACTCGGAATGCAGAGAATATGATATTACTCTATAAAAAAAACAATGTAAATAACACTGCAAGAGCTCTGAATCTTACCTCTTAGAGTTAAAAGTCAAATTTTATTTGAACTACTTGAGTTACTATGTTTTATGAAATAATGGCAATTAACACTTTAGAGTCAACACACTAGTTGTAAACCCGCCCATCCAGGTTTAACATACTAGTTGTAAGCTCAACCATCCAGGTCACAACTCAGGCCATCCTACTTATCTCGTGAATTGAGTGTTGTAGCCCAAAAACTTGCAGCTTTTATGTTTAGAATGTAATTTATTGATTGATTGATAACAGCATCCAATTCCCAAAAATATAAAATGTGGATATCTTGTATGGTCTGGTTTTCTTCAACTGAACCTACTCTTATGATACATATGTTTTTGCTGCAGATGCATGGAGGATTTAGTAAGCACCACCCGCTATGTCACCTGGTCCCTTCACAACAAGGTTATCTTAGTTGATTATGAAGGCATATTTACATGTCTTATGCACTAATTTCAAATTGGTGTATTATGTTGCTGTAGAAAAATCTGAGAGAGAGAGAGAGAGAGAGATGAGCAAAAATGAGAGTTTCTTTAAAAAACTTTATACTTTTTCATATTAAAAAATTTATGTTGTAGAATTTCTAGGATAAATAGATTAAACATCAAATGGTTACTTAGGATCAGATCGAATCCTTGACCTATCCTAATCCTATCTCTCCCTCCTCTCCCCCCTCTTTTTTTTTTGGCATAATCCTCATTTTGTTTCTTCCCATTTTCTTTTTCTAATACGGTGGTACCCGGAATATTTAAGCCTTATAATTTTTACATTATTCATTTTGTTGCATGGGACTATCAACTGCTTTTTCAGATATATATCTATGTTTTCCGGTAAATATTTACTTGTTCTCCCTTTGACATGTCTTTTAATGCCTAATTCATAGAATCGAGCTGGGTTACGTCAATTTTTAGACTCGTTTGCTGGAACAGAACATAACACTATGGGTAGTAATTGTGTACCTGCTGGTATTTCCCAAGATTCATCCTTTGGGTCTGTTGCTAATGAGAAGGATAGTAAGTCAAAGGCAGATGTGAAGCTCAGCCATGTGGCGTCTGGCATTGATGTGGCATCGTCTATTCAGACAACAGAAACAAGGCTGGCTGATCTTCTAGATAGTACACTTTGGAATAGGAGGCTTGCTCCTTCATCTGAAAGGATTGTTTATGCTTTGGTGCAGCAGATATTTCATGGCATAAAAGAATATTTTTTGGCCTCTGCAGAGTTGAAGGTTTGTTATACAAACTGCTTGTTTATGAATGTATTTCTAGTAGTGCACTGTAATAACCATCAACTGAGTATGCGGAAGAGATAACTAGCCTGCCGTTTTATGAAGAATGATTTGTTTCTTTTATTCTAAATTAAAATATATATTGTTTATTGAGCTTCTTGGTTTTTTTCCTGCTAATAGGCCTTTTTTTGTTGTTGTTTCTGCAGTTCAACTGCTTTCTTCTGATGCCTGTCGTAGACAAGTTGCCTGCACTCCTTAGAGAAGATTTAAAATCTGCTTTTGAGGATGACTTGGATAATATTTTTGATATCACCAACCTGCGGCACTTATTAGGCCAGCGAAAGCGAGACGCGGAGATCGAGCTTAAAAGGGTACTTCAATCATGCCTTAATATTTTTACCCAAACTTGTCAAATGACTCTTTCTCACTGACCCAAACGTGCTCACACACAATTGTCTGACATGCTGTTGGTTTTGCAGATCAAAAGGCTAAAGGATAAGTTCAGATCACTGCATAAGCATCTTAGTTTGCATCAAGCCCATTCTACTGCCTTTTCCGACTACCGCTGAGTGTTTTGCAATTCAACATACTGATACGGAAGTCAAATTTGTTGGATGAAAAATGATTTGGTTTTTGTTTTTGGTATTGTGTTTGAGATAACTGCATATTTGTTTTGGCTTAGAGAAATCTAGTGGAGAAAAATCTTTAGATCTTTATTTGGACAAGAGGATTGTATTTAGATAACATGTCTTTCTTAATTATACAGTGAGTATGCACTTTGTTAATGGCCTAATGTTGTGGAGATTTTATTCATGTACCTATTCTAAGTCTATATGAGACATTTCTGTTTTAACGTTAGCCAAAAGAAGCAAGAACTTGGTTTGGTTGCCTTCAACTTGCTTTCTTCTTGTTTGGGTTTCCTGATGCCAACGTGTCTTATATGTGAAGTTAACCCAACGTTGCTTTCTTGTTGTTTAGGCTGACTTCAACATTGACGACACCTTTGTTAATGGCCCAACACTTACTTCGGCAAAATTAATGGACTTTCTAATGGAGTTGATGAAAATGGGCAATGTGAGACTGAAAACATTTATCGGAGTCTTATTTATTTTTCAGTGCACTTGCTCTCTTTTGTCTTTTTTTTTTTTTTTTTTGTTTTGTTTTAAGTTTGTTAAAGCTCAAAATGTTAAGAGAAACCCAAGAGTATTTAAAGCCCAATATGACATATGGATAAAGGGAAATTGGTCATGTGCTAATCCCAAATATGTTTTGGGAATTAATTCAGCAAAATAAATATGTATTGAAGTTTTTATTGAAATTCTAATAATATCCATGCCATGCGAAGTTTCATATGATATCTCACTGTGCTCGGTCCACCACCAAGGATGCTTCATCACCACCAATGATACATATTTCCTATGACAAATGACCTACCAAGCTCACATGAACCCAAGTCATATGGTACACGATGCTTGCATGAGAGGTTGTAGTATGGAAGGTTACAGAGGTCCACAAGGCTCATCCAAGCTCTTGGATGATAGAGATTTTGACTTTAAAGTCCAAGCTCATTACTTGGAGTTCGCCCATATGAGTAAGCAAATGAGATACTTTTTAGTGCCTCCCTATCACCTGCTCGAAGTAAGTCAATTTCGTTGCTCCCTTTTACTCGTTGGAAACAAGCTGTTTCCGGCATTTCCTTTCATCCATAGGAAACAACTGGTTTAGTATGCCTCGTTTCCCCTTGGAAATAAGCATGTCTCAGTGCCCTCACCTTCTATAAATTGACAACCATGACCTAGGCAAAGACACCCCTTCTTTTGGCTGCTGCAAAACGTGTGGGTCAAAATTCCAGTAAAAGAGAAGAATCTGTGCTCAGGAGCACTCCAAGAGGCCGTAAAACACCTAGCCATTGGAAGCACAATAAAGTATTCCTCTAGGACTTGTTTGTCATTCAGGATGCTTAGTTCTTGCTAACTCAGAAAAGGGGACAACAAACACTTGATTCACCCTTCTACGGCATTTCAAAAAATCTACACGTCCAACCAAACCTTCCAACATAAAAAGGACCCCAACAAAGTAATTTAATTGTTAAAACTTACGAAGAACTCAAATGAGTGCCTTTTCTACCTTGTTTGATAATTCTTTTTTGACAAATGAAAGGAATATATTTATAATGTACTTTTATAACGGACCAATAAACTCACACAATGGGTCAATACACCCACAATAAAGCTATGCCAATACACCCACAGTAAAGCTACACACCACAACTAGGTATTGAATATATATCATCCTCACCATCTATATGAATCGAACTGAGACCTCCTCCAACCAACTGGATAATTATTCCATTCATAAGTTCACTTTATCTTCAACTATTTTGAAATTAGGTTTATCTTCAACACACTTATTTACGTTTGTCTTATATTTCCTACTTCATCTAGTTGCCTACTTTAAGCTGAGTAATGTCACATCCGCACACTCCTAAAAGAACAAAAAGTTTTGCGTTGACTCTTAAGGCTGAGAGATTTGTAGGTGAATAGGGTTTTTGTTTGGCTTTGTGTTTGTGATTTGAGGGTTAGAGAGTGAAGTGTTGTCAAATTGCCTTAAAAGAAGTATAGGTAAGTGGAAGTAGCAGTCAGCAATTACCAGAACATGAACGTTAATTGTTGTTTTTATGTGAGTGCAGGATGATCTCGATTGCCGTATTAAATTATTGGTGACTAGTATTCTAAAAGAGAGGCAAAGCCAGAAGTTTAGCTATAGATTACAATAATTATGAACCCAAAATCATTATTGGTGTTTGGGCACACTCCAAAAGGAATGTGGGCCATATCCAACCTCAAATTGGTCCACGACCAAACCCTTATAAATGTGTGCTACGTGGATGAGAAGAGGTGCATGAGATCAGCATGAAGTGGGATGATGAAGTACACCTTTTTTTTTTTTTTTTTTTTTTTGTTTATACCAAAATGCCAAAATTCAATATGAATAAATACATAATTGGATGAATGTGGCACAGCCACTCACTCTTATTGCAGGCTTGCAGCTGCTTACTGTACAAACAAGTCTTTACTTTATTTATTATTATTATTATTATTTTTCGAGTGATACATGAAGATAAGGGCGGAACCACACTTAGACTAAGATGGACGAGCCCAGTGCAATTTATAGAACTTTAACAATTTTGATGCTAATTTTGTAAAGAAATCGATCTTAGCAAGTGAAAATTTGGCAACCCCACCCTTGTAATAATTGATTGTCTACACTCGAACATCTCTCTTATACAAAGTCATTCAACCATCTATATATATAGACACAAGTCGATTGAAAATTTCTAACTCCGCCGTTGCATAAATAGGTCCTTTGGCCGCCGCCTTGCATATTGAAAGCACTTCATCATCAATCAAACCATCAACTCCACATTTCTGATGAAAACCCACCTTCTTTTTCACGTCACTCACTCACTCACTTTTTTCTTTTTCTAAACTATTTCTCTCTCTCTCTCTCTCTCTGCTTTATCGCTTAGCTATAAGTATCACCTTCAGCTAAAACTTTGTTTACACGCGAATCATCCAAAGCCTACCTATATACTCTCCTACTACGTTCTTCTTTCTTCTTCTTTGTTTTTGTTGTTTTATTTTTATTATTTGTTAGTTTTTGTTGTTTGTTTTTATGATCTTGGGTCGATCGTAATGGGAGATGACCAGTTTAAGCTCCCTCCTGGTTTTCGATTTGACCCGACGGACGAAGAGCTTGTAGTTCATTTCCTTCAACGTAAGGCAGCTCTCTTACCTTTCCATCCCGACGTCATTCCCGATCTCCATCTCTACCCATACGATCCATGGGAACTAGATGGTATGCACCTACCATATAGTCCTTCACTACTATATTAATGCTGCTAAAAAATCTCTTGGCGTTGCCTTAATTTAATTAACTTAATTATGTATTAATTTCATGATGTTTGATATTTAATTGCCGCCCTTTTATGTATATCCTATTTCCTTAGACAAACACTTGTGCACTTACATATATAACTGAAATGAGTAATCGACATACTAATACTAGTACGTACATATTGCACACATAAGTAGGGTACTATTCTCTTGTCGAACTACTTATGTTGTCAAAACAATTGTTTATTGTATGAACTGTGAATATAGACCACACATATTCAAATAAAGTTTCACATGACAAACGGTGTACGGATTAAATATAACAGCCTAAATCTTGTGTTGTCAAATTGTATGATAAGAGAGCATGTTTTCGGTATATAAGTATCTTGATATGTGCATTGTATGCATATATGAATGTATAGGTAAGGCTCTACGTGAGAGAAATAAGTGGTACTTCTACAGCAGGAGGACGCAGAATCGGGTTACAAGCAATGGGTATTGGAAGCCATTAGGCGTTGAGGAACCAGTGATCACAGGAAGCTCTTGTAATTCTACACACAAAGTTGGGATGAAAAGATATTTGGCTTTTTACGTAGGAGAAGCTCCAAATTCAGGCATCAAAACTAATTGGATAATGCATGAGTATCGTCTCTCTCCACTCTCAGCAGGAGATGGACCTTCTTCTTCTTCCACCACAACAAGATCATCATCCAAAAGAAGAGGGCATCTCAAAACAGTTAATAATGCATGTCTCAATCACTACTTATAATTACGTTATTAATTATTTATTTGATTTAATTAGACATTTTACTCTATGACATATGTAGCATGCGTGGCAAGTCATGTACTTTATTTATCATGTCATCAAGTAAAATAATTGCGTAGATATGACATTTTTCTTACATATGCATGTCAAAAACAGAAAATAGAAAAGAAAGGAGAATGTGCATGACATAAAATAAATGGAGTTTTATTGATATTTTGATTTACAAATTTTCTCAGGAATTTAGTGGATACGTTCTCTGTCGAGTCTACGAGCGTGATGAAGATGACGACGACGATGATGGGACAGAGCTTTCATGCTTGGACGAGGTGTTCTTATCTTTGGATGACCTCGATGAAATAAGTTTGCCAAATTAATTAGCATGGAGAGAGAGAGAGAGAGAGAGAGAGAGAGAGAGAGAGAGAGAGCTAAGTGCTCCCTTATTATGAAATAACTTTATCCCAATTGTACAATTTAATTACTGGATTAATGAACAAATTCAAGTGGGTTTCACTTATATGTTGTACTCTAGCAAAATATGTTATGAGTAGTTTTGATAATTCTAATCCACACCATCCAATACATAGAGCTTCCTTGGATGTTTATTCCAAAAGTAACGTATATATTGAGCGGAAACACAAAAGCTACATGCATGTTTTACATATATATATATATATATATCCATATTTCTCACCAAAATGAGACTTAGCTTGGTTTTATCCTAACATATGATTTGATCAATAATGTATTTACTAAATGTGGGACAACAATATATACGTATTCAATAGTTAATGCTTGAGAGGCTTCTAAGAACTTTCAATTCTTCCCGTGCTTATTGATTAAAAAATATCCGATAGTTATGTTCCTTTTTCAAAAATAACTTAGTTATGTGTTATATGAGAAAAGATGTATACAACTAAGTAGTTTTTTTTAAAATTAAATGTAACATCACGTGATATAATCAATTCACTTATATTAGAACACGTAGATACAGTAACACTTCAAATAATAACATCCCTTAACAATTTCGTAATACCACTCAATAATTTCTTGTATATTACTGTAGAATTTTCTCTTTTCT
Organism: Prunus mume; assembly: GCF_029339155.1. Classification (NCBI taxonomy): domain Eukaryota; kingdom Viridiplantae; phylum Streptophyta; class Magnoliopsida; order Rosales; family Rosaceae; genus Prunus; species Prunus mume. The sequence continues at coordinate 2,418,513 of NC_142699.1, read as the reverse complement.
TCCATTGTCCATGACAGGTGTTAGAAGTTGACTTGAGCTTATGTTGCATAGAAATTTGGTGCACTTGAGATCTGGTAGTTTTGGTCCTCAGCCTTTGTTGGAACTTGGGATGCTCACGTGTAGAAATTATTGTGAGGAGGATAAACGTGAGGGATGAATGTGGAGCCCAGTGAGCACTGTAAAGAGACATTGAGCATACCTCAAAAACTCTTCTTTTTCCTTTTTCTACTTTTATGGCCTCCGAGTGTAATATTTTGCACAATGCCAAGCCACAATTGGTATTTTTGGGTGGCAGCTTAGGGCAGCATGACTCATCCGTGATGCTAGCTAGCATTCCCATGCTCCATTCTGATTGCATACCATAGTAATGGAAAAGAAGTTGCATGACACTATTTTGCTATTTATGTCCAATCACATTTTATCATGTGAAATCCTTATCACACGTGACGAAACGTAATTAGTTGGAGATGACAAAACAATATTATTCTTATGATATATACGTTTTTCTCAATCTTCTCTCTAGTAGCAACTTTATCAAAATCATTCAATTTATCTTAGCTGTATGGATTTAAAATTTAATATTACAAGTTAAAGAAAAATGGAGACATACAGTGTGTGAAAAGATTACAAATTTATTGTAATCACCTTATCTACCACTAGTTTACGAAAAAATAATGCATTAAAAATTTCTATTGAAACGTTGATATAGATACAAATAATAATGCAGCGTGTTAAAGGACTATAATGCAGTTGTATGAAAGATGGATATCAAGAAAAAGAAGGTCCTAATCAAGGGCCGAAAGCATAAGATATCATGTTTTTTTTTTAGGTTTTGTAATGGATGGGCTGGGCAGGTTTTGGGTTTTTCTTGAAAAATTGTGTTTGGGTGTCTAGTAATATTATTGTAGTGGCAGTTTTTTAAATTGTACAATTTTCAAGGGTTGTTTGTATTGGGGTGTCCATTGAATAGTCCAACTGGGCTGTTTTATAGAATTTGGATTGCATAGGATTTTTCCGTATTTTGGGATTTATGTTTGGGCTTCAATGTGAAGCCCATGTATTATTCTTGCACAAGTGGTTTGTGATGTTTCATGTGCGAAGGAGGTGTGAGGTGTATGTTGCTGCTTATACTGACACGTGTCTACTACCAACAGAAGTGAAGAGTGCACCAGAATGTGACATGTGGTGGGACAGGTGGTGATCTCTGCGTGGCTCTCATTTGAGTCATCTCATCACCAAATCGTTGAAGTAGATTTCCTACTGAAATTTGTAACTTTGTAATAGATTTGGGTCATTTACCAAACCACAGCCCAGAAAACGGGATGGTCGTCTCTCCACACTGGCTGTTGTTTTAACCGGAATTAGGGGTGTTGGTCCCAATTGAGGGGTGAGTTAGGTGTGCAAGGCACGTGAGTTGTTAGTAGTGTATGTGAATTAGTTAGACATATGTATATAGTGTAACAGTGTTGTAGCTTAAAAGATTAAGAAATACAGTCTCTGCTTTATCATGGCTTCTTCTTCCTCCATCAAGATTGACGGCTTGCTCAGTATGGTTACCATTCGTCTCAGTGACAACAATTTCTTGAAATGGAGTTCATCAACTCCCCCTCAAGAATCCCGATGATGCATATTTTCCTTCATGACTTTGCTCCATTCTAGATGAACCCCTGTCTTCTTCACTCTCCCAAAATCAACATCATGAGGCCTTACAAGAATCGATACGTCGTCACCGCCTTCCAAACGGAGCACATCGTTTGACAATTGTCCCTGCCAAAGATAATGGTCTTCAGGTTTGTTTGATAATTGTCCCTGCGAAAGAGAATCGTCTTCGTGTTCTTTAGGTTCACTGCAATCGTCTTCGTGTTCTTCGAGTTCATCGCAATCATCTTCGTGTTCTTCAGTTCACCGCAATCGCCTTCGAGTTCAGTTCAGTTCAGTTCACCGGAATCGTCTTCAGGTTCACTGGAAGATTTTAAGGAGGCAAATGCTATCTTGGTGTGCAAAGCAGTTTGTTTGGTAAAATTTCTAACGATAATGTCAATAGGAACTTGAGAATCTTCAAGTTTTGGCCTGTTTGAAGAGTAAACGAAGCATATAGTCAACCCTTTTAAATCACGACCCATGATTATCTGAGGAACTTCAAAGAAGACGATATTGTCCATATCACCGTCCAACTAGAACCACTTAGGAATATCATAAATTCCATTCAAATAAATTCCACCAAATCCGCAAGAAGTCCATTTCTGCACACCAGAAGCAACAGAGTCTTATACATGGATATATCATTACATGGGCCGCATCTGCAGCTGTGCCTATGTGTTGCGTGTGTGTGTGTGTGTGTGTGTGTGTGTGTGTGTGAGAGAGAGAGAGAGAGAGAGAGAGAGATGTAAGATGTTGTTCCTAAAACCGGGAGTCAATTTGGTGCAGCCTTCCATATGAATCCTTGTCATGGAGTTTAATGACTCATCCAAGCCTGGAACCTCAGTGAGTTTGAACGAATCACTTAGATACAATTCTCTCATATTCGGCATTTTTGAAAAATCTGGAATTGTTTCCAATTTTGGGCAGCCATTTGCTTTCAAAACATACAAATTGGTTGGTAAATCTGGGATTGCAACAAGTTTTCTGCATGCATTTAAACACAAGACCTTGAGCTTTGAAAGACCAGTGAGACTTGGGATTGCATCCTTGGTTAACCGACAGCAGCCTGCAAGACATAACTCTATTAAAGAGTTTAAGACATGTGACGAAAGGGGTAAAAGATGGAATTTCAAAATTCTCACCAGATAGAGATAAAATTCTCAACTTCTTCAATTTTACTATGGAAGATGGAATTTGTCTGATGGCTGTGCAATCCGCTTTCACAGTTGTCAATGATACCATGTTCCCTGAGCCATTAGCCAAGTATTCAAATCTTGAACAACCATTCAGTATAAGAGTTTCAATAGACTTGGATTTATAGAAATTCAGTGGGAGATCCTCTAGATTGTTGCAGCCTTCAAGATTTACCAAGGAAAGTCTTCCAAGATCCCCGATGGATGAGTGAACTTTAAACAAGTTGTCACAACCTTTCAATATCAGCTTCTCGAGATTTGGGAATTTTAAAAACGTATGGTGATTTTGTTATGTCAATATCATCTTCGACATGAATGATGTCATAATCATTGACCAGATGTTGAGATCGGCGTCGTTCATACACACAAAGATGATTATCAATCATATTTTCGTTCATAAATTTGTCCCATACCAGACTAACTCCTGTTTTCATCACCTCCACAACCACAAACTCATCATATTCGAATATTATTTCAATCAAGAGTTTATCACCGTCTTGCAATTCGAGCTTGTCATTTGATAACTGTACCTGACAAAGATAATAATCCTGAATTGCATCACAAATTGAATGGAGTAAGATCACGATGTCAGGACCAACTGAATCGGGTGTGATCCAGGCCTCAAGCTCAATACCCGTGGTCATGTTTTTAATGACCATTCCAAAACGGTTTGATTCGGCTGAAGAGAAAACGAAGAACAAAGTTATCCCTTTCAAATCACGACCATCACTTTGAGGCACAGTGAAATACACAATATAATCATCATGGACACAGTGGAACCAATCAGGAATATCATTTCCACTGAGAAAAATGCCACCATATCCGCAAGAAGTCCATCCCTATACCATGTAGAGACAAATTTCTATAAGAAATACATTCTTATGCATGCATGTGTACATGTGCGTTGTACGTGATAGAAAGAGAAAGATGTGTGTGTTTGAGAGAGAGAGAGAAGGATTGACATGTAGGATGTTCTTCCTAAAATTGGCAGTGAGATTAGTGCAGTTTTCCATATGAATCCTTGTCATGGAGTTTAATGACTTATCCAAGCCTGGGACCTCAGTGAGTTCGAACGAATCACTTAGATACAATTCTCTCATATTTGACATTTCTGAAAAATCTGGCATTTCTTCCAACACAATGCAGCCAAATGCTAGTAAGACTTCCAAATTTGTTGGTAAATCTGGGATTGCACGAAGATTTTTGCAACGACCTAATGACAAATCTTGAAGTTTTGAAAGACGTCTGAGGCTTGGTAGGCTGCAAAAGTCATTGCTTTCAAGATTTAATTTTTCTAAGGAAATTAGGCTACCGAGATCCTTGGGGAATGCATCATCAGTCAAACTGCAGTTTCCAAGAGCTAATTCTCTTAAAGAGCTTAAACTTTGCAACGAAGGAGGCAAAAGATTTGTTGATGGCGACCCTATCACATAACATAAAGATAAAGCTTTCAGTTTTTTCAATTTTGACATGGAAGATGGTATTTGTCTTATGGCTGTGTAATCCGCTCTCAGAGTTGTCAATGATACCATGTCCCCTAAGCCTTCAGCCAACTTTTCAAAACTTCGACAATATTTAACAAAGAGTTTCAATAGACTTGGATTTATAGAAATTCAGTGGGAGATCCTGTAGATTGTTGCATCCTTCAAGATTTACCAAAGAAAGTCTTCCAAGATCCCCGATGGATGAGTGAACCTCAGACAAACTCTCACAGTTTTGCAATATCAATTCCTCGAGATTTGGGAGTTTTGAAAAGTCTGGTGATTTTGTTAGCCGACGGGAACAGCTGAGATTAAGGATTCTCAACTTCTCATGCAACTGTTACACAAAAACAAAATTAGAATGGAAATTAAAATCCAAAAGGAAGGTCTCTGATACAGAAATTAAACCAAAATGAAGAGAAGGTGAAGTGTAATATATGTATAGAACCAGAAGGAAAGAACCAACAACTAGGTTGAAATTATTATACCTTGCAATCCTTCCAAACTATTTTGAATTTGCTATATTGCAAGTCTAAAGCAACTAGTTTTGGTTGCATAGGAAAGTCATCTGGTATGGACTCTAAAGGGAATCCATGCCAGCACAACCATATTAACTTTTTGGGAAAATCTTTGTACTCTCCAGTGAGCTCTACGTTGCTGAGGCGGAGTAACCTCAGTTTTTTCATGTTCGTAAATGCTTGTGCACTGAATCTAGTCGAATCTAGATCCGAATCTCGATCCAAATGTAGAGAAACTCCTTCAATTTCGTTAGTTCCCTGTTATCAGAAGATACCGAGTTAGAAAAATGATTTACAAACATGAAAATCCGTGTATGTATTAACCAAAAGGTATAATTAATAGTATTGGACCATGTTACGCCCTATAATTTGTGTTTGCAATCAAAGCACATATTTTTTGTTGGTTATGCCCAATCAAGGACATTTTAATTTATTATAGACACGGGATACATATGTTTCTCTTGCATGATGCATTCTAAAACTTTACTTGGAAAGTACTTACAGATTTGTCTCTCAATACATCTGTTACGTCTTCACATTTCCACAATCTACTAAATTTTTTAGGTTGACAGTGGGCATTTTCATAAACGATCTCTCTTCCCACGTCTCGAAGCAAATCATGCATCATCAGCTTGTTTTTTGCTCACTAACAGTTAGAAGGCACCGTTCAATGAGGACATTGATTCCTATCGGTTGAGCAAACCACATCCCTTTAATATTTGTGTTACATAGTCCCTGTCCATTCCTATAAAGAAACAAGATATATCAAGGAATGTCTCTCTCATTTCCTGATCAGGTAGCCCGTCAAAGCTCATTTTGAGTATTTTTTGAATTTTTTCAGGAGGACTTCTTTCCAACTTCTCCAAATGGCTTTCCCAGTCCGCTATGGATCTTGAAATCAGAAAAGACCCTACAACTTGAAGTGCTAGTGGCAAGCCTTGACCGTAACGACTTACACGTTTTGCGAGGTCAAGATATTCTTGACCAGGACAACCACTTTTAAAGGCACGCCGACTAAAGAGCTCTAGAGCTTCTTCCTCATCCATTGCTTGAGCCATATATGCGCTATCCACTCCAACTTGCTTTAGCACATGTTCATTTCTTGTTGTTATAACAATTCTACTTCCAAGACCAAACCAATCACGAGCTCTAGTGCTTTTTTACACCAAAGTCTTGCTCTTATCATATCGATCCCTACATCAACAGAATCAACCTTTATGGGATCCTTGCTTTTCAAGATATCATTTAGAAGTTGTTCTTGCAAACCAACCAGACCAGTATTGGGTTGGTTTGCAATTACTTCCCTCACGTTTGCAAGGAAACTCCTACCTTCAAAGCTACCTTCAAATTTGTTATAAATGGCTTTGGCAAACGTTGTTTTCCCAATGCCGCCCATCCCCCAAATACCAATCATGCGAACAACATCCTTAGAACCTGAATTTTCAATATCAATCATGCGAACAACATCTAAATGATATCTTGAAAAGCAAGGATCCCATAAACCCTTTTAAATATAGTAAAAAACTCACTTAAATAGACACAAATGCCCTCAAATTTAAAACCCGTATAAATCTAAAAAATAAACCTTATTAAATAAAACTTTGGAATATTTTTAACCCATATTTGTAAAGAAGAACAGAAGTTGAAATATATCATCCTATTTATTGATATTTTAATCAATTTAAATTTAGTCTCAATCCAAGCATCACCAAACATCGGTTAAGTGTTATTCAACTTAAGCCAATTCAAGCCAAGACAATTTCTGAGAATAGTTCATGCCAAGACAATCTTCCGTAACAAACGAGGCTAAAGGGACCAACTTGGCAAATGACTGAAAGACTTGTTGCCGGATAAATTGCCCAAGTCTGTCCGAATGACACCATTATTTTGTCTTCTTTGATGGATCAATTCACCGAGTGTTCCCCACACGCATAAATGCTGCACCGGCTTCTCAAAGAAGCTAAAAAGTTTCAAAATTGGCAACCCATCCCACACGTCACATTGCCTTTTAAAAGCCACACAACCATATTTGTACAATTTGAGTGACAAAGTCAAAAGAATTTTCCACATAAAAGAATTTATTTGTAGGCCAAAGAAAAATCAAATCATGATATAAGTCAGTGTTCCCAACATTTTCCACTAAAAAATTATATCATTGTTGCTGAGCTTGGTTGGATTTTACTTTTTGTTGTATTGTTGTGCCTTTTTGTGGTTTCTTAATAAAATTTAGGATTTGTCCAATATAGGTCCCTCCAATTTTTATTTCCTAGACATATGCTCATCATTCTATAAATCTATGTGTAAACTCAATTTTAAACTTAAATGACTAGTAAGATATAAGAGGTTATAATATTCCTATGTTTTTACATCATTGCCATCAAACTTCATATTTTATTTCTAATGTATTCCAAGCATAATATAAAAGGGAAGTAAAAACCATAGAAGTTAGGCAAGGAAGTTTAAAGTGCAATAATCTGCATACTGAGAAAACTTTTTTTTATCTTGATGTGAATGGAAAAAGTCTGACTTATGTTTCTTATGCTTCACAATTCATATTCACGGTATACAATTTTCTGTTTAATTCACCCAAAAAAAAAAAAAACAATTGTTGTTGGATGTCTACCCTATATGTAATATAATATAGTATGAAGAATAGACGAAGAAGAAATTGAATGAAGAATCAAGGAAGAACTGCACTCACTATTTGACTAGGGCAGCAATACGTCTGCAAACGTATGTACAAAGATTCCCAATCTAATAAGGTTTTCTTTTTTAAGTTTATGTGGGTTTTAAATTTGAGGGCATTTGTGTTTATTTAGGTGAGTTTTTTGCTACATTTCAAATATTTTACAAAAACTGACATTTTTTAAATTGAGAGTCAAGTTTTGGCTATTTTTGATAAATTCTCTTTTGCTCCGTCTCTTCCCTCTCTTTTCATTGTTTGAATCTTCACACTCGTTCCTTGTTTGAATCCTTACTTTCCGAAGGTTTCAATAAAAATATCTCACTTACTTACTTGCATGAGAGAACTGTATGAAATGGGCTTTGGTGCTCCCAACAGTCCCAAAATCTTCATCACCTAAGAATTTTGCATGGACTTTGTTTCAACCACATGTCTTGTGTCCATATGAGTTTGGTCATAGGGAATAACTATTTTGATTTCATGAGAGTGTTTTCCATGCTTGGGCGTTTGTTGCAGTGGACCATAAAATTTTGGGTATCAACAATAATGAACTATCATAATTTTTCCCGTTTTCTTGTTCTTGTACATATGTGATCACCATTTTCCAACAAAGGCATTGATTAGTTACAAAACAAGCAATCGACACAAAGAGATAAAGTAGGAAAAGTACTTTTGAAAAGTAAAATCTTCAACCCAATCAGTCTAGCTTGTACCTCAATGAAAGAACATTATTTGACAAATATAAAGCATGCCACTCATGAACATTTGGTGTATATATATATATATATATATATATATATATATATATATATTGTGAAATGTAAAAGTTAAAACAGAAAGAAACCTCAAACAAAAGGCTTTTGGAAACAATTAGACTTTGACTCCACTATAACCAATCAACTTGGTGAAGGCATAAGTAATGGCCATGGCCATCCGCCCTCCAAGCAACATCCTACTACAAGACCTTGCCGCAGAAGTTTTGCCTAAAACTGCCCCTACATCACCGAAAACCACCAATGACAAACTAGACACTGCACCCACCACAATAACCATAACCTTGTAATCGGTGATGAACGCAGCTGCCAATAGTGGGACTAATCCACCCACCGAAAACGAAAACGCAGACGCCACGCTGGCTTGAAATGGACTCGGTAGCTTCACTTTCGTAGTTTCTTTTTCGTTGGTAATGTTGTTGTTTTCTCTCTTAATTTGAGCCGTCTCTACGTCAAGTTGAGTGTACACAGCCACAAACTCTCCTATTGCCATGTTGCATGCCCTAGCAACTAAGTCGGCGAATCCAGCAAGCAGCATGGCTGTGATGTCTCTTTTGACTTCCCATACGCCCATCATCACCGAAGCAATAGGGACCAATCCATCGTTGGCTCCCAAAATCGTAATGAAGTTTCTACTTGATTAAAAAATATATATATATATATATATATATATATAAAATGTTCTGCGTTTTGAGTGAAAATACCTATAGGATGGCTTAAAACACTAAAAGAGTGCAAGAGTAAAGTCTGCGTTTTGAGTAGTGAAGAGTAATACAGTAATATATAAAAACACGCCAAAGGAATTGACATGATGTATCAATCCTCTACAGTACAGAACGTAAAAACAGATAAAAACACAGAAGTTATTTTACGAGGTAAAACAAATCCACTATAGAACGATGATTACAAGAAGTATACAAACTTGTCCTAGAGGCTCTAGACAACGTACCAACTTCTTCGTAAATCAACTTCTCGCAGGATGATCTTTTGACACTCCTTATATTGAGCGCAATATTGATCGCTATTGCTTCAAGCTCGCCGGAGTTCTTCCAACTCTTCTTATGTTGAATCTGATACTGGTCACGATCGATTCAAGGTCACCGGAGAAAAACCGCCACAGCGGTCTTGGTGCCCTCAACCGTATGAGTCACCGAACATGCAAATGAATACAATATGAATACAAAGATAAATCACCAAGATAATCTCACTCTTGATAATTTATCCTTCTGGAAAATAAAGCACAACAACTTTCTTTTGTGTATATGAAAACTCAAGAAATACTCTAGTCGTTGAAAAGTTATCGAATGAAAACCAAGCCTTGCTTTTTATAATGGTTTTCAAAACTGGAAACAAGATCAATTAGTTCATAATCAACATATTAATTTGCCAAAGTCAGACTAATTGATTTCCAATTAAAGAAGACTTTTTAATGTTCAGAACAAGAAAGCAATTTAATATTTCTTAAAATAAAAAGTCTTCTTAATCAAAATGTTAAACAGATTGTGACTTTGAAATAATGCTTGAAATACCACAATCAAGATGCATGATTGAATGAAGAATTTACCTTAGTGATCGTTGGTTGACATATAAGCCTTCAGATCATATCTTGGAATTTTGACAGTCACCATCACAACTAATTTACCATCTATATTTAGTCTAATTTGTCTCTAGAAAATGCCAATCACAAAATCAATACTAACAGCATGGCTTTGATGTCTCTTTTGACTACCCCTACGCCCATCATCACCGAAGCAATATGGACCAATCCATCGTTGGCTCCCACAATCGTAATGAAGTTTCTACTTGATTAAAAAAATATATATAAAAAATGTTCTAGTTATTACAATGAATTGTGGGGGGTACCCCTGTGAAGTATGTGTGTAAATTATTATTATTATTATTTTAAAAACAAAAACAAAAGGAGTATCCTTAACATCATACTGTAGCTGTATGGGTTTAAAATTTAATATTACAAGTTAAAGAAAAATGGAGACATACAGTGTGTAAAAAGATTACAAATTTATTGTAATCACCTTATCTACCACTAGTTTTCTAAACGAAGAAATAATGCATTAAATTTCTATTGAAAAGTTAATATAGATACAAATAATGCCAGTGTGTCAAAGGACTATATATAATGCAGTTGTATAAAAGATGGATATCAAGACACAGGGTTCTAATCAAGGGCCAAAAGCATAAGATATCAAGTTTTTTTGTCGGTTTTGTAATGGGTATTTTTGTAACAAGTGGGCTGGGCAGTTTTTGGGTTTTTTTGGAAAAATTGTGTTTGGGTATCTAGTAATATTATTACAGTGGCAGTTTTATAAATTGTACAAATTTCAAAGGTTGTTTGTATTGGTAAGTGTATTGAATATTGGGCTGTTTTATAGAACTTGGATTGCATCAGGTTTTTATAAATTTTGGGATCTATGTTTGGGCTTAAATGTGAAGCTCCCTGTATTATTCGGCCTAGTAAAGAGCTATCTCATATAATATAAATATCTCATAAGGGGAGAAGAATACAAACACAGAAATTCCCAAATATTTTCGGATAAAGAACATAAAATATTACCAAAACAGAGTCGGCAAAAAGAAAAAGAAAAAGAACGAAAAGGACCTGTCAGATTACTCTTTAGCTTTTTTCTTTCGTCTATGCTCTTGAAATGCCTTCGCAAAACAACCAGTCTGATTCCTCACATCGTAGAATATCGGCACAACCTTTAGCTCTAATTTTTATCTACAATCCATGAGTATTTTATTTTGTGTGAAGGAGGTGTGAAGCGTATGTTCTTGCTTATGCTGACACATGTCTGCTACCTACAGTAGTGAAGAGTGCACCAGAAGGTGACATGTGGAGCTTTGGAACATGTGGTGGTCTCCGCGTGGCTCTCTCATCACCAAATCATTGAAGTAGATTTCCTACTAAAATTTGTAACGTTATAATAGATTTGGGTCATCTTACCAAACCACAGCTCAGAGAACGGGATGGACGTCTCTCCACACTGGAGTTGTTGCAAAACACCGGTTACAACCACGGCCCAGAAAACGGGATTGAGTTTTGGCAAGTGCTGTTGTTTTAACCGGCATTGGGATGTTGGTCTAATTCAAGGGTGAGTTAGGTGTACAAGGCACGTGAATTGTTAGCAGTGTATGTGAATTAGTTAGAATAGTGCTGTAGCTTAAAAAATTTAAGAAACACAGAAATCAAGATTGCAATTTCTCTTTCCTTCTTCTTCAGGTCTCTTCCTCATTCATCTCTGAATATGTTGAAATCGGCGCCTCAGTGGTATCACCCCCTCCTCCTCCTCCTCCACTTCGATTTTCTTCCCTTGTTCTCTCTGTTTCTTGAAATGGAGTCATCAACTCCCCCTGAAAAATCCCGATTTGTTTCCGAATCATACAAATGAGGATCCGGATTATCCATATTTTCCTTCATGACTTTGTCCCATTCTAGATGAACCCCTGTCTTCTTCACTCTCACCAAATCAACATCATCAGGCCTTACAAGAATGGAGACTTGGTCCCCGCCTTGCAAACGGAGCACATCGTTTGACAATTGTCCCTGCCAAAGACTTGGTCTACTCCAAGTTTTTAAGGAGGCAATTGCTATCTTGGTGTGCAAAGCAGCTTGTTTGGTAAGATTTCTAACGATAATGCCAATAAGATCTTGAGAATCTTTATAAGGCCTTCTTGAGAATTTTCGCCTGTATGAAGAGTAAACGAAGCATATAGTCAACCCTTTTAAATCACCACCCATGATTCTTTGAGGAACTTTAAAGAAGACGATACTGTCCACATGATTGACGATTTTGAACCACTCAGGAATATCATAAATCCCATTCAAATAAATTCCACCAAATCCGCAAGAAGTCCATCTCTGCACACCAGAAGCAAGACATTCTTATACATGCTTGCATATATCATTACATGGGCCGCATCTGCAGCTATGCCTCTGTGTTTGTGTGTGTGTGTGTGCATGAGAGAGAGAGAGAGAGAGACCTGTAGGATGTTGTTCCTAAAATCGGCAGTCAGATTGGTGCAGCCTTCCATATGAATCCTTGTCATGGAGTTTAATGACTTATCCAAGCCTGGAACCTCAGTGAGTTTGACCGAATCACGTAGATGCAATTCTCTCATATTCCACATTTTTGAAAAATCTGGAATTTTTTCCAATTCTGGGCAGCCAATTGCTTTCAGAACATACAAATTGGTTGGTAAATCTGGGATTGCAAGAAGTTCTCTGCATGCATTTAAACACAAGACCTTGAGCTTTGAAAGACTAGCGAGGCTTGGCAAGATATGAAAATTATTTTCTTCAAGAAGCAGATCTTCTAAGGAAATTAGGCTACATAGATCCTTAGGGATTGCATGCTCAGTTAACCAGCAGCCTGCAAGACATAATAACTCTATTAAAGAGTTTAAGGCATGTAACGAAAGGGATAAAAGATGGAATTTCAAAATTCTCACCACATAGAGATAAAATTCTCAACTTCTTCAATTTTACTATGGAAGATGGAATTTGTCTGATGCGCGTGTTATCTGCTTTCAAAATTGTCAATGATACCATGTCCCCTAAGCCATCAGCCAAGTCTTCAAACCTTGAACAACCATTCAGTATAAGAGTTTCAATAGACTTGGATTTATAGAAATTCAATGGGAGATCCTCTAGGCTTTTGCAGCCTTCAAGATTTACCAAACAAAGTCTTCCAAGATCCCCGATGGATGAGTGAATCTTATACAACGACGTACAACCTTTCAATATCAACTTCTCAAGATTTGGGAATTTTGAAAAGTCTGGTGATTTTGTTATGTGATTATCACATTCGACATGAATGATGTCATCATCATTGACCAGATTTTGATATGGGTGTCGTTCATACGCACAAAGATGGTAATCAATCATATTTTCGTTCATAAATTTGTCCCATACCAGACTAACACCTGTTTTCTTCACCTTCACCCATTTGTCCACTATTATTATTTCAATCAAGACTTTATCACCCTCTTGCAATTTGAGCTCGTCATTTGATAACTGTCCCTGCCAAAGATAATAACCCTCAATTGGACAAATGGAAATACTGTCGGGTGTGATCTTGGCCTCAAGCTCAGTACCCTCACCATGTTTTTAATGCTAATGCGAATACGATAACAAATGAACCAATTTGAAGGGGAAGAGAAACCGAAGGACAAAGTTAACCCTTTCAAATTACGACCAACACTTTGAGGCACAGTGAAATACACAATATCATCGTCATGGACACAGTCGAACCAATCAGGAAAATCATTTCCACTCAGAAAAATGCCACCATATCCGCAAGAAGGCCATCCCTATACCATGTAGAGCCAAATTATTATGAGAAATTCATTCTTATGCATGCATGTGCGTTGTATGTGATAGAAAGAGAAAGATGTATGTGAGAGAGAGAGAGAGAGAGAGAGAGAGAGAGAGAGAAGGATTGACCTGTAGGATGTTCTTCCTAAAATCGGCAGTGAGTTTAGTGCAGTTTTCCATATGAATCCTTGTCATGGAGTTTAATGACTTATCCAAGCCTGGAATCTCAGTGAGTTTGCCCGAATCTCTTAGATACAATTCTCTTATATTTGACATTTCTGAAAAATATGGCATTTTTTCCAATGCAATGCAGCCATCTGCTCGTAAGACTTTCAAATTTGTTGGTAAATCTGGGATTGCACGAAGATTTTTGCACTTATTTAAAGACAAATCATGAAGCTTTGAAAGACGCCTGAGGCTTGGTAGGCTGCAAAAATTATTTCCTGCAAGATCTAAATTTTCTATGGAAATTAGGCTACCGAGATCCTTGGGGAATGTATCATCGGTTAAATTCCAGTTCGCAAGAGCTAATTCTCTTAAAGAGCTTAAACTTTGCAATGAAGGAGGCAAAAGATTTGTTGATGGCGACCCTTTCACATCGCATAAAGATAAAACTTTCAGTTTCTTCAATTTTATTATGGAAGATGGAATTTGTCTGATGGCTGTGTAATCCGCTTTCAGAGTTGTCAATGATACCATGTCCCCTAAGCCATCAACCAACTTTCCAAAACGTGAACACCGAATAAGTAGAAGAGTTTCAATAGACTTGGATTTATAGAAATTCAGTGGGAGATCCTTTAGCATTATGCAGTCTTTAAGATTTACCAAAGAAAGTCTTCCAAGATCCCCGATGGATGAGTGAACCTCAGACAAACTCTCACAGTATTCCAATATCAATTCCTTGAGATTTGGGAGTTTTGAAAAGTCTGGTGATTTTGTTAGCCCATGGGAATGGCTGAGATTAAGGATTTTCAAATTCTGATGCAACTGTTACACAAAAACAAAATTAGAATGGAAATTAAAATCCAAAAGGAAGGTCTCTGATACAGAAATTAAACCAAAATGAAGAGAAGGTGAAGTATAATATATGTATAGAACCATAAGGAAAGAACCAGAGAAACTTGAGATTATTATACCTTGCAATCCTTCCAAACTATTCTGAGTTTGCTGTGCCGCAGGTCTAAAGCAACTAGTTTTGGTTGCATAGGAAAGTCATCTGGTATGGACTCTAAAGGAAAATAATGCCAGCACAACCATATTAACTTTTTGGGAAAATCTTTGTACTCTCCAGTGAGCTCTACTCCGCTGAGGTGGAGTAACCTCAGTTTTTTCATCTTGGTAAATGCTTGTGCACTGAATCTAGCCCTGTAAGAGCCATGTAGAGCAACTCCTTCAATTTTTTCAGTTCCCTGTTAACAAAAGATACCGAGTTAGAAAAATGATTTGCAAACATGAAAATCCGTTTATGTATTAACCAAAAGGTATAATTAATAGTTTGTGTTTGCAATCAAAGCACATATTTTTTTGTTGGTTATGCCTAATTGAGCTTTGATATTAATGGATATAATATAAGAAATAGCAACAGGGTCTAGCGAAGTGAAAAATGGTCTAAACTTGCAGACTAAGGTCTCATGTTCAAATGGCACCTTGGTAGCGTGGATGTGTGAGAACCCCCTCTTTTACTTTGATTTTGCACTTGTACTAAACAAAAAAAATAAAGAAATGGAGAAGGACATTTTAATTTATTATAGACATGGGATACATATGCTTCTCTTGCATGATGCATTCTAAAACTTTACTTGGAAAGTACTTACAGATTTGTCTCCCAATACATCTGTTATGTCTTCACGTTTCCACAATCTACTAAATTTTTCAGGCCGACCGCGGGCATTTTCATAAACGATCTCTCTTCCCATGTCTCGAAGCAAATCATGCATCATCAGCTCCTTTTGCTCACTAACAGTTACAAGGCACCGTTCAATGAGGACATTGATTCCTACAGTTGCAAAAAAGCCACATCCATCTAATATTTGGGTTACATAGTCCTCGTCCATTCCCATAAAGAAACAAGATATATCAAGGAATATCTTTCTCGTTGTATCATCAGGTAGCCCGTCAAAGCTTATTCTAAGTGTTTTTTGAATTTTTCCATCAGGAAATCTTTCCAATTTCTCCAAATGGCTTTCCCACTCCGCTATGGATCTTTTAATCAGAAAAGACCCTACAACTCGAAGTGCTAGTGGCAAGCCTTGACAGTAATGAATTACACGTTTTGAGAGGTCAAGATATTCTTGATCAGGATAACCACTTTCAAAGGCATGCCAACTAAAGAGCTCTAGAGCTTCTTCCTCATCCATTTCTTGAGCCATATATGTGCTATCCACTCCAACTTGCTCTAGCAAATGTTTATTTCTTGTTGTTATAACAATTCTACTTCCAGGACCAAACCAATCACGAGCTCCGGCTATTGCTTTTAGTTGCTGTAGATCATCTGCATCATCAATTATGACAAGTGCTCTTTTACAGCAAAGTCTTGCCCTTATCATATCTATCCCTTTAGCATCAGAGCCAACCTTTATGCCCCCGCTTTTCAAGATATCATTTAGAAGTTGTTCTTGCAAACCAACCAGACCAGTAATGGGTTGGTGTGCAATTACTTCCCTCACGTTTGCAAGGAAACTCCTACCCTCAAAGATACGTTCAAATTTGTTATAAATGGTTTTGGCAAGCGTTGTTTTTCCAATGCCGCCCATCCCCAAAATACCAATCATGCGAACAACATCCTTAGAACCTGATTTTTCAATATCTAAGTGATTACTCAAAACCTTCAGCCGAGAAGTAATTCCAACAAGGTGTTCGATGTCTAATTGGTATTTGCTGTACAACTGCTTACTAACCTCCCCAAGAATTTTCTTGATAAACTTTGCTTCATGCCTGGCAATTAAACAAAGAAGCAGAACCACGAATAATTCGATGTGGAACAAACTACAGGGTTAAATTGAATCCCTAACTTAACAATTTAGATATAATTAACAATTCAGATTGGGATTTAACATTATCAAATAAGAAAGAATGCATAGTTAAAACATAGTTGGAAAAACAAAAACAAAAACAAAAAGGACAGAAAACATATGGTTGTCAAGTAAGGAGATGATAATCCAAGGAACAAGAAATTAGTAATTACCCATTGTCAGCATTTTTAAGATCTTCCCCACACAAATCTGCAGCTTGACTGAGAGCATTTCTCCACCGCTGTACCTTTTCTTTCTCATGTTTACCTTCACAGATGCCCGCTTCATGTTTCTCAAATGCCTGCTTAAAACTACCAGTTTGTTTCCGGACATCTGAAGCCTCAACATTATAGAACAATGGAATAACCTGTTGCCCCAATCTTTCTCTACACTCCATGATCCTCACCAGCTCGTCAAGACACCAACTGGAATCGGCATAACTCTTGGAGAAGACAATTATGGAGATCATGGACCTGTCGATTGCCTGCTCCAGTTGGGTTTTTATGAATTCCGCTCTTTCTAGCTCGTTGTCGTCAAGAAAGGCGCGGATTCCGGCATCAGATAATGCGGCGTGGAGGTGGCCTGTGAAGCCCTTGCGTGTGTCTTCACCTCTGAAGCTCAAGAACACTTCGTACTCCCAACGTTTTGATGAGGAGGACGGTGAGGATGAAGAGGAGGCTTTATGGGCTTTCCCGGCATCCATTAATTGATACTGGAGGAGCTATCGGTTCAGATCAGACCAGCTACAAATTATGCACAAGTTGGCCTTCCGATCCGACTTGGGCAGAAGAAGTTATTTCATAATCAAATATTTTTTCTGGGCAGTGGTTTATGTGTTGCAGCGCAGATGAATAAATTCGAAATACGCATAGTCGACAAAAGCAAAAGTTCCCATGTGGGTAGAACAATGAAAAGATAATATCTTTTTGGCTACACGATCTACTGGACGGCTAAGATTGAAGTTCAGGAAAATGCAAGGAAGCTTAGGGGAAAGAGGCATGAAAAGAGAGGGAAGAGACGAGCACAATGTCCAATTAGTTTGTTTTCACAAAATTCTTTTTCGTTGATTGTTTGTATAAAAATTGATGATTTCATTTTTTAAAAAAACCTTATGCAAATGACAAAATTAACCTCAATGAAATATATGCAATCTAATCTCAAAAGCCAACTTTGTCATTTGTAGAAATATTTTGTATAAAATCATCAATCTTTGGATAAAAATCAATGAAAATGAGCTTTGCGAAAACAGTTTAAAACTTCAAGGGGTGTTATTGTAAATTTTGAAATCTCAAGGAGTTTTGTGAAAAAACCGAAAACCTCAGAAGGTGTTAGTGTAAATAACTCAAAACAGAGACATACAATGTGTGTAAAGATTACAAATTTATTGTAATCACCTTATCTACCACTAGTTTTCTAAACGAAAAAATAATGCATTAAATTTCTATTGAAAAGTTGATATAGATACAAATAATGCAGTTGTATGAAATATTTTATTAGAGAGAGAGAGAGAGAGAGAGAGAGAGAGAGAGAGAGCTAAGTGCTCCCTTGTTATGAATTAATTTTATCACAATTGTACAATTTCATTACTGGATTAATGTTATGAACAAATTCAAGTGGGTTTCACTTATATGTTGTACTCTAACAGAATATGTTATGAGTAGTTTTGAGAATTCCGATCCACACCATCAAATACATGGAGCTTCCCTAGATGTTTATTCCAAAAGTGACATATATATTCAGCGGAAACACAAAACCTACATGCATGTTTTACATATATATCCATATTTCTCACCAAAATGAGACTTAGCTAGGTTTTATCATGATGTATGATTTGATCAATAATGTATTTAATACATATGGGACAACAATACGTATTCAATAGTTAATGATTGAGAGGCTTCTAAGAACTTTCTTCCCTTCCTTATTGATTGAAAAATAGAGATATTTAGTCATATACCCATTCTTAGCAATAAATGACAGGACCTGACCCAAATTCCACTTTGGAATCCGAATGAGCCCTGTGCGTGTCATCACACTCACGAGCAACTTCCCAAGGGTCACCCATCCCGAGATTGCTTTACCCCAACTCGCATAACTCGAATTCCCATGACTCGGCCGCTGAGCTCCCAAAAGGCCTCGTGCTAGATGGAGGCAGACATGTATATATAAGGCACAACACCCCCTCTCCGTTGGTCGATGTGGGATATTACAATCCACCCTCCTTAGGGCTCGACGTCCCTTCGCACACTCGCACCAAAAGGCGAATGGCTCGATACCAAATTGTTACACTCGGATCGGGCCGCCAGTAGCACGATATTGTCCGTTTGGGCTCCCATATCTGTCCTCATGATTTTGTTTCGGGAACTCACGAGCAACTTCCCTGGGTCATCCATCCCGAGATTGCTCTAGCCCCAACTCGCTTAACTTCGGAGTTCTCATGACTCCGGCCGCTGAGCTCCCAAAAGGCCTCATGCTAGATGGAGGCGGACATATACATATAAGGCACATCACCCTTCTCCGTTGGTCGATATGAGATGTTACGAGTGTCTGACACCTGACGGTTGCCGAAAATAATTAACCAAATTGCCCTTCTAACCAAAATCCAATGGAATTCAAGTGCGACTTTTGCCGAAAATTCAGCAGAATCTCCCTTATAAATTGAACATTTCCCAAAAATTCTCACTTGTAAAACAAGCATATAAGTATATATATATATAGCCCAACTGCCTGTATGCATCAGATTATATTCAATAAACCAAGCATAAAACACTCTGGCCTTAAGCCTCAACAATTCAAATAAATCATTTTACTAATAACATTTATCTCAACTTTCACAATATCAATAGTACATAAGCAATCTCAAAGATTCCAACTCGTGGCTGCACTTTGTAACCTTAGGCCGCCTACGTACCCTTACTAAGGGATCAAGTTACACGTAGTTCTTTCTCTTTTACTGGTAAACTTAAGAAAATAATTGTGAACTGCGTAAAATCCCTAAACTTAGAAATCCTCAACTTTTAGTTTAAACCTCTTAAGACCCAATCATTCTCCACCTAGGCGTACCCCCATTCCTAATCCGTCAATTCCATTAATACCATCAATTCCATCATCGCAAGCCTCGGAGACACTAAATCTACTTGAGTCGCAATCCTCACAGGCCTCGGAGATACCACTTCTATCCGAGCCGCAATCCTCCTTCGCAGGCCTCAAAGATACCACTTCTATCCGAGCCGCAATCCTCCTTCGCAAGCCTCAAAGATACCACTTCTATCCGAGCCGCAATCCTCACAAGACTCAAGGGACTACTGATCAGCTTGAGCCACATTTGTAACATCCCACATCGACCAACGGAGAGGGGGTGATGTGCCTTATATGTGCATGCTCACCTCTATATAGCACGAGGCCTTTTGGGAGCTCACCGGCTTCGAGTCATGGAAACTCTGAAGTTAAGCGAGTTGGGGGCTAGAGCAATCCTAGGATGGGTGACCTACTGAGAATTTGCTCGTGAGTTCCCATAAAAAAAACGTGAGGGTAGAGAGGGGGACCCAAAGCTGACAATGTCGTGTTATGGCGGAGCCGATCCCGGGATGTGACAACATTCCTCGTACCACACGGTGTAAGGGTCCTCAGAACACGTGGGGCATTATTTATAAATGACACCGTTTCAAGCAACTAAGGGGTACCTTTGTGATGGGTTTGAAAAACCATATCCCAAACTTATATCAATACTTTCCCTTTATTTCACAATCTATTTCTTGGCCTTTATATAAACTTTTTGATGAATTGATTATGATAAATCATTCTTGGTCAAGACTCATTTACATGGTCCTCTAACCCTTCTAAAAGGATATAACTACCTCGGAGGACTCTAGGTCAACCGAAGGGTCAAATCGCCTAAACTCGGTCAACCAAGCCCGAGGGGCCCACAACCTCTTATCACGAATCCGGAAGTCCCTAGAGATTCCAATATGTATAGGACACATGTCCCGAGAGTTTGGTCTCGATCGGACGGTCGGATTACCCAGTCGTACACCGGACAATTCTGTAAACCTAACCCTAGGGCTCGTGATTTTGGAGTATATGGGACTCCGATTTACGATCCGTCGACTCCTATACGATCATGGAATTACCTAGATCAACATATACCAAATTGACTACGATCCAACGGTTCAAACGTATCGAACTCGAAAACTGCACAATATGCTAGATCCGTTCGGGGTTCAAACGTTAACCAAATTGAAATTTGAAAGTACCTACGAGCTCGGGAGGACCAGGAGATCCTTTTAGGACACAATGCCCCTTTACTACAATGCCCACTCGCCGCCACACACGTTGGCAGTGCGTGGGTGCCCAAATCGATAACGCTTCTCCGGAAAATCTCAAAATTACGGCTGAAGACTCCTACCCTAGGTGTAAAACCTCATTTGGAATCACTTTTGTTCTTGGGCCTACCCCGAAAAATGACCTGAAGTGGCCGAAATTGCAATCCAAAAACTGGTCGAAATCCAATTCGAAAATCAAGGTGTCTACGCTACAAATTGATGAAAATCTACCCAACCATCAGCTAGAGCATGGAAAATAGGTAGAAATCCATACCTCACACGACAAATTTGGCGGCCGGAGGAGAGAGAACGTGCCGACGAAAATCCGTCACAAATATGGCCGAAAGTGTTTTTTGACGAGTTTGGCACGTTTGACGTAGGAAAACGATTCTGGTTTGACATCGGTGACTGAGCATGAGCCTTTGGCGTCGAGTTTGGGGTTAGGGTGGCGACGTGGTGGATGCGAGAGAAGGAGAGGCCGGTGGAGAAAACAATCCAGGGTGTTTCACAGATGAGAGAGAGAGAGAGAGAGAGAGAGAGAGTCTTTGAAATCTGACCTGAAAAATTACCATTTTGCCCCTCAATGTATTTTGATTGTATCTCCCTCAATACAACTCGGATTCGGGCCTACTATGTGTCTATAGACTCGTTTCAACGTGATATCTGAAATGGCACATTCGAAATTCCCAAATTCCTTTTTGGTCAAAAAGTCAACTTTAAACCTAATAAAATATTTCGAGGGTATTCTAGCCCTTTTTCTTGAATAAAATAATAATTAAAAATTAATTAAGGGTCAGGTTGTTACAATAAAACTATAAATAAACTATACGCCATTTAATTTCTATAAACAAACAACAACAAAACCCCAAAAATGACAGATGGTCCTATTGAATTTAATAATAATTATTAAATTACTTTGATGCCCCATTGAGTGTTTTGGGATTTCTTATGAGGTATTTGGGTTGGGTTTGTTTTAAAAAATCAATGACATTTTTGTAAGTTAAAAGAAGTTAAAAGCCTTTTTGTTATGTTGTAAATGAGCTTTGGGTGTGTTTCTAAAGTCCATTTCATATAGTTTTTATTTTATTTTTTTATTTTATAATTTGGGCTCTTATATTGTGTATTATAGTGAATCTCCCTTAAAAAAATATCTGATAGTTATGTTCGTTCTTCAAAAATAACTTAATTTTGTGTTATATGAGAAAAGATGTATACAATTAAGTATTTTTTATATATATTAAGGGCCAGTTTGGCATTGCTATGCTGTGAAAATAAATCGTCGATTTCTTTGTGAGAGAAATCAGTGAGAGAAAGCGATTTAGCGTTTGGTAAAATTTTTGTTAAAAGTGTTGTTGGTATTGATTTTACGCAAAATCAGAAAATGATTGTTGCATAATCATTAAACCCAACACCTCTTCGAAACTGATTCCTGCATAATCAAAAAATGAAAGCACATCATTAGTTGCTTTCCCTTATAGCTTTCTCACAGAATTTTTAACAATAAGTGATTTTTTCGCAGTTTACCAAACGGGTTGGGCTTCTCAAAATTTTTAAAAAATCACTTATCACCCTAAATAAGCAATGCCAAACTGGCACTAAGTATATCATCACGTGATATAACTAATTCACTTATATTGTAACACATGAATAACATTCAATAATTTCTTGGGGTAAATTACTCAAATGATCCTCAAACTTATACCTGATTTACATTTTGGTCCCTCAATTAAATTATTTGTTCAAATGGTCCATCAACTCTATATTATTCGCTCAAGCGGTCCTATCGTCTAATTTTCTGTTAGATTTAACCTAATTTTAGGGTAAATAATGATCAATTTGCCCTTATATTTAACAGATATATTGACATAATGTAACAGTAGGACCAATGGAGCGAATAATATAGAGTTGATGGACCATTTGAATGAATAATTTAATTGAGGGACCAAAATGTAAATCGAGTATAAGTTTGATGACCATTTGAGTAATTTATCCTAATTTCTTGTATATTACTGTAGAATTTTCTCTTTTCTTCCATTGTCCATGACAGGTGTTAGAAGTTGACTTGAGCTTATATTGCATAGAAATTTGATGCTAAATGAGAAATTAGCATACCAAGCGCTGGCTTACAACAATAGACAACTTTTATAATTGAGTTATTTACTATAGACATCCCTAAACTTGGCTCTCATTTACAATTGAGTCCCTGATTTTTTTTTTTTGGAGGCAATTATATCCACTAACTCGATAAATAGTTCCAATTGAGTCATGTCATCCAATTCTGTCAATTTGTCCGTTAAAATGAGGATAAAAGCATCCTTTTGAGAATGGATTGAGCAGAACCACAATCCAAAAACAAAATCATATGGAAATTTTTTTCTGGATTCCAGGTTGGGAGATGGGAGGTGGGTAAGGTTGGGTTGGGATCTGGGTTTTATTAAAGAGGAGGGGATGGGTTGCTGGAGAGAGGGAGAGCAAAGACCTTCGGGAATGATTCACCTCCTCCAACGATACTATTTGGAATAGTAGTATAGATGCTTTGCTTGAGGACTCGAAGGAGAACTGTGTTTGCTTCTTGTCTAAACCCATACGAAAATCTTGATCTAATCACAAACACCAACAAAATGCAGTTCACAAATTCATCAGTTTACGTCTACAGTATAAACTTTATAAACTGAAGTTTTAAATAAACAAAATGTTGTATTTTGCCTCTTGAATTAAAGTTTCAAAAGCTTTTGAGAATCATTATGGTGGTTGGCCTTGTATGCATAAACATGCCTTTCTTTGTTTTAAAATTTTTTAGTGTGGTTTGATGCCATGGCTTTTCTTTAGATATTTTCTTGGAGCAAAAATTAAAATTAAAAATTGAAAAAATGGTAATCGTTTACTGATCAAACACTCCTTAGAAGCTGCATAACTTTTTCTATGTTGATCACTGTCAACGATGGGCTATGGCATAAAATATAATATTGAATTGAAAAAAATCCAATAACACCTGGTATTTTGATCAAAAAGAAGGTGAGCAAATATAGTTTTCGTCATTATCAAACATGCATATATGTCAAATGTCAAAAAAAGATTTGCTTTCAAACATGCTCATGTGTAGTTTCATAAACTTCTTTATGCGACTTTTGCTCTTTTGCGTTTTGATCCTCAAGTAATTAAAAAGAGATTATTTTAGTTTTGTTTTTTTTTTTCAAGACAATCCGTGTAATTAAAAAAAGATGAGGCGGTAGATGACATGTGTTATCATGCCATATGACATGTATTAGTATCAATATGTTGGTAAACAAATTAGCCCCATAGCATTATTACACTAAAAAACACATCAGTAGTTTGACTTCATTTTAGGTTGTGTTTTTTTTTTTCAATCATTAAAAATACTACTCATTGAAGGGGTGGCAGAAATTTTCATCATCTCACTAAAACATTAATTTGAAAAGAAAAATAAAACATATCGAATTTAAGAAATTCATCCCCATAGTCAACAACTCAATAAGGAAATGAACCGTTGAATTCTGTTTAATTGAAGTTGAAATGAGAAGATTTGGGGGAATTGAGAGAAAATGAGGGAAGAAATTTAGAGGATCCAGCTGCTTTCCCAGCACCAATCATTTTCGTGGCCCCAAGAGCGTTGAAATGGTCAAAGGGTAATGAGAAACAGACAAGCTAAGAATTCCTGAGGAGACCAACCCCCCACAAAAAGTAAAAACAAAGGGTTCATTTCTGCATTACAAGAATTCCTGAGACAGGCAATCATCATGTGACAAGTGGCTCCATTGCTTCCATTGAATTTGCACATTTTTTGGCTACAATGCCGCGCCAATGCATGGTTGCATTCAAAGGCGTATACCCTTAGATTTTGAGCAACAAGGAAGGAAATAGGGATCGACAGAGGAGAAGAACAAGGAAAACAAAAACACAAAAATACAAACAAAAAAACGAAAAAAAGAGGAGAAGAGAAGCGAAAAGGCGAAGCTGTCTTTCTTCTCTTCTTTTCTTTTCTTAATATAAAATCTTTCTTTGTTTTCCTCCATCTTAACATCACAAAATAAGTGAAGTTACTATAAATTTTTAATAAGGCGGTCCCTTTTAATTCCAACATTTGCTGCTGCTGGGTGTCAATCATGACTTCGAGCAAGTTTAGAAGAGCCTTGGGGGCAGTGAAGGACCAGACGAGTATAGGCCTAGCTAAAGTTGGTAGCAGCACATCTCTGGCGGACCTAGACGTGGCCATTGTGAAAGCATCGAGGCACGAAGAGTATCCGACAGAGGAGAAATACATACGAGAGATTCTGAGCTTGACATGCTACTCGCGCGCCTACATCAGCGCCTGCGTCAACACCATCTCCAGGCGCCTCAACAAGACCAAGAACTGGATCGTTGCCCTCAAAACCTTAATGTTGGTCCAACGGCTGCTGTCCGAGGGCGACCCGGCTTATGAACAGGAAATATTTTTCTCCACAAGGCGCGGCACTCGCTTCCTCAACATGTCCGATTTTCGGGACGCTTCCACGTCCAATTCGTGGGACTACTCTGCGTTTGTGCGCACGTACGCCTTGTATCTGGATGAACGGCTTGAGTTCCGAATGCAAAGCCGGCGCGGGAAACGTAGCGCCTTCGGAATCGACGAAGAAGAGGATCCTCAGGAGCCGCCCCATAATTATGCTAACCAGCAGTCATGTCCCAGAGCCACGCCTGTGCATGAGATGAAAGCTGAGAAGCTTTTTTCTAGGATGCAGCATGTGCAGCAGCTCCTTGAGCGCTTCTTAGCATGTCGCCCAACAGGTTTCATCCAATCCATTTACCATTTACCATTTACCATATCCATAACGCACGCACCTGCATGCAAACGTTTCATCCATGCATGCATGGCTGCGCTCGTGCATTATCTGTTCAATCAAATCAATAATGTTAAGGTGACAACATCATTTCTATAAGAAAATCATCTGCCACATCATATTATCAATTAAATACATAGTTTGTCTAGAAGGAAATACATTATAAGTCAATCTTTGGTACTTGGTACATTGTCGATATTTTGTCAATAGTTTTTGATATTAGGCAACGTCGATAAAATATTGACAAGACATTAAATATTAGGTACTGTAGATTAGTACTCAATACCAGTCAATCACCCTATTCTATAATTACTCTCTTCTTTTCTTGTTTCGAGAGCATTACTCTTTTCTTTCATGAACAATTAATATCATAATTCATCGTTTCTAACATTTTTGTTGCTTTTATGTGCATCCAAATTGGAACGTACGTACAACAGGTGAAGCAAAGACCAACAGGGTAGTAATAGTGGCGCTGTTCCCAATAGTGAAAGAAAGCTTCCAGATATATTATGACATAACAGAAATAATGGGCGTCTTAATCGATCGCTTCATGGAGCTGGAGATCCACGACTGTGCCAAGGTGTTCGAGATATTCTGCCGCATCGGAAAGCAGTTTGATGAGCTGGACACATTCTACAGCTGGTGCAAAACCATTGGCATTGCTCGCTCCTCAGAGTATCCCGAGGTTGAGAAGATTACACCCAAGAAACTGGAGGTGATGGAGGAGTACATACGCGACAAGTCAGCCTTGGCGCAGGGCAGGAAGTCTGTCAAGGCTCTGCTGGAGCAACAGAAGATTGAGGAGATAGATCAAGAAACTAATCGGGACGACGACGAAGAAGAAGAAGATATGAATGCCATGAGGGCCTTGCCACCACCTGAAAGTTTTGTCGAGGAAAGCAATAACAAGGAAATAGAGCCAGTAAAGGAAGAAGAAACTAAGAAACCGCAACAAGAAGGGGACCTGTTGCACTTGGGAGACGACGCTGTGTCGAGCGAAGAGCATGCTGACAAATTGGCGTTGGCTTTGTTCAATGGCGCTACTGCAGAGGCAAAAACACGCCTTCCAGCATGGGAAGCCTTTGCTGATGAAGCTGATTGGGAGACGGCGTTGGTCCAGTCGTCCAGCCACTTGTCCCATCAGAAGGCTTCCCTCGGAGGCGGCTTTGACGTTTTGTTGTTAGATGGAATGTACCAGCAAGCTGAGATATCAGCGGCGATGGCTGGCCCAGGATCTGGAGTGAGTGGAAGTGCGAGTAGTGTTGCATTGGGGTCAGCAGGACTGCCTGCAATGCTAGCATTGCCTGCACCACCATCATCATCAGATCATCATGAGTCTAGTAAATCAAACGTACACGTGGACCCGTTTGCTCCCTCGTTGGTGGTGCCGCCGCCTTCATACGTGCAAATGTCGGACCTGGAGAAGAAGCAGAAGCTGTTGGTGGAAGAACAGTTCATGTGGCAGCAGTATGCAAGAGATGGGATGCAAGGGCAGCTTGGATTGACAAAGCTACAACATAATCCTCACAACATCAACATGGGAGGTTACACACACACCTACTGACGATGACTTTAACTTAATTAACACATTGGTTGAGTTGTTAATGGTCATTAATTAGGGTTTAACCAACCTCCATGTGAATTTGGACATATTGTTTTTTCCTCTTATTTAGGTGAGGTTCAGTTCGGTAGCATTTTATGCTGGTAGGGCAAGTGAAATATGCAAAGGATTAAGGTAATCCATGTATCATCGAAGTATGAAAAGGGTACTAAATGATCCACATTTATATTTATATGCATATGCATATATAGATGGCCCTCTTGGCAACCATCGTTTTGAAAGCTATCCTTGGAAACTAGAATCATTGTTTTCTGCACTCACATCGGTCCGCAATACACATGTATACAAAACACAAGTACAAGCAGACATCTTAAGGCAACCGGCGAAGGGAGAAACTTGCCAACCACCTGTGTTAACAAATCAGGCAGGTGACATGGAAATCCTGGCCGGACACTTGCAAAGTATTGTGTCCATGCGAATCAGCATGTTTCTTGCGACCCAAGAATTCACATACGCTTATCTTTGAAGCCCTACCTACGAGTTCCAAACGACGTTGATAGTCCACCTGTAATCATTTCAATATCATCGAAAGTGTTGCTCTTGCTTCTGATCTTACCATCTTGGCGAGCAAAGATCAAGGTCACCAAAATATGTTGACATTATGAATTCCGCATCGGAAATTAAGTAGTCCAACTTGAAGCATTGTGTAATAGTTTAACAAAAACGAAGCTATCTGAGCAAACATTGAGATTCAAACAGACTGGCCCTGTCCTCTTTTAATATCAATATTTCATGAAATTTTAGACCAACATTGAAAACCAAGCAAACCACCAACTGGAACATAAATGAAACAAAATTTGTTGGATGAACACACAATGAGGAAGGTTAATCAGCATAAACATCATTTCGAATTGGGGCCAAGATTTCCAATTTTTGACATGTAATTTCAAATACAAGGGATTTGAAGGGGTCAGACAATTTGTAAAAGAAACTAATTATGAATACAGATGCTTACAAGGCACGTGTCCCAAAAATAATGCTCCTAGAAATAGAATAACTGATCGTTTAATAAATATTCCCTAATACAGGGGGATGAAACCTCATACTGTAATGAGAGCTGTGGCATATTTAGAAAAAGAAAATCCATATTATGCTATATGTAACTCTGCAGGGCCATTTGCCAAAAATGCCAAATGCAGTTAATTTTTCTGGACATCAAGCATATATCCACTCAAACATTTTTCTTCTTTTCAAGACTAGTTGCAGCAAGCCGTTGGCGCTTCTTCCAGGCTGGGACTTTACCTGGGAAAGCCCACCGTAAAAGCTTCTCCCATGAGTAGCAGGTCAAAAACATGAGAAGGGCCCATAGCAGTAGCTTATCCCTCAGTCCCACTGGCAAGGGCACCAGCCTAAGCCAGTCATTCAAGTCCCTGAATAGATCAGATGTGATGACTGTGAAGAAACCAGCAGCAGCTACGATGGCATACAAGAATGGCTTGTTTTCGGAGATGCTCTGATTGAAGGGATGCCCCATGTAGTTCACAGCAAAGGTGGCCACCTGGAGCATCATGCTGACCATGTATGAAACTGTGTTAACAAGATTCGGATGAAAATCAGAGTCCGGTTCGATGCACTCATCAGGCATGTATCTCTCAGCCTCGTTCACAGAAGAAATCAAGAAAAACAAGTGGATTGTGAACTGCCCTAACAGAGAAAGAAACACATAGGAGCAAAAGACATGTGGATGCGGCCTCTCAGCTGAAAGGGTTGGAAGAGGGCGCGCATGTGAGATAAATAGGAAAAAGGCAGCTGTAAATACACCACTGATTGTAGCCTGCACATCGCCCAACTTGACACCATCCAAATACATAACACTCAACACATATGCCGTGGCGAGACAGTTAAGGCCTAGTATTTTAAACATCTGGAGGGTAGTCACCAGAGTACTGCGACCTTGACGAATTATGTCAGTGGTGGGAGCAACGGATGCATGCTTTGCTGTGAATGGTGATGCCATTGAGGCATCTCCAAGCCTTACAACTGGAGCTGAGCGACCATCCCCCTCTTCATTCAGCTCATCCATCAATTTCTTTTGTAATGAGACTAGCTTCTGCCGTTTCAACTCGGCAGCTGACACATTCTGGTTACCAGCTGAGTGGCTAGCGGTTGCGATGGCCTTTCCTTTTGAAGAGACTTCTCCATTTATACCAGTAGATTTACCCGCAGCATCCAATGCAGGCTTGGGCTTCTTTGTCCGCGTAGTCTTTCCACTCTCGTCTTTAGATGTTTCATTGGGTGACTTTCCACTCAGAGTTGGAGGCACTGCATTCAATAGAGCAACTCCCACATGGGCCTGACAGGGGAGAAACATATATCAAAAGAATTTAATTTTGGAAAAATCGTACACGCAATGCTTACTTCACTTTCTTATATTAAATGCATGAAAAGAGAATAAAATATCCAAATTGAAAGTATCTCAAAATTTATTAGGGTAAAAAGTGAGACACCTTATCTGAAATCTGCAGAACCTATAGGTGTGAGTGTAAATGTGTGTGGTGCACAATGGGAGTGAGAAAAGTTGCCACACAGAATTTTAAATTATAATTCTTTAATTTAAAGCCTTAATAACTGACTTTAAACTTGATGACAGATCTACAGCAGCGGAGTTGATACAAAGGATAACCCTCAAGGGGACTAAATGGTTTAGAACTGTTGGATTAGAGCTATCACTACTAATAGCCATTATGACAAACGCCGGTTTCTAATACTTATACTGAGGAACTATTATTTAACACGGGTTGTCTGATGACAAAAGAAAAAACAACTCAACCAATAATTGAATATCTTCACAAAACAAATTACCTGCTTCAAAGCTCCAACATCATTGGTTCCATCCCCACACATCAATGTTATCCTCCCCACTGTTTTGAAAGTGGTCAAGATCAGTTCCTTCTGCTCAGGAGCAACCCTAGCATAAACCTAAGAAGATGACTCAGGTCAGCAATGACAAGATAAAGCCTCTATCAAAGACAAGTTTCACAATCAACAGTTTTGAATAAGCACCTTAACATATGGAATGACTTGTATAACAGCAGAGGTTTGTTGCAACATTTCAAAGCAGTCACCTCCAATACAAAGATCATGACTCTCTGATAAAGCTTCCACCTCGTTTTCACTGAAATCAATTTCATAAGGTCCAGTCAGAACAAAGAAGGAAGACGAAATACGCAGGTGAATTAGCAAATAGACAGACCAACAAGGAAAAGCAATGACAAGACAAAAATGAAAACCAAAAAGGAGAGCAACATCCATGTCCAGAACAAGTAGTAGGTCTCCAGCCAAGAAAAACATCAGAAGTTTAATACCAAATTGAAAATAGTCAATCCAGTAACAAGAAAAACTTTACCTGTAAGGAATCACCTCAGCTTCATCAGGGGATATCCACTCATATCCTTCACTGTCCCTTTTTGGACCAAGAATTAATGCTGGTTTTGATATAATATGAACTTGGCTGGCAACATGGCAAGCCGTCAAAGCCTGGTCACCAGTAATCATCACCTGCCAAAAGAAAAACTTCAGATAAGCATCTAGACTTTATTTTTAAATCCGCCCATGCGGCACCAAAGTTCATTACGAGAACAAATTTACATCAGAAAGGACGACCGAACACCAGAGACATGGAACAGAAAACCAAAAAGAACTGGAGGAAAAAACACATAGAAACAACACTAAGCTGTGAAACAGTACAACCCAAACACAAGGAGTTGGTCGAATATTCTTAACACTATATGCATGCATGGCTCGATATAATAAAACTAAAGAGCATACTGTGAAGACTCATAAATGATTCTAGGCCCTTAATTTCACTGTTTCTGTCAGAGTTAAACAGTAAAACATGGTTTGAATTTATCAACTGAAAGAATTTAAGAACAGCTACACCAAAATCAAACTTAAAATTCCATACTGCTGATAATTCAACAAATCAAATCTCGTAACTCTGCAATATCTCTTCATTGGAATACTTCCTAGAAATGTAATAATAATATCAAACATGAATCTTACAGATTCTTTATCTTTATTTCCAAAAATAACTATCAAATAATGGAAATGACTTCTACACTTCACTAAATGACTTCAAACTCATCAAAGATTTACCTTTAAATCTTTTTCTTTTTTCTTTTTTGGTTCTAGAACTTACACTTTTCAAGCTATGGCAGTTATGGACAAGATACAAGTTACTATTCCTTTATATAAAATATAGATAGATTATGTACTAGTTAGTCAGGGGAGTCTGAAAGTATAGCATGCCCACATACCAAGTCATGCGAGGATCCTTTTAGCTCAGACAAAATAGCCGCTGAATCTGCCCTAATTGGACAGTTAAAAACCTGAAATTCAAATTATGAGAATTTAGTGACAACAAGTAACACAAACTTACTCCAGACACTTATCTAATCATCTACAACGGATTTTAAAAAAAAGGACGAAAAACAAATACATAATCTAACATAATGTCAAAACTAGTAACTTCATGTGGACAAGGAATTCAATAAACTTGCATTAATAGAAAAAAATGTCATTTACCGTGAAACCAGCAAAGGTAAGCCCAGTCTCCACTACATCCCTATCCAAGCTTCTGGCTTCACTAACCTTCATGCAATAAACATATAATAAAAAGCACTTCAATATACACTTTAGAAAACAAAGCCTACAATATTTCCTCTCACAGGGGTTAAAGTACATGATTCTCAGCCCAAAATAAACTCAGATAAACCGAAATTTTTTTGAGTAAAAGAAGGTCCATTGCAGTTGATTTCACTTATCCGTAATACTATAAAGATGTACTTAACAATGATGTAAAATAGAAAAATAAAGAACTGTGCTTTATTTAATTCATGCTGTTTGACTTGGCATCTTCATGCATGTCAAACTTCATAAGCAATTCAATATTTGTAACCATTCTATCAATAAGGTCAAATCTCTAGAGTAAAAAACATGTACAAGAAAAATACTTAGCCTTGGGATAGACTGAATATGATAAGCAAAATGAGGTTTGCTTAAAATTTAACATGACATTATGAGGCAGACCAAAGCATTAAATCCACAAGTTTGATTGGGCAAAAGAAGAAAACAATAAATAAATAAAGAGTGGCGTACAGACTAACTAGTTATTACTAATAGCTTCAAACTCTAAGCTTTCTGGAGAAAAAATAAATCTGAAGAACTTACTGTCATGTCCGGAAGGGATTTGTAGGCAAGGGCCAGAACGCGAGACCCTTGTCGTGTAAATCTCTTGTAAGTCTCAACATAAAATGATGGTACCTCAGTTAGTCTACCCTGAATAGTTTCAGGGGCACCCTGCAGAGAAAAGACAAAACCATTGCTTAATGACTACCAAACTGGAGATTACTATGGCAAAGAAGTAAGACATTTATGTTGGCTTCCTTTTAGACATGAGGTAAAATATAGCGATCGGAGCTTCTAGATTGTGTTACTTTAAATAGGAAACAGAACATCTTAAATGACAACAAAAGGGAACAATACAAAATGGTGAAGCAGAGGATAACCTAAAAGAGACTTGAGCAAAACAAGACCAGAAAATACATATCAAACAGACAGCCAAACATAGCAGGATACCAAGCCCAAAGGCCAAAACCACCAAAGCAGCCCAATAAACTGCATTCCGAGTTCACATTCAACACAAAAGGACAGTCAGTAAACTCATTAGAAATTAAGGCTCCCAAATCCATCCCACAGTTCTTCCGCCTCCCTTCCACAATCTTCAAAAAATTCCCTCCTTTGCTCAAATCGCAAGTGTTGAACAAGTCACAACAACAATCCATAAAAATGAACATTTACAGGTAAATTAACCAATACTGGACATCGAATACCATCGAACCTTCATCTCTTTCCCAGTTATCCACTCTCAATCAAGTCATCTCTACTTAGCCACACATTCAGAAAACAAAAGGCTACTTTACGATGGCCAATGATTTGAACTAGTCAGGGTAACAAGCTGTCAGATAGCAAAAAAGATTCATAAACATGTCCATCTATTTTTTTACTATGACTTGCTCAACACTTTCATTTTTCCACTCCAGCTTTACCATGTGGCTTTTGGACCAGAACAACATTAACCAATTATTATCCATATCTTCACGGCCCAGTACAGTGACTATGCTAATGGAAAAAATCGAAGGAGACCAAACATGACAAAACTCCTTCATCTGATTGATTGTAGAAATAAACAGATTGATGAATTTAAGATATATCGTGCCCTGTCCCGGACCAGAAACATGCAAATTGACCATAATCTAGTACTCTACAATGACAAATCTACTTATGGCATTCACATAATATAGTTTGCATGGCACAGTGATGAATGACTGGCAAACCTTCACGAAAGCAAAAAATGTCTCTTCAATGCGAACAACAACTGCCATTCGTTTCAAATAGGATGCAAAGTGGTGTCTCTGAACAATCAGCACAGGATTACCAGTTCCCCTGCGTTTGGTGAGAAGTACAATAAGCAAAAAGTAGAAACCACTGTAACTCATAAACATAGATGAAACCGCAGCATTTGCTGCCTCAGAAGAAAATAATGAATGGTGAAAATAATCAAACTTTATGATGATAAATTAACAAATCGTATATTCATAAGATACTCATATGTCAGCCCCTTTTTTTCATTTATAAATTTCAAATTGATACCAACGCACATTACGGGTGAATTTTCCCAACCTTGTAAATCTAATTTCACAACTACCTCTCATACTATACCGGGCTTAAGGAAGAGCACTATCTAATGTTATTTTTGTACAAAAGAGAAAAACAATCTTTCCATAAGAAACTAACTGGCTTAAGCCTTAAGGATACATAATTGGGTTGGACATTTTAAGACAAATTAAATTAGATATGAAAAAGGGCAGTTCATACCAAGATGGATCCTGGGCTTTTCGAGATAAGATTCTACATTGATCTATGTTCTTCAAAAGGTTTTCTTTTCTTAACTATTTTCTAAAGCTTCCCTTGCTTAATTAGATTTTAAAAGTTGTCATTCCTATTGAATACAACTTCCAAAGACACGCTAACATGAACAGAGTCAGGATACTTTTAGCAACCAACGAATAGGGAAAATATGAATAAGCAATAGGAGAAGAAAAGGTTGAGAAACAAATATGAAATTACATGTGTTTAAGGATATATGAATCAGTCCAAAAGTGTGATTATAACAGCAGACATTTCGATATGTGAAAAAAAAAAAAAACAAAACAAACAATAATAATAATTGCAGCTTACTTTTTTGGCACAGCCTTCTCATCAGATTTAAAGGTCCAATCTATTCCTTTAAGCGCAGCCTTTTCGAGAGGATCGCCAACCTACATGCAGTTGTGGATGGAGCATTACTCAACAATTAATGTCACTTGTAACCAGGTCTTGATAGAAAACACAACAGCATATTGAACCAATTCATGAGTAAGGATAAAATCTCTCTTCAGCAAAGTATCTCTTGTTCCACTCACTGTAGTAGCCATTTATCTTCTTACAAACATGTTAATATGATCTTACGTTCTAACTCATTTGAAAGTGTTACATATTCCAGTAAAATATAAAAAGGAGCTGTTTTGAATATTTATAAATTCATACAAAAGGTGGGAAATGCAACTTAAATAGATTGGATTACGCAGTTGAAAAAGTGGGTAGACAAGATTCCAAAACAAATAGATTCACGAGATTTGTTATGCATAGATACTCCAGAAGCACAAACAATACAAAAATATGTAGAGCCTAGATCGCTTTTAGCACTCCTTTTCATTCATATCGAAAACCAATTGATGCAGTAGATAGGAAAATCTAGGAATAGCACAGAACATTATAGTCGAAGATTGTTTCGTAAAATAAAATAAAAATATTGAAACCTTTTCTTATAAGATACACAAACTTCAATAAATAAAAAATAAATAAAAATGGAAGGATGCACTAGATCAAAAAACAGACCAAGAATCATCCAACAAAAAAACATGTGAGACAAACTTTTCTAACTGACCATTGAATGGCAACCACAAAAGGACTCTGAGGCTTCTCTTTATTGCAGGTTTTAAGGAGCAAGCATCTAATGGTTCTTCAAAGATGAAAGCAAAGGAACAAACATCTAATGGTCATAAAACTACGCAACTGCAATTGGCATATCTTTTTGACAACATATGCAATCTAGAACTAAAAGAATTCACTTCATCAACAAGCACATTGTATCACACAAACTACATAAAATAGAATACAACCAAAAACATAGTTCAGAAGACCACTTGTTTACATGATAACATTAGCATACCAGCTTATTGTCCACAAACACCAACGCATGGCAAGAAGCCAAAATCTCTGCTGCGCGCACAGGCACTTTGGTCATGTCAGGTTCTATATCTGTACTACTAGTTGACCCAACAACCCCACAGAACTCCTGGAGAAGAGAAAGGAAGAAATAAGTAATAAACTGTATATAAATCCATTCAATTTAGTGAGAACCATATTCTCAATTAAGGTGGAATACCATGTCGTCTGATGTAAGTGTTCCAGTTTTGTCAAAACAACATATATCAACCTGCATGCCAAACAGAAAACAAATGGCGTATCAATATACTTTGCACAGAACAATGCTACTGTGTTGTATACCATATTTGGCAACGACTGGGTCAGTACAGCAAAACAGTGAAAATAAGGTAATAAAAATAAAGTACAAGCATCAAACAAATATGAATGGTTTATAACTACCAAGTCTATAGATATAATCACATTTTATAAATCCCTATAATGCATTTTCTGCTTGAAATGGAAGATAACATCAGAACACTGCATGCCCAAGCAGCCAAATTGTGCATTGGATTTCCAGGTCAGGTAAATACAGCCATTTTGAATAAAGCAGTGCTACCCTGTTTGATGGTGTGAGATGTATAAAAATGATGCTTCATTGTCTCATTACTCTATCCTTGGGGCAGAGTGTTTAGAAAGAGAACAAAGAGAACTGGGAAATTCCAGTTTCATGCAATCCCTTGTGTGAGAGTTATAAAATCTTTGGAGGAAAGACGGGCAAGGTGCTGGGAAGATGTACTGTGATGGTAATTTTCTGGGTGGTGTAGTTGGAAATCTTTTAGGGAGCTGTGGGTTAGGAGGTTGATCACTTTGGGCGTGGGAATCTTCAGAGTTAATAGATAGTTCACTTTGTGCTACTTTTAGTGATTGGAGTGCTTCTGTGCTCTAAACTATTAATTTCTTAAAGATTCATTGTAACAGCTAGTATAATTGTTAATGTTACAGTTGTAGATCAGATAGTTCAGTGTACACCACGTCCCCTGTGTTGTACTTGTCATCTTTATATTAATAAAAGTTTGATACTCATAACGAAAAGATTAAAGCAGCATTATCCAAAGAACATCCTTTCTATATATGAAAGAAAGAAAGAATGAAAAAGAAAGGACAACGTAATTAAAGCGATCAGAACAGACCTTTCCAGCAAAAGGAATTCGGAAAGGTTCTGTGCAAAATATTCCACGGCGTGCCAGAGCAATCAGAGATGTATTAACCGCTATAGATAATTCCATTGGTAGCTCAGGAGGAATCACAGAGGTAATAATAAGTGAACAACTAAGGAAAAGCTTGTACTTGCTCCTAGTGGGATCCTCAAGCCCCTACATCAAAGATGTCCTGATTGTCACAAAACAACATCACAAGCATAAGCCTCAAGTCTCCTAAGTACCACTGAATACCTTCTTTAGTACATAACCAGCAGCTATCACTGCAAATACGACCAAGAACAAAATGAACAGCCCACTTTCCCAGCTGTTAGCAGTCACCTAGAATAAAATGTATACACAAATTATATAAAGTATAAATGAAGTAAAACCATAGTGCGTGTAGAGTTGTGTAGTCATTGCTAAAATAATTACCCTCTCTGTAGAAAACAAAATTGTACGCATAAGTTTGCCCTGACTTGTTTCAAACCCAGTTCTCAGAACAACAGCCACACAGCCACCATCAGGGGTTTTTAAGGGAAAGCCCTGACTCCAGAAAATGAAAAGCATAAATACAAAATCCATGAGATTATGAAAACATTTTTTATGAAGTTTGTTGGTTCTTTTCTTGGTTAAAGCATATGTTCGAACATAAACCACCTTATCCAGAGTATGCTGCAATATTTTAGTCCCACCAAATAAAACATGGCTTTTATCTCGCCTTGCTGATAACTTCTCCTCAATTCCTCTGCCCATGATTGATACCTGAAAAATAATAATCCTATAATCATTCTCCAATATGTATATCATCAAAATAACAATCCACGATAAGCCAAAAGCAATGGACTCAACCTTGCTTTGAAGAAAACTTTATGCCATTAATCTAAATGCAATTGGAAAATGGAGAAATAAATTATCAACATTTTCTGCTACCGTTTCCAGATGAAATACACCAATAAGTAACAAAGTTTGGAAACCATCGGTTGTCGTGTATTCACCCGTCCCTATGAGCAATTATCCAAGAAAGACCTTGTACCTTACAAGGCACCTTACTTTTCATATCATCTCAGAAGGAGTGGGGAGAAAGAGGGGAAAAAAAAAACAAAAAAAAAAGAGCACAATAATCAACCAATTAAAAAGGATAGGCACTTTGTTGAATAACTTTTGATGGTTTATTTTCTTTAGGTTGGTTAAGGTTACAGAATGTTTTTTTCTTGCTTTTTTTAGATGGTGGACTTCTTGTCCACCACCGGACTTTTTTATATATAAGTGAAATTCATTAATTAATTAAAAATCAGCAAATACAGAAATAGAGCACAAGAAGCCCACTGCACTAAAATCTACTACCATAAGCTAGAAACCAAATACACAGCAGAATACATCCAGAAGAGCAGAACGTGGTACTAGGAAGCATCCACAAATTAACCCCATTCCTTTGCCCCTATCAAAAGCCCAAATCCTCCACATATTTATCAAACTCTGGCCCCAAAAAACTACCCAAGCAACCATATAAATCAGAATCTCCCTGCCTGCAACCAGATTTTCTCGACAACAAGCCCCTGCTTATTCCAAAATTGTATTTTGTTCAAGCCCACCAATTCTTCAGACTTTACCACACCAAATTTACTCCGATCTTGGATTTGAGATCACAGTGATCTTAAAACCTATTATTTTTTTACAGTGAATGAAATTTCATTTTCAGCTTACTATGAGTCACAGATGCCTAGTAGTGTCCCTCTTTTTGCTTCCTCTACCTCTCAATTTCTCCTACTTTTACACCTATTTGCAGTCTTTCGTTCTAATTTTCTCATCCACTTGTTTATATCTTATCCACCTGAACCTAATTACAACCCCTTTCTTGTTCCACGAAGGATTCATCAAACCACACCTGATTACCCTCGTAAACTTTGCATCAACCCTAAATCTTCAAATTTGTGCTAAGCTATTAAGATTTTGAAGCTGCATCAAGCCTCCAGGGAAAAGTAGAAGGTGAAGACAAAGATAAAGTGATATAAAATAACAGGGAAAAAGTGTTAGTAGGAGACCAACGCAATTTTTCCAAGAAATCATCACCAGGAAGAATGTATGCACATGAGATGCATGTATATATGTATAAATTTATACATTTATATATAAAGAAACCAAAATTGAACAATGGCAGCTTATTAAAACATATAATATGAAAAGAGGTGACCACCTTCCACTGGGGAGTAGACTCGCCTGTGAGAATGGCTTCATTGACAATCGCACTTCCAGCTAATAAAAGCATGTCTGCTGGCACAGCCCTATCTTCACCATTCGGACCAGAAGATCGCCCAATAGAAACAACATCCCCAGGCAAAAGATCAGTTCCAGCAAGCTTTATCCACCTAAAAGTTATAGCAGTCATGTATAAGGTATAAACAGCTTAAAAATTCAAACAAATAAATAATTTCCTTGTAGACAACGTACTTCCCACACCGATGCACCATGAGGGTCTGGTTATCCACTCTGACACGTCTTAGCTCAGTAAGAGTCTTTAACTGACTTTTAGCCATTGTTGACTCAAACATAAACAGCATAAAAAGCGTGAACAAACTATAATACCAATATTCATCCAAACACCAGAGGCCCACACAGAACACCTACATACAGGGAGCACAAAAGAATGCAGTGAAGGAAAGTGAGTACGGAAGAAAAGGAAATCTCACATTGGACAGAGAGAGAGTGAGAAAGGAGCTAAAACCTGGAAGACAAAGAAGGGCTCCATGCAATTTTCTTTCATTAATTTCTGGAATGTAGGTTGTGGATATTCAAATCTGCACAACCAAGAAACGTGTACAACAAGGAGCAGTTAAAAAATGATAATTTAACTGGATCATCCTCAGTGTACAGGATGTAACCAATTTAATAGGGAGTATATAAAATAATAGATGTTAATTAGCCACAAGACTTTGCAATCAAGGATACCAAGAAAGAATAAAACCAGTAGCTATCAGGTGCATCATATACATAAGCTAGCTAACAACCAAAAAGAGGAGCAGGAAACAAGAATAGTTACAGAAGTACTGTGTGAAATACCGCCGATACAAACTGGATAATAAAAGGTAGCTTCATGTTCCAAATCACCAAGAGATAGTTAATACATGCAGAATATACAATACACATTAACGATCAAGTAACAAAACAAGGCATGCAGAATTGCACCTAAGGATACTTACAATGTAAAGCATATGCAAAATCCATGAAGAACTAAACAACCAGAGGACAAGTGATACACAAGAAATAATAAATTGCCAAACAGCAAACAACCAGTTACCTTATAACTAATATCATCAACACATCTTCCTTATATGACTCACAAGGGTTGCCAGAATCTCATAAGTTTTTTATATTAACAAAAGAATATTCTGAAGACTGGTGTAAAGTGACCAGGCAGAAGCAAAGCAACAATATATTCATCTAGGAAAGAAGCAAAATCAACTAAATGGAGGGCAGTCCAGCATTAAAAATTTATTGATATTCATTGGCACAGCTTAAAGAAAACAAGATGGTAAATCAGTCTTAAAATTTAAAATAAGAAAATGTAATCCAGCTTCCATAGGAACCAAACCTATACTATAATTGCTAAAAGATGAATCAAGAAACATTATAAAAAAAAAAAGATAATTCAACAAATACATCTTTAAGAATGAAAAAGGGAAAAGGCAACTAACACATTCCGTCCCCATTTTTCAGTAGCAGCAATAACTTTAGGTTCCGACCCATGGCCAGTACTTTTTAAATAGTAACCAAATGTTTCCTTGGTAGGGTAAGGAAGCTTGCAAAAGTTATCCTTCTCTTTTGAAAAGATGTAACGTTGCTTTCTGAAATCAAAGTAAATCTCTTCAATATCCACTGAGGATGAAGAACCTCCAAGCTGAAAAAGTCACCAGATAAATCAGGCGATAGTTCCCAATGTGGGGAAAAAGGCACATCATTTTGCAAAATTTGGTCATTCTAGTAATTGATACTTCTTAATAACCAGGAACTGTAGTATAATATTATCCATTGAATCTCAAGTAAGGTTGAAGTATTCGAACTGTATAATGGACTTACAAGCTTACGGAAATGGAGTGATACGATTTCTTTAGAACCGGAAAACTTTGCTGGTGTTATTTTGCATGCGTCTGCCTCGTGAATGTCATTTACCTTAAAAACAAAAGGAACACTGATTACAACAACAAATCATCATAAAAACTTAATGGATTGCCAATGTATGGTCCAATTCATGTATTTGCATACTAATTAGGATTATATTACAAAGGGATTGTATCTTTCTAGACTCTAGCTTATTCAGACCAAGAATATGCTTTGTTGCCAGAATCTCTGTTATTACCCATCAAAGAAGTTGATGAGTGAGACTATGTGCCAATATACGGTCCTCATTGTCATGAAAATCCTCCCTCAGAATACAGCACCACTATATACAATATATACACAAAGCACAACCTCCACTTTGCATGGAGCAACTTTATCGTTGTACCAAAGTACACACGCATATAACATAAATGCAGATGCATATATCAAACAAATACATATACACATACCTTGGTATAATGTACAAAGCATTTGAAATCCACGGACCAAACGGTGAAAAGCCAAACGAGAATATGAAGAGCTACAAGGGCACCGAAAACAATAGCGGAGTCGACAATGTCAATGCTAGGAACAATTGCAGTAAGCCACAGAGCATAGAGGACACAGAAAGGCCAGACATCGAAGCGCCACCCCAAGCTCTTCTTCCTCAACAAATCAACTTTATCCACCACCTTCCCTCCCACATGGAACCTCGACATCTCTATCAACCACATTACAGATTCGAAAATCAAACCCACTTCAGCAAAATCAAAAATGAAAACAAAATAATGGAACAAATTATGTAAATTATCTCCAAATCAATATCAAATCTTTCTGAAAACAAATCACAACATTTTTTTCTCTTTACCTGAATCTCCTCGTTTCAATTTCAACGGCGATCGCAAGCCTAACGCCTCTGTGCAAGCCCTAATTTGAAACTACCCAGGACGATGATGAGTACGGTACATATTAAGTTCAGGTGGTGGACGGGGATACAAACTCTGCAAGCCCTAATTACTTCCGTTTCGTCGTCTTAAACCCCCTTTGTTAGCCAACCGAGTTCAATTCTCCTGTATGCCCATTTTCTCTTTGCCCTCCTGTACCCTCCATATTCTCTTGACAGCTGTCCTCTCACTTTTTTTTCCTTTTTTTTAACGAATACCTGTCCTCTCACTTAACCATCAATATAAGTTAACGCTGTTAGCTTTTAATAAAATTTTTATGCTAAAAAGGTGAAACAAATAAAATTCGAAGAGAGAGAAAGGAGGCTTGGGGTTGGGGCGGTGAGCAGAGATGTGTTGCGGCTGAGGTGGGCTACAGAGAGGATGAAGGAACCAAGCTTTTGTGTATTATTTTATAATTGTTTTTAGTAAAATTAATAATACAAATTTATAAATAAACCTAATTCTAGACATGTATTTATAAAAAAACCCAAGCATTATTTAAACATAGAAACACACCCAAAATCAACCATAAAGTCAACTTTTTGGGTGTGTTTATAAATAGGTTTTGAGTGTGTGTAATGATGGGTTTTGGGTGTGTTTATATGTTTCAATAGTGCTTGGGTTTTTTTATAATTTCAACCCCCATTTTGGGTGTTTTAGTGAAACTCCCAATTAATAACCTTAACAGAGTCTGGCAAAAAAACTAATGACCTTAACAGAGTTAGTGTTCCGTTAAATATTAAAGTACTAGATTCTTACTTTTAGTGCTAATAATAAATATTTTTTCATTTTAAAGTACTAGATTCTTACTTTTAGTGCTAATAAAGAGAGAAGAAATATTACCCCCCCAAAAAAAAGACAGAGAATAAAAATAGATTTTTTTACCCGTAATAATCTCTGAACTTATACCCGAATTTCATTTTGATCCTCCAACTCTTCCATGTGTGTCAATTGTCATTTCTTAATAATTTCAGTAACTTTGAATAACATGAATAGCACATGAAGTTCCAAGCTCTTTGGCTCTCTCATTTTCTTAAACAAGCTTGGCATAATTTTGAAAAACATCCCGCATTGCTTGGACTATTGTTTGTAAAATTAGAGGTTATATTCAATTAATATTTTTAAAGATTTTTAAAAAGTTTAAAAGTACAATTGTATTTAATTACAAATTTATAGAAGTCTATAAATATCACAACTCACTCCCTTAGTCTTAGCAATGGAGGGAGAGTGGCGTGGCAGAACCCTAAACATGGCATGATGAACCAAAGTTCCCATCCACGTGAGAGGCACATATCTAAAAAGTAACATAAGTTAGAGACATTTTATAGAAATTCACGATTGTTCTTGAATTGCTCAAAATTAGAAACTACATAGACAAAATTAATCAAATTGAAGCAACAATGACCAAAGAACTATTAAGACCAAAAGTATGACTTTTTGCCTTTACATTTCCTTGTCCAAAAGCAACATAAAAGTTAAAAAGTGGTGGGAAAAAAAAGGAATTTGACTGAGGAAAAAGAACACACTACTACAAAGTAGGTAGGAGGTGAATAATAATTAGGGAGTTTCACTAAAACATCCAAAATGGAGGTTGAAATTATAAAAAAACCCAACACTCAAAACACTTTATAAACACACCCAAAACCCATCATTACACATACTCAAAACCCATTTATAAACACACCCAAAAAGTTGACTTTGGAATTGATTTTGGGTGTGTTTCTATGTTTAAATAGCTTGAGTTTTTTTACAAATACATGTCTAAAATTGAGTTTATTTATAAATTTGTATAATTATTATTAACGCGGCCAAAATAAAAGGATTATAGCAAGGTGACAAATTCTCATGCACTCTAGTTGACACATTGCTTGTGGTCCCATCCTCAAAAACCTGTCAAGCGTTTCTAACATAACATGTGTGTGTGTGTATTTAAATTACTTTGCTGGCCTTTCTCTTATTGCTTCTTTCTG
Source organism: Prunus mume (assembly GCF_029339155.1). Classification (NCBI taxonomy): domain Eukaryota; kingdom Viridiplantae; phylum Streptophyta; class Magnoliopsida; order Rosales; family Rosaceae; genus Prunus; species Prunus mume. Next base: position 2,374,642 of record NC_142699.1, on the reverse strand, counting down.
CCTCTTTCTGACGAAGCCCATTGAAATGGCTTTGGTTTTGGCTATGGCTTTGGCCATGGTTTTGGCTGTGGCTCAGGAGGTTGAGGGGCAGCTTATGGTAGGTTTCTATGGTGAAACATGCCCCCAAGCCGAGCCCATTGTCCGCAACGTCGTTAGAGAAGCTATTCTCTCCGATACCAACATGGCACCAGTCTTGCTCAGGCTCCATTTTCACGACTGCTTCGTTGAGGTCCTCTTCTCTCTTTCTCTATTATTATTGTGTTTTTATAAAAGTCATATTGAAAAAAGAAGGAATCAAACCTAGATCTCGGGTTCAGGAGTAATCTTTGAGCTACAAGCTCCTTGCCTCTCTCATCTCTAACCCTTAACTTCTTTCACACTAATAAACAGCTGATTAGTTAGTTAATTAATAGATTAATAATATTGTTAATTATTATTTGAATTATTTATATAATTAGCATTTGTAAAGCAGGGTTGTGATGGGTCAATTCTGATTGAGAACGGCCCAAGCGGTGAGAGGCATGCATTTGGTCACCAAGGCGTTGGGGGATTTGAAGTGATAGAGAAAGCCAAGGCAGAGTTGGAGGCTGCATGCCAAGGCGTGGTTTCTTGTGCAGATATTGTGGCCTTGGCAGCTAGAGATGCTATAGCCATGGTGGGTTATAATTTACTACTTAATTAATTAAGCAAATTAATAATATTAATAATTCAATAATACTATTTGAACCATATTTATTGACCACTTTATCGATATATATGTAGGCTGGTGGACCGGCGTACGAGGTGCCTACCGGGCCGAAGAGATGGGGTGGTTTCAAATATGTCTCTGGCAGATGACATGCCGGATGTTAGTAATTCAATCCAACAGCTCAAGGTTAAGTTCATGCGCAAGGGCCTTACAGAAAAGGACCTTGTCCTCCTCTCTGGTACTCTCTCTCTCTCTCTCTCTCTCTCTCTCTCATGCAAGTGGGGGTGATGGTGAGGTTTGGTGAAAAACCAAGTTTATGTGACTAATGTTACATGCATGATCAATTCAAGTAATATTCCTGCTTTCAATTAATTAATTAACTAGCCCCTTGGCAATTGATTTTTTCAAAAATTTTAAAATTTTATTTTTAGAATTATAAAACATAAAAATAAGACTCATTATCTGATTTTATTTTGAATTTTAATTTTTTTAATATGAATATTGATAATGGGTACTTATTTTATATATATGTATGTATAAATGTACATACATATAAACCTTTTCTTTAACAAGGAAATTTAAAACAATCCTCTACATATTAATTGTATGAGAAACAAAATGAGGAAAATTACAAAATCAAATATAAAATTATTGACAATCATGTCATAAGATTAGCTAAAATTATCTGCTACCATGTTCTTCTCTGAGAAAATATGAGGTATAAATACTTCAGAAACTCAATGTGGTAAATGGCGAATGTCGTGAATAATTGATTTAATGCTCCACGTAACTTGAATTTCTTTGTTACATATAAACTTGATCAAGGAGAGTAACATGTCATGAAAAAAAAACTTTGAAGTGCGAGAAGGATTGGTTTTCGTTTTGTTGGAAATAACATTCATTTTATTGATATTTTTTTTCAGCTGCTCATACAATAGGGACAACAGCATGCTTCTTTTTGACCAAAAGGCTCTACAACTTCTTTCCAGGAGGGGGATCGGATCCAGCAATCAACCCCACTCTCCTCGTCGAACTAAAACAAAAGTGCCCTCAAAACGGCGACGTTAATGTGCGGTTACCCATTGACCAAGGAAGCAGGCAGGCATTTGACCTTCATATTCTGCAAAATATCAGAAATGGGTTCGCCGTGTTAGAATCCGATGCCAAGCTCAATGAGGACGCAGTGACCAGGGGTATAATGGACAATTACTTTGGTTTCTTCAGTAAGCTCCCATTTGGACCTTCTTTTGAGGCAGATTTTGTCGAAGCAATTCTAAAATGGGCCAGATTGGTGTAAGGATAGGTTTCCAGGGTGCGCCTAGGCGAGTTTGTGCTAGCTTTTAGCACAAAGGATGGATGACAATACATAGAGAGGCTTTATACGATGTTATGCATAATGCATTGATTGTGGTGGTGAATGGTGTAGATAGGTTCATGTTGTATATTCCTAGACATCTAGGCTCTATTCACTATTTTTTTTTTTAATCCTTCTCTTCTTTTGATGTTGTTGCCAATAATAGGGTTAGTTGATATTTTACACTAATAAATTTTTATTATTATATAAGCATTGATTGTTAGAGGTGTCAAATGGACATGGCCGACTCAAGCACAACATGAGTCCCGCCGGATTAAGGCTCGGCACGACCTGGTTGTATCGTTGATGCAGTAATTCAGCCCGTTTGAAGCTTATTTATTAAAGGGAGTTTTAGTTTATTAAAGGGAGTTTTAGTTTAAGCTCACTATATAATTTACTAATATGGAAAATAAGAATCTAATTCTCCATATTCCACTAGAAGCCAATCACTTAAATATACAATCCTGATTTACTATAATGCATTGGAAACACATCAAAATTACAAAAAAAATTGGGTATCTGCGATTTGATTGCTTTATGTATTAAACACCTAGCATTGAGGTCCAGCTAGTTTTGAAGTCATGTAGTTGCTCTTACTGTACATGTTCCTCTTTTTTTTTCGTATTCTACCTGATGTATCTTGTTGGTTTCTTGCCTCTGGTGGCTCGGTTTAGCTACAATAACTGGCTTCTAGGTCGATTATATTATATGTTTTTTTTCTTTCATTTTTTGGTTTATAATTAGCCCGTTAATATGATCTCATTTTGCCTCATATGGTTGGGTTTTTGGTGCTACATAACATAGTGATACATAGTGGTTTCACTAAAGTTTGTGAAGGAAATAAAGGAAGGAATATATAGCTGCATGTGTTTCAAGTTTCAACTGTTGCCAGATGTTTATTTTTTTAAAACAGTGAAATCAATCAAAAACGGCTTAGTTAGTCGCTTTGAAAAAAAAATGTAACGGCTAGTTTACACTAATTAAATGTAATTAAAAAATTAAAAAGTAAAAAGTAATGTTGTCCATGTGTCAATAAAAGAGAGACTGTAGAGTTATTATGGTGGGTCATCTTATTGAAATGAATTTCATTTTAGAGTTTATTTTATTGACTCCTAAAATGAATTGAATTTTACCACTTCAAGTCAAAAGTTCAATTTATTAAAATAAAATTGAAATAACCCTTAGTGTAGAGGAATTGAGTTTTATTTTTAAGTTTCAATTGATAACGTGACAAGCCAAGCAAAATAAAACAAAAACCGGTGCAAACTCAAAACATAGGGAATGATAATTTACATTCTTTCCGATACCTCCCATTCTAATAATTTCCACTATTAGTTTATTGGACAAGAATAAAAAAAATAATTTTATTTATAAAAAATAATAAAATTTAAACCCATAAATACAACAACAAAAAATAAAAAATCACCAACATTTTGTGGATAAAAAAATGTTGAATTTCATAGCATAAAATTGCTCGAATGCCTTTTGAATCTAATTTTCAAATTACGCAATCTCATGGTGGCCTTTGGCTGCACCTTAATTAATTGTCTAACTTTCTTAATTTAAGATTCTAGTTAACTAGTGCATTAAAATAACCCCTCATTATAGCATTCCGTATTAACTGGTGCTATATTCCCAAGCATATATTTAGCCTACATTTTAATTTCGACGACTCTCTATTGTAACACAGATGAGAAAATTCCCCACTTGCTGCCCAGTCCAGTCCCCCCTCCTGCCCCATCTACAGTGGCCCAACCCACTCATCTTTCTCTTTCTGTGTGTTTAGAGATTTTAAGTTGCAATCTGGTTTTATTTTATCCATTAAAAGATGGCAACCCGTTTGAAAAATAAAAATAAAAATTTGGTGAATTTTTCTCTTTGTTGCTTGATGTGTTAATTTTAGGGTTTATATTTGTCTTTGTAATTTCAGAAAAACTAAAGTAAAACATGAATCAGGGATCTGGATTACAACATCATCTAGCATACCGGTCACTTGTGCGAAGCACATAGACAATTCTCTGTGCCCACGTCCGACGCAATACAAGGAGCTTGAAGCTTTCCATCTTGAAACCATTTGGCACGATGCTGAAGAAGCTCACTCAAGAAATCATCAAGCTTTTCAATGGTGATGTTGGGCATTACAATCACATGAGCGATATTTCCTTGGCAAGCAAGCTGCCACTTGCGAACAAACTCCTCCTCTTGCGGCCGCTCAAACACAACCGTGCTACTCAGCTCATTCAGCATTGCACCAATCCCGGCCTCGCGTAGGCGGTCTTTTAAGTAATGTGCATTCTCAAGGCATTTCTGAACTTCTTTCTGGAACCCTCCGTATCCTTTTCGATTCAAGGTGTACCAAAGGAAAATAGGAGCATGCCCATTTCGGCTGCCCATGATTGTTGCATCCCTTGAAGCAAGATACTCCACATTGCTTGAGAGGCAATTAATGTGCTTCAGTCTTGTTATTTGCACACCACATGGCATTGGGCATCCAACAAACTTGTGGCCTGAAACACTCACACTTCCTATGGGTTTCTTGAAAGTAACTTTTGGTGCCTGTCATCCCCAAAATCAATGAGATTGTGGGGTTTTGGAAATGTAAAAGTTATATAGAAAGGCCACTTAATTAATCAATGTTAGAATCTAGCAAACCTTCATGTGTATTCTTGAAAACACAACCTTAATAAAAGACAAGGAAACTGTTCTTGGCACTCCAAAAAAGTCATCATGTGCTCTTGTATTATAAAAACATAAGAGAGAAATTGCAATTCAAGAGTGCAGGATGACTTATTGATGGGCACAGTTGCACTTGAAATGAGCAGTATGCGTGCCCCATGTATGACAAAAGGCATCATGAGACCAAACAGAGCCCCATCACATGGATATAGAACCGGTCGTGTGTGAACCTGCTTCTTCAAGTTTCTGTATAACCAGATCAAGATCATCAACAGCTCCTTTAACAGTTGTTCCTGCAACAACGTAGTATGTGAGCCATAAATCAAATGAATGAGAGAGAGAGAGAGAGAGAGAGCTACCAATGTTGACATTTAGATGGCTGGCTTGTCCTTGTGACAAAGAAGTTTGGCTTTGAAGTCATCACAATCTATCTCACCAGAGACAAGAGTGTTCACCTTTACACATTCCATCCTATACATCCTTGCTGCCTTAAACACAGAATAATGTGAGTCTTTTGAAGCATATAGAATCCCATCTGGAAACACTTCCCTCCTGCCAAAATAAATAAATGATAATCAACATACCTATTTTCTATTTTCAAGTTCATAAAATTCCATTGTTTCAGTCTCGGAAAAGAAATTAAAAAAGAAGAAAGAAACTGAGAATCTTTGATACTAACCCAACCAAAATACCGTGAAGGTTCCCCTCTGTACCACAATTTGTAATGTAGCCCCAGTATTCGTTCTTCTCCAATTCCCACAGGCGCGCAAACCAGTCCAGAACGCCCACTTCAAACTGTCTGGAATGAACACCGTAGTTGCTCTCGATAAACGGATCCCCAAGGTTGTTGATGGAGAAGTGCTGAAGCTGTCCCAGTGCACCATAATCGAAGTCCAAGTTATAGGGGTAGCCTATTCCAGATTTTCATGTGCCAACATATGACAGTCAGAATTTATAAGCAATATACTAATTTTTGAACAGCAACATAGAATAATAAGCTAAAGCTGCGGTAGAAAAACTTCCATAACCCAATGTTCTATTCTATGTATGCGCGGTATTAACGTACTAACTAGAAAATGTACAAAGGTTGCAAATACCAAGATGATGCTTGGTCCTTTCAATCAAAGACTTTCTGTAGCGAGCCAAGACGCTGGCCATATAAGCTTCCCTGTCTCCAGTGGAATCATCGTCGTCATTGGGCTCACTCACTTCATGGCATGTGGTGTGCACGTTCCTTCCGAGCGAAATCTCCCTCTTCTTCTCCACCTCACCATCAACCGTCGTTGTTCACGAAATCCTCCCGCAACGCTTGGATCTTCTCGTCTCAACACTTCCAACCATTGCTATTTATGTCATGTAATTTTATTGAAAGAAGCTTTCTTTTATTTTGTCACGCTAAAGCAAGGAATCAAAGAATGGATGCATAGAAAACAAGCAGCATTACAGTGAACAAAGTGCAGAACAAATCCAAGGCATTGTAAACTTTGTTTTTATAAGAAATGAAACAAGTTGGATCTGAAAGAAGAGAACCCTTTGCAGACTTGGGGAGAGGCGATCGAGGCGCTCAAAAATGGGACAAAGTCAAGGTTAGAGGTAGTGGCCCAAAGTGTCAGACTTTTTTTCAGGAGGTTTAGGCCGTGGAGCGCGCGCAATCAAGCTTAGTTAATAAATCTAACGGCTCTATATTTGGTGCGGTTTTAGACTTGGACGATTTGTTATTGGAGAAATCCACATGAAGAATACATTTTGATTTGTTGCAATTTACCAAACAGGTTTATTACATAATAACCCCCAAATTTTGGTGGTCATTTCAAATTGGTATCCGATATTTGAAGCTTTAAAAACTCAAGAAAAACCTATAAAGTCCTTAGTCAATTATTAAATGAATTCACTATCATTTAAAATAATTAAAAATCAAATCAAGACTCCCCTTCTATTCCCTTCCTCGCACATCCCCCTCCTCCATAAAAAACCTCATACTGGCCTGCCCACCCTTTCCACCACCACCTCCCACTTTCCCCCCATGCATTGTATTTCAGTGATACATGGTTTACATCTCGGGTTTGTGGCTCGTGATTTACAAGGGGAATCGGGGTTTTGGGGATGGGGAGTTGGTTGAGTTGAGTACTAAAACATAGATTGTTCGAATCACTGAAATACAACACATGGCGTTCATATGCAAATATTCAGATTGGTGTGGACTACAAGATAGTGGGATAACGGACAATCTTTCAAAATAAGATGAATGATTTCAAACTAGTTCCATTAGATCATCCTTAAATAATACAATATTTGTAGATTACGCTGAAAAACCTAGTTTAGCATGAATATATATAGGTTTTGGCAAACCTATGCTAAAAATAAGGACATCTTTAACACATAAAGACTATGTTGTGTATATATAGAACACAAGAATGAGGTCTCTCAATCTTGCAACACACATTTTTCTATGTTTGGCAACCCAATATTGGCTAGTTTCTTGGAGACACCTAACTTCATCCCAACAGTAACCAAGGTCTCTAGTGATCTGGCACTATTTGCTAGGAGGTCCTCATCTATCTCAATAGCATCCTGCATAACAACCCACACAATAAGCCAACAGTTAAACTCAGAAATACCCTATGCATGCCACCATAAATCTGAAAGTGCAAATTTTTAACGACATTTACCACGTAAAGTTTAGATTAAGAAAGCTTCTATTGCACCCTTAAAAATACCCACCTCACCCACATACTCCACGCACCCACCATGAAAATTTTAAAAAAAAAGTTGCCGGTTTTATTTTACCACCTTGGTCCCCCGTAGTTTAAATTTTGTCAATTTTATCCATGTAGTTCTAAATTCCTCACAATTCAAGGACATGTTACAAATTTGTCAAATTCCTTACAATTCCATCAAAATACCCCTCAACGTCAATGACACATACTTACTCTGTCACGGAATTGGAAGGAAATATGAACGTGGCCTTGAATTGTGAGGAATATCAAACTACAAAGACCAAAATTCACTTTCTGCCTTTAAAAATCTTTAAAGTTCTCACAGGTCCTCACATAGTCCCAAAACAATATCCTCACCATCTGTTTTGGTGGCCCCATGTCCCACTTAACGTCACAACTCATAAAACTAAACAACCTAAAGCCTAACTGAAACTGGATGAACCGAACTGTGTCAAAAACAAAAGCTAGACGTGTCAATTCTCAGAACATATGAGACTTGTTTCCTTACAACATATACCAAAAAGAAGCCAAAAAGAGAAGAATAGTAATGTGACGATGTTTATTCAACCCCTATTCAATCAAATACAAACCTTTTCAAAGACGCAGATTACAGTGCTTCCACCAAATGAGAAATAGCCAAACTGTAATAAATGAACACAATGTCAAGACAGTATACATCAACCCATTATCTGCGTAAATACATAAAATATAAAACCAAAGAAAACTCATCAAATAAAGAATATTAACCTCTTCTCCTTTCTTAACATGGTCACCCTCCTTCTTTGAAAAGGTAATGCTGCCAACCATAGTTGCACCAATGGCAACAAAAGCCACCTGCAGAGAAAAAGATGAACAAAAGAATTAGGCTACCACTATCGGCACTCCAATAAGTAAGTACAGAAAAGTTATAAAACATTCACTTTGAAGTGCAAGAAATAAAAGAGGAGTGCTAATAGTATTATGTCACTAATACCCAAGAATGATACATCTCTTCTTAATTAGGAAAGAAAAACGTGCTGACTCTATCCAACAAAATGATGGCACTATTCTAACAGGAAATAAATATGAGAGCTCAACCCAGTTTACTATTGAAATTTGCCATTCAAGTAAAGGGCGTGAATGCTTTTACTTTTCTTGCATTATAATAGCATAGCAACTGCAGGTATTTTCTGTAGCAGATTTACCCAAGACAGATATTTTCAGTCGAAAGCTAGGTTGAGAATGTCAATGTCAGTGGAAATTATGGTAGTGAGATTTTATAAAAAATATTGGTATTGGTAGAAAAAGACGACGGAAATTTGCTTAATAACATGAAATTGAATGAAACTTTACAAAATGCTAAACCAATCAATAATCCATCATCTAACCATCTGAACTTCGTAAAAATGGTATTCTAATGATAAACATATAAGGTGATAAGCATATGACATTGAAAGTTAATTATAAATGTGCAAAAACATTTTTGGTTCATTAAATTTTATCTTTGAGAACATGTACATACTAATTTAAATTTAACTGGCCTTCCTTAAATAACATTAGTATACATTTACCATAATGAGCTTTGACACCAACTACAAGTATACAACCTTAATTACAACAAGGAACGCCTGTAAATCTAAATCAAATTAATTGAGTTTGTAATTTACAGCCCATACTTCAATTTGGTTATAAGCTGACACTTTAATTTCAGTTAAAATTTTGATTGAGTAGCTCAAATTTCATGAAGGCACGACACTTTGAGGGACCACATTTTGATTAAGCCATATATACAGCCCAAACCCAAGCCACAATTTATAAGCACAGTTTTTACTGAGAGTAGTTTGAAATTCTCTCTTTGGATCTATATGTCTACAATTGCAGACTCCAGCTGGTTCACATGAAAGTGGGCGCCTTTGCAGCCTCTCTTTCTTGTTTTCCTATTTTGGTAAACAACTACTTTTTTATCACATGGGGTGCAGCGCACACACCCCAAGCAGGCAGACCACAGCCTACATAATTAAGCAGCTGGAATATTTTCACAGATAAAATATATTCCACCAAATTTAGGTGGAAACATCAGAATTTTTGGATTTCCACCCAAACTCTTCTTGGGCAACAGAATGCGATGAAATGCTAAAACACCAAAGTATAAACTGATTTTTTGAAGTTTCGGTCAGTTTTTCATCTCAATGTAATGCACCAGTTTAAGTAGTTTCTAATAAGAAAATGGAGTGAGCATGTATCACTACTAATATCCAAGAAATGGGGTTGACTGTTGCCTTTTTGTAAATAGAAATGATATTGATATTTTGAAAAAAAATAAATGATTGCACCAACAAACCTTTCCAAATTCAGCAGTTGATAGAATTGATACTACTCGCTTATTCTCAGTGAAAACATTACAATACTTGCTATTCACAGCTATGGGGTTAACCTGAAGAAAGAAAAAGGAAATAGATCAAGAAAAAGAACAAAGGAAATCTGTAGAGAAGCCAGAAAATAGATGATAAGCAAAAAATAAAGGACTTCCAACATGTCACATCTATAATCACATACCGTATATAAACATCCAGGTATATGTACAAACTGTTGAATAGTTCCAGAAACAGGAAAATGGAAACGATGATAATCCTGAAACCATAGTAGATGATTAATATCAAAATAACAAATCAGAGTGTGCATGGTTCAACTTCATGGTATGAGTTAATAAAAGTACATATTGCAATAAATACCTGCGGTGCCAAACGAAATATTACCAATGTTCCATTGATGAAAGCATTGGAACATTGATCTTTCCCCAAAAGCCCTTGAATTGAAAATTTTCGACCCTAGAAACACAAACAAAAACCAAGAAAATAAAATCAGAACAAAAAACAACAATAAAAACACGAACAAGATTAAAAACTATATGTGGATTACAGACATCCAATCCAAATATAAAAGAAAAATGACCCAACTGATCTATTAATTTAATACAATTTGAACCTTCATCCTTTTAACTATTTGTTCTTTGCAATAAGTCGTACAAAACAGAATAACTAAAATTGGGTACACGGGTGTGGAGATAAACTGCCAGTTCAGGAATGGGAGACATGTCCCGGTTGAAGCTTGCAAGACAATATGCCCCTCACTAACCAGAAGGCTCCACATCATAAGCTCAGGATGGAACTACCATGCAGAGCAGAACTAACCGGATGGGGTGTGCAACAGGTGAATGAGTCACAGAACTACCACGTCAATACGGTTCTAGTAAACAGCTCGGCAGTAGCATTTCAGCACTTAAGAATACATCATATCTAATATCAGTTCAACTAAACTGGTGCTTTCATTGATTGAGTTGAATATTTGGGTTCTTTAGTCAACTTGAACACGTGAAAGGAAAACTTCTCCAAAAACTTAAATACTCAAACAGTCCAGCTCCGTGGTACAAAACACAAGGGTACAAAACACAAGACCAATACGAACAACTTTGGGGACAGACTGAACAAAATCAAAGGACATCAAATTGAAACCATGTGGGTCACAGAACACTGGGGGTAAAAAATGTGAAACTTCCCATAAAATCGAAACCGTCACAGATTTCCCAAGATGAACTACAGTCCCCAATAATCTGAGACGTGTACCTTGGGGACAAGGGCAAGATTTGAATTAAGCATTTGAGAGCCTGCTTGAACAATCAATAAATTATCGTATCATCATCAAGAATTGCCAGACTTTTTGGAAGAATAATCCAACAAAACCATCTGGTAGGCCTTACTAGATTCAGGTCAAAACCATACCACCCTGATCTCCTTAGCTGTCATATTATAGGGAGCTAGCTTTCTCCTCAGAGATGGGAGTCTGGATTATGCTTCTAAGGCAGGAATGGCTAGAGGCAAGCAAAGTCCTGAAGCAGCAGACAACATTGATGTCATTACTCATTCTAACCATCTCTTTGATTTCTACTAGGTTGTTTCTATTCCCATCTTAGCCATAGACTTACAAAATATATATATATTACTGTCTTAGGAGGCCTTATTTTTTTTTAAGACTGTGTTTCAATGGATACCTTTAAATCATGATTCTATTTAGTTTACACTATTATTCAATTTTCATAAAAATTCTAAAATTCCTTTCTCACTGTCAGGAAATGTGATTTCCTCCTATCAACCCTTACATTCCAAGGTGGTTAAGATTGAGTGCATACTTCTCTACCAGTCAGAAAATTTTCAGGTCTAAGAGGTAAATTCGACCAGCCAAGTCACTATTTTAGAAGAATTCAAAGTACTAACAGCAAGAGTACAGGAACAGTCATTCTTCTAAATAATTTGGAGGTGAAGTGGCAGAACAGAGGATAAAGGATTAATATACTATGGGCTTATTGCATTGATACATTTATACACAAGCACCTTCTAAACTTTTGTCTATGAGAAGGTAGTGATGAAGGGTCGAAGCTGAAAAAGTGTTATTTCAATGCGTAACATTTAAGAGCCCAGAGTGATTAGGTATTCTCTTCAAGAAAACGTCATATTTATCATTTAACTTTCATCTTTCTTACTTCAAATTAGCCAAATATGCTGCAATTCTGTTATCTGAACTAAGAAGAGACAAGCACGAAAAATCTTTAGAAGCGTGTGAATTCTTCTACAAGAACTCAAGTGCAAACAGTAAAAATACCTTAATCCAAAATCTCAGACTTTCATCAACAGATTTGAATGCCATAAGACGGCTATCTGCAGCAGATATGGCAACATCATCACATTCCATGTAGGCAATGGGTCTTGCTCCAGGCTTTAACTCTCTCACAAAAAATTCATTAAACGTCTACATCCACAAATTTAGAAATTAGAAATGTTTATCATCTTCATAATGTAAAAGACATTGTTACACATCAAAAATTCCAGCAAAAGCAAGAAATCAATAGTAAAATAAGCTTGTCCTAGGCATAAAATAATCAGCTAAAAGAATGTATGAAACTTGAAAACATGGTTAATAAATTAAATCATAAGATGAAATATTAAGAAATGTAAAATGTGTACAATTTTTTCTCTGTGTGTTTTTTTGTATGGATAGCAAACAAGGGTTTTATTGATGAAAAAGGAAAAACGATACAAGTAGGAAAAACAGGATGCCCATTTAATCCTATTAATACCCTCAAGCTTAAAGACAACTACATTTAATTCAAAGCTCCGCCCAATTTAGAAAAATTACACGAAAAGGAATGCTTCTGAAATGTTTTGACAAGCATCTGCAGAATTTAACCCTTAGGCTATAAATTCAACGCACCACCCCTCAAAACAATGGTTCAAACATATTAAATCAAAGTGATGGAAGCATTGATAAGCCACACAAGCAGAAATGTTTTCAATATGTAGATAAAATAAAACAAGATGAAATTCATCGACTTCAAATGTACAGCCTACCTTAAAATGTTCCAAAGGGTGCTTGACTTCAGCCAAATTGATTTGATCCTACAACAACCAAGTTAAACTTAATCAAATGGATGTAATTTCAGCTTAGCATAAATGTACACTACATTATTCAAACTCGAGCATTACAATAAAAACAGTTCAAACCAGTGAATAAAGTTTACATACACATTAAAATGTACTTTTTGATAAGAAACACACTTTCATTAAAAAGACAAGAAGAAAGAAAGAGGAAGACCAAAGAAAGTGGACAAGACGGCCACTACAAAGAAAAAAAAAAAAAAAAAAAAAACTAGCTAAGGCTAACACAGTAAACACCTAACACACAACAGCTTCCCAGCATAACTAAATGTGAGTGAAAGATAAACCATAAATTCTGTAGAAACAGAAGCCCGAAGTACGGACAAAAAACGAACTTTATTCAAAAACTGCTCTGTCCCAGTGTCAACAAAGTCTTCAAAATCCTTTTATTTCCCTCCGGCCAAACTCCCCAGATCACAGCCATACCCATGCAACGCAACATAACTTTGGCCTTCTTCCCCTTGCCAGAAAATTTATGCTTCTCACAAAGAAAAGAAAAACAGTCCCTCAAAATTAGCTAGCTTACTTCCATCTCCCCAAACATCCTCAACTGAAGTCAAAAAAACCCACAGGACAATGTAAGAAAACATGATCCAGAGATTTATGTTCCCTGAAGGGTCAGGTAATTACATATCTGTTGTCCAGGGAACATAAGATATGGAGCATGCTCCTCCATCTTATAAAATAAAAAGCTTAGTTTTGGGCTTCCAAAAATGAAAATGTTGTAGGCACTGCATCACACACAAACATCCCAGCCTTTTCCAAGTATTTATTGTAGGATAAATGTATCAGCGTATCAATTTCAATGTGTATGTTCACCCTCAATAATAACACATCCCTGCCTTTGTCTGTATACATGGCCACCCTTCATAACACACCATCAAACCATCTGTACACTTTTATGAATTTCATTTCTGACAATAATTATGTGAATCATGACACTGCATCATTTCAAGAAAGTTCAGAACAGCATAATCATAATGTTATTCTAAGGAAAGAGTCCTGCCTTAAAAAACTCGACAAATTTTGGTATATCTTTAGCAGATTCCACTGAGTTCATTTTCTTCCCCTGCTTTTCAGAGAGGCTCTGCAAGATATCCTTTGCCCCTGTGTTGAAATAGTGAACCATGATAAAGAAAACAAGATTATGGAACGATCATAAACAAAGAACTCATAAAAACTAAAACCTGCTACTAGTTAGCAAACGAACTGCAGAAATTATTAATTATTATTCTTCTTCTTCTTCTTGTTATTTTGGACAGGCAATTGACAGTCAGTTCAAAACAAAGGCATCTCCTCTTGAAGTAAATTTAGCGTTGGTAGATTTACTATTAGCATTAAGAGCCTAACAAGTTACAACCAACCTGTCCACCCACATGGACAAAGACCCTGAACAAACTGAAACTACAGTTGTTAATATTGGATTGCTGAACTTATGTTAAAAGCATCTACAAAGCAAAATTTATTGGAGGATGAGGAAGGCAATATTACTGACAGAGAAGATGGAAGGTGATTGAGATCAATGGTTGTCTTAGTAGGTTGTTAGTGTAAGCTAGATGGCTTAACATGAGTTCATGATTTTCTGGTGGAAAGGAAGTCTACGCAGGTTTCTCATTTACTGCTTTTCATTTTGGAGGAAGAGGAGAGATTGCTTGCTTTCCATTGATTCTGAAAAAGGAAGACCCATGCTTTGCTCATCACAAATTTATCTTCTGATGAAAAAGTTATGCTGAGAGCATAGACCGCTGCCCATTCGCTTCTAAAATGTGTTTATTACACTACCACAAGTGTTAGGTTAGGAATAATGGGTGCTTGGCCCATAGATTCCTACCTTTTGTGGATGGAGGTTTTTCTGGGGGTTGGTAAGGTAGTCCATTCTTTGGAAATGTGCAGTCTTGGTGATAATTTAAATTGACTGGATGAAAAAGAAAAACAGAACACTTGAGGAACATATTCCTGGCATCTTTACAAGGTTCATAATCTAAGCATTTTAAAGGCACCCAGAGAGGAAGTGGAATCTCTATGGGAGAGGAAATATTTTTGGCATCTTGACAGGGCTGATAGTATAAGTGTTTTAAGGTACCCATTTAGTCTAATTCATCTTGATTAGACACGAGGTAAAAACTAAATTTAATGTTGTTCTGTAATTTTTCCTGTTCATGTATTAAGCTTTGAACACCTCATCCGTCTTTTCTCATATCTTTTCCTTTACATTTTGTAAAATTAATGTTCTACAAAAATAATAACACAGAACTGAAAATGAAAGGAAGGTATAGAAGGGCATCAGCATGATATTTTTTATGGGTGATCTAATTCTGATAGATACTATCGAAAAATAAGAAACAACATTGCATCAACAATTTATTGAGTAATACAAGATAGCAATTGAAAGAAAGAGGAAGGTTGCTTCTAATGTAATCTCTGCAACTTCTTTAGATAAACATCTATTCATAAATGCAACTTAATACCTGTATCCAGGAGGCCAAGCCCTAGTTTTGATTGGTAAATGGCTCTCATTGACAACACAATCTTTTCATCTATTAGTTCTTCCACAAGTCTCTTTGTCCTCCGATCAAATACCTAAATCGATAAACTGTTAATGGAAAAATAAAGTAGACCAGAACTATAGCTTGGAAACAAAGAAGATTGAACCACATCTGCTTCAATGAGATGCTCAGGGAGAAAAAAAGAAAAAAATTAATAGGTTACATAGATACTATGATGCATACCAGTAAGCTAGCCAGTACTATGATCAATTTGTTATTATATCATGAAAAACCCATATAGGGAAATTAAAAGCCTTGTATAGCTACATATAATATTCTGGGCCTCTCCACCCACAGCCAATTGGTTTTGGGTTGGACTTTCAAACAGGCTAAGTTGCCAACACAGGAAGTGATCCATATAACTTAGACTTCATAAATGATATCAAGGACATCTAACATGTCCGCATAACACCTTACCACTAGAGGTCCCATTCTTGTGGTACGTTATGATCTCACTAAAAAATTCATTATAATACAAACAAGACTCAAGTACATTACACTCATGCAAATTATAAGTTTTTACATATCTGCGTCTCTTGTAACTGGTACATCATTTTAAACTTTCAATTCATCATTATGACTTAAAACATTGTATACAAACATACAGCATCAGGGGCAGAGCAGAAACTACATGAAAGAGAAAATGGGAACAGTATTGCAGCTAAAACACTTCATGCCTATTACAGAAAGGGTCCCATTTCAAATGAAAAACCCATTAAAAAAATTTCTGCCACTAATCTTAGCTGATTTAAAAAGAAAAAGCTGAACCAAGAAAGTATACCACAATATGGTTAGCACTCGATCCAGAATTTAAACCAACGTCATAAGATGAAACATGGGCCCATTCACTGAGTTTAAACATCCACCTACATATAAAATTTGATGTTACTATTCCAATCATACCATAGATTGATAGTAATAACCACTGAACTGAAATGAACCGCAACAAGAAGAATTGTCAGCAATAAGAAGCCTGATGATATAACACAATTCTTACCCATAAGAAGCTTGTTTATCAGTCAAAAATCCTCCAGTCATGACCTGCTTTCCAGTTCCTTCATCGAAACATAGGGTCAAATGTATCATGTAGTTCAGCTTATCAGAAACTTCAAGAGTCTCACCACAAACAGGACAGCAATTCATTAGTGGTTCCCTGAAAACAAAATAGTTCTGCTCATCTTTCCAAGAATGGGGCCTAAAGGAAAATACATTCTACATTCAAACATTTTGCAATTATATCAAACTGAAAATCATGGTACAATCCAAAGAAATGAAATGAAAAATCCAAGCTCAGGTCTGACATTAGAAAAAACAGTCATGAAATGGTGTGAATCTGAATTGTGAGAACTATAACACTTCTTCCAATGTATATACTCCGGTGGGTTGAACTAATTTAATATAAATTTTCAGTAAATTTTTTCACTGGCCTAATACGAATTTGCTGGTCAATGGTCTCAAGTTGTACTACATGAGAAGCATTTTGTAACAAAATCAAATAAAACATTTTGCAAATATCTATAAATACGATCTATAACACAAAACGAACATATCTATAAAAAGACAATAAATTCACATTTCTTACATAATAAGAATTTGCAACTGTATAGGCAAAGTTGTTTTCTTTCTTCTTTTTCTTTTTTTTGGGGGTCTGATTATAGACATGGAGATCAAAATAGCAATATATACAGTGGTAAGTTCAAACTTTTTGGTCTAATATCTACATGTATAATTACTTTTCTTGTTGAATGGCAAGAAGGGCAGCCAACTCATCCATGCTAACAACACCATCCCCGTTCTTGTCAGCAGCTTTAAACATCTCCTCTTTCTATTAAGGAAGGAAGATATATTTCTGAGACAATGGAACCAAAAGGAAAACACAAAACACAAACACGCCAACAACAAAAATATATCACAAAGGACTTCTGAAATTGGAGGAAGCCAACTCTATGGATTCCAATCCACAAACCCATGCCAAATGTAATGTGGGTTTTGTGATTAATTGCTTATTTTGTGTGTATTGAGAATTTGAGATCAAATTTTTAAGAACACACCAACAGCCGCTTAGACTATAGGAGTTAGGCTCAGATGAGCCAAGACCTGTGAGAAAAAAATTGAATATGTGTATTAAGTGTGGTTATATACTGGGTTGACGATGAACCCATGTGAATTAAAATAGGTTCATTAAGTTCAAACCTTGTTGGCTGCCGCTTGATTCCCAAAAGCATTAATTAAGTCAGAAAATTCAGAGAAGGAAAGCTTTCCATCTTCATTATAATCCTGTGTATGTTACAAAGCCTCAGAATTGGGACATACCACTATAGATAAGAATTGGGGCAACATTGAAGAACATTTCTTTCCATATATGTAGGACATACCACTATAGATAAGATGCGCCTTGCAAAACTCTTTTCTGTTTCAATTGGATCCTGTCAATTTTTCCAATGAAGTGTTATTACTCCTAAATATAGACTTTGTTACCTAAGAAAATGAGGTGTATACATGCCATACCTCAACAGAGCATGAAACAGAAATTTTTCCGACAATTTTGTCTGATGTCGATGGATCTAACAGGTCCAATATCTCAGAGATGGAGTTGGAATCTGAATCCTGCAACAGCAACAATTTATCCTCAGATGAGAGAGTGATAACAAGAATCAGTAAGAAGATGAACATAAAATCTGAAAACATAAGAATCAGTCAGTAAGCCAACTAATTCCATACTCAAAATGCGCTTAATCATAAATATTGAATGCTGCCAGCAGAAGGAAAAAAAAACGCTGCAGAGAAAAACAAACTCAAAACTTATAAACAAAAGAAATTTGGGAAAGGGTTCATACTCAATTTAATGTTTCTCAGAAGTTCACCATGCAATTTCAGCATCTCCTTTTTAATCATTTTTATGGTATTTACCTCACTGCAGAAACTTTTTCTCTTGGCATGCTTGGAACATAAAAATAAAAAAATCCCAAGATACTAGGAGCTAGAATATTGGCCCACGGGCCATGATTCATATCAATGGAAAATTGTAGTTAGAACAATTAAATTCTAGACATTTCCAAGGAAAGGCATATATGTTGGTATGGAAAGCAAAATGAAAATATTATATGGCAGGGATGCAAAATCAAGGTGGCACTCAAACACAGCAGAAACCCCAAACTACAATACATAGAAGGGGCCTGATAGGCACTCAAACATCTAACCAAACCCAGCAGAATAATATCTTGGCACCTACATTATAACAGCCACAACCATTTACCCAGCACGGCTCTATCCTTTTTTTTATGAGAGCTCTATTCCTCTTATTGAGTTACCAATGGCTTCCAATGACCTTTATTTGGCACTCACTCACCACCCCCACCTCAGATTACAAGTCAACTATCTTGTTCACAATTCCAAGTACATTTTTTATTTGATGCAAAAAATTTGGCTTCCTAAATTATTATTTACACATGAATTCACTGAAACTTTGACAACTTTTATGATTCTTTCGCAAATTATGTCTCTTTTTTATTCTCAAAAAGTAAATAATAAGATAAAAGTGATTCCTCTCATTGAGCTACCGATGGCTACCCCTCCCTCCACTATTGGTCTCTGAACAATATCCCAAATAATTGGCTGATCCTATCTTCCTTCATCACATCCTTCCCGCACAAATCCCGTATCAACTTCTTAGTCCTCCTTGCAACCCTATTAGGCAATCTGAAAGATTGGAAGGACGCTACTCAGCAATATGCCCCCAAGGGAAGGCAAAGTAACTCAAAGGGCAATTCTCTCCCTCACTTGCCACTCCTTGTTAAACAGACTCCCAAAGCCTATAATCCACCAGAAGTAGAAGAGAAAAGAACATTAATTAGCTTTCCAATTAGAATAATGTCAGATAAAGATATGTTCCTAAAATCAGGATATACAGAAACCCAAAGTGCTACCCAAAACTTGACCATCTCCCACACCTCCTCCACTTCCATCCCCTAACATCTTCAAAGATCCACCGATTCCAAAATAGTCAGATAATAGCCATCACCACCATACACCCCATATTTATTTAGCCTTTTTTCCACCGCCCAAAAGTCTATAACCCACATTGACAACAACTAGTACACTCTTGGCCATATTAATCTTCCGGTCTTGGACTAACACAAAAGATTGACAATCTGAACCAAATTGACGATTTCCCTGCCTCACTTGTCAAGAAAAAAATAGTATCATCCTCACTTGTAGTTTTCAACATTATTCATATTATTTCCATTAACCAGTCACTAAAATTTGAAAAGAAAGTATGTTTAATTTTCCAATGCAAATTGAAGCAGTTCCTAAGCCTTTGGGCAAGCAATTAGTATATGGTGTATAGATTTAAATGAACTGTTGCAAAGGTGACAAGATGCATTCTCCCAGGAATGAATATGGAGTCTGTATACATTTGTACCAAGCTTCTTCTGAGTTACCAAAATACATAAGTTTCCAAAATCAACTCCATTGATTTTAATACCACAAAGCGTAATTGTTGTAACACACACACACATTAATAAATAAGTAAAAAGAAAGAAAAACAGTACATCATTACTGGAGCTTGTGGAAAAGTGCAATTAGAGAGAGTACCATGTAGTGGCACAATTTAAGAAGTTAAACATGTCAACAAGAGAGAGAGAGAGAGAGAGAGAGAGAGAGAGAGAGAGAGAGAGAGAGAATTCAACAAAGAAGGTTGCTCACCCTGGTTAGAAATTCAAGCAGATCAATTTCACAATATCCTATCAGATTGTTTCTGGACATTTTATTTGTCTGCATTGTATGATAAATTGAATAAGTGAAAATTAAAAATTATACCTGAAGAACACTTATGCATTTTCAATTTGAATATACAACAGAACCGGGAAAGAAAACTTTGACATAGAGAAATCTCTTAAATAAAGAGCATACAAGACTGTCAGATACAATAAAATTAGTGTATACAAAAAGAAAAGGCCTTAAATTTGAGATACATACAAAAAAAAAAAAAAAAAAGGGGTATGACTACATCTGAAGCAAAACATGAATTTATACTTATAAAAGGAAATAGAAGATAAAAAGGCCATTACATTCTGCAGGAAATAATTCATGGAACACCAGATATAAACATGATTACCATATGGTCATCACTAAATTCATGTATCGTTATATGCATTCAGCTATTCATGTATATGTATAAACTTATGATTCATTGCCAGCATTAATTTTGATTGCTTCATAAAAAAAAATCTACAGTTGTAGCTTTTGATTATATATATAAACATCATGTAAGTGACTGCCATTAATACTATAATTCAAATATATACATATATATGTGGAAGAAAAAAATCTAAGAGAAGTGAGAATGAAGAACGTATCTATTTAACTCTGAGACCCAGAATATAATGGTAGAGACATGCAACGGGTATCTGAAGTGTATGCTGCGTATCCAGTTTACAGTTTCAGAAATTTGGAAAGTTATCCTAAATTATGGGACTATATGGTACATTGCCCATGTGTATTTGGGAAGTTCCTAGAACATGATTAGCATATTTCTCCAACGTGTCAATGTGTGAGACTGCACTTTGCATACTAGCGGCTTTCTACATAAGAAACTTTGAATTTCCATTTCCTATATCTCATACAATACAAAAAATCAATACGAATCTATAAGTGAAAAACATTCCAAATTCTATAAATCTATGCCATGCCAGACACCACAACCATCCCTAAATAAGGAGACCTATGTATCCGTCCTTGTCACATGGAAGAACATACCTCTTTCAGGACACTACTAAATGGGGAGATTATAAGTAAACTGAAAGCAAAGCATACCTCATAAATGGATATCCTTGCAACATGAGGCCCATTTTTTTCCAAAAGAAGCTTCTTCTCCTGAAAGTCAAAGGGAAAAGTTTCGAAGGGTTATTTTCAGCTCAGTTGCTTGCTCGTACTAAGAAGCAAATGAGAGAGAGAGAGAGAGAGAGAGAGAGAGTTGAGTTTTTCCACAATTTCAAAGACTGTAATGAAGGTTCCAGTACTTTATCAGATTACCAAAGTGATCCAAAAAGCATACCTATACTAACAAGTGTGTCAGCCCTAGCATAAAAGAAATGCACTCAGCAAATTAATCTCAACTTCCCAACAGCATCTCTGATGTGTGTGTGACAGATTATGTATATTTTGTACATCACAGAGATACGGAGATCTAAAACCAAAAAGAGAAAATACAGGGAGATATACTGAGTTCTTTCACAGATGGCCCTAAGTGAGATAATTAAGGTCTTGAAAAAAGGCCAAGCACTCATATGTTGCCATAATAAGATATAATATAGGGTTTCAGGTACTTACAGAGTTCCAAACAGGCTTGTCAGTTCTGCAACACCAGTAAAAACAAATTAATACAAATAAGCTGGTGTGTTCTGTAAAAAAAAATATATACAAAAAATGCAATATTATCTCATAGGGCAGACTTTGTAGCCTACAGAGAAATGAATGTCTGACAAGCCAACTAAGGTGGAATTTTTTATGCTATGTATCAATCAGTAAAATTTCTGATCTACTGAGACAATGTGTTACAAAAATTTAAAACTCCTTATAATAAAAAAAATAAATAGACATGCACATTTCTGTTCTAACATTGCTAATTAAATTTTTATGAAGTTATGCAATAATAGGAAATCCATGTCATAAATCGAAAAATCATCTTAAAAGGATGAACATTGAAAATTTGAAAATAACAATTTCTACAGTTGTGTGACCCTTCAACCAATTCACTTGGCCTTTTAAGCCCTTTCTTTTGCGGCACTTTAATTTTTTTGAGAGAATAAACAATTACATACAAAGTTACTAAGAGGGCATTTGGTTCCCGTTTCCTAAAAACAACTGTTTGTTTTATGAGATACAAAAGAAACGGGAAACAAGTTTCTTTTTTGTGCTGGCCTGAAGATGAAAAACAAATTTGGTGTAGTGTTTTTAAAATTTTATTTATTAAAAAAGCAATTTCAAGATACGGTATACAAAAAGCAGATGCATTTTATATTGGTAAGCAGTTAAAGACAATATCTCGTATTTTAGAAGAATAGAAACAAAAATGATAATTAAAAACATAGGATTCTGAATCGGCGAGGTCATTCCTCCTCTCCATAAAGAATTTCATTGCAAACAGCATTTTCATATCTACGGGCATACAAGATTTCAGTGGGATTTTACTGCAAAGCTGCAAACAATGTGACAAGGAAAAGGACAAGGAATGTTGTGAACTAGAGGACAACTTCCTTAACCCTGGGAGTTCACATGACTATTGATGATGAGGATGTTGATCTCAATTTTCAGTGATCCTTAAGATCAGAGTCTAAAGGAAAAGGACAATGGTTGATCACTGCTTAAAGAGATGGGGCAGAACGAAAACTTACCTGTAAGTTTCTAATGAGACACGACTCAAAACGTAAAAAAGAGGAAAAGGGTTGCAGAAACAGGTAATTTCAGGCACTTGTAGTTCTTTCTATTTTGGTGTTTCTATCTATGTGCTCATTATACTATTTAGTTATTTTAAGAAAACAAATAAATTAATGAATGAACGAATGCACAGGGTAGTTGGCATTCAAAGATAAAGATTCGAAAAGGAGAAAAAGAAGCTTCTCAACAAGGAGAAAAAAGAACAAAGAGACAAAGAGGCATTACTGATCGGAGATATTCGTACGGAAGGTCTGTTCTCCAAAAGATACACAGGCAAGCCACTTGTCCTTGAACTTCATTTCAGCCTACCACAAAACACAGAAAAACACCCAAAACAAAATTCCCCTATTCATTTCACTCACTCCAAACACTGCAATGCTAATTCAATAAAACAAAAAACAAAGAACAAGAAACTTACTCGAACGAGAGTGAGCAAAGCGATTCCGGCGAAATTTTCAGCATTCAGGCGTTTGCCATGAGACGGGGAATTTGAGCGACTGCGACGTCGTCGATGAAGGTGAAGTCGCTGCTTCAGCCGAGCGCGACGCGATCCTTTCGACTGTGACTCTGCAGCGCCATTCTCTTCTTTCGAGCTTCCATGCCCCATTGCCTCTCTCTCTCTACCTACGGGGACTCTGATTCTCTCTCTAAACTGTTCTGCTTTTTGATTGGTAATGTTTCCCTGCAATTGGGGACTCGGGAGTATATTCTTCTCTTGTATCTTCTTTTATGGAAATGACCAATACAGAAAGAAGGCAAATATTTCTGGAATTTGAAGAATAAATAAAAGTCAACTTTTACGAAAACTCCAAAAAGAAAATATAATTACCTTTTGGATGATGGACTTGTCAGACCGCACTATTAGTGTACCATACAAAAAGCTTATTTTATGCGGTGACCCATGGTGGAAAGCTTTTCTTGTAACAATTAGGATGGACATTGTCGAGTTTGGTTGGCTTTATGCCAAAATTAGACCGAATCAAATAGAGTAATTGATGTGGTTCGGTTTTGATTTGGGTTTAGGGTCGGGCTGTGTCTTAAACCCTTTCGATTCAGTCCAAGTTCAATATTACTTGTATAAATAAAATAATTAAATAAATAACTCAAATTCAATGGGCTAAATTTTAGCCCTAAATGCTAAAATAATTTGATAAAATTATATATTTAAAGAGTATAGTATAACCGTGCGGCTATACTCTTTAAATATATTAATATTTAGTATCACATAGCAAAATATTTTAAAAATATAACCGTCCGGCCATACTATTCAAATATATATATATATATATATTTCTTTCTTCATGTATTTAAGTGCGATTGAGTAGTTGTTGTGAGTTGAGTCTCTTTCCCTCTCCCATATATATATTTCTCTTACTCTAACCCTAGAACAAACTAGGGAGGAGAGTTACGTTTATTTGGGGGGTTAAAAAGAGTAAATACGAGCAAGACTTTTTTAGGACATGGAAAATTAGATTCAAAAGGCATTCAAGCAATTTTATGCTTTGAAATTTATCATTCTTAGATCCACAAAATGTTAGTGAATCTCTATTTTTTTTTGGGTTGTATTTATGAGTTTAACCCCTATTATTTCTTATAAATAAAATCAATTTTTTATTCTTACCGAATAAGCTAATAGCTAAAAATCATTAGAATTTGAGGTATCAGAAAAAATTTAAATTATCATTCTCCAATATCGCTTGTATAAATAAAATAATTGAAGAAATAACTCTAACTCAAGCTAAAATAATCTGACAAAATTGTATATTTAAAGAGTATAGTCACGTAGCTATACTCTTTAAATATATTAATATTTTAATAATATAATCACACAACTATACTCTTTAAATATATTTGAATATCATACTTTTAAAATATATATTACAACTTACTCCCTCATTTATTTGGGTACTGCCAGGGGTTTTAAGTTATAACGTTTTTTCAGCATAAAATAATAAATAGACCACCAATAAAACTACCAATGCAAGCTCCATTGATCAAAACCAACAAAGAGGATATTTTCATTTTTATTGATCATAACTTATGTGTCCCCATGTTCTGAAAACTGCGTCATACCTCCATCCCTAGTTCAGGGAACAAAATAAACTGTTCTGAAACATTTAATCCATTCAAAAACGTAAAGACATGCTATGTCAGTTTAGGACAAACGTAATCTCCACATCACTTCAGTTTTGGGAAAAGCTTTGGTGCAACCTGCATTGCAGAATGGTGGTTTTAGTTTAGGATTTTAGCAGAGCATACAAGACGTTATAAATAAATGGGTCTCAAGACAATCAAAAAGTATAACTTACGCATTTGTCAACACAAGACCAGTAGTCGAAATATTGCCCAGTACAATGCTTGTGCCCGCTTTCATCACCTTGGATTCTCTTAACACATGCCTGTAACAAAGTATGAAGCCATTACACACCATTTGCAAACTAATTCAAATGCTGCGTAACACAAACTTTGATTCAGTGTAGGTCACTATTTTGGGAAAGATTTTACAATTTAAGCCAAAGAATGCTACTTGTTCAACTCAGGCAAGTCAGAGAGTACACATAAGTATTAGAGTCGAGAGTTCAGTTGATATTCTATCTTCATGATCTCTTATTCATCAATTCCCTATTATTTAGGGTGAAATACATCTGACTTTCATTTCCGTTTCCTCATTTTCTCAATTTCAAAAGTCAGGCCCATCTTCTGGGAGACCCATGCAGTTAAAGAATAGTTCACCTTTTCTGTTTCTTTTTTCATTTTTCATTTTATACAGAACAGTTTTATCTTTAAACTGCCAATGTTATGAAGTTCAAATTTTCAAAATGTTGCAAATTACCTGATACTCGAGTAGTGGTTTGACACACTTTGGCTTGCAAGACTCTTCAAGGTACTTCTTTTGATCAACAGGTTCCTCGTCCGCCCTAAACATATATTAACAAACTATGAAAAAAGAAAAACAAACGTGCATGCACTCACATACAAAAGACAAACAGCCCAACATCGACGATATCATAGGCTTTACATACAGGCATTGGAGAAAACATTATTGTAATATCGCTAGGGCAAGAAACTGAACTACCAGTGCCAACTATTAATGGAAGGATCCAGTACTGTGAACATTCAGAACTGACCATTTTGTTATGGAGAGAACAGAGTTTCCAGTTAATTCTACCTGATCATGAATTGTTGTGATTTACCTAGTTACTAAGTGAGAAATTAATCTTAGAATATGTATTACCCATTACTGTATTACCCACATTCTAACCTTTTGAATATGTATTCCATGATTGTTGTGAAACATTGATTCCTCAATATCAAATTCCATTTTGTTTCAATTGTACAAATAAAAAAGTAGGCTGTTTCTATTCTTATCATCCCTTAAAAGTTCTCCTGTGTGTTATTCTCTTTAATAATGTCCAATGGTAAAAACAGTTCCTGTTTCTTATTTTCTACATCACAATTTATGTTCCAAAAACATGACCCTTATGAACATCTTTCCCATTATTGATCTATCATCATCGAAATCTGTTGGGCATAGACAAAATCAAGCATTTTCTGCACCTGAACACTCTACAAATCTATCAACATTTAAGTGTTGTGGTCCAATTTTGCAATCAGGGTATTGATGTATATAAGGTTTAGGGGCACTGATATTCAGATGTAAGATTAAGTGTGATTTTCCAAAGTTCACCAAGTTTACATTGAAATTTTAAGATATTAGTTGAGCAAAATTCAGATATTCTCTGGTTTACTTTGTAAGTGTGATTTTGACTTTCAAATTCAGATGTACGATATTAATGCTTTTTTAATAGGTGTGACTTTTATTTCCTTGTTGATAAGTAACATTAAACACCCTTTCATTAATAAAAAAGAACAATACAACACAGGGACAAGTTGTCAATTCTAATATTTTCATTTCGAAAATGGTTGTGGTGGATTCACCAATCTACTATCTGCAAGAGGATCACATGAAACTACTCAACTATGACGTGAAGCAAAAGAAGCTAAGTTCAATATTACTTAACACATACAACTGATTATTATATACATATATATGATACAAGTGCTAGTCAACAAATACTGAACATGATCCTTTAATTGGTTAAAGTCAGTGAGCTAACAACTTCATGTGATAATGGAAAAATATCATCATATATTACATTAAGATCTAATTAATGAAATTTCCAACCCACAAAGTTTAATCTGAGAAGCAACTATAACAATGAAATCATGACACACAAAAACAACCAAAAAAAAAAAAAAGAGGAGACATTCTTGCTTTATTTCCAGGACCACACGAGAAAGTAAGCACGCCAACCCAATTTTTAGTTAGGAATGTAACTAAAAAGATGAAACCATTTAAAGAGCCCTCTGCTTTTATAAGGGGGGAAATATATATAGGTAGAAAAACATGAAATGTCAAGTAGTATCATGTTGCTAATCCTTAACGTCAAGTAGTACCTTTTGTTTCACTAATCAGCACCCACTAACAAAACAAAATATTACTTGAAAAATATTTTTTCTGACCAAGAGCTCAATACAAGACCTACTTCAAAGCTAACTTGATTCATAACTTTTTTGACTATCAAACCAAAAGCTCAGTGGGATATATAGTGGTAATCTATAGTACAAATGATTCACCTCTCTATTGTATCAAGATAATAAATCTTGGTCTGTTTCTAAAGGAATGCTTATCATACTACCTTTTGCCTATCTAACATTTTTTTTTCTTTTCACAAAGGGATATTTTAAACTGCAGTAGTGTACGGGGAGGGGGACCGATGCCTTAGCCAACCGACCTGACCCACATATGCAGCCTATCTAACATTTCTTTTCAAATCCATTGAGTTTTTTTTTTCTTCTTTTATTATATTGTATACTAGTCCAATCACCTAGCACTATGAATAAGCAAATATGGCTTGTGGAGGCGCTATCTCCTAACAAGCACTTATTGAAAACCATGAAAAGGGAAATCATTTAATTGTTCAATCCTATTTTACATGCTATCCCAACATTTGGTAGCAAAAGAGGTAATAAGGTGAGATCAATCATTTGGTGCATTTAGTAAAAGAAGAACAAAGTGAACATTTTAAGAATGGTTGCACATCTTGGAATACTATTACAAAAGGTTGACCTCTCACCACATAAGTTAGAAGATTGGCAAATGCATGCTTCAGGCAAAGATGAAAATGGACATGGAAAAAAAAGAGATGCGTTCACGAAATGTAAAGAAAACATAAGTTACTCTAGTACACATAAATGTTAATATCATCGACAGACGAGTTTCAAGCCATAAATAACCCCAATTTAAATCAAATATACACTTACATAGCAAAAAAACAAAGAGGAAGTTGGGAAGTCACAAAACTGGGCACAGAGGAGCCTTCAAGTCACCTGACTGCATCACGTAACCAAAAAGACAAGTTTCTCAAAATACCCAGATAAAAAAAAATGCATAATATGATGATTTAAATTACTAAACAAAATACCAGAAAATCTATCAACAGGCAGGTAAAACTGAAGGCAAAAAGAAAAATGGTAACAGGCACTACTCATAATTACAAGCATTAGATCTGCCAAGAAACAAATTAGCTCAACCCAGTTAACCATCTACCTTTTTTAATTCATACGCAGATTTAAACAGAGAGATGTTGAATAATCTGAAACAAAAACCATAATAATCAACTACCCATAATTTTTTGTTGGCCTAAAATAATTTCAGATAGGCTCATTCCACATGAACAAATACAGGTCCTGCTCTTTTCTAAAAATAAAAAATAAAAATAGCGGAAAATGAAGAAGGATTAAAAAGTAAAACAGATCTGATAAATAATAAAAATTCGAAAATATGGTAAATATGTTGGTTCGAAAAATTAATTTAGATGCGTAGAGAAGAACACGGGGTTTACCTTTCAGTCTAGAAGAAGTCTGCGGGAGTTCAAACGAAGAACCAGAGCTAAATTCAGCTATACTCTTTTGTCTATTGCTTCGGCGTAACGCTGCGTTTTTATGCTTCTGAGGAGGTTTTATTGCCTGGGCCTGGCCAGTTTTGAAGGCTTTGGCAAAGATGGGCTAACCCTTAGCCGGCCCAGGCTGCTATCAATGCCAAGTCCAATAACACAACCTAGAAATGAGAGTGATTCTACCTCATATATGGCCTTAGGTGAGGTCTTATTTCTTAACTGTTGAATCAAGCTAATTAATTTGATTTAACGGTTAAGAGATAGAGTCTCACATAAGGGCAATATATAAGGCTCTCGCTATAACTAAATTATTTTTGAAGAACGAACATAATTATCGGATATTTTTTAATCAATAAGGAAGGGAAAAATTGGAAGTTCTTAGAAGCCTCTCAATCATTAACTATTGAATGCGTATTGTTGTCCCACATTTATTAAATACATTATTGATCAAATCATACGTCAGGATAAAACCTAACTAAGTCTCATTTTGTTGAGAAATATGGATATATATATATACAGAGAGCTTCCATTGAGGGATCCTCAAATAAGCTTATTTGAGGGACACCCCTTGTAGGGCCCACTCCAGATTGTATTTCACTAATCCAAACCGTCTATTTTGTAGATACACATTCAAATATCATCTCTACAAAAAATCATTTGAATCCGATATCATTTGACCATTCAATTGAGTTATTGAAAATTTTAGTACTTTCTTGAAGTACCGTGTTCATTGATTTTGTAGGACCCAATTAGATGTCGAAACGGTTTCCGATTTGTCTAATTTTTTGTGAGGATGATCTATGAATGAAGACCTAAAAAATAGATGGTTTGGATCATTGGAAAAAAAATTGTAGGGTACCCTAAAGGGCGTCCCTCAAATAAAATTATTTGAGGGATCCCTCAATAGAAGGGGACTGTATATATATATATATATATGTAAAACATGCATGTAGCTTTTGTGTTTCCGCTCAATATATACGTCACTTTTGGAATAAACATCCGGGGAAGTGGATCGGATGAGGGAGCACTTAGCGTTCTCTCTCTCTCTCTCACAATAAAATATTTCATACAACTGCATTATCTGTATCTATATCAACTTTTCAATGGAAATTTAATGCATTATTTTTTCATTTAGAAAACTAGTGGTAGATATCATGATTAGAATAAAAATAAGGCTTAATTGCTACAGTGCACCTTGAAACATTGGTCAATTCTCACTTTACCCCTGGAAGTTAAAGTGACCTACTTTGCCCTATTGACCAAGGTTTGAAGTTCCATAATGCCCCATACTGTCAATTTTATCCAAAAATATGTTAAGTTTGATGACGTGGTAGGGGTGTTTTAGTAATTTTGTGCACCTAAGTTTTTTATTCACAAATTTGAGTGGGTAATGTGGCAAAGTGAAGCCCACCTCCATAATGGATAAAAAAAATTAATAACTTTAAAAAATTAAAATACAAACATAAAATTTAAAACTTTAAAAAATTGATCTCTCTCTCTCTCTCTCTCTCTCTCTCAAGCTGATTAATGGGTATGGAGGTTGAGGTTCTGTGGGAGTGGGGTATAAAAAACAGAGGGAGGGTTTTGTTTTGATTTTTGGGATGGATGGGTTGTTTTTATTTTTGCCGAGGGGAGGGTTTTTTGTTTTGGGTTGTTTTGATTTTTGCTGAGGTTCTGTCCAAGGAGAATGGGTTCTTGGGGAGGGGGCGATGGGTTTTGAGTTACATGCGGGGAGGGGTGGGTTGCAGGTTGGGGGTGGGGAGAGGAATAGGTTCTGGGTTCTGCAGAGAGGGATGGGTTGCGGGTGGGGAGTGATGGCTTTCCAAGTTCTGCACAAGGAGAAGGGTGGGTTGCGGGTTGGGGGGGCAGCTTTAGGTTTCTAGTGCGTGGGGGTGTTACAAGGACAGAGAAGGAAGGGTGTCCCAATCTTCCCCCACCCCAAGCAACATTGATGTTCCCCTCTCCCTTAACTCCTCTTCTCTTCCCCTCTCTACAAATCCAAAAACAAAAAAAACAACCCGCATGCTTGGAACAAAATCTGATATATTTTCACTTTGGGTGCTGCTCCTGCAACTAATAACAGCCAGGGCACCAATAGGTTTGGCTCACCTTGTTGAGGAGGCCATTGAGAATGCAATTGGGGGAGAAGGGATGGGTTGGGTTTTTTTTTTCCCCCTAAAATCTATTTTTATGTTTATATTTTAATTTTTTTAAAAGTAATTAAAAAACTTAAGTGTACAAAATTACTAAAATACTCATGCCACGTCATCAAACTTAACGGACTTTTGGATGGAGTTAACGGTAGGGGCAATGTGGAACATCAAACCTTGGTCAAGGGGGCAAAATGAGTCACTTTAACTTTCAGGGGGTAAAGTGAGAATTGACCAATGTTTCAAGGGGCACTTAAGCCTAAAAATAAATAACCGCATAAATATCATTGACCTCTAATTAGGTTTAACTCATAATATCAAAGACTCTCTCTCTCTCTCTCTCTCTCTCTCTCTCTCAAACAAAAACCCCCACCGATTGCAACAATAGGGGGAAGGTGGCCTCCGGCCCTCCTTCCCTCCCCTCTCCTCCTTTCATATCTCCCCCTTATACCCTTTCCTATGCTGCTCTATCTCTCTCTCTCTCTCTCTCTCTCTCTATCTCTCTCTCTCCTCAGCTTCATTTTGTTCTACCTTTCTCTCCTCTATACTTCTCCCTCATTCTTCTCGTTACTCACTAGGCTCTGTACCGACTATTGTGTTTTGGATATGGACAGATTCGTTGTTCGTTGGTCATAAGTGGTTTTTGCAAGTTGTAGCTGTTGTGGTGAATCTACTTTAGATCTGGGCAGATCTATGTGATGGTGGTGTTAGAGTCTTTTGGGTTTCTGTTTTGTGTTTAAAATCAGGGTTGCAACTCTTCGGAGGTTGCCTTGGGTCCTCACTTCGGGTGAGGTTAAAATAACTGGCAACAATTAATGTCTTTTGTTGCGGAGGTTGTTAGTGCTCCCTTTGGGAGAGGTTCGTGATCTACCCATGCGTGTTGGTCTAGTGCTAGTCCATATTATCTCTTGGCGTGCTGGCTTTATACTAGGATTATGTCCCTGGATGCTGTTTTGGGTGATGTCTTGGGGTGGTACCATAGCAGACAATTTCAATGTATCCCAGTATAATCTGTATGAGTCTTGTAGTGGGTTTGTGTATGGGTTATGTTTGTAGGGCCTTTGGGCTCTTGTATTCTATTCTATCAATGAATTTCCATCTTTTGACGAAAAAAAAAAGGTGATTACAATAAATTTGTAATCTTTATACACACTGTATGTATCCATTTTGAGTTATTTACACTAATACCTCTTGAAGTTTTGAACTTTTTCACAAAATTCTTTGAGGTTTTAGAAATTACAAGAACACCCCTTGAGGTTTTAAATTGTTTTCACAAAACTCATTTTCATTCAAAGATTGATTATTTTATAATAATAAAAATCTTTAAATGACAAAGTTGGCCTTTGAGATTAGATTGCATATATTTCATCGAGGTTAATTTTGTCATTTGCATAAGGTTTTTTTTTTAAATATATAAATGAAATCATAAATTTTTGTACAAACAATCAACGAAAATGAATTTTGTGAAATCAAAATGATACAAGACTTGTGTTTTTCTTCTTCTTTTTTCTTTTTCTTTTTTAATTGGACATTGCGCTCGTCTATTTCCTCTCTTTTCACGCCTCTTTCCCCTAATTGTAACGGGTCGTGTTTGAGTCTAGTATTTGTCACCCGTTAACTTAAGGTGTCGAGTTGTGTTAACTCGTTAAGTTAACGAGTTTACACGAATACAACCCGAAACCCGTTAGCACGACCCGTTGGTCGGATGTCTTGGAGAGGTGGGCACTGATCTGGACTTGTGTTTTTTTCTTTTCTTTTTCTTTTTGATTGGACATTATGCTCAGTCTCTTCCCTTTTTTCATGCCTATTTCCCTAAGCTTCCTTGCATTTTCCTGACCTTCAATCTTAGCCGTCCAGATCGTGTAGCCGTAGCCACAAAGTGACCCCTGGTTTTAGTTGCTTCCAGAAATTACCCTTTGTTCGATCTTCCATGCTCTCTCTGCCTCTCTAGATCTTTTTGATATAGATGTATACATTCAACAAGTTCATCTCAAGGTTCACGATGTTTAACATGTTCATACTCATGCTCAAGGTGTTCATCAAAATCTTCAACATGTTCATACTAAAAGATGAATTTCAATTCAAAAATTTAAGGGAAATGAGGTCTAACCTTGTTTGCACCACCACAGAAAGTCGTCGGAAATCCCCTTGGCCCTAGCACCACCACAAGGTATTCGCCGGAAATCTCTTTTTCTCATTCTCACTTTCTGGAAATCTTTCTCTCAAATTCTCCAAGTGTGATGCCTACGTCACTCCAAGTTCCTATTTATAAAGTCCCAAGGGTACACAAAAAACCCTAGTACCCTTTTAGTTTCCCTCCCAAATCCTTGTACCTGCACAACATTTGATATCCAAATTTCAACCAAATAGATAATTCTAAAGGGCCTTGCCCACAACAAGAATTTTTGGACCCACTTACAAGGTCACGACTCAGCTCCCTTCTAGATTGGCCCTATTCACCAAGGCCCGGTTCCACGGCAGGCCCATCCCAAGAAGTCCCGATCCTAGCCCTCGTCCGAAGGCACAACCCCGAGCCGACCTGCCAAAGGTTCAAACAAAATACGACAAATTTCATATCAAGGATTTCAGTGGCCTTGCCCGAACGGCAAGGCCCATGAAATATATTTGGGAGCCTCACATGAGGTACTGCAGACGGAAAGGAAGCCTAAATCCTCGAGTCTCTTCTCTCACTTCAGACCCTTGCCGAAACTTCACAATGGCCCGACTCCACGAATGGCCCAGCTCCGAGGTCTAGCTCCTAACGCCTATAAAAAAAAGAAAAAAAAGAACAAAGGTTACTATCATTTCGAAATAGGCAGGTTGGTCCTTGGTTACAAAAATAAAGGCCCAGCCCCAAATAGACATCCACAAATATACTTACCTACGGAATAGCCCAGCTCCTCAGATCCTTGGCCAATACTCAAACCTGCCGAAGCATACCCAAGTCACACTCACAAAAACATTTCAGAAAACTCAAAATTTTCTCTAAGCACCCACCAAAAGGCCCACCTAGCAAGGCACCCTCAAGTACTCGGCTTGCCGAATGGCTAGCCACCAAATCCCAGCTTCAGTCACGCACAGACTAGCCTAGCCTAAGGAGTCCACAAGATATTTCTTGCCAAAACAGCCCCAGAGCCAAGTGAATGGAACCCGAATGGCAGAACTCCGTGCACAAATTTTTGGAGGCTCAAAAACTCACCAAGTACTTGCTCTCACCGAAGGAAACAGACCCCAAGTCTTGCCAACACTCTAAGCCTTGCCAAAGCCGGATCACCAACCCAAGTGGCTAAAGGATCCCACAGGGCCAGCTCCGTTTCCAACTCCAAGATCACGAAAACACCTGTTGTTGAAACCTTCTCCATTCTCACCTCCAGCTAAGGTAGCCAAAGGCCCAGGCTCTGTTGTCGAAGGCCTAGCTCCGACTCTCCGAGAGACCCAACGACCGACCCTTGAAACAAACCTGCAGAAAATGTCGGACCACCCTTGCCGAATGGCAACGGTTGTCTGACCACCCGATTCAAAGCAACCTCCAGAAATTTTTAAATTTTGTCTATCTGAAGTAGGCTTTCCCACCACAAAGCCAAAGGGTATGTGAGGACTCACGGAGAAAAGTATGAAGGTTGCCGATCGGCACCTACTGAGACTGGACAAGACATAAACCTCTCCTTAGCACAATCCAAACACCTTAGCAACTAACTGGGAATGGGACACTGAAAGCCCGGTGTGGAACCCAGTTCCACACTTTAGCCACACGGGGCCCAAGCCAAAACCGTGAGATAACTTGAGTATTGTCTTGGCCTCCTTGCCGAATGGCAAGGAACATTCAAACTAAAGGAAGCCTCACGTGATACCCCCCTTACTGAAGATATTAAAGCCCAACTACTAGTGAAGATAGCCCAAGCATTGCTGAACTCAACACTTAGCAAAGGCCTTCTTGGCCCCTCTTGCCGAAAGCCCATACCGGCCTAAACCATTTTGGCCCCTTGCCGAACGGCAAGGGCCACATAAAGACTACCATGGCCTCATACAACTATTACAAAAAAAAAAAAAAAAAAAAACCCAAGTCCAATTTTGTGCACTAGCGAAATGGGCTCCCAAAGGATTCTCCTTACCAAAATCCCAAGCCCAGCTCAACGAATATGTGTTGCCCAAGCCCAAATTCTTTTACTCCATACCAAAAAAAGAAAAAAAAAAGAAAAGAAAAACGAAACAACAAAGAGGCCACCCCTTGCCGAAGGCACAGCAAGACCCCAGTCCGTTTTTGCCCCATGAGGCCCAAGCTCGAGACTCTCAAACCCCTTGCCGAACGGTAGGGGTCATAGTTTTTCTTGAAGAGCTCCCACAAGTCTCAGCTCACAAGGCACCTAGACCAAAACAAAATATAAATAAATAAATAAATAAATTTTTGCAACCTTGCCGAACGGCAAGGGCCATGCAAAAAGAAATGCAAGGCTCATCACATGCTCCCCAAGACACTTGCTGAAGCTTTATGACCCAAGTCTACTTTTCTTTCAAAGGTACCCATCTACCAATTATTCCAGAGGCTACCACAGCTTTTATCATACCTACCAAGTATTAATGCAACTTCTAGCTTGCCAACTTGGGGGACTAGGGACTACCCTACGGCTCCCACTGAACCTGGAATGCTCGGTCATGATTACACAAGTTCCCAACCCAAAAGTCACTTCTTGACCGCGAACTTGGGGGACTATTGTTTACACCATAATCAACCGAGCATATTCAGCCTCAAAACAACTAGCACCAAGGCAGACACGCCTTCTCCCATGCCGAAGGAAGACACCCTTCCGAGGTGCCAAACACATGCTGAAATTCCCGACTGTTGAAGGTCCCAATTGCTAAACCTAATCTCCATGACACGTGTCACCACCACAACGACTTGCACAAAGTCCCACATCGAAAATCTACACAAACCTCCCACTTTCACTTCCCTATAAAAAGGGAACAGTACCCTAGTAAAAAGGGTAACTACTTTCTTACCTTTTCTATTACTATGCTAAAGTTACCCCTCTTAGTTGACTTAAGTATCGGAGAGCCTTCGGCCGGCACCACATCGGTGTCCGAAGCGTAACGACTGCTTCTCCTATTTTGTCTTCTACATGCTAGCCTTTATTGAAGGTTCAGTGACATATTCATCTGCTGCTCAAGGCCAAACCACTCCCCGAATAATTATGAAATAACTTCTTCTGCTCAAGTCGGATCGGAAGGCCAACTTTGGCATAATTTGTAGTTGGTCTGATCTGAACCAGTATCAATTAATGGATGCCTCCTCTTCATCCTCATCAAAACGTTGTAAGTACCAAGTGTTCTTGAGCTTTGAGGTGAAGACACACGCAAGGGCTTCACAGGCCACCTCCACGCAAAGCATTATCGATGTCGGAATCCGCACCTTTCTTGACGACAACGAGCTAGAAAGAGCGAAATTTATAAAACCCAACAGGATCGGGCAATCAACGGGTCCATGATCTCCATAATTGTCTTCTCCAAGAGTTATGCGATTCAGTTGGTGCCTTGACGAGCTGGTGAAGATCATGGAGTGCAGAGAAAGATTGGGGCAACAGTTATGCCATTGTTCTATAATGTTGATGCTTCAGATGTCCAGAAACAAACTGGTAGTTTTGCACAAGCATTTAAGAAACATGAAGCGGGCAAACATAAGAAAGAAAAGGTAAAGCGATGGAGAAATGCTCTCACTCAAGCTGCAGATTTGTGTGGGGAAGATCTTAAAAATGCTGATGGGTAATTACTAATTTCTTGTTCCTCGGATTATCATCTCCTTACTTGACAACCATATGTTTTCTGTCCTTTTTGTTTTTGTTTTTGTTTTTGTTTTTCCAACTATGTTTTTAACTATGGTTTGGTTTGGTTTGATTTTAACTATCCATTCTTTCTGACTTGATAATGCAAGATCCATTTAACATTTGATGTTAAATCCCAATCTTAATTGTTAATTATATCTTAATTCTAAATTATTAAGTTAGGGATTCAATTTAACCCTGTAGTTTATTCTGCTTCTGTGTTTAATTGCCAGGCATGAAGCAAAGTTTATCAAGAAAATTCTTGGGAAGGTTAATGACTTGGTGAACAGCAAACACCAATTAGACATCGAACACCTTGTTGGAATTACTTCTCGGGTGAAGATTTTGAGTAATCACTTGGATATTGTAAATTCAGGTTCTAAGGGTGTTGTTCGCATGATTGGTATTTTGGGGATGGGCGGCATTGGGAAAACAACGCTTGCCAAAGCCATTTATAAAAAATTTGAAGGTAGCTTTGAAGGTAGGAGTTTCCTTGCAAACGTGAGGGAAGTAATTGCACACCAACCCATTAATGGTCTGGTTGGTTTGCAAGAACAACTTCTGAATGATATCTTGAAAAGTCAGGGCATAAAGGTTGGCTCTGCTGCTAAAGGGATCGATATGATAAGAGAAAGATTGCGCTGTAAAAGAGCACTTGTCTAATTGACGATGCAGATGATCTACAGCAACTAAAAGCAATAGCTAGAGCTCGTGATTGGTTTGGTCCTGGAAGTAGAATTGTTATAACAACAAGAAATCAACATTTGCTAGACCAAGTTGGAGTGGATAGCACATATATGGCTCAAGCAATGGACGAGGAAGAAGCTCTAGAGCTCTTTAGTTGGCATGCCTTTGGAATTGGTTATCCTGATCAAGAATATCTTGACCTCTCAAAACATGTAATTCGTTACTGTCAAGGCTTGCCACTAGCGCTTCGAGTTGTAGGGTCTTTTCGATTAAAAGATCCATAGGGGAGTGGGAAAGCCACTTGGAGAAATTGGAAAGAAGTCCTGATGGAGATATTCAAAAAATACTCAGAATAAGCTTTGATGGGCTACCTGATCATACAAAGAGAGAGATATTCCTTGATATATCTTGTTTCTTTATAGGAATGGACAGGGACTATGTAACACAAATATTAGATGGATGTGGCTTTTCTGCAACGATAGGAATCAGTGTCCTCATTGAGCGGTGTCTTGTAACTGTTAGTGAACAAAACGAGCTGATGATGCATGATTTGCTTCGAGACATGGGAAGAGAGATCGTTTATGAAAATGCCGACGGTCACCCTGAAAATTTTAGTAGATTGTGGAAACGTGAAGACGTAACAGATGTATTGAGAGACAAATCTGTAAGTACTTTCCAAGTAAAGTTTTAGAATGCATCATGCAAGAGAAGCATATGTATCCCATATCTATAATAAATTAGAATGTCCTCGATTTCTTTATTTTTTTTGTTTAGTACAAGCTCTAAATCAAAGTAAAAGAGGGGTTCTCACACATCCACGCTACCAAGGTGCCATTTGAACATGAGACCTTAGTCTGCAAGTTTAGACCATTTTTCACTTCAGTAGACCTATTGCTCATATTATATCCATTAATATCAAAGCTCAATTAGGCATAACCAACAAAAAAATATTGTCTTTGATTGCAAACACAAACTAATAATTATACCTCTTGGTTAATACATACACGGATTTTCATGTTTGTAAATCATTTTTCTAACTCGGTATCTTTTGTTAATAGGGAACTAAAAAAATTGAAGGAGTTGCTCTACATGGCTCTTACAGGGCTAGATTCAGTGCACAAGCATTTACCAACATGAAAAAACTGAGGTTACTCCACCTCATGAGTAGAGCTCACTGGAGAGTACAAAGATTTTCCAAAAAAGTTAATATTGTTGTGCTGACATTATTTTCCTTTAGAGTCCATACCAGACGACTTTCCTATGCAACCAAAACTAGTTGCTTTAGACCTGCAGCGTAGCAGACTCAAAATAGTTTGGAAGGATTGCAAGGTATAATAATCTCAACCAAAACTAGTTGTTGTTTGTTCTGAACTCCAGTTTCTACCCTGATAAGAGGGTTTAACAGCATTTTAATATCAGACCTTATTGTTACCCTGATTCTCGGTTCATGATTTGTATTGTCCCTTTGGTGTTAATTCGTATTGCATGGCTACTGAACGTTCGGTTATACTTTGATTTCCACAAACCAATTCCTTGTTTTTCGGGTGTTCGGAGGGGTTGGCCTTGACTCGCGCATTATTTTCTGGTGGTGCTGGATGGTCGTCACCCATTTGATGCTGGTGGATGTCACAATCGTGTTGTTGGCAGACATGGTGGTGATTGGAAAGTCTTTGTCTTAATTGGACTCTTGCAATGCCAATTTCTTTCTGAATTTATCAAACAAGTCAATTTTAACAGCTCTGTTTTTGGCATATGATTTGGGCGACCTCTTCCCTTCGATAAATTAGTAGTGCTTCACTTTCATTCGAATTTTCACTTTCCTTTTCGAATTCACATTTTCCTGTTAGAATTGATCTCCAACCTCTGTATAATTTGGGCAAAACTAATAAAGAATTTGGCTCAAAAGTGCATTTTTTTGGTAGAAACAATTTTATTTTTGAGCATCCCTCACCATTGTTCGCGAGAGAGGTTCAACCGACTTCGCCACTGGGAGGCTTTGATTTAATGCAACCGTTGGAGTCTTTGCTTATTCTTGTGAGTTTTTAATCTCAGTCGTTGAAAGTTCTCAACTCGGCCTCTGGAGTAAAATTGAGGAATTCTCAGAGCTATTCTCATGATTTTTCCTATCCAAGTTGATTGAAAGACAAGAATGTATTATTTGGTTCATGCAATATGGCCGATACATGTCCAAAATTTGCTAGTTTATGGACTGCCAGCCAAGTGCATCAAGCTGATGAGCAACTTATGATGCTCAAATAAAGTTGACTCCTTCATGAATAACGTATTCAAATGTGGGAGCATTTGGACCGGTGACGTCGTAGCCTTCTCATATTGTCACACACTAAAGCATGTTCGAAGAAAGTGTTGGTGACGGTCAATCAAATTGAATAAGTCCGATTGGAACTTCCATTGCTCCGATGAAGTTAACTCCTCCATGAGAGTTGTTCCAGCAGATGTGTACGCAGAATGCCATATCTAAATTTGAGAGAATTTGGACTGGCCTAAACTTCTCAGACTATAGGATATGTCTTTAAACCCCATAGATGCACTGCCCATTTGAATTTCATCCACAACATGCGCAAA
Source organism: Prunus mume (assembly GCF_029339155.1). Taxonomy (NCBI): domain Eukaryota; kingdom Viridiplantae; phylum Streptophyta; class Magnoliopsida; order Rosales; family Rosaceae; genus Prunus; species Prunus mume. The sequence goes on along the minus strand of NC_142699.1, from coordinate 2,334,557 downwards.
AGCTCCATGCTTGTGTGAGAGTTAAATTGAATAGATAACCACTTTAAAGCTGGAGAGGTGGACCTGAGTACAAGACTTGTGTTTTTCTTCGGCTTTTTCTTTTTGATTGGACATTGTGCTCGTCTCTTCCCTCTCTTTCCATGCCGCTTCCTTGCATTTTCCTGACCTTCAATCTTAGCCGTCCAGTAGATCGTGTAGCCAAAAAAATATTATCTTTTCACCGTTCTCCCACATGGGAACTGTTGAAATATAATCTGCCTGATTTCTTAGAGAAGTCATTATAATCTGCTCACTGATTTCTTAGAGCGAAGTCATTATAATCTGTTCTTGATTTCTTAGAGCAGAAGTCATTTTCTATTTTCTGTTATGTCTATTTTAAATGATGTAATGAGAACCATTAGATCATAGTCTAGGTGGATTCTCTAGCTTAGATTTGGTATGACACGTGTAAGCACCTAATAGGGTGACAGTTGTAATTCTGTTAGAAGAGAATCACATTTCTCTCTCATCAGACACACTATGTGCAGATTGTAAGAATTCAATAGAACAGTGCCTTCCTCATTTCTCTTCACTCTCTCTAGCTAAAATCTCCAGAAAATACATCTCTTCCTAATCTGAAAATACATATACAAACTGAGAATTCTAACATGGCCTCAGAGCCAGGTTCGATTGTTTGTTGGGCGTGAATCTGTGAAGATCGAGCTGGTGTTTGGCTGGGCTGACGTTGAGCTCACTCAAAATTTCACGAAGCTTTTCTAGCTGCGTCTGATGTCTAACATGGCAGGATCAAGCTCTTCTGAGCTTCGTACACCAGTTTTCAATGGAGAAAACTATGAGTTTTGGAGCATTCGAATGAAGACCATTCTGAAATCTCATGGACTGTGGGATTTGGTTGAAAATGGTTTTGATGCTTCAGATCCAAAGAAAAAAAAAGGAAAGGAAGAAGGATCTAAAGCTGCTGAAGAAGAGAAGTCTATAACGGCTGAGATTTTGATGAAAGATGCTCGTGCACTTGGACTAATCCAAGGTGCAGTCTCAGACCAAATTTTTCCCAGAATAGTGAATGAAGAAACCTCAAAAGGTGCATGGGATATTCAAGCAGGAGTTTAGAGGCGATAAACAGTGCAGTGTGAAGCTACAAGGCTTACGTAGAGAGTTTGAATACACTCGTATGAAGGATAGTGAGTCATTCTCTAGTTATGTTGCTAAACTATTTGATCTAATTAATCAAATGAAAAGTTATGGTGAAGAGTTACCTAGAGAAAGAGTTGTGCAGAAATTACTTATTAGCTTGCCTAGATCTTATGACTCTATATGTTCTGTGATTGAGCACTCAAAGGATCTTGACACTCTTGAAATTCAAGAAGTGGTTGCGTCTCTCAAGAACTTTGAGCTCAGGTTGGATAGGCACACTGAAATTTCCACAGAAAAGGCTTTTACTAGCCTGAACATAGAGAGTAAAAGCTCTAAGAATGGAAGTTCTTCTGGAGGTAACAAGTCTCAGAGGAACTGGAAGGGAAATGGGAAGAATTGGAATAACAAGTCCAATTCTAATCCCAAACCAAATGCATCAAATGATGGAACTAAAACACCTTGCAAGCACTGTGAAAAACTGCACTATGGCAAGTGCTGGTTTGAAGGAAAACCAAAATGCAGAGGATGTGGAAAGTTTGGTCACATGGTTAGAAATTGCCATGAAAATCAACCTGTGCAGAAGGTGAATTATGCCAATCAGGCTGAAGTAACTGGAACATTGTTTTATGCATGCAATGCCGTGACAGATGTGAAATTGAACAATTCTTGGTATGTGGACAGTGGTTGCAGTAACCACATGACTGGAGATGAAAGGCTATTGATAGATATTCGAAGGGATGTAACTTCCAAGGTGAAAATGGGGACTGGAGAGACAGTTCAAGTTGTAGGAAAAGGCACACTTGTGATAGAAACCAAGACAGGCAGAAAACACATTCAAGAAGTGATGTTGGTGCCTGGTTTAGAAGAGAACTTGCTCAGTGTTGGTCAGATGATGGAACATGGGTATTGTTTAGTATTTGGAAAGGGAATGGTGACAATTTTTGATGATTGGTCACTGCAAAATCCTATAGCTAAGGTTCCAATGACTATCAATAGGTGTTTCTCTCTCACAATGGTACCTGCTGATAAGTCCATAAATATACTCATTTATGTACTCTTTTTACTTAAGTTTTGTAGGAGAATTAGATTTAAAAAGGGCTTATTACTTTACTTTTCTGATTTTCAGCTTTTCTGCGCTCTTAGAAGGTTTTTAAGGAAAAATCAACTTTTCGGAGGAATTTTAGAGCAAGGCCAATTGGAGATGAAAGCTAACATCTTGAAGTTCAATCTGTGATTTTTCTAGAATTTTCTACAAAGCCAATTGGTACAGTATTACAAGTAAAGTTAGCCCACGTGCAGACAAGACAGTTTCATACATGTTACGTGAATGTGAAGAAACGGAAGCCTTCCCGAATTTTCCAAGTTACGTGCTATATATGGTTGGAAAGATAAGACATTTATCTTTCTAAAATATATTTTTAATGATTTTTCTGCAAGGCTGAAGATCCCCAAATCGTGTGACAATTGGGCTGAGCTGTATTTCCCTGTGGAGTTAGGAATTGTGATTTTTACTTTCCTATTTGGATTCCTTGTTTACCAAGACTTCTTGGACGACTTGTCAGTCAATTTTAGGGTTTTAGAACTCTGATATAAGTGATATAAAAGGCCAGCCAAGGCCCCGGATACAGATTGACGTCAAAAAGGGATCAACCGTGTAAGAGGAGAAAGCTGCCAACGAGTTCTTTCTTTTCCTTTCTTCTTTTAAGTTTCAGTTCTTATGTATTTATTTTTGAGTTCATCCAAGAGCATGAGTAACTAATTTCTTGTTAGTTAGGGCTTAATCTTGAAGCCCTAAACATGATTTCAATTCTATAGACAAGTTTGAATGGATTTTCAGTTTCTACAAGCGTGATGATTTCGGTTTCTCTATGTTATGTGAATTCTGATATTTTGTTTCTTTGAGTAGCTAACTTTGAAGCATGTATTGGAATTAAATTGTTGTAGAACATAGGTCAATTGCCATATTGAATGTGTTCTTGTTTGCAACGAATAATTGGGTTAAGAACTAGTTATGAGAAATCGATTCTTGAATTCCTAATAACAAATGCCATGTTTTAGGGTTTTTGTGACACTCATATTCTCTTTGATCTTAATGGATTCTTGATTGTTAATTTGAGTAAATGCCATACTAGATTTCAGTTAAGAATACACGTATTGATGTAAATGCCATACACTTTACATGCAGTTAAGAGAGAATCATACAACTCGAGTCAAATGCCATGATCTTGTTGTGAGTGTCGTCATCATATGATTGCTAGAAATTGATTATCTATTGTTGTGTATGAATTGATTGATTGGTTAGAGGTGGATAGTGAGTCCTAGCTATTGTTCTTGATTGATTATAAACCAATTTCTCTTAAACTCTAATTTAAATTCTGTTTTGTTTTGTTTTCCTTATTTTGTTTTATTCACAAAATCAAATCAAAACCCCCCTTGGTGTTGGCGTGTGTGTGGAAGTCCTTGTGTTTTCGTTGCGTGACATTGATAAACATCTCTCTACATTACAATCTCTGTGGGAATGACCTTTGCTTGCTTACTATACTATCATTTGATTTGTGCACTTGCAAGGTTTAAATATTGTTGTTAAAAATTACCAACAAGTTTTTGGCGCCGTTGCCGGGGATTGTCAATCTAATTGAGTTTTGTTTTCAATTTTCAGGTATATGCTGGGTCGTCGTTCACAGAGTCACGAGCTTATACCATACGACCCTGAACTAGAGAACACACTTCGTTATCTCCGTCGAGATAAAAATAAGCAAGATACACTTCCAATCAAGATGGGAGACGCGTTGGAACTTAACAACCTCACCCGACCTTTGAAGGATTTCACGGTTCCTAAAGCATTGGACCAGCCGTCTTGCATTGCATATCCAGCCACTACAACCACCTTTGAGATCAAGAGTGGCACCATTCACCTTTTGCCACAATTCTATGGCAAGGTTGGGGATGATCCTCACATACATATCAAGGATTTCTTTGCTGTGTGCGCAACTATGCACAATGGAGGGATTAGTGATGAGGCAATCAGATTGCGTTTGTTTCCATTCTCACTCAAGGAACGAGCCAAGGAGTGGCTCTATTCTTTACCTAGTGCATCTATCACCACATGGACAGCATTGGCTTCCAAGTTCCTTGCAAAGTTCTTTCCAGCTCAAAAGACTAACCATATTAGGAAGGAGATCATGGGAGTGCAGCAACTAGATGGAGAATCATTTCATGAGTATTGGGATCGGTTTCAAAGACTCCTAGCTTCGTGCCCTCATCACCAAATTGAAGATTGGCTACTTATGCAATACTTTTATGAGGGATTACTTGATTCGGAGAGGATGATGGTTGATGCTACTAGTGGAGGAGGCTTGATGAACAAGAGTGCTACTCAAGCTAAGGAGATGTTTGAGAACATTGCAGCAAACTCTCAACAATTTAATTACCGGAGAGCTCCCCCAAAGAAAGCAGGTGTTTATGAGGTAAGTGCTAGTGATATTGGTCCTCAAATAGCTAATTTGACTAACCTTGTTAAGCAATTAATCCCTCAAGCACAAGTGTGTGCCGTGTGTGCTAATCCCGGACATCCTACGGAGTCTTGTCCAAGTTTGTATGGTGATGGAGAAGAGATGGCTCAAGCACACTATATGCAGCAACAAAAGCCAAGAAACGATCCTTTTTCTAACACCTATAATCCGGGATGGCGGCAACACCCTAACTTTGGATGGAAGAACAACCAAAATGTGCAAACAGCCCCAATTCAACAAAATCAGTTTGTTCCTCAACAAAATGCACCACCACCTCATGGGCAAGGTAAGTCTTTAGAAGAGTTAATTAATTCTTTGGCATTAAGCACTCAAGGTTTTATGCAGGAAACAAGGCAAACACAGGCACAAATGTCTACAGCAATCAAGAGCCTTGAAAACCAAGTTGGACAAATTGCAGCCTCCTTGAGCCAAAGAGAGCCAGGAAAGTTCCCAAGCCAAGTCATTCCAAATCCTAATGGAGGCCATGAAACAGCAAAGGCGATTACTCTTCGAAGTGGAAAAGAGGTGGCAAATGTTGACAAGGAGGAGAGAAATTCAACCAAAACAGTGGCTGCCCCCTTTTCCAAGCTTACGGTTCCAAGTGACAACTCTAAGGTAAGTTCTCTTGTGAATCATTGACGATTACTCCAAAAGTTCCTTTTCCTCGTAGGTTTTTGAATTCAAAGAAGGAGCAAGTTTCAAAGGACATTCTAGAGACTTTCCGAAAAGTGCAAGTGAACATTCCCTTGCTTGATGCGATCCAACAAATTCCAAGCTATGCAAAATTCCTCAAAGACCTTTGTACAAATAAGAGAAAGTTCAAGGAGCATGAAACCGTGGCCTTGAGTGAAGAAGTCTCAGCTGTGCTATTGCGTAAATTGCCTCCTAAACTAAAGGATCCAGGGAGTTTTACTATACCTTGTCTCATTGGAAATCAAAGGTTTGAACATGCTTTATTAGACTTAGGTGCTTCAATTAATTTGATGCCTTTTTCTGTTTTTGAATCTTTAAATTTAGGTGAGCTTAAGAAGACTTCCGTGAGCATACAATTGGCTGATCGATCAATCAAGTATCCTAAGGGAGTGCTGGAAGACGTTTTGGTCAAGGTGAATGAGGTAATTTTTCCAGTGACTTTCTAGTGCTCGAGATGGAGGAAGTTCCTATTCCTGGAAAAGACCTTCCATTGATTCTAGGACGTCCATTCATGAGAACAGCAAGGACAAAAATTGATGTGTATGAAGGCACTCTCACAATGGCATTCGATGAGGAAACCGTGGAGTTTAAGGTATTTGATGCTTTAAAATATCCTAACGATGATCATGCTTGTTTTTCCATAGATGTACTTGAACAAATGGTACAAGAAACATTTAGTGCATCACAAGGAGAGACGCCATTGGAGAGGGCACTCATCCAAAGCCCCGAAACAGTGAATAAAGAAGGGAACATAGCCGTACTTGAAGCTGTGAATATACTTGAGGCCTTGCCTCCCCAAAGAGGTAAGTTTAACTCTATTTTTGAGTCTCTTCCATTATCTACTAATAAGCTTGTTCCCTCTATTGTGAAGGCACCACAAGTTGAGCTAAAACCCCTTCCGGAGAACTTGAAATATGCATATTTAGGTGACAAAAAGACGCTGCCTGTGATCATTGCTTCTAATTTGAGTGCATCCGAAGAAGACAAACTAATTCGAGTTCTAAGGGAGTACAAGACTGCCCTAGGTTGGACCATTGCGACATCAGAGGAATAAGCCCTACAAAGTGCATGCATAGGATCCTTTTGGAAGGAGAATCGAAACCACAAGGGAAGCCCAAAGGAGGCTGAATCCAGTGATGAAAGAAGTCGTTAAGAAGGAAGTTTTGAAGCTTTTGGACGTGGGAATTATATACCCCATTTCGGATAGCAAGTGGGTGAGTCCCGTCCAAGTTGTTCCCAAGAAATCCGGAATTACCGTTGTGAAGAATGAAGACAATGAGTTGGTGCCTCAAAGAATTCAAACGGGTTGGAGAGTATGCATAGATTATAGAAAGCTCAATACCACGACACGTAAGGATCACTTTCCGTTACCATTTATTGATCAAATGCTTGAGCGTCTTGCAGGTCATAGTCATTATTGCTTCTTGGATGGATACTCCGGATACAATCAAATTGCCATAGCTCCGGAAGATCAAGAAAAGACCACCTTCACTTGTCCATTTGGTACGTTTGCTTATAGGCGTATGCCTTTTGGTTTATGTAACGCACCTGCCACTTTTCAACGTTGCATGATGTCAATTTTTTCTGATATGGTGGAGGAGATAATAGAGGTATTTATGGATGATTTTTCAGTTTTTGGTGATTCTTTTGATATTTGTCTTCACAACCTCTCTCTAGTGTTGAAAAGGTGTCAGGAATGCAATTTAGTGCTCAATTGGGAGAAGTGTCACTTCATGGTACAACAAGGTATTGTATTAGGTCACATTATCTCTTGTAGGGGAATTGAAGTGGACAAGGCAAAAATCGATGTTGTGAAAAGCTTGCAGCCCCCAACAACTGTGAAGGAGATTAGGTCATTCCTAGGACATGCAGGGTTCTATAGGCGTTTCATCAAGGACTTTTCAAAAATATCAAGGCCCCTATGTCGATTGCTTGGCAAAGATGTGGAATTCGAGTTTAATGAAGCGTGCTTGGCTGCATTTAACAAGCTTAAGGAGCTTTTAACGTCTGCCCCTGTTATACAACCTCCAGATTGGAATTTTCCCTTTGAGTTGATGTGTGACGCCTCGGATTATGCAGTGGGGGCTGTACTTGGACAAAAAGTGCACAACGTACCACATGCCATCTATTATGCCTCCCGGACTTTGAATGATGCTCAGTTGAATTACTCAACTACGGAAAAGGAGTTGCTTGCTGTTATTTTTGCTTTAGAGAAATTTAGATCATATCTTATTGGCACTAAAGTAATTGTATTCTCTGATCATGCAGCGCTTAGGTACCTTTTCCAAAAGAAAGACGCCAAGCCAAGACTGATTAGGTGGACTCTCTTGCTTCAAGAATTCGATTTGGTGATTAGAGACAAGAAAGGGAGTGAAAACGTGGTGGCTGACCATTTGAGTAGGCTGGTGCAAGGATCCAATGAAGAAGAGGACATGCTTCCTCTAAGTGAAAGTTTCCCCGATGAGCAACTCTTCACCCTCGAAGCCAAGGACCCTTGGTACGCTGACATTATCAATTACAAGGCTTCAAAACTGATTCCGGAGGATCTCACTCGAGCTCAAAAGGATAAGCTTGTCAAAACGAGTAAGTATTATGTTTGGGATGATCCATACTTATGGAAATATTGTCCAGATCAGATTGTTAGAAGGTGCGTGTCCGAATCTGAATTTAATTCTATACTTACCTTTTGTCATTCATCTGCATGTGGTGGACATTTTGGTCCTAAGAAAACAGCCCTTAAAGTATTGCAATGTGGTTTTTATTGGCCAAGCTTGTTCAAAGATGCATATACTTATTGTTCCACATGTGATAGATGTCAAAGAACCGGTAACATCAGCTCTAGGAATCAAATGCCTTTAACGCCTATTCTTATTGTTGAAATATTTGATGTGTGGGGTATTGATTTTATGGGACCATTCCCTTCCTCTTATGGCTTTATTTACATTCTCCTTGCTGTTGACTATGTCTCTAAATGGGTGGAAGCAATTCCTACCCGGACTAATGATTCAAAAGTTGTTTTGAGCTTTGTGAAGGAAAACATCTTTTCTAGGTTTGGAACACCAAGAGCCATTATCAGTGATGGAGGCACTCACTTTTGCAATAGGTCATTTGAGGCACTTTTAAAGCGGTATGGAATTACACATAGGGTCTCGACACCTTATCATCCCCAAACAAGTGGACAAGTGGAGATTAGTAACCGAGAAATCAAGCAAATCTTGGAGAAAACCGTGAGCCCTACGAGAAAGGATTGGAGTTTGAGACTTAATGAAGCATTATGGGCATATAGGACAGCTTACAAAACCCCCATTGGTATGTCTCCTTTTCGTTTGGTTTATGGTAAAGCATGTCACCTTCCGGTTGAGCTTGAACATAGAGCATTTTGGGCAATCAAGAAATTCAATTTCGATATGAAAGAGGCTGGAGATGCAAGGCGACTCCAATTGAATGAATTGGATGAGATGAGGAATGATGCTTATGAGAGTGCACGGATTTACAAGGAAAGACGAAGGCATTTCATGACAAAGCCATTCAAAGGAAGACCTTTGAAATAGGGCAGAAAGTCTTGCTCTTCAATTCACGCCTTCGGCTATTCCAGGTAAGTTACGTTCTAGATGGTATGGTCCTTTTGTTGTTACTAATGTTTTCCCTCATGGTGCAGTTGAGATTCAAAATGACAAGATGGGAAACATATTCAAAGTGAACGGACATCGCTTGAAGCCATACTATGAATCTTTTGAGCTTGGAAAAGAGAGCATGCTTGTGGATGCACCACCCCCATCTATTGTTTAATCATCTAAAGAACCGCGTCTGGCTGAAGACTTTAAACTTAGCGCTTCTTGGGAGGCAACCCAACCATTCTTAACTTTTGTTTTAGTTTATGTGTGATTTCTCATAAATTTTCAAATTTTTGTTTTTGTTATGTTTTGGGTCATCAAACAATGGATTTTGTGTTCCAAAGAAAAATTTTCACATTTTTATAGCCCTAGGGTGTGTGCAGCATATTTCAAATGTGTTCCGTAAGTTTTTTGGTCATTGGCTGAGTTTAGATACCAGAAAACAGAAAAATAGCTTTTATGTTCTTATTTTGGTCAAAACTAGAATTTCTGCTAATTTATTTTTTGCTGTTTTTCAGGTCAATCCGATGCCACCAACATGTTTAGAATGGTTATTCTAACGATTTGGACCAGGTTTGGGGGCCTCCAGTGGCCTACATTATGTTTTAGGATGATTTGAAGCTCAAAAAAGGTCCTAAAACACTAAAAACAGCAGCTGCTGTTCTGCCCAGAATTTGAAGATTTTTCGTCACCAAAGAGGTTTTAGCGACGGTGTTCATCAGATTTTTCGTCACTAAAGAGTTTTTTGCCGCGGTGTTCATCAGATTTTTCGTTGCTAAATGTCAGATTTCCAGATTTTCATGATTACATATCCAGCTCAATTTCGTTCCAATTTCATCACATTCCGTGACTTTTAGGAGCTATTACTAGTCCGTTGGCATTCAAAGACACAAGTTGTGGGTGTGTGAGTTCGTTGCCTTGTTTATCTCCTCTCACTTCAACAAATTCTTGCCCCTCCGCACACCTAGAAAACCCGGGAAGTCCTCAAACCCTCTCTCTCTTTAATTGATTATCCATTAATTTATTTCTTTATTTTACACATTGAGGACAATGTTTATTTTAAGTTGTGGGTGATTGAGTATTGTCTTGTTTCTAATTTTGTCTCTCCTTAAAATATATTTAAAAAAATCAGAAAAATGTCATAAAATCAAAAAATATTTTCTTTTACTTTGAGTCTTGTTTTTATTTGTTTGTAGTAGTCACTTCCCAATTCTATGATGAGATTGAATTTTATTTACAAGTTACTTTCAAGAAGTTGTGAGCATGACAATAATTCTTTACATTATCTTTGTGTTAGCCTTATTCTTGTGATTAGACTTGGTAAATCTTTTTGCACATAGCCATATTAATATGATTTTCGATTGGAGTTCACATGATTTAAATTCCCAAATAAGGCTAGTGTAGACTTATGCAACCCTTATTATGTGAGCTTTTGAGCCTATCCCTTTCTTTCTTGAGTGTTATATACTATTCTATAATTTTCTCGTCTACAAGTCGTTGTGATCTCATTATTCTTTGTTTTGGTCAAATACTTGAGGATGTTTAAATATTTTGCTAGAACTACTTTCATTATCTATTTGAGGCATATTTCATGAACCACATGGATCCTAGGAAGTGATATAGGCCTTGTTTCGTTCGTTTGAGCCTTTCTAGCTAACCCATATCAATTTTATCCCTAGTCAACCCCTTGTGCCTTCTATGTAAGCCTTTATCATTCTTTACCCAATTCTCCTCACCTTAACCTTTTGTATATTTATCCTACACCCTTCTAAGGAGCTTTGTAGAGCACTTTCATGGTTAAGGGAGAATTGCACAAAATGTTCAATCATGTGTATATGATACTGTTTCAAAAAAAAAAAAGTATGATTCCGAAGCCTTTCAACTCGAGTTTTTAAGCCTGAGGAGTGTTTTACACTTAATACCCTAAAGCTATCTAGCTTGGGAGTTATTGGCCTAACACTTGTTACATGGGTTGATTAGAAAGCTAATGGAGTTAAATAAAAAAATAAAAAATAAAAGTGAAAAAATAAAAAAAAAATATATATATTTCAGACAGTATCAAGATAAAATTGTGTGCTAAAGTGCAAGATGTTATAATTTCATGGAAAGCTTTACTTAGCCCTTAGACTTCGTTTGTTCATCCATATCTTTTTCTTGTTTCACCCATCACCCTAAGCCCTATTTCAACCTTAGTGAAAGTCCTACTTGATCCAAGGAGAAGTGTGGTTCCTCATGTGGAGATTAGGTGTGGAAGGACTATGGTCGGATGGTTTAAATATTTTCAAGTATGCGATATCTTCCCATGAGATCTTTTATTCATGTCTTGTGCTTTTATTTCAATTATGTGAGTACATCCTATTGCTTTGATTCTTCTCACATACATGAGTGACATTACCTAGTCAAATTTCGAGTGTTTTCATTGGAGTGAACATCCTTGGTGAGAATTGAAGTTAAAGCTTGTTCTTATTTGGTTATTTAACTTTTGTGAAGCTTAAGTCGTGGTTATATTAATGTTGGCTATTTCACACACGACACTCTAAGTTGTCCAATTAAAGTTTGGTTAACCCGTTGATAATGCTTGAGTTAATGTTGCTTATTTCTTGGAAGTGAGTTAACCGTTGGTGATTATCTCTGAGATCAATATTGGGAATTTAGTTGTTTGTTTGTTTTGAGTCGTTGTTTTTTTTGTTTTTATTTTCCGTTTTGTTTTGCTCGAGGACTAGCAAAATCTAAGTTGTGGGTATTTTGATAAGTCCATAAATATACTCATTTATGTACTCTTTTTACTTAAGTTTTGTAGGAGAATTAGATTTAAAAAGGGCTTATTACTTTACTTTTCTGATTTTCAGCTTTTCTGCGCTCTTAGAAGGTTTTTAAGGAAAAATCAACTTTTCGGAGGAATTTTAGAGCAAGGCCAATTGGAGATGAAAGCTAACATCTTGAAGTTCAATCTGTGATTTTTCTAGAATTTTCTACAAAGCCAATTGGTACAGTATTACAAGTAAAGTTAGCCCACGTGCAGACAAGACAGTTTCATACATGTTACGTGAATGTGAAGAAACGGAAGCCTTCCCGAATTTTCCAAGTTACGTGCTATATATGGTTGGAAAGATAAGACATTTATCTTTCTAAAATATATTTTTAATGATTTTTCTGCAAGGCTGAAGATCCCCAAATCGTGTGACAATTGGGCTGAGCTGTATTTCCCTGTGGAGTTAGGAATTGTGATTTTTACTTTCCTATTTGGATTCCTTGTTTACCAAGACTTCTTGGACGACTTGTCAGTCAATTTTAGGGTTTTAGAACTCTGATATAAGTGATATAAAAGGCCAGCCAAGGCCCCGGATACAGATTGACGTCAAAAAGGGATCAACCGTGTAAGAGGAGAAAGCTGCCAACGAGTTCTTTCTTTTCCTTTCTTCTTTTAAGTTTCAGTTCTTATGTATTTATTTTTGAGTTCATCCAAGAGCATGAGTAACTAATTTCTTGTTAGTTAGGGCTTAATCTTGAAGCCCTAAACATGATTTCAATTCTATAGACAAGTTTGAATGGATTTTCAGTTTCTACAAGCGTGATGATTTCGGTTTCTCTATGTTATGTGAATTCTGATATTTTGTTTCTTTGAGTAGCTAACTTTGAAGCATGTATTGGAATTAAATTGTTGTAGAACATAGGTCAATTGCCATATTGAATGTGTTCTTGTTTGCAACGAATAATTGGGTTAAGAACTAGTTATGAGAAATCAATTCTTGAATTCCTAATAACAAATGCCATGTTTTAGGGTTTTTGTGACACTCATATTCTCTTTGATCTTAATGGATTCTTGATTGTTAATTTGAGTAAATGCCATACTAGATTTCAATTAAGAATACACGTATTGATGTAAATGCCATACACTTTACATGCACTTAAGAGAGAATCATACAACTCGAGTCAAATGCCATGATCTTGTTGTGAGTGTCGTCATCATATGATTGCTAGAAATTGATTATCTATTGTTGTGTATGAATTGATTGATTGGTTAGAGGTGGATAGTGAGTCCTAGCTATTGTTCTTGATTGATTATAAACCAATTTCTCTTAAACTCTAATTTAAATTCTGTTTTGTTTTGTTTTCCTTATTTTGTTTTATTCACAAAATCAAATCAAAACCCCCCTTGGTGTTGGCGTGTGTGTGGAAGTCCTTGTGTTTTCAAGCGTGACATTGATAAACATCTCTCTACATTACAATCTCTGTGGGAATGACCTTTGCTTGCTTACTATACTATCATTTGATTTGTGCACTTGCAAGGTTTAAATATTGTTGTTAAAAATTACCAACACCTACTACTCAGTTGGGCCGAGCAAGTGTGACTCACAGTTTGCAGACTTGGCATAAAAGGCTGGGCCATCTTAATGATCAAAGCATCAGGATGCTGGCAAATCAAGACATGGTTCATGGACTGCCTAGTCTGGAGAAGGATTTTGCAGTTTGTGAAGGCTGCAAGCTGGGAAAGCAGCATAGAGACTCATTTCCTGCAGAATCTACTTGGAGAGCTCAGTTTCCACTTGAATTAGTCCACACTGACATCTGTGGTCCTATGCAGATTGCATCAATGTCAGAAAACAGATATTTCATGTTATTCATTGATGACTATACAAGAATGGCTTGGGTTTATTTTCTCAGAAATAAATCTAATGCTTTTGAATGTTTCAAGAAGTTCAAAGCAATGACAGAATTGCAGAGTGGACACAAGGTGAAATCACTTAGAAGTGACAGAGGTGGAGAATTCATGTCAAATGAATTTCTTGCATACTGCAGTGAGGCTGGAATACAAAGGCAGCTGATCAGTAGCATATTCCCCTCAACAAAATGGAGTTGTTGAGAGGAAGAACAGGACTGTAATTGAGATGGCAAAGTCTATGCTACATGAAAAGAGACTTCCATATGAGTTTTAGCGTAAGTGCTCATACAGCAGTCTATCTTCTCAACAGGTGTCCTTCTAAGTCTCTTAAGAAAATGACACCATTTGAGGCCTTCACAGGAAGAAAGCCAGGTATTGCACACTTGAAAGTGTTTGGATGCCTATGTCATGTGCTTATTCCTTCTGTTTTGAGACACAAGTTGGAAGAAAACAGTCACAAATACATTTTTGTGGGCTATGGATTGTGTGAAAAAGGCTATAGACTGTATGATCCTAAGGCTAGAAAGATTATCTTGTCTAGGGATGTCTATTTTGATGAAGAAGCCTCATGGACATGGGAGAATCCTAGCAATGCAGATGTGAGAATGCCTATGCCAGATGGAAATCAAGGTACTGCAGAAACTGAACAGAAGGTATTAGATGAACAATCTCAGTTTTTGGATACTCAAATGCAGATGGAAGAAGAAATTGCACCTCAAGGGGAAGAAATGCTTGATGAGACTCAAAGGGTTGATCACACACCTCACAAGTGGAGGAGTATTAATGACATCATGACACAATGCAACATGTGCATTGTAGAACCTGACAGCTTTGAAGAAGCAGATTTGGATGAATCATGGAGAAGTGCAATGGAGGCTGAATTCGAGATGATTAAGAAGAACAATACATGGAAATTAGTTGACAGGCCATTTGACAAACCAGTAATTGGTGTTAAGTGGGTCTACAAGGTCAAACTGAACCTAGATGGTACTGTGCAGAAGAATAAAGCTAGGCTTGTGGCTAAAGGCTATTCACAGAAGCCTGGAATCGACTATAATGAGACATTTGCCCCTGTGGCAAGACTTGACACCATCAGAACCTTGATAGCCCTTGCAGCACAAAAGGAATGGAACCTATTTCAACTGGATGTGAAGTCTGCCTTTCTCAATGGTATTCTAAAGGAGGAAGTTTATGTTGAACAACCTCAAGGATATGTTCAAGAGAGCAAGGAAACCAAGGTGTACAGGTTGAACAAGGCTCTATATGGACTGAAACAAGCCCCAAGGGCCTGGTATGATAAAATAGATGCCTATTTCAACACTGCAGGTTTTAAGAAGAGCTTAAGTGAAGCTACTCTCTATATCAAAACAAGTGACACCTTAGGTATTATCATTGTCTCACTCTATGTAGATGACATTATATATACTGGAAGCTGTCCTAAAATGCTTGAAGAGTTTAAACAAGATATGATGCAACACTATGAGATGACAGACTTGGGTATGTTGCACCATTTTCTTGGCATGGGAGTGGAACAAACTGATAAGCATATTTTCATTCATCAAAAGAAATATGCCATGAAAATTCTTGAGAAGTTTGGAATGAGAGACTGCAAGTCAGTGGCAATTCCATTAGTGGTGAATGAGAAATTGTGTAGAGAAGATGGAAGTGAAGCAGCAGATGAAAATGAATTCAGACAGATTGTAGGGAGTCTGCTTTATCTGACTGCCACAAGACCAGATGTCATGTTTGCATCTAGCTTGCTTGCTAGGTTTATGCACAATCCCTCAAAGAAACACATGGGAACTGCTAAAAGGGTGCCTGAGATACATACAAGGCACATTAGATTTTGGAATTGAGTTTGCAAAGGGGAAAACAGCTACTCTAATTGGGTATTGTGACAGTGACTGGGCTGGGAGTGAGGATGATATGAGGAGCACCTCAGGATATGCCTTCACACTAGGCTCAGGCATGTTCTCTTGGGCTTCCATCAAGCAAAACACAGTTGCTTTATCTACACTAAGCCTGAGTATGTGAGCGCTGCAGAAGCAACTTCACAAGCTAAGTGGCTCAGATTTGTGCTTGAAGATTTTGGTGAAGAATAGGTAGAAGGGACTCCAATTCTATGTGACAACACCTCTGCAATTGCAATGGCAAGGAATCCAGTTCATCACCAAAAGACAAGACACATCAGCAGGAAATTTCATTTTATAAGGGAAGCCATTCAAGCAAAAGAAATCGAACTGGTGTACTGCAAGACAGAAGATCAGATAGCAGACATTTTGACTAAGGCTCTGCCTAAGGATCGGTTTGTGAGGTTGAGAAGCTTGCTTGGAGTGAAATCAGCTAAAGGATTAGAAAGGAGTGTTGAAATATAATCCTGTTCTGCCTGATTTCTTAGAGCGAAGTCATTATAATCTGTTCGCCTGATTTCTTAGAGCAGAAGTCATTTTCTATTTTCTGTTATGTCTATTTTAAATGATGTAATGAGAACCATTAGATCATAGTCTAGGTGGATTCTCTAGCTTAGATTTGGTATGACACGTGTAAGCACCTAATAGGGTGACAGTTGTAATTCTGTTAGAAGAGAATCACATTTCTCTCTCTGTCAGACACACTATGTAAGCGTGATTGTAAGAATTCAATAGAAGTGCCTTCCTCATTTCTCTTCACTCTCTCTAGCTAAAATCTCCAGAAAATACATCTCTTCCTAATCTGAAAATACATATACAAACCGAGAATTCTAACAGAACTTTTGCTTTTGTCGATCGAGACGCTTGAGGACCTTGACTATGCGTATTTCGAATTTATACATCTGCTGTAACACACAAACCACTGCCGAAAAATAATTAATTACGAAATAACTTCTTCGCCAAATCGGATCGGAAGGTCAACTGTGCATAAGTTGTAGCGGCCCGATCCAACCGATAGCTCCTCCAAGTATCAATTAATGGATGCCGAAAGCCTCATCTTCATCCTCACCATCCTCCTCATCAAAACGTTGGAAGTACGACGTGTTCTTGAGCTTCAGAGGTGAAGACACACGCAAGGGCTTCACAGGCCACCTCCACGCCGCATTATCGATGTCGAATCAGCGCCTTTCTTGACGACAACGAGCTAGAAAAGCGGAATTTATAAAACCCCAACCGAGCAGTAATCGACGGGTCCATGATCTCCATAATTGTCTTCCAAGAGTTATGCCGATTCCAGTTGGTGTCTTGACGAGTGGTGAAGATCATGGAGTGTAGAGAACAATTGGGGCAACAGTTATTCCATTGTTCTATAATGTTGAGGCTTGGATGTCCGAAACAAACTGTAGTTTTGCGTAAGCTTTTGAGAAACATGAAGCGGGCAAACATGAGAAAGAAAAGGTACAATGATGGAGGAATGCTCTCAGTCAAGCAGAGATTTGTGTGGGGAAGATCTTAAAAATGCTGACAATGGGTAATTATTAATTTCTTGTTCCTTGGATTATCATCTCCTTACTTGACAACCAGATGTTTTCTGTCCTTTCTGTTTTTGTTTTTCCAACTATGTTATAAGTTTTAACCATGCATTCTTTCTTTTTGACTTTAAACTTTGGTGTTTGTTTGTTTGGTTTGGTTTTAACTATGCATTCTTTCTTACTTGATAATGTAAGATCCATTTAACATTTGATGTTAAATCCCAATCTTAATTTTAAATTATTAAGTTAGGGATTCAATTTAACCTTGTAGTTTGTTCCACATCGAATGATTCGTAGTTCTGCTTCTTTGTTTAATTGCCAGGCATGAAGCAAAGTTTATCAACAAAATTCTTGGGGAGGTTAATAAGCAGTTGTACAGCAAATACCAATTAGACATCGAACACCTTGTTGGAATTACTTCTCGGCTGAAGGTTTTGAGTAATCACTTAGATATTGAAAATTCAGGTTCTAAGGATGTTGTTCGCATGATTGGTATTTGGGGGATGGGCGGCATTGGGAAAACAACGCTTGCCAAAGCCATTTATAACAAATTTGAAGGTAGCTTTGAAGGTAGGAGTTTCCTTGCAAACGTGAGGGAAGTAATTGCAAACCAACCCATTACTGGTCTGGTTGGTTTGCAAAAACAACTTCTAAATGATATCTTGAAAAGCAAGGACCCCATAAAGGTTGGCTCTGTTGCTAAAGGGATCGAGATGATAAGAGAAAGACTTCCCTGTAAAAGAGCACTTGTTATAATTGACGATGCAGATGATCTACACCAACTAAAAGCAATAGCTAGAAAATGTGATTGGTTTGGTCCTGGAAGTAGAATTATTATAACAACAAGAGATAAACATTTGCTAGAGCAAATTGGAGTGGATAGCACATATCCCGCTGAAGAAATGGATGAAAAAGAAGCTCTAGAGCTCTTTGGTTGGCATGCCTTTGAAAGTGGTTATCCTAATCAAGAATATCTTGACCTCTCAAAACGTGTAATTCGTTACTGTCGAGGCTTGCCACTAGCACTTGAAGTTGTAGGGTCTTTTCTGATTAAAAGATCCACAGCGGAGTGGAAAAGCCATTTGGAGAAATTGGAAAGAAGTCCTGATGGAGATATTCAAAAAATACTCTGAATAAGTTTTGACGGGCTACCTGATCATACAAAGAGAGAGATATTCCTTGATATATCTTGTTTTTTTTATAGGAATGGACAAGGACTATGTAACACAAATATTAGATGGATGTGGCTTCTCTGCAGTGATAGGAATCAGTGTCCTCATTGAACGGTGCCTTGTAACTGTTAGTGAGCAAAACAAGCTGATGATGCATGATTTGCTTCGAGGCATGGGAAGAGAGATCGTTTATGAAAATGCCGACGGTCACCCTGAAAATTTTAGTAGATTGTGGAAACGTGAAGACATAACAGATGTATTGAGAGACAAATCTGTAAGTACTTTCCAAGTAAAGCTTTAGAATGCATCATGCAAGAGAAGCATATGTATCCGGTGTCTATAATAAATTAAAATGTCCTTTTCCAATATTTTTTTTTAGTATAAGCGATGATATTCTATACCAAAGTAAAAGAGGGTTCTCACAAATCCACATTACCATGGTGCCATATGAATTTGAACCCGAGACCCTGTTGCCATTTCTTATATTATATCCACTAAGATCAAAGCTCAATTTGGCATAACCAACAAAAAAATGTGTGCTTTGATTGCAAACACAAACTATAGGGTGTAACATGGTCCAATACTATTAATTATACCTTTTGGTTAATACATACGCGGATTTTTCATGTTTGTAAATCATTTTTCTAACTCGGTATCTTTTGTTAACAGGGAACTAAAAAAATTGAAGGAATTGTAGAATTGGATGTAGATTCGGATCTAGATTGGGATGTAGATTCGGACGTAGATTCGGATGTAGATTCGGATCCAGATTCGGATCTAGATTTGACTAGATTCAGTGCACAAGCATTTACCAACATGAAAAAACTGAGGTTACTCCACCTCAGCAGAGTAGAGCTCACCGGAGAGTACAAATATTTTCCGAAAAGCTAATATGGTTGTGCTGGCATTATTTTCCTTTAGAGTCCATACAGATGACTTTCCTACGCAACCAAAACTAGTTGCTTTAGACCTGCAGCAGAACTCAAAATAGTTTGGAAGGATTGCAAGGTAAAATAATCTCAACCAAAACTAGTTGTTGTTGGTTCTTTCCTTCTGGTTCTATACATATATTATACTTCACCTTCTCTTCATTTTGGTTTAATTTCTGTATCGAGACCTTCCTTTGGATTTTAATTTCCATTCTAATTTTGTTTTTGTGTAGCAATGCTGTAATTTGAAAATCCTTAATCTCAGTTATTCCCATGAGCTAACAAAATCACAGACTTTTCAAAACTCCCAAATCTCGAGGAATTGATATTGCAATTTTGTACTAGATTGTCTGAGGTTCACTCATCCATCGGGGATCTTAGAAGACTTTCTTTGGTAAATCTTGAAGGCTGCACCGATCTAGAGGATCTCCCGCTGAATTTCTATAAATCCAAGTCTGTTGAAACTCTTCTACTTAATCGTTGTTGGAGATTTGTAAAGTTGGCTGAGGGCTTAGGGGACATGGTATCGTTGACAACTCTGAAAGCGGATGTGACAGCCATAAGACAAATACCATCTTCCATATTAAAATTGAAGAAACTAAAAGTTGTATCTTTATGTCAAGTGGGAGGGTCGATATCAAGAAATCTTTTGCCTTCTTCGTTGCAAAGTTTAAGCTCTTTAAGAGAATTAGCTCTTGCAACCTGCAGTTTAACTGATGATGGATTACCTAAGGATCTCGATAGCCTAATTTCCTTAGAAAGATTAAATCTTGCAGGCAATGACTTTTGCAGCCTACCAAGCCTCAGTCATCTTTCACAGCTTCAAGATTTGTCTTTACTTTTGTGCAGCAATCTTCGTGCAATCTCAGATTTACCAACAAATTTGAAAGTCTTAAAAGCGAATGGCTGCATTGCATTGGAAAAAATGCCAGATTTTTCAGAAATGTCAAATATAAGAGAATTGCATCTAAGAGATTCGGGCAAACTCACTGAGATTCCAGGCCTGGATAAGTCATTAAACTCCATGACAAGGATTCATATGGAAATGTGCACTAATCACACTGCCGATTTTAGGAAGAACATCCTACAGGTCAACTCTCTCTCTCTCTCTCTCTCTCTCTCTCTCTCTCTCTCTCTCATACACACATACATCTTTCTCTTTCTACCACATACGATAAGAATGTATTTCTTATAGAAATTTGGCTCTACATGGTATAGGGATGGACTTCTTGCGGATATGGTGGCATTTTTCTCAGTGGAAATGATATTCCTGATTGGTTCGACTATGTCCATGACGATGATATTGTGTATTTCACTGTGCCTCAAAGTGTTGGTCGTATTTTGAAAGGGTTAACTTTGTCCTTCGTTTGCTCTTCCGACTTATACGGTTGTCGTATTAGCATTAAAAACGTGACCGAGGGTACTAAGCTTGTCGCCAGGATCTTACCCGATTTTCGAACTAAGGGTTATTATCTTTGGCAGGGACAGTTATCAAATGACGAGCTCAAATTGCAAGACGGTGATAAAGTCTGGATTGAAATAATAATAGCGGACAAATGGGTGAAGGTGAAGAAAACAGGTGTTAGTCTGGTATGGGACAAATTTATGAACGAAAATATGATTGATTACCATCTTTGTGCATATGAACGATGCCCATATCTGGTCAATGATGATGACATCATTCATGTCGAATGTGATAATCACATAACAAAATCCCCAGACTTTTCAAAATTCCCCAATCTTGAAAAGTTGATATTGAAAGGTTGTCGGAGTTTGTGTAAGGTTCACTCATCCATCGGGGATCTTGGAAGACTTTCTTTGGTAAATCTTGAATACTGCATAATACTAAGGGAGCTCCCACTGAATTTCTATAAATCCAAGTCTATTGAAACTCTTATACTGAATGGTTGTTCAAGGTTTGAAGACTTGGCTGATGGCTTAGGGGACATGGTATCATTGACAATTTTGAAAGCAGATAACACGCACATCAGACAAATTCCATCTTCCATAGTAAAATTGAAGAAGTTGAGAATTTTATCTCTATCTGGTGAGAATTTTGAAATTCCATCTTTTACCCCTTTCGTTACATGCCTTAAAACTCTTTAATAGAGTTATTATGTCTTGCAGGCTGCTGGCGGTTAACTGAGGATGCAATCCCTAAGGATCTATGTAGCCTAATTTCCTTAGAAGATCTGCGTCTTGAAGACAATAAGTTTTGTAGCCTACCAAGTCTCGCTGGTCTTTCAAAGCTCAAGGTCTTGTGTGTAAATGCATGCTTTAACCTTCGTGCAATACCAGATTTACCAAAGAATTTGTGTGTTCTGAAAGCAAAAGCCTACTCAAATTTGGAAACAATTCCAGATTTTTCAAAAATGTCGAATATGAGAGAATTGCATCTACGTGATTCGGTCAAACTCACTGAGGTTCCAGGCTTGGATAAGTCATTAAACTCCATGACAAGGATTCATATGGAAGGCTGCACAATCTGATCACGATTTTAGGAACAACATCCTACATGTCTGTCTGTCTCTCTCTCTCTCTCACACACACACACACAAACACCGAGGCACAGCTGCAGATGTGGCCCATATATATAATGATATATGCATGCATGTATAAGACAGTCTTGCTTCTGGTGTGCAGTGATGGACTTCTTGCGGATTTGGTGGAATTTATTTGAATGGAATTTATGATATTCCTGAGTGGTTCGAAATCGGCAATGATGTGGGCAATATCGTCTTCTTTGAAGTTCCTCAAAGAATCATGGGTCGTGATTTAAAAGGGTTGACTATATGCTTCGTTTACTCTTCTTTTGTTTTTGGCCGAGAACTTGAAGGTCCTATTGGCATTATCGTTAGAAATCTTACCAAACAAACTGCTTTGCACACCAAGATAGCAATTGCCTCCTCAAAACCTTGGAGTAGACCTAAAGACCATTATCTTTGGCAGGGACAATTGTCAAACGATGTGCTCCATTTGGAAGGCGGTGACCACGTATCGATTCTTGTAAGGCCTGATGATATTGATTTTGTGAGAGTGAAGAAGACGGGTTCATCTAGAATGGGACAAAGTCATCAAGGAAAATATGGATAATTCGGATCCTCATTTGTATGATTTGGAAACAAGTCTGGATTTTTCAGGGGGAGTTGATGATGCATTTGTTCCCAATCAAACTAGTGTTATACATGAACAATTAGCAGTGGAACCACATCCATATCTGGATTTTTTTGGGGGAACTGATAATGAGGCAGGACGGAGCCATGACACACGGCCGGATGAGGGAGCAGGATGGAGCCATGACACATTTGTTCGGACTAATCAATCGAGTGCTGTGGATGGACAATTAGCAATGGAGTTGATGACTCCATTTCAAGAAATTGTACCATACTGAGCAAGCCATCAATGTTGATGGAGGAAGAAGAAGCCATGATGAAGCAAAGAGAAATTCCAATCTTATTTCTATATTTCTTAATCTTTTAAGCTACAGCACTTTATACAGCTGTCTAACTAATTCACATACACTACTGACAACTCACGTGCCTTGCACACCTACCTCACCCCTGAATTAGACCAACACCTCAATGTCGGTTAAAACAACACCACTTGCAAAAACTCGCTACACGTGCGGGGCGTGTTGAGAGTATTTGTCCCACATTGAAAAGTTAAGGGACCAAGCCTGGGTTTATAAGGAGTTGGGCTACTCCCCCCATTGCCAATTGGTTATGGGGTGGAACCTCAACTTCCTTCATGATAATATATACAAAACCCCAACTGGATAAGCATTGCGAACTTCAAGGACATGTCGCGCGTATCTATATCAACTTTTCAATAGAAATTCAATGCATTATTTTTTCGTTTAGAAAACTAGTGGTAGATAAGGTGATTACAATAAATTTGATTATGAAATAACTTCTTCTGCTCAAGTCGGATCGGAAGGCCAACTTGTGCATAATTTGTTGCTGGTCTGATCTGAACCGGTAGCTCCTCCAGTATCAATTAATGGATGCCAGGAAAGCCCATAAAGCATCCTCTTCATCCTCACCATCCACCTCCTCATCAAAACGTTGGGAGTACCAAGTGTTCTTGAGCTTCAGAGGTGAAGACACACGCAAGGGCTTTACAGGCCACCTCCACGCCGCATTATCTAATGCCGGAATCCGCTCCTTTCTTGACGACGAAGAGCTAAAAAGAGCGGAATTTATAAAAACCCAACTGGAGCAGGCAATCGACAGTTCCATGATCTCCATAATTGTCTTCTCCCAGCGTTATGCCGATTCCAGTTGGTGTCTTGACGAGCTGGTGAAGATCATGGAGTGTAGAGAACGATTGGGGCAACAGGTTATTCCATTGTTCTATAATGTTGAGGCTTCAGATGTCCGGAAACAGACTGGTAGTTTTGCAGAAGCTTTTGAGAAACATGAAGCGGGCAAACATGAGAAAGAAAAGGTACAGCGATGGAGGAATGCTCTCCGTCAAGCAGCAGATTTGTGTGGGGAAGATCTTAAAAATGCTGACAATGGGTAATTACTAATTTCTTGTTCCTTGGATTATCATCTCCTTACTTTACAACCATATGTTTTCTGTCCTTTTTGTTTTTGTTTTTGTTTTTCCAACTATGTTTTCTTTTTTACTTTGTTTGTTTGGTTTGGTTTAACGAAGCATTCTTTCTTACTTGATAATGTAAGATCCATTTAACATTTAATGTTAAATCCCAATATTAATTGTTAATTATATCTTAGTATAAAAAAAGAAAATAATTTGCTCATTCTAAATGATTAAGTTAGGGATTCAATTTAACCTTGTAGTTTGTTCCACATCGAATGATTCGTAGTTCTGCTTCTTTGTTTAATTGCCAGGCATGAAGCAAAGTTTATCAACAAAATTCTTGGGGTGGTTAATAAGTTTATCAACAAATCCCAATTAGACATCAAACACCCTGTTGGAATTACTTCTCGGGTGAAGGCTTTGAGTAATCACTTGCATATTGAAAATTCAGGTTCTAAGGATGATGTTCGCATGATCGGTATTTGGGGGATGGGCGGCATTGGGAAAACAACGCTTGCCAAAGCCATTTATAACGAATTTGAAGGTAGCTTTGAAGGTAGGAGTTTCCTTGCAAACGTGAGGGAAGTAATTGCAAACCAACCCATTAATGGTCTGGTTCGTTTGCAAAAACAACTTCTAAATGATATCTTGAAAAGCGAGGGCGTAAAGGTTGACTCCTTTCTTAAAGGAATCGAGATGATAAGAAAAAGACTTCCCTGTAAAAGAGCACTTGTCATAATTGACGATGCAGATGATCTAAAGCAACTAGAAGCAATAGCTGGAGCTCGTGATTGGTTTGGTCGTGGAAGTAGAATTGTTATAACAACAAGAAATAAACATTTGCTAGAGCAAGTTAGAGTGGATAGCACATATATGGCTCAAGAAATGGATGAGGAAGAAGCTCTAGAGTTCTTTAGTTGGCATGCCTTCAAAAGACGTTATCCTGATCAAGAATATCTTGACCTCTCAAAACGTGTAATTCGTTACTGTCAAGGCTTGCCACTAGCACTTGAAGTTGTAGGGTCTTTTCTGATTACAAGGCGCCCGGCGGAGTGGAAAAGCCATTTGGAGAAATTGCAAACAAGTCCTGCTGGAGGTATTCAAAAAATACTCAGAATAAGCTTTGACAGTCTACTTGATGATGAAATGAGAAAGATATTCCTTGATATATCTTGTTTCTTTATTGGAGAGGACAAGGACCGTGTAACAAAAATATTAGATGGATGTGGCTTTTTTGCAACGATAGGAATCAGTGTCCTCATTGAACGGTGCCTTGTAACTGTTAGTGAGTACAACAGGCTGGGGATGCATGATTTGCTTCGAGACATGGGAAGAGATATTGTTTATGAAAATGCCCATGGCCGCCCAGAAAAATTTAGTAGATTGTGGAAACGTGAATACGTAACAGATGTTTTGAGCGATGAATCTGTAAGTACTTTCCCAATGCATCATGCAAGAGAAGCATATGTATCCCGTGTCCATAATAAATTTTTTTTTGTTTTTTTTGTTTAGTACAAGTGCTAAATCAAAGTAAAAGAGGGAGTTCTCACACATCCACACTACCAAGGTGCCATATGAATATGAACCTGAGACTTTAGTCTACAAGTTTAAATCATTTTTCACTTCACTAGACCCCGTTGAACAAAGCTCAATTAGGCATAACCAACAAAAAATATGTGCTTTGATTGCAAACACAAACTATACGGCGTAACATGGTCCAATACTATTAATTATACCTTTTGGTTAATACGTACACGGAATTTCATGTCAGTAAATCATTTTTCTAATTCGGTATCTTTTTTTAACAGGGAACTGAAGAAATTGAAGGAGTTGCTCTAGATTTGCCTCTTTATCGAGATCTGGATTCGAGTAGATTCAGTGCACAAGCATTTACCAACATGAAAAAACTGAGGTTACTCCACCTCAGCGGAGTAGAGCTCACCGGAGAGTACAAAGATTTTCCCAAAAAGTTAATATGGTTGTGCTGGCATTATTTTCCTTTAGAGTCCATACCAGATGACTTTCCTGTGCAACCAAAACTAGTTGCTTTAGACCTGAAGTATAGCAAACTCAAAATAGTTTGGAAGGATTGCAAGGTATAATAATCTCAACCTAGTTGTTGTTGGTTCTTTCCTTCTGGTTCTATACATATATTATACTTCACCTTCTCTTCATTTTGGTTTAATTTCTGTATCAGAGACCTTCCTTTTGGATTTTAATTTCCATTCTAATTTTGTTTTTGTGTAACAGTTGCATCGGCATTTGAAAATCCTTAATCTCAGCCATTCCCCTTGGCTAACAAAATCACCAGACTTTTCAAAACTCCCAAATCTCGAGGAATTGATATTGGAAAGCTGTGTGAGTTTGTCGGAGGTTCACTCATCCATCGGGGATCTTGGAAGACTTTCTTTGGTAAATCTTAAAGGCTGCGAAATGCTAAGGGATCTCCCACTGAATTTCTATAAATCCAAGTCTATTGAAACTCTTCTACTTAATCATTGTTCATATTTTGAGAAGTTGGCTGAGGGCTTAGGGGACATGGTATCATTGACAACTCTGGAAGCGAATAAGACAGCCATAAGACAAATACCATCTTCCATATTAAAATTGAAGAAACTGAAAGTTGTATCTTTATGTGATGTGCGAGGGTCGCCATCAACAAATCTTTCGCCTCCTTTGTTTCCAAGTTATTTAAGACAATTAGCTCTTGCAAACTGTAGTTTAACTGATGATGCATTCCCCAAGGATATCGGTGGCCTAATTTCCTTAGAAAGATTAGATCTTGCAAGCAATGACTTTTGTCGCCTACCAAGCCTCAGTCGTCTTTCACAGCTTCAAGATTTGTCTTTAAAGAAGTGCATAAATCTTCGTGCAATCCCAGATTTACCAACAAATTTGAAAGTCTTACGAGCAGATGGCTGCGTTGCATTGGAAAAAATGCCAGATTTTTCAGAAATGTCAAATATAAGAGAATTGTATCTACGTGATTCGGGCAAACTCACTGAAATTCCAGGCCTGGATAAGTCATTAAACTCCATGACAAGGATTCATATGGGAAAGTGCACTAATCTCACTGCCGATTTTAGGAAGAACATCCTCCAGGTCAGTCCTTCTCTATCTCTCTCTCATACATCTTTCTCTTTCTATCTGTTGGTAGTTTTTATTGAAAGGTTGATTTGGAATGGAAAACTTTTCAAAGACGAACAAGGTAGTTTTTATTCTATTGATTGAGGTAGGAAAGGTTCAAGGCTTTAATACTTGAGTTTGATGATTGCATTAATTGGACAGCTGTAGTTTTCCAGCTTACATTTGTGTATAGGCATCAAGCCTATATATAGGAGACTTAACCGACAGTAGCTTAGTCGGTGAGATTAATGACAGGACCCGCCTGAATTTCAAACCGGGCGGACCTCAGATTGTTGCCGACATCATACCGATGCCGGGCCCACTTACTAAAACCCAAGACATTCTACCAAAATTTTGGCAGGTCTCCCCTGTAAAATGCTCAAACCAACAATAAACAACCTGCAATAATTTACATCAATATACAACCCAACTGCCAGCATGCTTTTAACATACTACAATCCAACACAAAATGGCCTCCGGCCTCAAGTAGTAGCCTAACATGGGCAATAACAGAGCGTCTACAGAATTTATTTACAACAAACAGGGGAGTAGAAAGAATTTATACAGACCCTATTAACAGACGACAAGTTCGGAGCTCGTGACTTGCTCGAATGCCTTCAGGAGCAACTACTGTCTGGGGGGCGCAAAACAGAAAGATGTGAGTGGACAGAAATAAAGTTTCACTTTAAAACAACATAGTAACCCCACCATGTAAAAATAATGCTCTAGCATGCAGTTTCACAATTCAGAAACCAAAACTCAAACACAAAAATCCCAAAGTCCAAAACATCTCCACAACTCAGGCTCACAACTCATTCCCAAAATATATGCAACTCTCAACACCCGTAAATACCCATATATAAATATACATATAGCTAGGACTCTAGTATAGTATATATATATACTCCACTCCAAACTAATGTACCGGGGAGACAATCCAACCGGGGGATTGTTGGTGGTACGCAGGATTTTCGAACCAGAACCGCGTCCTGGATGAGTAGTCCAACCGGGACGGAACTCCATAGCTCACACGCCGGCACTGCCAACGACACGTGTAGCTCACAAATCTCATATCAAGTCCTACGCGCGCAGACAGTATCATCACCCCACCGGCACTGCCAACGACGTGTGTGATGATACTCAAGCAATATACATACTCTCCCCATACGCCGCACGCCAACGACACGTATGGAAAGTGTCTCACACACCGCATCGCTAACGCCATGTGTGAGACCCGTAATCTCATGGCCTTCCCACCCCACCGGCACTGCCAACGACGTGTGTGGGAAGCCTAGTAACTAGGGAATGGTACTCACCTACCATACTCATATCTCACCACCATCCATCAAACTCCTATCTTTCCACAATCTCACACAACAACCTCTCATACTCTATACATAGACAATATAGATAGCCATCCCAAAATCCATATCAACATAATCATCGTACTCAAATATATATGTTCGTATTCAAAATATATATATCCAAGATATATAAACATATTCAAATCATCGACCAAAGACTTATTACATCAAGTCACCATTATTTAAAGTATATGCACAAAACTTTCATAAATAAAAACCATGCATATGCTTAAAACAAAGTCCACTCACAAGTAATCCCAAGCTGCCCGACCAGTGAGGGTCCCTGCTGCGAGTGATCAACCGAAGTACCTATTCCAAGATACAAATCCTTGATTAACAGTACGTACTTCCAAAACGGAAATTCACGAAAGGAAAATACTTAAATCCCCAAGTTCCCGGTGCGCTCACGTCCAAAGGAACATCCTAAGGTCCTTACATGATTGAATTCGCTTCCCAATCGCACGGTGATCGCGATTTCCCTAAACTTCACATTATTGAATCGGAACATCCGGGGCTCCAATTCACGATCCGCGAATTCCTACAGGTTTCTAAGAGTACCTAAATCAACATACTTCAATTTGGAAACGATCCAACGGTCAGAACTTATCGAACCCGGATAACGCACAATATGCGAAATCCGTTCGATAGTCAAACGATATCCAAATTGAGATCCGCGAAATCCTACGCACTCGTGGCAGCCTACGGATCTCAACAGGACGAAAAACAACTTCACCCACCTTGCCCACGCCGCCACACGCGCCGGCGCGCGGGTGTGTAGAGAGATTTCGGCGACGGAAAATCTCCAAACCAACGCTCACCCTTCCAATCCTAG
The DNA here is from genome assembly GCF_029339155.1 of Prunus mume. Taxonomy (NCBI): domain Eukaryota; kingdom Viridiplantae; phylum Streptophyta; class Magnoliopsida; order Rosales; family Rosaceae; genus Prunus; species Prunus mume. The sequence continues at coordinate 2,305,531 of NC_142699.1, read as the reverse complement.
ATACTACTCGAAGAATGGAGCAACTTTTTCAACTACGGCAACATCCAATTCGGACGGCAAGTGGCCGGAATTTCAAATTGAAATCCGGCCAAAACCTAGATTTCCAATTCGGTTCCAAAACTCAAAATCGATCCAAACCTAAACAACAGTCAGCTAGAATACGTAAAAAGGAGAAGAAACCTCACCGTTCACCGGGATTAGACGGCGGAGACGACGGCGCAACGCCGTGAAAATTCCGACTTGAACCTCGATAACACGGCCGGATTTCGCGTTTCGGTCGGGATAACCGTGGGTTGTGTTCGGGCTTCAAGGTGAGTCGAACGGGACCGGTGCCGGCTTCTTCGGAATCGTGAGATTCGAAGAGAGAGAAAGAGAGAATCGGGAGAGAGAAACGGAGAGAGAGAGAGTGTACGCGGGAGGAGAGAGAGAGAGAGTGAGGTGAAAATAGTAAAAATCTGATTTTTACTAAACCCTTCGGAAAATTTACGGTTCTGCCACCGAACAAGTTTTGATCGCCAAAGCTTCGTTAAATCTCCGATTCAGGCCTACCGCCTGTCTACGGTTTCGTCTCAGTACCACCTACGCAACCACACCACTCACGGTCCCAAAATCTTCCCGGATAAGAAAGTGACCAAAATCACCCTTAACCCAGGAATAATTTAATATTTTCCCTTAATTAAATTAAATAGGAAAATAAACGGGGTCGGGGTGTTACATTAGCTCTTTGAATATTTTATATTATAGCACACTTTGATCTCTCAGATTTTTTGTATTCACCGACTTTGTTAAGTCGGTTTGCACATTCATTAAAATTCTAGACTTTTCTATATCATTCAAGACTTTTGTATACTATTTAAGGTACAGGTGTGTATTACTTTTTAATATTGTCTCATACAACGCATATGTACACATGCATGCATAAGAATGTATTTCTTATAGAAATTTGGCTCTACATGGTATAGGGATGGACTTCTTGCGGATATGGTGGCATTTGTCTCAGTGGAAATTATATTCCTGATTGGTTCGACTATGTCCCTGACGATGATATTGTGTATTTCATGTGCCTCAAAGTGTTGGTCGTATTTTGAAAGGGTTAACTTTGTCCTTCGTTTACTCTTCAGCCATATACGACAATGTTTGCATTAGCATTAAAAACATGACCAAGGGTACTGAGCTTGACGCCATGATATTACACAACGATTTTTCAACGCCAACTGAGTATCTTTGGCAGGGACAGTTATCAAATGACGAGCTCAAATTGCAAGACGGTGACGAAGTCTTGATTGAAATAATAAAAAAATATAATTCGTTGATGGTGAAGAAAACAGGTGTTAGTCTGGTATGGGACAAATTTATGAACGAAAATCTGATTGATTACCATCTTTGTCGATATGAACGACGCCCATCTCAAAATCTGATCAATGATGATGACACCATTCGTGTCGAAAATGATAATCGCATAACATATTTACCAGACTTTTCAAAATTCCCAAATCTCGAGAAGTTGATATTGAAAGGTTGTAAGCGCTTGTATAAGGTTCACTCATCCATCGGGGATCTTGGAAGACTTTCTTTGGTAAATCTTGAAGGCTGCCGAAAGCTAATCGATCTCCCGCTGACTTTCTATAAATCCAAGTCTATTGAAACTCTTATACTGAATGGTTGTTCAAGTTTTGAAAAGTTGGCTGATGGCTTAGGGGACATGGCATCATTGACAATTTTGGAAGCAGATGACACGTGCATCAGTCAAATTCCATCTTCCATAGTAAAATTGAAGAAGTTGAGAATTTTATCTCTATCTGGTGAGAATTTTGAAATTCCATCTTTTACCCCTTTCGTTACATGCCTTAAACTCTTTAATAGAGTTATTATGTCTTGCAGGCTGCAGAGACCTTCGTGCAATCCCAGATTTACCAACCAATTTGTATGTTCTGAAAGCAAATGGCTGCCCAAAATTGGAAACGATTTCAGATTTTTCAAAAATGTCGAATATGAGAGAATTGTATCTCTGTGATTCGTTCAAACTCACTGAGGTTCCAGGCTTGGATAAGTCATTAAACTCCATGACAAGGATTCATATGGAAGGCTGCACCAATCTCACTGCCGATTTTAGGAACAGCATCCTACAGGTCTCTCTCTCTCTCTCTCTCTCTCTCTCTCTCTCTCTCTCACACACACACACACACACACACACACACACAAACACAACGCACATGTACACATGCATGCATAAGAATGTATTTCTTATAGAAATTTGGCTCTACATGGTATAGGGATGGACTTCTTGCGGATATGGTGGCATTTTTCTCAGTGGAAATGATATTCCTGATTGGTTCGACTATGTCCATGACGATGATATTGTGTATTTCACTGTGCCTCAAAGTGATGGTCGTAATTTGAAAGGGTTAACTTTGTCCTTCGGTTTCTCTTCAGCCATATACGGGATCATACCCGATTGTCGTATTAGCATTAAAAACATGACCAAGGGTACTGAGCTTGACGCCGGGATCATACCCGATTGTCGAACTACGGGTTATTATCTTTGGCAGGGACAGATATCAAATGACGAGCTCAAATTGCAAGACGGTGATAAAGTCTGGATTGAAATAATAGTGAACAAATGGGTGAAGGTGAAGAAAACAGGCGTTAGTCCGGTATGGGACAAATTTATGAACGAAAATATGATTGATTACCATCGTTGTGCGTATGAACGACGCCCATCTCAAAATCTGGTCAATGATGATGACATCATTCATGTCGAATATGATTATGACATAACAAAATCACCGGACTATTCAAAATTCCCAAATCTCGAGAAGTTGATATTGAAAGATTGTCCGCACTTGTATAAGGTTCACTCAGCCATCGGGGATCTTGGAAGACTTTCTTTGGTAAATCTTAAAGGCTGTAGAATGCTAGAGGATCTCCCACTGAATTTCTATAAATCCAAGTCTATTGAAACTCTTATATTGAATGGTTGTTATAGTTTTAAAAAGTTGGCTGAGGGCTTAGGGGACATGGTATCATTGACAATTTTGGAAGCAGATGACACAGAAATAAGAGAAATTCCATCTTCCATAGTAAAATTGAAGAAGTTGAGAATTTTATCTCTATCTGGTGAGAATTTTGAAATTCCATCTTTTACCCATTTCGTTACATGGCTTAAACTCTTTAATAGAGTTATTATGTCTTGCAGGCTGCTGGCGGTTAATCTGGGAATGCCATCCCTAAGGATCTATGTAGCCTAATTTCCTTAGAAGATCTGCTTCTTGAAGAAAATAATTTTCGTAGCCTACCAAGTCTCGCTGGTCTTTCAAATCTCAAGGTCCTGTGTTTAAATACATGCAGAGAACTTCTTGCAATCCCAGATTTACCAACCAATTTATATGTTCTGAAAGCAAATGGCTGCCCAAAATTGGAAACGATTTCAGATTTTTCAAAAATGTCGAATATGAGAGAATTGTATCTCTGTGATTCGTTCAAACTCACTGAGGTTCCAGGCTTGGATAAGTCATTAAACTCCATGATAAGGATTCATATGGAAGGCTGCACCAATCTGACTGCCGATTTTAGAAACAGAATCCTGGTCTCTCTCTCTCTCTCTCACACACACACACACAAACACAAAGGCACAGCTGCAGATGCGGCCCATATATATAATGATATACCCATGCATGTATAAGAATGTCTTGCTTCTGGTGTGCAGAGATGGACTTCTTGCGGATTTGGTGGAATTTATTTGAATGGAATTTATGATATTCCTGAGTGGTTCAAAATCGTCAATGATGTGGACAATTTCGTCTTCTTTAAAGTTCCTCAAAGAATCATGGGTCGTGATTTAAAAGGGTTGACTATATGCTTCGTTTACTCTTCAGACAAACATTATCCGGGATTTGAAGATTCTCAAAGTCTTATTGGCATTGAAGTTAGAAATCTTACCAAACAAACTGCTTTGCACACCAAGATAGCAATTGCCTCCTCAAAACCTTGGAGTAGACCTAAAGACCATTATCTTTGGCAGGGACAATTGTCAAACGATGTGCTCCATTTGGAAGGCGGTGACCACGTATCGATTCTTGTAAGGCCTGATGATATTGATTTTGTGAGAGTGAAGAAGACAGGGGTTCATCTAGAATGGGACAAAGTCATGAAGGAAAATATGGATAATTCGGATCCTCATTTGTATGATTTGGAAACAAGTCGGGATTTTTCAGGGGGAGTTGATGATGCATTTGTTCCCAATCAAACTAGTGTTATACATGAACAATTAGCAGTGGAACCATATCCATATCTGGATTTTTTTGGGGGAACTGATGATGAGGCAGGACGGAGCCATGACACACGGCCGGATGAGGGAGCAGGACGGAGCCATGACACATTTGTTCGGACTAATCAATCGAGTGTTGTGGATGGACAATTAGCAATGGAGTTGATGACTCCATTTCAAGAAATTGTACCATACTGAGCAAGCCATCAATGTTGATGGAGGAAGAAGAAGCCATGATGAAGCAGAGAGAAATTCCAATCTTATTTCTATATTTCTTAATCTTTTAAGCTACAGCACTTTATACAGCTGTCTAACTAATTCACATACACTACTGACAACTCACGTGCCTTGCACACCTACCTCACCCCTGAATTAGACCAACACCTCAATGTCGGTTAAAACAACACCACTTGCAAAAACTCCAGTGTGGAGACATCTCCATCCCCTTTTTTGGGCTGTGGAGAAGAGGAAGGAGCCGAGTGGAAGGTTTGGTAAGATGACCCAAGTCTATTACAACGTTACAAATTTTAGTAGGAAATCTACTTCAATGATTTGGTGATGAGATGACTCAAATGAGAGAGCCACGCAGAGACCACCACCTGTCCCAAAGCCCCACATGTCACATTCTGGTGCACTCTTCACTTCTGTTGGTAGTAGACACGTGTCAGTAAAGCAGCAACATACACTTCACACCTCCTTCTCATATGAAACATCACAAACCACTCGTGCACAAAATTAGAGGTATATATGAGATAGCTCTTTACAAGGCTGAATAATACATGAGCTTCACATTTAAGCCCAACCGTAGATCCCAAAATATAGAAAAATTCTATGCAATCCAAATTCTATAAAACAGCCCAGTTGTAACTTGTACTATTCAATGGACTTACCAATACAAACAACCCTTGAAAAATTGTACAATTTAAAAAACAGCCACTGCAATAATATTACTAGATACCCAAACACAATTTTTCAAACCTGCCCAGCCCATTTTGTTACAAAAATACCCATTACAAAACTGACAAAAAAACATGATATCTTATGCTTTTGGCCCTTGATTAGAACCTCCTTTGTCTTGATATCCATCTTTCATACAACTGCATCATATATAGTCCTTTGACACACTGCATTATTTATATCTATATCAACTTTTTAATAGAAATTTAATGCATTATTTTTTCGTTTAGAAAACTATTGGTAGATAATGTGATTACAATAATTTTGTAATCTTTTTCACACTATATGTCTCCATTTTTCTTTAACTTGTAATATTAAATTTTAAATCCATACAGCTACAATATGATGTTAAGGATAAACAGAACATTTTAATAATTAGAACATTTTATAATTTTTTTTATCAAGTAGAAACTTCATTAGATAAACTTCAAGGGTACAATCAAAGACATCAATAAGACATTTAAAATACCAATTTCAAGAGGGCAACAAACTAACATGCTAAAAGTAAAACTAACGAGAACAAAAGCCGCACTAAAACTACTAACCCACATCACCATAATTAGCTATAAGCCCAAACAAAGCACATATACCCAACATAACCAAAACTCTAAAACAACCCATGAGCCTAAACGAACCCTACCACTACTACCTGAAGAAGTGTTGTGGCAGCCACACCCACTACCGCATCCGTACAGATGTGGGGAAAATATGATTTCCAGTGATCTATCTGCGCATAAGAGCGAACAAATAAATGAAAATAACAACTTTACCAAAGAACAATTAGGTGATTTACAGCAACCTCCGTTAAAGACGATGTATAAACAAATTTAGAGAACATAAGCAGCGTTAGGATTTGATTGAGAACATAGACTAAAGGGGTGATGGGGAACTTCAATCTAATCATGGCTTAAAAGAAACCACCAAAATGAGCTTTTTATCCAAAACGCCCTAGTGGAATTTTTCACTAACCTAAAAGGAAAAGACGAGAAGAGATGAGGGGGAGGAGGGGCAGTAATGCTTCTTCCTCCTCCCCCCTCTATGAAATTTTCCTTTAAGACTCACAGAGGGAAAGAGCAGCTATGATTTTGAAGTAGAATGATACCTCGTGAACATTTTATAATTTAAGTCCTCATTCAATGGTCATTCCAAAAAATCGTCATCGAAAACTATTTAATAATCTAAAATGTGCAAAAAGAATATATAAACTAACTTGCACATATCTATTCCAACATTCAGATCTTTGGGATTTATCTGGTGAAAGACAAGCAAAATCCAACTCTTGACGACGTGTTGGGACCAGGGAGTAACACGGTAGCTGCTGGCAATTGCATGTACGGGAGCTCTTGCACGGTACAAACAATCAACTCTCTCTCCTTTATGTTCTGAAAATTTTATCCAAATTTTATATGAGCATTATTTGTCTTACTCTTCCCTCACGTTCTAATAAGATAGTTTGTTTGGAACTGCAGCTGGTGATTAGTACTGGACATGGAGTGAACGGCTTCACTCTTGATCCGGCTCTTGGGGAGTTTATATTAACTCACTCCAATATTAAGGTACATACATACGTATTAGGTACGGTCTCAACTTGTACACAAATTTCTAGTGTTATTTTTATTATACATATTTCTTGAGCTCCTCTGCTGTGATATGAGGTGAAGGGTGCACCCTTTTGTTATGAGCTGAAGGTGCATATACGTACAGGATTCCGAGCCTCTACTTTTAGAGTCTGCATTTCCTTGCATTACACTCAACCTCGGAATCCTCCATATATGACGACGAATTGAAAGCCATGCTTTACTCTGCAGATTCCACAGAAGGGAAAAATCTACTCTGTAAACGAAGGAAACGCTCAAACCTGGGATGACCAAACTGCCAAGTATGTTCTGGTTATTTTCCTATTGAGAATTTTACATTGCAAGTAAGTGAAATAACCAAATAAAAAGTACCATAATTGATACTTTTATCTTGCAGATATGTGGGAAAATGCAAGTTCCCAAAAGATGGTTCATCTCCAAAGTCTCTTAGATACTTTGGAAGGTATAATTCAGTAATGAATGTTTTGTTTGCACACCATTTTCTCTCTGTTCCTGCCTTTTGCTCCGGTACTGCAATGCATCTATTATCTACTTTTACCCTACTAATTGGGGCAATAAACTTACCTGCAATAGGGGCGTATACCTCTGTGTAACGTGAGGAGAGGCATACACAGGCGTGTCACTATTGGTACTTTAAAGCCTAACATAAATTCTTATAAAGCTATGAAATTCGCTTGAAGTCAATTTTGGAACAAACAAGTTGTTCCTGTGAAACAAAAATATATATATATTAAAAAAGAAATCCCTCAGTCTCTTTTGATGACTATTTGGAATTGTTCCCAATTTTCATTTGGTGCAGCTTCTAAAAGCTTTGCCCTGGACGACCCTGGCTTAGTGATGAACCTCCTCTCTCCTCATTCTTTGGTTTTTCTTGTTTTGACGCACGTGAACCTCCAGATGACCCTTGACGATGGTTTTCTCTCATTTCTTCAATCTGCGGATCCCATATATACTGTCAGAAAAATAATTTTGACTAATTAATACTAATTTTTTTTGACAAACTAATTAATACCAATTAGCCCAAAAAAAAACTGTGGTTTTAAATTTTCAGTTTTTTTTATTTTTTTATTTATACAAGCGATATATTAAGAGAGAGGGGATCGAATCTGAGACCACTAGGCTAGACCCCGTTCCATAGAATTTAAAAAATATCAATAACAATGATAGTGATGAATAATAATGCCATTCATATTCGAGTCTCTCTTTAAAAGCAAAACATTATGTGGCAACCTGGCTACGTATAAATATAGTAATTTGTAAACCGTAAAAACAAAAATAGGAATAATAATCTAAGGATTTATTTGAAACGTGAGATTTCCAATTAGGAATTTATAAGGATTCATTATGTTCATTGCATCATAATGAAAGTTTAAAAAAAAATATATATCTATGATATGGGGAGATAAGTGCTAATTAGATTAAGAAATTCTCACCACCTCAATGGGTTACAATTGTTAATTTGAATTTTTATGGGGAGATAATTTTAATTCTAAGTGTTAATGTTTAGAAAATGGGACATTTTAGAAAAAGCAAAAGGAGAGAGAAAAATTTTAAAAGAAGCAAAAATGAACAAAATGCCCTTATTTATTTTTAGATTTCTAAGAATCCAATACATTTGCATGTCTTTGATTTGAAAGTTGAGCTTTTGTCTTTTTGAAAAAACTTTGGCTTTTTCCAAAAGTGAAAATTTTTTTATGTCTAAAACCTAATAATATGGTAAAGGGGACACTTTTTCATATTAAAAAAAATTAAAATTAAAAGAAAAATAAGATAATGAATCCTATTTTTATGGAATTCAACTACCTATTATCTTTTTTAATTCTAAAATAAATTTAATTTTATAAAAAAAACCTCTCACAAGGAAACGCGTGCAGAGAGGCTAATAAAAAATAAAGAGGTAAGGCAGAAATAAATAGAAAATATTTTTCTTTAACTGAACCTTGGATATAAACCGAATAAAATAATAAACAAGTAGCAATTTCACAGCAAAAGAAGAAGAACTCAATGTGAAAAATAAAACCATCGAAAGTATTACTAGAAATAATATTACGTACCGATTTGATCAAGGCCTGGATAGCCCGATCAGGTCCTACAACCACAGCATCGTCCTCCACTTTTGTCGTCGGAGGAACGCCGACATGTTGTTGCTTTGGTGCAGAAGGACCACCTTTGATTGCATCTTTTGCATCACTGCAACCACAATCTCCCAAACTGTTCCCCATTTTTTATTTCAAATTTAATCTATTTGCAATTGGAAGAGCAAATTAATTTGAAATTAATAACACCAACGAGAAGAGGGAAAAAAATAAAGGAATAATGAGCATATATATAGAGAGATTTACAAATCTATCACTCTCTTCTTCCTAAGACCACAAAATTTGGGATTACATTAGTAGAAGTTTAATTGCCCCGGGTGTGTCTTTCCTTTTTTTTTTTTTTTTCTGGGTTAATTATCTGTCAAATATGATTTTCTTGAATAATGTTTTTGGTAAGATGCTCTGGATTAAGCAATACAAAAAACTGGGTTTCCTTTTCTTTCTTTTTTCTTTCCCTTTTTTTTTTTTTTTGGTTATGAAAAAATTATTGGGGCTATATAGCAGTTGTTCTTTTGCTTTCCTCTCTAATTGAACGATTACCTAGTTGTTCAGGTAATACATAAACTAATATTTAGTTCATGATTTTTATTTTTATTTTTATTTTTTATTTTTTTTGGGTTTAACCAAAACCTAGTGACTCTATGGATAGGAAATTAGGGTATCAAGGCCATCAGACCATTGTGAATGATGAAACAATTATATTTTGGAAACGTAAACAGAAAAATTTGTGAATATAGAAAGATGAAGTAGCAGAAGGGGAGGAGGAGTCATTATAACCGCAGTCTGAGCTGAAAGTCTTCTCAACACGCTGCACAACTCAATGTGAGATTCTGGGCATCGTAGTTTTAGCTATTGACCTTAAAGGAAACAAAGTAAAATCTTCCGGTTACTTTCCCGACATTACCAAAAGTGGGAAATGAAGTTTTCATTCCTATTCCTTGGGAAATGACATGGGAAATAATTTCCCTTCAAATCCATTCCGTGAACCAAACGGGGCCTAAGATTATGCACACGCATATTTGTATTGGAAAAAAAAGAATTAGATAAAACTCAAGAAACGCAATGACTTGTTCAAACTCAGCAGCAAAAGATTGAGCATAAGAGTCAAGTTATGCAATGTGGAGAAGAGAAGCTAAAACCTACGTATGTGGAGCTAAAAAATTGACAAAATGTACCCACATAATAACGCAGTTATATCCAATTATAACATCCCAAATTTTAAACAAACAATGGAAAAAACAATGCTCTCAGAAATTACATGGGTACCGAATTTTGCAACAATGTTCAAAATCCCACGTGCAACATGATATGAATATACACAACCACATCTCAAAGTCAATAATAGAAAACAAAAGTCCAGGGAAAAAAAAACATATTGATGTCTAAAATTGGATTCAACTTAGATAAAAGAAGTGTGGAGTTTTCAGCAGGACTAAGGGTTGTGTTCCTTTGGAAAGAGGGATATTCGGTCACAAGGTCATCCTGCAGAAGAAGGATGGAATAAGTAATCGTCAAACTTCGGGTATTGATGTGGTATTTGCTAAAGGCTCTTCAACACTTAAGTCAGTAAGTGTGGGTTACACAGTAATTTTGACAGAGTAACAGTAAAGGTGAAAAGTAGTTACCTTTCTACCTGGACACTATTCCCCTTTTACAGAGAAATTAAGGTGAGTATTTACACAAAGTTTCGATGTAGGACTTTGTGCAAATCAATGTACTGGTAACACATGTCCAAAGCTTAGGTTATGTAGTTGAGAGCTTCAGCAATCGCCTTCGGCAAACTATTGCCATATTAGAGGGAGATGTCTTCAATAGCTGAGGTCATGTTGACGTTATCAATGTTTGGGGATTTTCCAGAAGTATCTTACCTTCGGCAGGCTGTGGGTCTGCTTATGGGTCAATCCCTCAGAACTGAATGTGCTCAGTAGATTATATTACAAGCACAACCTAATAAAGGAAATTTGTACATTGTTTGAACCACGTTTGTTAGCAAAAAATAATTTATGGCTTGAAAGTTAGTCCTCAAACCGCGTGTTGAGACCAATAGTTTGGATGTGATTGTCTTGTAGAATTTACAATAATAAATTAATAATCATCCAAAACAATGATAATTTCCAGCCAAATTCAAAGAAAACCAATTATTATCGTCCAAATAACACCAAATATGGGATGCAATCGATGAGAATGGATATAAGATCCTATGATTCTGTTCTATTCATCATAACGTATGTATGCTCTTTTCTTAACTCTCATTCACCGAAATTCCAAATAGTCCTTGATTCGTCTTCCTCACCGCATTCTCAACCAAATCTAGAAGAACCATAAATATCCAAAACACAAAGTGATCATGAGAGATGGGATCATCATCTTATAATTTGTAAACACAAACATTAACTTGCTTTGAATGAAGGAAAATATTTAAATTTAGATTAACAGGTGGTGGCGCTACTATGAGTAGGGCAGGCGATGTGGTCTTATGTGGCTATTAGTGGAGATACACCACGTGTACGCTTGTTTTGTTTAACCACATGGTTACTGTGCTTTCATATTTGTATGGCCTTTGTGACTGGTGGTTTTTGTGCTTGATTACAATTATATTCTAAAAAGAAATTTCTTTATTTCAAATGATTCCACTTGATTCAAATGACAAGGTTACATAGCTAGGTATTCACATGGTTTAATTCTAAAACATGAATTTACCCCAAATACATATTGATCATTAATGTGTAAACGTGTGAACAAGCATGACCTTCGGAAACTTGACTGTACATGTCCATGAATTAAGAAACCACGTAAATTTGGTATTTACAATCAATTCTTTCTTCGTTTTCTTTTTTTTTACCTTTTCTGTTGTGGTTAATATGCAAACTGATAACGAAAGCAAATTTCAATTAGTCATACTGGGATTTAGGAAAATCGAGGGTCTAAATCGAAAACGCATTAAACATCTGAGGATATTGTGAAATATACTAAAATGATTCACCAAGAAAAACCATATTTAAACCAGCAAATACAACCAAAACAAAGAAAGGAGACTCATTCTTCCCCAACCAATCTAATAGCTTTCTCTTCAAATCATTTGGAAACACACAAAATTTTTATAAAGTCTTGTAGTAGAAATTACAGGCCCACAGTGACTCCCTTAGCAGGTCTTCATATTTGCTCCTTCTTTTCCTCTTTTGTCTCCTTCTCTTCTGGTTTTGTCTCCTTTTCTTCTGGTTTTGTCACTTTCTCTTCTGGTTTTATCACTTTCTCTTCTAGTTTTGTCTCCTTTTCTTCTGGTTTTGTCACTTTCTCTTCTGGTTTAATCTCCTTCACTTCTGGTTTGGTCTCCTCCACTTCTGGTTTGGTCTCCTTCACTTCTGGTTTCTTCTCCTCAATATCAGATTTCTTGTCTTCTTGGGTAACTGCAACTGGTGCTGCTTCAGATGCCTTCTCCAGCTCAACCACTACTTCCTCTTTCTTTTCAGTCGTCTTTGCCTTTTCTTCGGCTTCCTCTAGCTTTGCCGCAACTTGAGCTGTCTTTTCTTCCTCCTGTATTTATAGTGTGAGAAATACATCAATATTTATAAGCACATGCATAAACAGGTGTGTGAACATGTAATTTGCAGATAAAAAATCTAGGCCAAAACATAAGAAATCATCCAAAATGCATATACAAGTTAATGCATGCACACTAGCCTATATAATCAATTAAGAGGAGAAGAGAGATAATATATATCTATACCTCCTTGAGCAAGGCCCCAAGAGAGGGTTGCTTGTTATGATCAGCATCGTTGTTTTGCTGAGCATCTCCATCATGATCAGCCTTGTTTTCCTCCTGAAGCAGCTCGCGGTTCACCTCGTTGCCCTGGACCGACTCCTCCGTCTTGGGCTCGGGTGCTGGGACTCCAGCAGCATCATCACCCTTGGTCTTGGGTTCACTAGCGCAATTACCCATGTTAATTTCTTTGGTCTCAAAAAAGGTCTTCTTTCCCTCTCTACGTTTTAGTGAGAGAAAGGTTGAAGAAGACCGGAAATATTTTTAGAGTAGTTGTGAGAGAGAGAACATTATGTATCATGTTTTATAGGTAGGGTGTGGTTTAGTGCATCTAAAGCCAGCCATTCTTCCAGTGGTGCAGAACATTTTTAGGAAGGCCAACGGTGGTTATCATTTCAATTCTATCATATTTAGCCTGCAACATCAAACTTGGCCCTTATAACAGCTGGATGATTACCAATGACATGCTGTTAATGTATTCATCAATCATTTACTTTGAGTTTCTTCAAGAAGAAAGAAAGAAAATATAATTTTCTTTAAGTATTTAGGATTTTCTATACACGTCCCAATATTTCGGGGAAAAAAAGAAAGGAAATGAAAAAAACGAAAGAAAGATATCTCCAACCAAAACAAAAGAGAGGGACTGTGAGAGAGAGAGAGACAGAGATTCCACTTCTCACTAGTTTGGCAACGGAAATTCTCTTAGTGGTCCTAACTGTTTGCTCCTATATATACGTACCTTTTTTTTTTTTCTTCAGAACCTTCATATGTAACATTTATAATTTGGTGATCATTTTTGCTCTTAGTGGTCCTAATAGATATATTATAAAATCAAAATTATCATTCATTATCATTAATTCGTGATCCTATAATTCTCATGTGTATATGCATGCATAATTTTTAAGCATCTTATTGTCTTTGGAACTTATGCCTCTCCATGGGTGTTATTTATGAACATGGCTTAAATTTTCAATGAAGTCTACTTCTGGGAAGTTGAGTATAGACCTTATAGATCTACCATACTTTATTATAAAATTTTCAATAATATGAAAAAATTCACATATTATACATGTATTTTTCACATTGTATTAAATGAAAATTAATATATATTACCATTTTAAATAAATAATATTAAAATATGATATAGTGGCAGAAAACTCCATTGTATTTTAAAAAAAATTTACTACGTACATACGTATTTTATTTGTACATTTCCCATTTTGTATTTTACTAACTATGTTACTTGTTCCCGTGAATGTCCTTATTTGTTCAAAAATATATCGAATGTTTCTAAAGTATTTTAAATGTTGGAAGATAGTTGCACGTATTTCATTTAAAAGGTTAAAATTGTGAATTAACTAGAAATATATGTATTATATTTATAAACTTAAACGGGATGGAAAAAATGTCCAATATTTGAAAGTGAAGGCTCTTAGCATGAGTTTATAAGAAGTTGGGTTACTCCCCACATTGTCAATTGGGGTTTTGGGGTGGAATCTCAACTTCTTTTATAGTATCATAGTGGGTTTGCCCACATTTGACACGCAATGACCGTGCACGTACTCCATGTCACCCAATATATGTACTTACGTATTATGCTTAGTCCAATAACCACACGTGCTCCACGTCATCCTATATATGTGAGAATGATGATTCTAATAGTGCTCTTTCTTGAGAACCAAAAAGGAAAAGGCCCTCCCTAGGGTGACAGACCTTGAGATATCTCAAAGGTGGTTTATCAAAGTTAAACCTCTTCTTTCCTTCATTAAAGTGTAGTGGTAGAGTCATGGAACAATCAACACATAGTATATGATGAAAAGTTTAGTTTTAAGCTAAATCTTCCTTAAATGGCTTATGTTGCATATATTAAAGGTTAATATAGGTCATGGCGTAATGAAATTTTCAAAAATATGGCAAATTTCCTTCACAAATGACCTGCACAACTTGGAGAACAAGTCACCAAAGAGGTACTAGTGTAGTACCAGCCAACCCTCGTTGATGCCTAAGTCAAAGTGGAGGAAATGGTGTTTTGAGAGAACAAATGGATAAAGGTTATATGAGTAGAGAAGTTATTACATTTATTTGAATGTAGGTGGTGAAATTGGTACTTAGGTGAAGTGGGGGTAAATTAAATGCCAATATAACGGACTCAACAATATCCATACACTTTTAACTTAACCACAGACAAATATGACTAGTCAACTACTAGTCATAAAAACTAGCAACAAACACACACACACAAAAAACAATGATCAATACCTGCAAACCTATAAGATTACTAGTGACAACCTAGGCACTCAGAAGGATATGTCAATCTAGGCATCCACTGTGCTAGCAACAACTAAGGTGGTAAGTGTGTGAATACATCACAGCCATATGAACAACAAATATCAGATGATGACTAGTCAACAGTAAGAACACAAACCCAGAAAAACATTAACATCAGAAGATGACTAGTCAACAGCAAGAACACAAACCCAGAAAATCGTGAACAACAAAACCAGAGAACCTACCACTGGGAAAAACTGGGGGTCATCATCCGACTAGACAATCCACTAAATAAAGAAGATTCTTATAGAGAATACACAAGCAAGCTCAAGAAATCATAGATCTATTTAGGAAACAAGCTATGCCTCCTCTATGCAATCTTCTTCTCCAACTTGGTTCAGCTAGTAGCTAGTCCGTCATGTAAGTGGCAACTAGTCCATCAACTCCTTCACTCCATGGCATCGAAGACTCAGCTCCAGATTGAACAAACATAATGAGATATAGATTCTGGGATGAAAGGGTTAATTCTTTCAAGAAACCATACTCTTGAAGAAATCAACTAAGAATCTGATCTATACTAAAGACGATGACTAGTCATAATAAACCCATATGCTGACAAAAGAAGATGACTAGTCATAACTGAACCCATATGCAGATTATAAAAAACATAGCAAATTTTAAAAAATCATTTTCAAAATCTCACAATGAAAAACCTTAGAAAATAAGTTTTACTCTCAAAATTTCTCAATGTGTGAAGTAGATTTCGAAAATAAAAGCATATTTCAAAAGCTATTTGAAAACTCAAACCATACCTAGCTACAAATGCAGAGAAGAAGAAGAAACACACACACACACACACACACACACACACACACACTCTCTCTCTCTCTCTCTCTCTCTCTCTCTCTCTCTCTCAAAGATGCAGACCTCATTCTCGTAGAGAAGATGTAGAGGAAAATCAAAGCTCTCAAAACCTTTCTTTGTGAAAATGGCAGAGGCAAAAAAATGCCTCTCAAAATCAAAACCCATACCTATTCTCTCACTAAAGCTCTCTCTCTCTCTCTCTCTCTCTCTCTCTCTCAAAGATGCAGACCTCATTCTCGTAGAGAAGATGTAGAGGAAAATCAAAGCTCTCAAAACCTTTCTTTGTGAAAATGGCAGAGGCAAAAAAATGCCTCTCAAAATCAAAACCCATACCTATTCTCTCACTAAAGCTCTCTCTCTCTCTCTCTCTCTCTCTAAAAACCATATTAGAAATTTTAAATGAGAGAGATGGTGAGTCCAGACCAGCCCCAACCTTTTTGGTAGGTCAAAAGGACACTTGACATCCAATGATTAGACTTACAATAAGCAAAATCACGTGCTAAAAATATTGGCCTATATGACTAGTCATCTCGACAAAGTATATGGATGCAAATGATGATTTCCTTATTGATGCCCATTATAAATGAATGCACAAATTATCTTGGTTTTGTAGCCTCATAAGCTCTTCAATGTACTTCAACTTTGTAGCAAATAACCAATGCCTAATTTCTAAAGATGAGTTAAGAGGAATTACATGAAAGTGTACATTTGGCAAGGAAAGCTAATTCTAAGAATCCTGAACTTAACAGGTGGAGGGTATTTATAGGAGAAGAATGAGGAGTAGATCTCCTTAATTCCATGCTTAGAACATGTTTGGCTTGTCAACAAGCTCATTTAAAAGAATTCTATATTATTCGTACTATACTAATTTTTCTTCAACAACGCTTAGTTTGTTAACGATGTATAACAAGAAAAACAGGGTTTTGGAACATAATATGATGGTATAGAAGATGGCCAAGCCCGCCCAAATATGGTGAAAATAAAATAAAATACACGGCTGCATCTAACGAAGTAAACTAATAACTAGGGTTGGAGATAATTACTAAAAACTCAACTAAACCGTTTGAACTGGACCAGTTTTGTCGGGTTGGTCCAGTTTTTATATTAAAAAATAGTGAACTGGTTTTAATATTAATATTGATTTTAATTTCTTTGAATTAGCAAAAAAGGTGACCGAACCGGCCTCTTTTGTTATATATATATATATATATATATATATATATATATATTGGGTATTGATTTTCCTACTCTTTTTTTATCCACTTTGCTCGTCGCCTCCTACTTCCATTTCATCTCCCTCTGCTAGCGAAGTCATCGTCTTCTCAGCCAAAACCGCAATAATTTCTTGGCGAGCCGATTATAGTCGGTGTTTCATCTCGTTGGCGCGATGACGGTCTCTAAAAAAGCTACACGAACTTCATTTGGTTCAGTGGTTGGCTACTTTCCCAAGGAACGGCTATCGAACCGTGCCCGACCTTACTAATAACACAAGAACAAAGCTCAGGATTCTTCATCAGACATAGAGAGGGTTTAGCGTTTCGGTTATTTTCTAAAAGACCTTATTCATATAATATTTTTCGAAGTTCGGAGATATGGATCTCAGCCAGGTGAGTTGACTCGGTTCCACATATAACCCATCTTCATCAATTTATTGCTTGCTATATTAGATGCTGCAATTAGAGTTACGATTAACACGCTTTTTGATGATTTTCGATTTTCTGTACTATACTTGTATGTATATATGTTTTTCCTTTGACTAGGGGTTTTGTTCACCTCAACTCAAAACTCATGAGTACGGTTGGATGGTCATTATTATGGGTGATGAGAGTGAACAAAACCCAAACGAGTTTATGTGCATTGTACTCCTTTTCTCTTTAACACTTTTTATCCCATTGAATTTTTCTTAGCAAAGTTTTAACGATACAACATTAAGCATTTTCAACAGGTTATGAATAATGGAGACAAAAGTTACATTTTTTACCAAATGTTTTAACAAGGCAAGCTATTATTGATGTGCAACTATCTAAACGAGAAAAATTTGTATATCATAGAGATAACAATATTTTGGTACATCAACTAATCACGTTTTTATTTTGTGCAAAAGTTACTGTCGTCATGATTCTTGTTCACGATTTATTATAAAGTTAGAACTTTTATTGGTCACTTTTGTTTCATATGGGTTCTCTATGTCGGGTCATGCCCATCTTGCCAAATTGACCCAGAAGACGGCCAAGCCCACCCAAATATGGTGAAAATAAAACAAAAATAAAAGGCTGCATCTATCTAACGAAGTAACGTAATATCGCAAGAACTGAGCACATAAATTCTTCTTCAGATAGAGAGGTAGGGGGAGATCTGTTATCTTCGGTTATGTTCATCCCCATAAGACACAAGCTATAGCTGAATTTTCCCGAAGACCCCCATTTACATAATATTTCCGAAGTTCAAAGATATGGATCTCAGCCAGGTGAGTTGACTCGGTTCCACATCTAACCCCTCTTCAATTTATTGCTTGCTATATCAAATGCTGCAGTTAGAGTTACGATTAACACGCTCTTTGATGATTTTCGATTTTCTGTATTATACTTGTATGTATATATGTTTTTCATTTGCATTTTATGTATTGTGGGTTAAATGGTGCGATTACGAAAGTTTTGGGGTATTACCAGATCTGGCTTATAGGTTTTGGTTGTTGAGAGGTTTTAAGCTTGCCCATTTGTTTGGTTCCTGAGAAAATAATGGGAAAGAGTTGGAAAGTTAACTAACATTTCAATTGGAAATTTGCCATGCTATATATTATTGACGGAAAGACGAAAGGGAGAATTGTTGGAATTTGCTAGACAATGTATATGGTCATCTGTACCTTTTGTTTTTGCAATTTTGTAGATGAAGTATTTCCATTATTACGGTTTTGGCTGAATGGTAGATCTGGGATTTCAGATTCTCCTTAGGTGGATGTTGCTGTTGAAATTTTCTGAGCTTAGCCATTTGTTTGGTTGAGGAGAAATTTGTGAAAACTAAGAGGAAATTATTTAATAATCCATTAAATTGAGCCAGAATTATTATAATCTATATTCTTGTGATTATTTATTTTTACCTAAAGATCAATATGGCACTTAAGAGGTCTGGTGTTGTGCAGGTGTTTAGTTCTACTCTGCTGATATAGGATTGGAATTAAATCCAATTCTTGAATATGAAAGGTTTTATAGAAGAGAATCAACAAATAGGAGAAATTTTATGTTGTTTAGTCACCAGAAGAAAGAGTTCAACTGATTTCCAAATTCTTCATTTTTAGAGGAAAATCTGTCATATTTTTTATCATGGCTGCTTTATTTTCCTTGAGAAGGACAAAACATCATGGTATGCATAATATGGAAGTTTCTTATCATTAAAACAAAAATATGAACGTTCAGTAGGATGCATGATACCTTTTGCTTTTTTGCCATTAAACATGAACTTCAGGTCTTATTATGCTGTAGTTGTTTAGTAATTTAGTATAGTAAGTCAGGAGTTCTTTTGAACAGATTCATGTGTCTAAATGAGTTATGATGCTTATTTGGTAGCAATTTGAATTGCACTTTTCCATGTAATTAATTCCATTCTCCTTCATTCTCAACAGACGAAGAAGCCACACGCGCCACCAAAGCGCTTTGTGAGGAGCCAAATCCCGGACTCAATCCTCCATGACGCGGCTCTTAACGCCGCAGTAGCGCTGCTTCCCTCCAACTACAACTTCGAAGTCCACAAGTGCGTCTGGCGCGTCCGTTCCACCCATGCCTCGCGCGTGGCCCTCCAACTCCCTGAGGGCCTCCTCATGTATTCTCTGGTGCTCTCTGACATCCTCTCTACCTTCGGTGGTGCCTCCCAATGCTTTGTTCTTGGCGACGCGACCTACGGAGCGTGCTGCATAGACGACCTAGCCGCCAAAGCCCTTGATGCTGACCTCCTCATACACTTTGGCCACAGCTGCCTCGTCCCCCTCCATGTCACCACAATCCCCTGCCTCTATGTCTTCGTTGAAATATCCATTGACGTCTCCCGATTAATCGAGACTGTCCATCTCAGCATCCAAAACCCTCACTCAAAAACCCTTGTCCTCGCCGGGACCATCCAATTCGCGTCTGCAATCCGAGCCGCCAAACCCGAGCTCGAAGCCCGTGGTTTCAAGGTCCTCAACCCACAGTCAAAACCATTGTCCGCCGGTGAGGTTTTGGGCTGTACAGCCCCAAAATCGCACACAATATACGCAGAAACAGGAACCAGGAGGAGGAGGATAAGGAGAGCATCGTGGTTTTTGTGGCGGACGGGCGGTTTCATTTGGAAGCGATTATGATAGCGAATCCAGAGCTTAAGGCGTTTCGGTACGACCCGTATTTGGGGAAGCTGTTTCTGGAGGAATATGATCAAAAGGGAATGAGGGAGTCGAGGAAGAGCGCAATTTTGAAGGCAAAGGAGGCCTCAAATTGGGGAGTAGTGTTGGGGACTTTAGGAAGGCAAGGCAATCCCAGGATTCTACAGAGGCTGGAGAAGAAGATGAGGGAGAAAGGGTTTGCTTATACAGTGGTTTTGATGTCGGAGATTAGTCCTCCGAGAATTGCTCTGTTTGAGGATTCAGTGGATGCTTGGATTCAGATTGCTTGTCCCCGCTTGTCCATTGATTGGGGAGATGCGTTTAAGAAGCCGCTGTTGAATCCGTTTGAGGCTGACATTGCTCTTGGTTTGATTCCTGGTTGGTGGGACAAGACTAAAAAGAATGATGTGGGTTGCTGTGGTTGTGCTAATGGAAATGGGGCCGCGGCTGGGGAGGAAGAAGCTGTTGTTGGGGATTATCCCATGGACTACTATGCTTTGGATGGTGGGGAGTGGAATTCATCTTATGTCAACAAGCCTTCCCGCCCTCTTAGGAGGGATTGTGCATCGGCTACTGCTGCTAACATTGAATAGCTGGTGAGTTTTGCTTTTTGTATAATTTTATTTGTACTAGAGAAGTTTTTCTTGTTTTCAATCTCCATTGTTTGGTTCCCTGAATAAAAGAAAAAAAATTACACACATCTTAATTTGAAGTACTACTATGTGCAGTTGGTTTGATGTTCTTGGGGCTGGAGTGTTATGAAGCTGGTTTGATGTTCTTGCGGCTGGAGGAAACTCCTAGGGTCGAGGCAATAGGATTGCAGCCCCAGGATGAGGTTTTCAAACATTCTAAGTGATTGAATGGATTTTTATGAAAGAAAAAGAAATAGGGTTTTGTGGCCTAATGATGTCTTACAGCCTGATCTCCAATCAAAGGCCAAAATAGCCTATTATTATATTATGATGTATAATATATAACATGCATGTTAAAGGCCACATGGCTTGGAGAGGTGCGGCAAGCCAAGAAAGAAATGGGGGAGAGTTGGCCTATTACTATATTATAACATATAATATGCATGTTAAGGGCCACATGGCCTGGAGAAGTGTGGCAACTCAATCAATTAGTTTAGTGGGGCTTTCTTTCTGGCTCTATGTCAACTTCATTTTGGGTTAAATAGGGTGGGCATCAAACCGACTGATCCGACCAAACCAGCTGAATCAAACCATATTTGGTGGTTTGGTTTGACCAAAGAAAGAGAACATAAACAGATTGCTGTAGAATCTTTGGCCTCACCGATCTCGTTTGCTGTAGAACCTTGAAAGGTCATACAGGAAAGGTATGATACTCACAAATATACGTAATACATATACATCATATGCTTTCTGTGTGGTCTGTGGAGTGTTCTAGTTGTAAAAATGAGCTTCTTTTGAAAGCACATTAGATGGGTTAATGGAATTGTTGGGCGTTGGTAGTTTGAAGTCTGCTATTAGGAATAAAAAGCTTTTTAAATAAAATAAAATAAAATTGAGTATGTGAAAATTGTAGTTGAAGATTAGATAACCAATTTGGATTCTATTTTGCTTGGTATCTGCTTGTTTCATGCTTGGTATTGGAAATATCATGATCTCTGGATAAATAGGCTTATAAATCTGTTGTTTTTTTGTTTGCTTCCTATATGTTTGTTAGAATGTAATCTGCTGATATTGACTTGTGGCAAAGATCAGACCATTCAATTCTTGTATCATGAAATCTGGTTTCATTACATCCACCTTTGGTGTGCAGAATGAGGAGAATAATCAAAGCAGCAGAGATAACAGGCTGCTTATTGCTAGTATCATTATTATATTATTATTCTTTTGTATTTCTGACAAGTTGGGTTTGTATTGACTGTTTAATAGGATGTTTGATGGAATGTTGATGTTTTGAAAGTATATAGCAGGGTATGTTTGATTTGCAGACAGTATGTAGCGGATATGGTTGCGGCTTCATGGTGATTGAATGCTATTTTGATGCTTATGCTTATGTTGAATGCTATGTTGATACTTGTGAGCAGTTTGTGTGATTGGATTTTTGATGTTTTGAAAGTATGTGGCTCTGGCAAGTTAACAAGTGAAAAAATGGATTTGCATAGGTACAAACTGCCTGAACTAAACCGACTATTAATTGTTTGATTTGGTTTGGGTTCCATTGTTGTTTTAGGCAAAACCGAATCAAATCAACCCATGGTAATCGGTTCAGTTGTGATTTGAGGGCAAAATCAAACCAAATTGGACTGTGTCCACCCATATTAAGTACTATTTATTAACTCTGAAATTTTTTGTACAGCTCGCAGCTCCCGCGTCCCACCCCTTCTTTTTCATCTTCTAGAAACTCAAAACTCTGAAAATTTGTGACTAATAGGAAACTCAATTCAGAAGCTCAAGCTTTGGTGGCCATGGCTATGTGTAATCGTCATAAACTCCACACCTCACGCCTTGATGACCGTGAATATAAAGATTGCTATGGTTACATCACACAAGCCTTTGACTAGGGGTTTTGTTCACCTCAACTCAGGACTCATGCGTACGGTTGGATGGCCATGCTTATGGGTACTAAATTGATGAGAGTGACCAAAACCCGCGAGTTTATGCGCGACATACTCCTTTTCCCTTTTAACACTCTTTATCCCATTGAATTTTTCTTGGCAAAGTTGTGAAGAGACAACATTAAGCATTTTCAACGTGTTATGAATGATGGAGACAAAAGTAGAGGTGTCAAACGGGATGGGCCGGCTCAGCATGGCACGAGCCTAACTTGTTTAAATGAGGCATGGCATGCACGAGCGAATATTAATGGGCGTGGTCAAGACGGCACGAAAACTTAGGGTGGGATCAAAATGAGGTTCAATGGACCGGGCTGACATGGGCGGGCTTGGCCCGAGCACGCTTCAAGCACGGCACGAGCCCAAGCACGGCCCACTTAACATTTTTTTTCTTTCTAAAAAGTCAAAATGCAATAATTTGACATTTAATGTCATTGTGTGTGTATATATATATATATTAATCATAAATATATATTTGATGTCTTTCATTTTAGGGAAATTACATGGGTCCTTAATTAATTAAACATATCAACTACAAATTAATTAAATACAAATTTATAAATAAACTCAATCCTAGACAGGTATTTATAAAAAAACTCAAGAGCTATTTAAACATAGAAACACACCCAAAATCAACCCCAAAGTCAACTTTTTGGGTGTGTTTATAAAGTGTTTTAGGTATTGGGTTTTTTTATAATTTCAACCTCCATTTTGGGTGTTTTAGTGAAACTCCCTTAATTAAATAGCATTGGACTTGATATCTAATCAGTACATATGAAGTATACGCTTCTCTTATAATCAAAGCAATACATTTTTTCACATATAAAATAATAAGTTGTTTAAAGATGAAAAGTTGAAGTGGACTTTGTGGAGTTGGACACTTTTTGCCCTTCGCCATTTCATGTTGTTTGAATGTTTGATTGATTAATGTTTTCAAATAGTTCATCATTTCTTGCATCTAATTATATTTTTAATGTTTATAATTTGAATTATCTAGTGAAAAAAAAATCAAGTGAAAAAAAATTCAAATTAAATGGATTGGTTCTTGGGCCCGAGTATGGCACGAGCACGAGCACGGCATGGCACGAGCACGAGCACAGCATGGCACGAGCCTGGTCCGGCCCGTTTGGGAATCAATGATTTTACTAAATGGGCCGACACGGCATGGCCCAATAAATTAAATGGCCCGGCCCGACACGAAAATGTTAAAAGTACGAGTTTAAATGGGATGGGGCATGGCCCGTTGACACCTCTAGACAAAAGTTACACTTTTTACCAAACGTTTTAAAGAGGCAAGCTATTATTGATGTACAACTATCTAAGCGAGAAAAACTTGTATATCATAGAGATAACAATATTTTACCACATCAACCAATCACGTTTTATCATGTGCAAAAATTATTATGCGTATTATTGTTGTCATGATTCTTGTTCACGATTTTTATTATAAAGTTACAACTTTTATTGGTCACTTTTGTTTAATATATGTTCTCTATGTCGGGTCCTGCCCATCTTGCCAAATTGACCCAGAAGACGGCCAAGCCCACCCAATATTGGTGAAAATATAACAAAAATAGAAGGCTGCATCTATCTAACGAAGTAACGTAATATCGCAAGAACAGAGAACAGAAATTCTTCTTCAGACAGGGGGAGAGAGAGAGAGAGAGGGAGATCTGTTATCTTCGGGGTTATGTTCATCCCATAAGGCACAAGCTATAGCTGAATTTTCCCAAAGACCCCCATTTAAATAATATTTCCGAAGTTCAAAGATATGGATCTCAGCCAGGTGAGTTGACTCGGTTCCACATCCACCCCTCTTCAATTTATTGCTTGCTATATCAGATGCTGGAATTAGAGATAGAATTAACACACTCTTTGATGCGTTTTGTTTTGCTCTGCTATACTTGTCTGTTTATATGTTTTTCATTTGCATTTGATGTATGGGGGGTTAAATATTGGGATTACGAGGGTTATTGTGTTAATGCCGGATCTGGATTATGGGTTTTGGTTATTGAGAGGTTTTGAGCTTGCCCATTTGTTTGGTTGGTGAGAAAATAATGGGAAAGGGCTGGAAGTTAACTAACATTTCATTTGGAAATTTGCCATGCTATGTATTGTTGACAGAAGGACGAAAGGGAGAATTCTTGGAATTTAATATACGATTTGCACTTTTTGCTTTTGCATTTTTCGTAGATTAAGTATTTCCATTGTTACAGTTTTGGCTGAATGGTAGATCTGGGATTTCAGATTCTCTTTAGGTGGATGTTGTTGAAATGTTTTGAGCTTAGTCATTTGTTTAGTTGAGGAGAAATTTGTCCAAACTAAGAGGAAATTATCTAATCGTCAATTAAATTGAGCGAGAATCATTATAATCTATTTGTTGAAAATAAAAGGTTTTATAAAAGAGGAACAACAAATAGGATAAATTTTATGCTGTTTAGTCACCGGAAGAAAGAGTTCAACTGACTTCTAAATTCTTCATTTTCAAAGGGGGAAAATATGTCATAAGAGCATTGTATTTCTTATCATGGTTTACATTATTTTCCTTGAGAAGGACAAAACGTCATGGTATATATAATATGGAAGTTTCTTGTCAGGGAGAAAACAATATGAATGTTCAGTATGATGCATGTAACCTTTCCCGCTTTTCTTTTTTCCATTGAACATGAACTTCGGGGCTTGTTATGCTGTAGTTGTTTACTAATTTAGTATAGTAAGCTGGGGTGCTTTTGAAAAAACTCATGTCATGTAATTAATTCTATTATACTCTCATGTGCAGCCACAAGGGGAAAACTATGCTAACCCAAAGACATGCTTCTTCCATGTTCTTTTCAAGGTCTAGCATCTAAACTTTTGTTGCGTAGCAATTCTCATAAAAAGAAATTGTTATTTACAAATGTTGTGCCTCCTTCACTGTATAACATTATGTTCCTTTTCTTCCACAGGCTGGGGCGTTGGCTTTTTACATACTTTCTGCCCTCTTCTTTGATAACTTTGTCATCATTTTTGTTGTGACTGTTCTTCTTGCTGCTCTTGATTTCTGGGTAGTTAAGAATGTGAGTGGACGCATTTTAGTTGGTTTGAGGTGGTGGAATGAAATAAATGATCTTGGTGAGAGCGTGTGGAAATTTGAGTGCCTTGACCAAGAGGTTAGTATTACCAGTAACCAAATTTCTGTTATCAGCTTCTCTTCCCTTTTTTACTATGCTCAATTGCTTTAAAGTTATTCTACTACTGGCTCTGCTATCATTTGGCTGTCATCCATGCTGATCCTGCCTTGTTTGGCTTTAGTCATTGGCTCGGATGAACAAAAAAGATTCATGGCTCTTCTGGTGGACACTTTACCTCACGGTAAGAAAATAGGCTTCAATATAAACTGTGGTGAGACACCAATTTTCGATTGTTCCATATTTCATAAAGATTGAGAAGATTTATCACGTGGTCTATACTGATAATTGATCAATTAAATACGATAGGATGTAGATATTACAAGTGTTGTGTAACTGAAATGCTTTATAAGCATCTGGATGGATCCACTTGGGAGTTGATGATGATATGGATAATATTCATAACTGAAAAAGTACTTTAGAGTATGTGTTGTGAGGTCCCTTTCTGGTTTCATGTACCTGTAACCTGGAAGATCTGGATGCATGCATACGTGTGTACACATATAGTTGTATTTTTTAGCTGTTTTAAATTCACAAGTTGCTGTTTTTCATTTTTGGGCAGGCTGTTGCATGGATTGTACTTGGAATATTTTCTCTAATAAAGTTTCAGGCAGATTATCTCCTCGTTGTAGGAGTTTGTTTGACCCTCAGCATTGCAAATATTGTTGGCTTTACCAAATGCCGCAAAGGTACGGAAGCACCAATTTGACTTTGTCATTGTGCATATACAGAAATTCTCTGTGCATGAAACCTGTTCTTTGTTAACGGGCGGATTTTGTATTTATATTGTCGATAATATGTATGGATAACATGTCCGTACATTTTGTGGTTGATATGTTATCCACAGTGATATCGACACCTTGTCAATACCATATCTACAGTCCGTCCCTCGATAAAGAACATATGTCCTGTCCAGAGAAGAACTATATATATAAAACATGTTTTTGTGTGTCGTGTGTCATTAAAAGGTTGTCTACATAAACTCAGGCATCTCTAGGCCTTCTCACTTTGCATTATGTCAAACTATTTTAATGAGCATTCATTTTGAAATGTGTAGTGTACACCCATTTGGATAGATAACAAGAAAAACA
Source organism: Prunus mume (assembly GCF_029339155.1). Taxonomy (NCBI): domain Eukaryota; kingdom Viridiplantae; phylum Streptophyta; class Magnoliopsida; order Rosales; family Rosaceae; genus Prunus; species Prunus mume. Next base: position 2,278,531 of record NC_142699.1, on the reverse strand, counting down.
ATTCTAGTGCATCAAGTCCAGGTTATGCTAGATGCAAATCTTGCAGCCTCATAAAGTGAAGCAAATCCACAAAGAGAATCCATTAAATGATGATACTTGATCACACCAACAAATTTTAGAACCACAAAACCCAAACATAGAAATCAACAATGAAGCAAACCTGCAAAGAGAATCTATAAGAGAGAAGCATCAAAATGTTTTGATTTCCATGCACAAACATATATACAGGGGATAGAAAGTTAATATATAAAAAATAAAGTATGAATGTAAGACTTTTTTATTTATTGTGCATTAGCTACTAAACTCTTCTCTTTATAAGGACTAATTCCTGCAGGTAACATGCATGTTACGCATACAACTGTGAGATAACATTACAAACATCCTTGCCATTACATATACTAATTTTGTTTCCATGGTCGTGATTAAAAACACTTTCGATGTTCCTTCCAGATGCGAAAAAGCAGATCCAACAATTTGCCTCCCAGACCATTGCCTCCCGGTTCTCATCAACGATTCAATCAGCATTCAGTGTTGTGTGAGTCACGCAAGCAGGAAGATGGAAATAATTTTTGTGGAATGATGTGTAAGAGGCGTGTACATGATCACCATATTGACCGGCGTTAGCCTGGCTTCTTATTGAGCTTCTGTAGGGATACGAAGGTTGCAGATACAAAGTTTTTGTATGGAATGTTTAATATCTCTATTGGCATGTATGATAAATACAGGAATATTCAGATTTGGACTATTGACTTTTGCTTTTTTGCCCTCTTTTTTAAAATCATAATTTGTATTTTATAGGCACATTATTAATGAAAGAGCCCCATGCACCAGAAGATGCGAAAGCAGTGTTTTCTTTAAGGTACCAAATGCACTGGAACATTGGCTGCCTCCGGTGCCCTTTCCTCAGTTAAACCAAAATACAGTGTTGGTGGCACCTGAATGTTTCAAGAATCAGACCCTAATGAAAAACATAAGGACAGGTCGATTGGTTGGTTAGTCTTGTGTTGGATAAGCAATAGAACGGAGGCATGCCATGGTTGGCAGTGTCCTCTCTCTTTTAGAGAAAACTTGTCTACACTGAGGATGTTATGGTGGTGGTATTTCAAGTCAAACACTTAATGTCATGCACTTTAATTTTGCCATATAACAATGTGTGATTAGCTTGAGATGCCATCACAGTGAAAGTTAAAAATGTGACATTTGTATTTGAACTATAGATGAGAAGCCTCTTTTTTTTACCTTAGAACAACACCCTTTACTCTTAATTTTACTACCATTAGCAATCATAACTTCAAAGATAGAACTAGTGTCAAGGGGCACAATCCTTAACTCATTGGTAGGTCTGGTAATGGATGTGTTGTGTCAGGATTATATATGTGTCAAGAATGCTCAACTCAAATTCAACCCATTTAATAAACGTGTAGTGTCAGGTTGACCCACTAATTTCTCGTGTGGGTTTTGAGTCGTGTATCGGGTTGACCTGCTAAGTAGTAGCAACTAGTATCTAGCGAGGTAAAAATGTAAACAAAAAAAAAAAAAATTGAGGAAGAAATGACTATTCAAAGAATTTTTCCATGATCACAATAATGTGAGCATTGGTTATGATGCGCAAAGAAACATGTATAAATATAAATATCAAATGATATATACATGTGAAACACCTTGTAGAGACATTATAAATATAAAATGTTGTAGCATAAAATCACAAAGTTATCATCAACATGATGGATAAGGCACTAGAAGAGGAATGGAAGTGGCAAGAGTTTGAATTCCCTTTTGTGTGTGTGCTGAAGTCACCATTTCCATTCAATTTTAGCCCATTGGCGGATATCACATGGGTTGACAAGACACGTTTAATAAATGGGTTATATAGGTATTTTAACAGTTGGTAGATTGACTTGAAACCCACCCATTTATTAAACGGGTTGACCCAAAAAGACCCAAATTTTTATCGTGCATGTTGAACCAACTAATTTCATGTGCAAGTTTCAAGTCGTATCAGAAATTGCCATCCTTTTTAGGGAATAGTATCAATAAATATATATATATTTATATTATAACATGTGTACAAAATGTACTATGTGTTGAAGAATATAAGTCTCACATCGGAAACTTGACTAAATAAAATACAATATATAATGAATGGTTCGACTCCTAATATGACCGAGACCTTTTGTAATAAAACCTCACACCTACTTGGCTTTGTAGGTGGTTAAGTTGAGGACAATATCAATGTTATTAGTAGTGGACCGCTGACCCATCTCTCTGAATTTAACACTAAATTGGACTCTCTATCATACACATACAATTGTAGGGTTTAAAAAGAATTACCTCGAATGTCTTGTGTAACCATGTATTTATTGGCTCCTTGTGTGCTAGGGTTTTGGGAGAATATTTCTTATTTGGTTAGAATTATTTTTAGGGAGTTTCACTAAAACACCCAAAATAGAGGTTGAAATTATAAAAAAACCCAACACCCAAAACACTTTATAAACACACCAAAAACCCATAATTACACACACTCAAAACCCATTTATAAACACACCCAAAAAGTTGACTTTGGGGTTGATTTTGGGGGTTTCTATGTTTAAATAGTGCTTGAGTTTTTTTATAAATACATATCTAGGATTGGGTTTATTTATAAATTTGTATTATTTTTATCTAAAAAGATGATAGGAATTACTCCAAGAGATTTGGTGGAAATTTGTTCCTTGATTTAGGGAGATATTCATATATTAAATTAAAGATAATTTTCCTAATTAAATAGGATTTAATTAGGGTAATTAATTGACCTAAGGAATATTCTTTTTTCACGTGTCATCTCCTTATTTTCCTGAGAAATATGTGTTCGTGCGTACAAAATTACGTCACTGCAACATTACCCACTACAAATTACATCAATGCAATAAAATTAAACACAATTACGTATTGAATTGAGCACAAGAAGTGTATATGGTTATCACCATCCAGGAATCAAACTTCATATCTTCTCCAACTAAGTGTAAAAAAATAAAGCAAGACCATTGACTATTTAATGAAGGAAGTTGAAGTTTCACTCCAAAATCAATTGGCAATGGGGAGAGTAACCTAACTCCTCATAAACTAAGACTAGATTCCGTAACTTTTCAACGTGAGACAAACACTCTCAACATTTAACTTCATGCATGACCTCTTTGAAGGGATAGAAACAAAACTGCAAGATTACAGAATAGTGGACTCCGATGAAGTAGATCTAATTTAAAAGATTCACGATTGGGAAGATTAAGTTTCCTTTCTTGTTAGAAGATTTGATAGTCTTTACCTCAAATTGTCCCATGAATATTTAATTGTTTGTTTTGATGGACGACTAATGGACTTCGATTTACAGCTATTAATGACATAAATCATTGCCGATGATCTTCTATTGATGAAAAAAGAAAAGATACTTGAGCAATTGAATCAAAGCAAGATTTAAATAAACAAAAGGAGGAAAGTTGATTTTCATCAACGTTGCCAATTCAATCAAAATTTTCCGAGAAATCTGAGATGAAACTTCGATTCAAAAATAAACCTAATTAAACCTCAACCTTAAAAACTAAATAAAACCCTAAACCTAGCATATACTACAAGTCTCTCCAAAATTATAATCCCGAAACCTATGAGTGTTGGTCTTCATTTACTTTCTTGTTCTCGAAAAACCAAGCTTAAGGATTTGCATAAATGGGGGCTTGTGTGAGCTCTGTGTCCAAACGTACAAAGGGCAAGACTAGAAAATCTTCGAAAACACCATCGCCGCCGGAGCAGCAATCAACAGATAAAACGGTTGATATTCCAGAAGTTGATGAACACAGCAGCAATGGATTGGAGAAAGGAAATGGTGTAGAAAATGGAGGCGCTAAGGAGCAGGATGTTATGAGTGAAAATGGCTCTCTGCCCCAGTCTCAAATCTCTTTGCTTGATGAGACGGTATGATTTAATACTTCTTTAAGCTCACACGAGCAATCTCACCCTTTTCTCAAATGGTTTTATTTTCTTAACTTTTAACATCAATTTCATTGCTTCATTTTTATTTTTATTTTTTATTTTATAGAAGCGCTATTGTACTTTAATATAATCTAAACTACGGGAAGTGGAATTCAAACTCGGGTGTAGAGTGGGGAGCACGTCCACTCTAGCAAACTTAGCTAAAACCCATGTCTGCTTTTGGTTATTGGTTCACTGATTTCTGTAGCATTTTTGTTGACACTAATCAAAATATTTGAAGCACGTTTTATTGTTTCTCATTAGTCTTTTTTTGGATTTTTTTTGGGCTCATCCTATGCAAAAGCATAGTTTTGACCAAGATATAGCATCTTTGTCTATTTTGCACCAAAACTATTTAACCTTTGCATTAAATGTGTCTCAATAATTTGTTAATACCTTCTTTTTCTTTAGTTAAAAAGTTCTGATTGATGTATGGATGACACGTGCAACTTGTTTTTGTATTAATTCATGTGTTTCATATTTAGATTCCTTGGATTAGCATATGTATGACTCATAAATCAAACATTTATATTGACTTGAACATGTTATATATACATTTTGCAATGTTTTCATTGAGGTATCTGTCATTTTTAAGCGTTAATGGAACTTGACCGAGCCACTACTAAAAAAATGTTAATAGGTACATGTATTATATATGCATATGTAATGGAACTTGACCGTGCTTTTGGTGTCCAACATATACAAACGTAATTTGTGAACACCAATATTCATGCATGTGTCGTTATATTCATTGGTGTATTTTTCTCTTTTCGTAGCTAATTATCAACATGTTTATTGGATTGTTTGTTATATAATGTGTGAATTAATTGGCAGGATGATTATCAATTTTCATCAGAGGACATCCCCACATATCGTCCCCCAAAGGCATTGGATACCATATCCGAAGAATCTGAAAAGTCTGATGTAGCTAGTGGACTTCAAAGAGCATTGTCGATGAAGGAGAATGAGTCAGTTAACGGTGGAGATAAGAATATTGTGCTTCAGGAAGATCAAGGGGTTGAGAAGTCCTAAAAAGTAACATTTCGACTACGGTTAGGCGAAATAAATGAAAATAATTTTATGAATTCAATAGGTAGTGGCAGCATTTTATGAGGCAATTTTTTTATTACGTAAATCTAAAGCAAATAATTAACACCTATACTACTCCCTGTTTGAAAGTGCTATGCTCATAAGCGCTTTTATAAAAGTAGATTGAAATTCTTATGTTTTTTTCTTTTGTTGAGAAATTATGAGATTGCATTCATAACTCAGTCAAAAAAGCCATTAGCCACAAAGGGCCAATACAAACTAGTTACAAAGGCCCAATACAAACTAACCACAAAGGCTTATTACAATAACGAAGTGATCTAATGTCAAAATTAAGACAATTTGGGGCTCCTCTACTAATGATCAGGCATGATCGCGAAGAAACTCTAGCATAAACATCCAAACTAAGAGTGCACACTCAAAACAACTAAAAATAGATAAGACTTGAAAAAATCAACCCATAACATGTTGAAATTCTTATGTTTGGACATATAGTTTGAATTTTCGTCCTGGCCGGTCTAAAATAAATGGCTTAACATGATTAGAGAAGGGAAGTCTTGGAACCTAGGGTTGGACCAAATGGCCATTAGCGCAATTTTAATTTACGTGCTTAGAGAATCCTGAGGAGATTTGCATGTGATGGTTTTCAAACGAGGAGTGAGAAATCAATGTCAGCCGAAGGAGTGAGATTTGCCTGCGGATATTTGATCAAATCCCGAATTAAAGTATATCTTCTCCGAATTTGACCTCAAACACTGGAGGTCAAACGAGGAAGGTTTTCAAGTTGGTGGCATAGGGGCCAAGTAATGGCCTATTCATAGGCTGGTAAGAGCTCTATATATACTCCAGTTGAAGAATAGAAGTGATTCTTAGAAGACGTAATAGGTTAACTCAAAAATACTTTAACCCTCCTTCTTGATTGGATTGAGGAAAATAACTTAGAATTTAGTTAAATGTCAGGAATTGAAGAGGAGAAATTGATATTTACATTGTTTGGCAACTTAAGCAAGGAACTTATTAAATGATGTGCGGAAAAAAATCGTTGAAATTGGGGATTGAGATTTCCGAGTTTAATTTTTGCTAAAAGATGCGTCATTTCACAATTTTTATTGTGCAAGAATTCATTTTTCCTTGTAATTTATGTCATTTACTAAAGAACAAAATTCAATATACATAAATCCAAACACTGAAATTATTAATTGTCAAAAATTTAAACACTAAAATTATTAATTGTCAAAAATCCAAACACTGAATTATTAATTGTCATTGAAGAATTCAATTAATTCATTCAAACGAAAGGTAATATATATTTTTTTTGGGGTCAAAAAACACTCTAAAGTTTTTGTGCTAAATATTGACATAACAATAGTGGGTTAGCTATGTAGCACTACTGAACATGCTCGTTGGTAAAGGTGAATTAGGTAAATAAAGGGAAAGAGTGGCAGAGGCTAGCCAAAAACAAATGTAAAGTATATTTTGTAGCCCATAAGTCCAAGCCCAACGATGAAAAAACCATTTCCACCCAATTTGGGTAGCCTACTTTCAACCTAATGCCACTATTACCATAGTTGTCTTTTAAGTAGGGTTTGAAACTTACAGTTGTATAAAATATTTAGTGTAAACCAGTCGTATTTCCAGTAAACCCAACCTATTGACACTCAGAAACACGTGCAATTTTAGTATTTAAACTTTTTTGGAGACACGTTTGTAAGGTTTATCACACATTGTATTTCAATGATTTAAATCACATTTTCTAGATATTCCCTTAAAGATCATATATGAAAAAAAAATTCACTTGAATATGACTATATTAACAACTCGGTTAAAGCTTGCTATTTGGTGTTTTTATTTAAGTAACATGTTTGTCTATTTTGTTAGTCAAAACTAGATATTTTAATGGTTTTCAATTTATCTTCTTTTTTGCAAAGATGATCTATAAATGAAAACTTGAAAATAGATGTTCGGATCTTTAAAATAAAATTTGTAGTTGACTCTCCAAAGTTGTTTCTCAAATAAAGTTATTTGAGGGAATCACTTAATAGAAGGGGATTGTATGCACATAATATAATTAGTCTAATTAATTAAGGGTTATTATAAAGTTGTAATATATCTACTGCCTTTCTTGGCTATAATCCGAGTGCTTTTGTCTATTTAATTAGGTATGCGCACTTGGTTCTCGTGAAGAGCACGGTTCTAGCTAGCTACCACCATGTCCATGCATTGCGTGATGCATCATACCAACAACAACGCACTAATATTTGCTCTCCGTCTCCAACGTCCACTTTTAAGGAAAAATTACTTCAACAAAACAAATTTTAACACTGCTTCCATTCCATAGTGCCATGCATAGCAAAAAGATAAAAAGGGGTTGATGTACGTATTGGACTAATGATGTTACTTATATTCAAAGTTGATTTTAACAACCATTAGTGCCTTTGGATATCATTCACAGATGAAGAAAAATGTGGAAAAGACATTGGGAATGGTCGTGTGGAAATAATTCGAGTTAACTAGAGTCTCCATCTAAATTAAAGTATCATTGATCTAAATTAAAAAGAGAAAAGAAGACATATTGGGAGTAAATTTCGACGAAGGGAAGCCAAGCCCTTGAAAGTTCCTAAAGGCACATCTGCAAATGTTTGATGTCTCCATCACAACTCTGAATAAGATGGGATAAGAATATTAAAGGTCATGTTAATTATGTGGTTGTTCATGAACTAATGTTTGTGGACCATTATTATAAGCAAAGGAGAGTAATATTGTTTATTCTCCTACTAGTCAATCTAGGAGAGGTGAAATTCAAAAATACGAAAGTTCATAAAAGGAGAAATTATAGAATATTATGGTATGACTATGTGATACATCTTGTTTTTTTTTTTTTTTTTTTTTTTTTGAAAAATTCTAGGATTGCATTCATAATTCAGCCAAAAAAGTCATTAGCCACAAGGGGCCAAAACAAACTAATCACAAAGGGTGATTACAATAACGGAGCGGTCGAACAACAAAATTAAGACAATCTAGTGCGCCTCCACTAACGATTACGCAGGATCGAATAAACTTTAGCATAGGCATCCCAACTAAGATTGCAAACTCAGAATAATCAAAAATAGACAAAGCTTGAAAAAACCAAGCCATAACAATACAAATAAAACTCTCACAAAGGAGAGATAAAAAGCTCTCACAAAGGAGAGGTGAAAAGCTCTCACAAAAGGAGAGATGAAAACTCACAGAGAACCTACAGAGTCTCTGTGACTTATTCCGAACATAAAGAAACCGCAAAAAAGATGGAGGTAGAGATCTGACGTCAAAACGCAGGTAGAGATCCAATGCTTTGAGACCCAATCGCCTATGATGGTAGGAGAAAATCAGAACAAATCACAATCGCCTATGAGAGAAAACCATTTGTCTCTGGAGAAGAGAGGGAGGAAGAGAAAGAGGGGAGAGGAGAGGAAGAACAAGGGCCTCCTCCCCCCTCAAAGTGAAAACGGCTCTAGGAGGGTTTTTTGGGAGAGATGGTTTTTTTCTCTGCTACGTGATACATCTTGTATATGTATTATAATATGGGTGAACAATGAGGTTTATTTTCCCCCCTTTTAGGGAATAGTATCCATAAATATCAACTTATATTATAACACGTGTACAACCATACTACCGTATTATTCTATAATCACTAAAAACTATAAATAAATAAATAAATAATTTATTTTAAAAAAAGGCTGAAACATGACTTCTTATATGTAGATGTCAAATAAAAATTGTTAAATTTCGTTTTGATGGCAACTTGACATTTCGTAAATTTTTTAACTCCATTCAAAATATCAAATATCAAATTATTTTATTACACATATATCTATCTCTTTTATTTATTTAAATGAGGCCCATATCATCAATACATTTTTTTTTTTTTTCCCAAAAGAATGATCAATTAGATGTCAATTTCGACATCAAGCTTGTTCCCTTCAAATTCATATAGTATTTGAATATTCAGTTGAAATATTCTCCTTTAATTCATACGATTTCATGTTTACGTGACAATTTGGTAATTCTTAAGAGACTATTTAAGAGTAATTTTAGATTTTGTTGTTGGTATTTTGCTTCTAATTAGGATTCCTTGTGCTTCTAGGGTTTGAGGTTAGTATTAATATAACACCACATGTTTATGATAGCATGTTCAGTCTTAATCGTTAAATTACTGGGTTGATTTCGACTTCATAAACGATTGTGTCAGGCCTAATTAGTGACTAGTCCTTATTGGAGTATAACATGAAGGAAGTTAATCAGTTAGGAAGAAATTATTATGGTACTAACCACTCAATTGGGCCCACACCACAATGTCATTACATGATCATGACTGTTCATTTTTTAGGTCCTTATTCAAAGTTCACCTTTACAAAAAGATAACCAAATTAGAAAAAATTAAGTCATTTATGAGCATCCATAATGGACTCTCTAAACCACCTCATTAGATAAAATTTAGGGAGAAAGTGAGAAAACCCACCTTCAACCATGCTCTCTATCCAACTCCTAAAATAGGGAGACTTCTAGGAGCTCATAAATCTGAGGAGAGAGAAATGACTCCTAGTGGCTCCTTATAATTGAATGCTTCTTTACTTTAATGTTATTTTAAGTATTTATTTAATGCTACATATTTTTTATTATTATTTTATATGAAGAGAGAGCATTTATGCTAAACTAAAAAAACAAATAAATCATTTACGATTCCATAAACTAGGGAGTATGGTTGGAGTTGAAATTTTATAAGGAGCTCCTAAAATAGCTTTCTAGTGTTTTTAGCTAAATTTTAACTAAAAAATAAGGAGCATGATTGTGGATGCTCTATATATGATAAAATAAATATACAAACATGATTTTTTTTATAAACAATGAAAATATTGACGATGATAATAAAATAAAACGATTTTTAATTCGGCTAAGTTTTTACAAAGATGTTCCTTAAATGATGACCTAAAAAACGAAAGACTCTAATCATGAGATGATATCGTGGATTGGGCCTAAGTGAGTGGTAGCTTTGTATTAACTTACTAACTACTTGTTTGGACTTCAAAATATAATTTTATAATATGAATTGTTCAATTTTTAGGTACTTATTAACTAAATAGTGAAGTGGGCCACAACACTGTTAATGTCATGTTAACTTATTAACTAGATAGTGGAGTGGGCCACAACACTGTTAGTGTCGTATTAACTTATTAACTAGTTAGTGGAGTGAGCCACAACACTGTTAGTGTCGTTTTAACTTATTAACTAGTTAGTGGAGTGGGCCACAACACTGTTAGTGTCGTGTTAACTTATTAACTAGTTAGCACTATATATATAAACATACTAAAAGTTACATAAATGATATATGAAAATTTATAGAAGTTACATTTGGTGAAAGCAAAGTAGGCGAGTACAAACAAAGTTTAATTACAAATATTAATATTTAAGTTTATTATTAAATTTACCTTATGTAAAAAGGTTGTAATTTGCATTTTAAACATTGTGGTTGACAAATGATTAGATAATAGCGTAAATACACATGAGTACATTGTTGTTTTGTTGCGCTAGAATTATTATTATTATTTTTTTTTTTTTGACAAACGATACGATATTTACTAAATAATTTTTACAACATGTCAACATACTCACAACACAGTTACACCACTGCAATGAGACTAGTGAATATATATATCATTCCATCTTTTGCTTTAGTTTCCCTTTAGTGGCTCAAATTTTTTTTATAGTTTTTTTGGTCGGTAGTTTCTCAGAAAGTTATATGTGTAGTGAACTAGGCTTGGGTTATTCTAGATGCAAAGTTGGCTACAACTTCTTTCTGTATGAAGGCTAGGATTATTCCAGAGGGTTAATTTGCTGCACAAACTCTTTCTGTATGTACCCGTTTCCTTTCGGCCTCAGATTTTGTAGTTAGCTAGTTGAATATATAGGCCTCCATGTGGTACGTAGGTGGTGACGTGGGGAGCTCCCACAGAAGCCAGAGCCACAGAGCTTTAAAACCTCCAATACAGTCAGCCCAATTCACTCCTCAATTTCTCTCTTTTATCACTCAAACCACTCTCTCTCTCTCTCTCTCTCTCTCTCTCTCTCTCTCTCTCTCTCCAGTGTGTTTGGTGATGGGGGTTCTTGAGATTTGTGATGCTTCGCATGAAATGAAGCCAGTGTTGTTAATGGTGGTGGTTCAGTTTTCATTTGCTGGGGTTAATATTTTCTACAAACTGGCGACTAATGATGGAATGAGCTCAAGGATTCTTGTTGCATATCGCTTCATTTTTGGAACCGCCTTCCTCCTTCCTCTTGCTCTTATCTTTGAAAGGTGAATATTAATATTGCATTTCTCTCTTCTTTGATAGGAATCACTTAAAAGTTCTTTCCATCTTTTGCGTTTTTCAGAACGAAAAAATATTCAATAATGTCATATTTGCTAGAGCTTTCCCTAATTCCATCATGCATTCTCTGTTGATGACGTGGTTTCAGTAATATCTTTCAGAACATTCAATAAGTTCATCATATACACACGAGAAGTTTCCTTTACAAAAACACTCTGGGAAAATAAGAACGAAAAGAAAAGAAAAAAAAAAAAAAAGGAAAGGAAAGCAAAGAAAAGAAAGGGAAAAGGAAATCATATCCTAAGTGCTACCTTTTGACATTTTGCCACATTGACCACTTATATGTTTCAAACCAGTTGGTGTTCAATTTGTTTTATTTACATGCAGGAAAAGCAGGCCAAAGCTCACATGGATAGTGCTCTTGCAAGGATTTTTGTCTGGCTTATTTGGGTAAGCAACTCATCCCTGCGCAATTGTGTTTCTTCAATCTTTACCAAAATCATTTTGTTATGGGTCATATTTATATGAAGAAACTTTTTACTTTTATTTTTATAGAAATAGTATAAAGCATATATATATATATATATATGACATCCGGATGAGAGAATAACTTATATACGGAAATTCTCCTCTATGGATGTCCGGACGTTATTATTGTGTGGACGCTATGTATTTTCTACTATCCATCTTTGCTTTCCTCCATTTTTACAATGACATTCCTACGATAATAATGTGTGGACAACCATATGAGAGAATAACTGTGTAAATATATATTTTTATTTGTATTGTGCATATAGAGATATATTAGTGCTTACAGTTAGTAGTTCACTAGAAATAGAAGCCAACTGTGGCCATTGCAATCTCTAAAGTACGCATGTCCACAACTTTTTACGTGACTCTTGTTATCTTCTACGCTTTCAAAAGGCAACATGTTCAGTTGTTGACCCAAACAAAAAAAGATGTAGCTAAAAAGATTCAATATTAATGCAGGGGATCATTGTCACAAAATTTGTACATTCAAAGCTTAGCCTTGACATCTGCAACATTTGCTTCTGCCATAGCCCAACTCATCCCAGTCTTAACTTTCGTCTTCGCCATCACCTGCAGGTATATTTATGTTGGGTTTGGTTTCATTAAGGATTTTATATTAATAAATTTTTTATACAAATAATATTAAAGGAAGTGGAAATCAAACTTAAGATTTCGGGTAGAGAAGTAAAATGTTATTTTAACTCTCTGCATAAATTGATGAATTGTGATTGGTTGCTTTGGTTATATAGGCTGGAGAGATTGAATTTAAGAAGTATAGCAGGGAAGGCAAAGGTGTTGGGAACATTAATGGGAATTGGTGGAGCGATGGTTCTGACATTTTACAAAGGTGTGGAGATCAACATCTGGTCTACACATGTTAACCTTTTGCATAGTAGTCAGCAACAAAACAACCACTTGGCAGCATCAGCTCATGCAGACTCTGGTAATCGACTATTGGGCTGCCTACTGTCCTTGGGGAGCTGTTTTGGCTTCGCTTTATGGCTCATTATTCAGGTGACACATTCACATACAAATTTAGGGGTATATTAATAAGCGCTTTTATTAGAAGACAGTTGAAATTTTTGTTAAAAATTCAAGAGCTTTCTAGAAAAGTACAGAGATCGTTTTCATGACTCATAAGCACTTTTAAATTATTGTGTCAAACTCAATTAGAAGTTCTTTTGATTGTTAAAAAACACTTTTAGCCCTTACAAACACATTCCTAAACATGCCCTAGAGACAAAAAGAAAAATCCCCTTTTCATTCCTCCCTATCCGGCCATGACACTGCCAAAGCTCTGTGCCCATGAAATTCTTATTAGTAATATATATTTTGATCACATTAGACTAATACAGATTTAGTTGCTTTCTGTTTGTGCAACAGACTAAAATGGGGGCGACGTACCCTTGCTACTATTCAAGCTCTGCTTTAATGTCAGCAATGGGGTCAATCCAGGCCGTTGGATTTGCCCTCATCAAGGAGAGGGACTGGAGCCAGTGGAAATTAGGTTGGAATATTAGGCTTCTCACAGTGGCATACGCGGTATTACCATCCTAACCTTCTTCTACTATTTGTTGTTCTTAAATCTCCATCACCCTCATCCAGAAATATTGTGATTTGATCTTATATATAGTCAATTAATAATAATTGAATATGGCTATGCTCATGACTTTTTTTTAATGTAGGGAGTTGTGGCCACTGGGCTAGGTGTGACATGTATTGCTTTGTGCATACGCATGAGAGGCCCCTTGTTTGTATCTGTTTTCAACCCTCTTATGTTGGTGCTTGTTGCCATTGTTGGGTCTTTGGTATTGGACGAGAAGCTGCACCTTGGAAGGTACCATATATACCACTTTTTTATAGAACTGATTGATCGATCTCTCGACTAGGGCCGACCTTGAAATTCTGAAAATTTACCATGAATTGATGTCGTAAAACAATAAAAGTACGGAACGAGCAATATATATATATATACACACGTTTGTGTGGCTTTGCTTGCATTTGAATTTAATTAATTATTAATTATTTGTTTAATTTGCAAATAACAGTGTGTTAGGAGCAGTACTGATAGTGTGCGGCTTATATGCTGTGCTGTGGGGTAAGGGCAAAGAAATAAACAAGAGTCAATCAGTGGCGCCGTCTGCAAGCTTTCATCATCAAGATTCTGGATCAATTGATATTGTTATAATGCCTAATGGCATGAGCAGCGACCATGAGGGTCTAACAAATAATAATCCTCCAAATACTGTAGAAGAAAGGAGGATTTGAAGAAAACCCAGCTACAATAATGTGATAACAAAAATGTTAATTATTGTAATGTTTTTCTAGGTATCCCAATTCCAATTACCCAAATATTTGGGAGTTTTCCGTGTATAAGATATTGTATATAGATCCATCCCCTTCAAGTAAATTTTTGGGGAGGTTATAAATATACGCATGTTAAATATTTGTATACAAATGATATTGGAAGAGAAAGATTCCAACATAAAACCTCTTGCATAACTCCACTTGTAACACGTGTTGGTATTGTCCATGTTTACTTCAATACAAATTTATAAATAAACCCAATCCTAGACATGTATTTATAAAAAAACTCAAACACTATTTAAACATAGAAACACACCCAAAATCAACCCCAAAGTCAACAATTGTATATTTTGGGGGTGTGTTTATAAATGAGTTTTGAATGTGTGTAATGATGGATTTTGGGTGTGTTTATAAAGTGTTTTGGGTGTTGGGTTTTTTTATAATTTCAGCTCCCATTTTGGATGTTTTAGTGAAACTCCCTTCATTCAATGGAATGAAGGTAGCGTTTGGTAGTGCTTAAATTTTTTAAAAAGCTGCTTTAATAAAAATTTTGCCAAACCATGGTGTTTGGTAAACCTCAGAAATCAGCTTTTAAAAAAAATTGTGGTCAATGACCGCTGTTTTTCCAAAGCAGGTATAACCCAGCTTTTAAAAGCTGCTTTAAAAAAAATTTAACCGGTGGTTTAATGAATATTTTACTTTCCCATAATGCCCTCACTTATTTTTCAAATAGACAGTCCTTGTCCCTCCAATACAAATCGAGCGACACAGCAAACTCCTATTCTTCTCCATTCTGCAGACTCCCATTTTCTTCTTCATTCTGTTCATTCACAACCATCCCTCTTTCTATTCGTTCTAACTCACATCCCTTTTTCTATTCATTGTCTGCAACAAACCCCACCCAAGCTCCAACCACAACCACAACGTCCGACCATGGGCTGTACGACGATGATGATAAGCAACATGGCGTATGACAACGATGATAGAAGACTTGACGATGACGAGTAAGGAGGGCGACTTCTCGGGAGAGGGAGAAAAATAGAACAAGGAGAAGGAGTAGAAGAGAAAATTGCAGAGAGAAAGGAGAAGAAGCAGGTGACAGGAGGAAGGAGAAGAAGACGATGAAAGAGGCTGAAAGAGATGCAGAGATCTGGGGAAAAAAGGGTTCCCAAAAAAAAAAAGATACAAAGAGACGAAAATGTTCTGACTCAAAAAGTGTAAATTAAAAAAAAAAAAATGTAGCTTAAAGTTTTTTTTAAAAAGAAGAAAAAGAAATTAGAAAACAACAAATAATTTCATCATGATGCATGTCCTTTTTTGTCATTATACATACTAAAATCAATTTTGATAAAAATTTACCAAACATTTTGATTACTCACAGCACTTTTTCAAATATAGTTTACCAAACGCCTAACTAATTTTTTTCACATGATTATTCTTGAAGCAGAAGCAATTTTTTTTAAAAGCACAGCAATGCCAAACTAGCCCGAAGATCGCTATCACCACCTGAGTCGTTTTCATCATCACACTCTTCTCTATATGCAGCAACTTCCATTCCATTGCCTTCTTTCTTTGAGCTCTAAAATTATCCGAAATTTATTTTGTTTAAATAAGCCTCAAGTTCTTTGATCCTTTTCAAATCTAGCGTTGTGTGATATAGTGTATTAGGGTGTACCAAGTGTATTTTTGATAGTTAAATAGGGTGTACTTAGTTAATTTTACACTTTGAATTAAATATTAAAGTATATTCAGTTAATTTTAGAGTTTGTTTAATAATACCCTAAATTAATCTCGGTCCTCTTACCCTCTCCTTTTTCAGTTGTTGTCGAAAGGGCTTGGATATCCGTTCTTCGATTTCTCAGGTCTTCAATGTCAAGGGCTTGGATCGATTCGTAACACCCGTTCACATGTTCTACAATCCCATAATAATCTAGAATATCATTTATATGATTGATTTAACATGAGTTCATTGCACGACACACTAAAGATAATTAATTATTTCAGTTGTAAGCCTCTCAGATTCTATTTCTATTTGAAATTTTGTTTAGGGAGTTCTTAACTCAGGACTTGCTGTGACCCTAATTGCATGGGTTGTAAAGAAGGGAGGGCCACTGTTGGTTGCAGTTTTTCAGCCTCTCTTGCTTGTGATGGTTGCACTTGCAGGGTCTTTGTTGCTGGATGAAAAGTTGCACCTCGGAAGGTATGACATATCTATTATTTTCTTGGTTGTTGATTTGTTGCCTTGGAGACTTTGAATATATCTTTACCTTTGGCCTTTTCTTAAATGCTTCTCCTCTTCTGTAGTTAACTCAATTTTCATTTACCAAAAGCTAAATATTTATGCTTGTTGTATCTGCAAATGTCAGCATACTGGGAGGACTGCTGATTGTGGGTGGATTATACGCGGTATTGTGGGGTAAGAGTAGGAATTGCTGAAGATGACTCAATTAGAATCCCAAACAAGTCTCAAATATGAATCCAATTCTCAACCAATCCTAGTTGTTACATCTATTGGGGGAGATGTGAATTCTGAGAAGGAAATGGTTGAGAGCAGAAAGGAGGACGTGAAGCCTTAGTCAAGTCTCGTTTTAAACTATAGGATGAAGAATAGATGTATTGTGCAGGTCTAAAGCTTGGCCATGTCTTATAATTTTTTTGGCAATTTGACAAAAGGAAATGAATATTACACCAACGTCTCTGGATGGTAAAGTCTTTTCACTCTCTCCCCAAACAAAGAAATATATAACATAGAACTCAACCACACTGTCCCTCCAATTTAAAATTTGTTCCAGGGTCTTTGAATTTGAGACTGTTTTCTACCCCTTCATGTATCATGTATGTTATCAACTTCAGATAAACAACAGCTGAACAGTCATTACTTAAATAATAATAAAACTCAACAGTCTTCCACTTCCCATGAAACTGTTGGCATCAGACTTTTAAACTCATTAAAAGTCATTAAAAGTTAGAATTGGATACAACCCCCTAAAGCTTTAGAAGGAGTAGGAGGATGTACCATTGATTAAAAGTTGAAAATATATTTGAGAATTTAATTTTATACGGTGGATATACCATTAATCTCTTATTTTGGTGATTATATCCGAAAATATCTCTTATTTTGGGAACAACAATTCATAATTACAAATTAAATCTTGAGAATCTCTCCAAAAAAATAATTTAAATCTTGAGAAAAGATCTTGCTCGGTTCAAATTCAGAATAAAATCCCATTTAACTTAGGACAAATGTACTAAGTACCCGTAGATTTACACGGTTCACAATATATATATATGTGTATGTGTGTACGTGTGTGTGTTCAAATATCTGCAGCCGATTTGGACAAATGTACTAAGAAAACAATATTGCATATATATATATATATGTGTGTAGATTTCCAACTGCTCTCTCTCTCTCTCTCTCTCTCTCTCTCTCAGAAAACAATATTGCATATTTTTAATTGATATAAAGGAATAGGATGGTGTGCGTGCGCATCTGTAATGCGCTATATGGGCTGAAACCAGTGTTGGTAATGTTTGTGAGCCATCTTCTAAGTACAGGATTGAATATAATTTTCAAACTGATAGCAAACGATGGGATGAGTTTAAAAGTCTTCAGTGCCTACCGTGTCCTCTTTGCCTCTGCCGTTATGATACCTCTTGCTCTTGTATTTGAAAGGTTAATTCTGGCCTCTACCATTTGCTTTCCTTTTTTCCTTCTTCTTTTTTAAATTTTTTTTTTTTTTTTCATTTTCTCTAAATCTAGTTCTACCCGGCATTTAAAAGAGTTTTTGCAATATGCCTAGCGACTGACGTTTCCCTATATCGGCCGGTGCTGCATTTTCAGAGTCTTTTTCATAATTTTTCTTTATCTATCTATGTGCAGGAACAAAAGACCAAAAATGACATGGACTGTGCTAGTTCAAATTTTTCTCTGTGCGTTATTTGGGTAAGTTTAATTCGTTCCTATTAATTACAGTATATATTTTGGGAAATGTTAGCATGCCAGGCTGTTTTAACAATATGGTGCCCTATTATTGCAGGATGACACTGGCTCAAAATTTATACCTTGAGAGTATGGTATTCATACCAACAACATTTACTGTGGCGATAGTGAATCTGATTCCTGTCTTCACCTTCATACTGGCCGTATGCTTTCGACAGGAGAAGCTGGGGCTAAGGAGCCTCCAAGGGATCGCGAAACTTGCCGGAACATTGGTAGGGATTGGAGGGGCAATGCTCTTCGTATTCTACAAAGGCATCACTATAAACGTCTGGCATCATACTGGCCTCTTGGCCACGCCCCAAAGCAGCACTTCATCTTCAAACCCTCATCACTCTAATGGTTATGCCTTGGGCACTGTGTTAGCTCTGCTAAGCTGTTTGTCCTCTTCAGCCTGGCTCATAATTCAGGTTTGTGTCTTAGATGACGGACCTTTTGTGTTCACTATAATATAATCAAATGGTTAGATAGTTTCTAATTTGACCTGTTTATACCGAGTTCATTCGTTAATTCGTTCATTCGACCTGACCGATATATAATAGAAAAAGTTGTACATTTTATCACCTCTCGGTTAGCTGACACTAAGAAGGAAAGCTTATAGAGAGTAGAATCACCCTATGAGCTTAGATTGAAGGTTTTAACTCTTGGGATTTGAATGGACATCGATTTAAGATTTCATAAGAAATCTGATTCTTTCTATATATGCATATTATATATCTACATGTATTTTCTTAATTAAATTAGTCAAATTAATTACATGTATTTTCTTAATTAAATTAGTCAAATTAATTACTTGCTTATAAATGCAGGGCAAATTGAGTAAGACCTACCCATGCCCCCTGTCAAACACAGCTTTGATATCCGTCATGGGAACAGTTCAATGTGTGGTTTATGCCCTTAGCACGGAGAGGGATTGGAGCCAATGGAAGTTGGGATGGAATATAAGACTTCTTGGAGTTTTTTATGCTGTACGTATAATAAATTTTAAAAATCATTTTTTAATTTAATTACAAATCGTTGTTTTTGCTGCATTCCCATGAGGTTTGAAAATCATGCTACAGTGCAAAGCTTTTATAAATAATTAAGTTTATTACATTTCAATACAACAGCATTTATTTACGTTTGATTCTGACATAGGAATTTTAATACTTTTTTTTTACTCTCTCTGCAAGTTGTTCATGCAGCTGATTGCCATCATTTGAATGTTTAATTTGTTGTGTGATGTAGGGAATATTGGGTTCTGGAGTTGTAGTGTTCTTGACGACATGGTGTGTAAACATGCGAGGGCCATTGTTTGTAGCAAGTTTTAGTCCTGTCCTGCTTGTACTCGTTGCCATATTTTGCTCTTTGTTGCTGGGAGAGAAGTTGTATCTGGGAAGGTGCATTTTCTATTCTTTTGACTTTATTTTATTCAACTAATAGCGTGTTTATTTATCATGTTGAGTCTTAGAATTATTCCAATTCATGTTTCTTTGGTGTGTTTATTAACACATGGAATTGACCCTACCTTTACTAACAGCTAATTTTAATCAGTAAAATGCTGTGCATTTGTTTTGTGAATTACAGCTTTCTAGGAGGATTTCTAATCATATGTGGGTTGTACCTGGTGATTTGGGGTAAGAGCGTTGAAATGAGGAAGATGACTCAAGTAGAACCAATGGAAACCCCCCGACCTTCAGAGGCTCAAACCATCGAAATTGTTTCAACAACTCCTATGCCCATTCACAGTACGACCTCACGAGGTTAAAAACTACATCAAACACAAGCTACACATGGATTCATTTGCCAGTCGCCTCTGCTTGGTAATTTTTGAACTAGCTTGAAGGGTTCGTTTGCTTGGCATTCTGAGAGATATATGTGCAGTTATTTGGACTTGGATATAGAGACTTTAACCCAGAGTTGTAAACAATAAAAGAGATGGAATAATCGTTCTGTTATTGATACGCTGATGTACAGAATACTATCCTTTATATACTAGGTTTACAATCTCCTATTCTAGCATAATTCCTAATTAAGGCTACAATCTGGGTTTGACCCATAAACATCGGGGTCTAATATTGGAAAGACAATTACAATATTTGCAATCCTTCAATTACATGATTTGATTTCCAAACAAAAGTGCTGCTGCGTTCGAGGAAGGCAGCTAATGCCTATATCTCCTGTTATAAACGAACAATACTTAGATTATGAATTATTTGTTGAAGTTAACAAATGAAATAGAAAGAGGGAAAAGAGGGTAGTATGGAGATAGAAGTGTAGTCCTTCAAAACATGTAATGAAAACCTAAAAAGAATATGTTAATTTTCTTTTTTGTTATGAGATTGTTGTAATTATATGTGTTTTTTTTTAGTGAGAGCAGTCTGAATTGCTAGTAATCTTTTCGTTATTGCCAAATCAACCTTATATTTGATTTTCTAACTTTCTTTCAACTGTCACGTTTAAAATATTTTATGTGATGTTTGGAATATTGGGATCTCTAGGGGTGTCTTTGTAGAGTCAAAAATTGTATGATTCCATCATACATATGATTGAGTTATGGAAACTTATGGATGTCTTTCTACATCTGTAATGATTTCTTTCTGATTAAATAAATCTCTTTCTAGTTGCTTCGGAAGACTTAAGGCCCCATTTGATTCATGGAACGGATTTGAGGGGAAATCACTTCCCAAGGGATGGAAAATGGAAGATTCATTTCCTATGTTTGGTTTGAGTAGGAATGGAAAACAAAGGTTGTATATTTTTTAATTATACCTTTATTAAATTAAATAATAATAAAAAGAACGCATTCAATGATATATTGTAATTCTAAATTGTTAATGGGGACAAAATGAACATGAAAATTGTGCATTTTCTCAAACTTTTACATGAGGAGAAAAAACAAAACCAAGTTGGAAGAATGACTTTACTTTCCTACTTTCTCATGTTAAGCAACCATTTCTCATGCTTGGACTTACCAAACATGGGAAAGCAATTGATTTCACATTCCCAATCCTCATTTCCCATTAACCAAACAGGGCCTAAATTAAATGCATAAAAACAAAATAAAAAATAATTAAGAACAAAATAATATTTTAACCAGCCCTACTCTTCCTCCTTCACCCACCGATCCCAACCCCACCCCTTGGCACTACCTAGCTCAGCAACCTAGCATCTCTCTCTCTGTTGACCTCTGAATCTAGTTGGGGACACGTGGTTAATTATTTTATAATAAAATAATCAAGCGGTCCGAGCACACTTAGTAACAAAGACGTCCTTCTCAGACCAAAAAAAAAAAAAAAAAAAGACGTCCTTCTTAGTGTGTGTGTGGCGTGCCAGTACTACAGTCACAAGTGATCGTGTGGCTACAAATGAGCAAATGAATGGTGCTCTGCGCTATGATCTTGACTTCTTCTTGGCCGAGATTGGAACAAATTATCGGCCACCGTTGGGCTTGATTTATTTGATTGGTTCTGGACCTTTGTTTCATGGAATTTTCTTCTATTTATAGACTTTGTATTTCTCCGGTCGAGACAAAAATCCTAGTTGTGCTCTGACCTCCGTCACATCAACCTCATAGTTTCTATCTTACACTTTCACTTATGATTTGACCAATCTGGATGGTGGAAAGGTGACATTCAGCTGCTTTCTGATAGCTTGGGCGGTGCACCTCTAACCTCATGTTAGGTCTCAGACCCTTGCTCTCTCAGTGAGGCAAACAATTCCTCAGTCTACAAGAGCAAACAATCTCCTTTTGTTGTCGAGCTAGTTTCTTTCATAACACACGCACTGCGCAAACTTCCTTTTTGTTTGCTCCCTAGTTTGAGGCAAACTTTCCTTTTTGTTTAGAAGAGCTCGGCTTCTTTTGTTGTTTAGGCCTCGTGTGTGTGCTTGGACGTCCTCTTTAAGCGCATTAGTATTTGGCCTTTTTAAAATTGCCGCAATCTTGGAAGGCCCTTTTTTTTAGGCCCATGAGCGAAAACATACATGTCCAAACACTCTCCTCCTCCTTCCCCCACCCACCCACTCTGCACTAGGAGCCACCCACGAGTCCACTTGTAGCCCCACCCCCTTCCCCTCGGAGAAGATGTTGATTGGGTTGATTAGGTTGATTAGGGATCTGTTTGAATTTGAAGCCCTCTGTTTCAAAGGGATATCGGGTTTCTTCCAAATTTTTTTTTTTTTCTAAATATCTTAGTTTTTAATAATAATAAAAACTCAAATATCTTAGTTTTGGATAGAAAAGTGGATGAAAGTATAAAATTTTGATAGTAAAAAATAAATTGACAATTTTAATTAATTCGGATGTTAAATTAAATAATTTTTTTATTCGAAGAATTAAATTCAATTGGGTGATTATTTCAAAGGGTAAAACCGCTGAAAATCTTTATTATGTTTACAAATGGGAACTTTTGTCTATGTTTATATACCTACTATTTGTTTTATTTTGTTAATGTAATTTATTTATTTATTTTTGAGTTAATCTAGCTTATTAGGCTACCACGTCCACAGCATATGTAACGTGTCAACCTCCAACACAGGTGTACATACATAGATCTAAGCAAAACCATGCATGGTCAAAATGGGCGACTCCGTATTAAAGAACAATGGGACCCGTTGTGTTTCATTAGTGGCGCTTTCGTAGTTCCAGTGCATAATCATGGGCAGTTTCCAAATGCGGTGTCCATAAAAGGAAGCCATTCGGAGCAAAAGAAGAAGAAGAAGAAGAAAAATGTCGACGGTGAAGAAGATGGCGGTTGCTCTGTTGGTTCTGTGTGCGGTGTTTTCTTGTATGGAGAAGGTGGTAGATTCTGCTGGAGTTGACTGCTATGATGCTTGCAACACTGGCTGTGTTCAAAGCAACAGTATGTAATTTCTAATTTCTAATTTTTAAACAATTCCTAGCATGTTCATAGATTTGTTTGTTGAAATCACTTACGGGAGCGAAACTCAAACTTGGATGCCAGCGCATAAACTCGCTGTCCTGACCAATTGGCCCGACTCACATATATTATATTGAGTAGAGTGAATTTGAATTTTGGACATCTTGAATATTAGATTGAGAGAGAGAGAGAGAGAGAGAGAGAGAGAGAGTAGTGAGAAACTAGATTGTTTTTCATGTTAGATTTATCATTTAATTTAGGGAATTTAGATTGAAGGGAGAAACATAATGTTTTGGTTCATTTGTATTTGTATGTAATGTAGTGACTGATTTGTTTTGTTATTTATGTAAATATGCAGCGAGACTTTATCAACGCTGTGATCGCAAGTGCCGGATTAAGTGCGGTCCAGGTAAATCCCAAGTCTTCCATCGACCTTATCACCTTGGAACTTTAAGGCTTCTTTTGCCCAAGTGCCAGATTGAGTGCTTATTATTTTATTATGAATTTTTTTTGGTTTGGTATGAACAGAAAGCCTAATTCTGTGTTTTATTGTGTGTACAGATTCTGAAGTTGAGGGGAACTTACAGTAAAAGCCAAAGAAAATTGGGGAGCACATCAGAAAGATCATAGAAAACAATATGTAATTTATGCACCTTTTTCTCTTCCTTTTAAAAATAAAATAAAATAAAATAATGGAAGTGACTTATGCACTTAAAGAAAGTATGTCATTTATTTTAAATTATGTCATTTATTGTAGTTATGAACTTCATCCATTTGGGCTTGGCCCAATTAGAGCTTCTCCAATAGTTAGTTAGCATTTTCTCGTTTAATATTCGTATTATACATATATATATGTATATTTTAATAATACTTTTATTTTCTATATATATCTTAAAGATTCAGTAAAATATACAATTTTTTAAAAAGAGAATATACAATACACACGTACATATGTTTTTCACCTTTAATACACATTTTTTTTACAAAAATTTGAATAATACAAATAAAATTCACTTTTATATATATATATATATTATTGATTACAAATAATATATATTAAAAAATTTAAATAAATTATATTAGAATATTATATAGTGACCGAACTTTTCAATTGTATTTCGCTAAAATTTTACCAAATAGAACACACTAGTTCCTTGGCACATGCTCACGCATGTGCCAATTGGTTTTTTTTTTACAAATTTATAAATAAACCCAATCCTAGACATGTATTTATAAAAAAACTCAAGCACTATTTAAACATAGAAACACACCTAAAATCAACCCCAAAATCAACTTTTTGGGTGTGTTTATAAATGGGTTTTGAGTGTGTGTAATGATGGGTTTTGGGTGTGTTTATAAAGTGTTTTTGGTGTTGGGTTTTTTTATAATTTCAACCTCCATTTTGGGTGTTTTAGTGAAACTCCCTTTTTTTTTTCCCCTTTTTTTCTAGTATTAAGAAAAGAAAAGATAACATGGGTAGTTATGTTCGATAAAAATATGACTTATTATTTGATTTTGTTTTTAATTTTAATTTTTTAAATATGAAAAATGTGAATTTACCATATTATCCTCATTTAATTAATAATTTCAATTCTTAATGTTTGAATTAACCAAGAGCATTTTCTGGTATTTTGAATGTTTTATCATTCTCTGCCTTCTGCTTTATATGTATAGATACATATTTTATTCATACTTTCTTGTTTCGTATTTTACTAAATAGCAAACTACATACATATTTTATTTGTACTTTTCCTGTCTTATATTTTACTAACTAGCAAATTAAACTCTTCAAATTAAAGTTTGTTGATTTATGTGACAATTTGAAAATGTTTATTTGCTACTGTAATAATTTATGTCACAACTTACTCGCTAATTCAATTAATGTAATATTATGAAAAAGAATGAAAAATATAAAAACATATGAAGAATGCCTATATATTTATGACCTAAAAAGTAAAAGTGTATGTTTTTAACATTTTCAATGTAGGTTTTGTGTTTGTAAAGTAAAATTAAATGTTTTGAAGAGTCAAGATTAATTTACCACTCATGAAGAATATGAAGTCTCACATCGAAAGCTTGACGGATAAAATATAAAATATAATAAATGGTATTACTATTAATAATATCAAGGTTTTTTTTATTAAGTTCACATATATCAGATCATGTAGGTTGGGAGTTTGTCTCTCTAAAATATTTGCATGGTATTAGAGTTGGATAATTGACTATACTTGATTGAACCTGAATCAAATAAAAACTTTGAATTGAAGATGAATCAAACAAACACCAAATTTGAAACCATGAATTGAAAAAATAACAAAAAAGCTACCAAATTGGTGCATTTGTGGCGTATTAAAGAATGATCCACGTGATAAGGAATCTTGAAGAATATTAAGTTTCACATCAAAAAGTTGACAAATAAAATAAATACATAATGAATGGTTCTACTACTAATAGAATCAAGACTTTTTATATAAAATCTCATACATGTTGGACTATATATGTGATTAAATTTGGGACAATATTGATGTTGTTAGTAGTGGACTGAGAGTTCATCTCTTTGAAATCTTTATATCTTCCTACAACAAAAAGACGACTCATAATGTATTGCCTTCTCCTTCAACTTTTCTTCATTTGAAGAGAGTATGGGTTTGCAATTAGAATGTGAACATTAAACCATGAGGTGGAGAGAAAAACTTTCACCATCAAACGTGGGCCATAAAAGAAAATGTTGTTCGTTTACAGTGTATTAGAAAAATAATGGAAAATATCGTACCACAATATTGATTTTGACTTTTTTTTTAAATTTTCAATCCTAGTTTGTTTCATTTGCTTTGACATTTTTTCTAAAAAAACTTTTTCAGTAGGCCCATGCAAAAAAAGAAAAGAAAAAAAAAGCACAAGCAACACGACAAGACACGAAGGTAGTAGGCTTGGATTGATCGTTAGTTAAACGAATTTTATTTTACATTCTTATACAAGGCAAATCAAACATGATTAAAGAAAAAAAAATGATATTTCCTAATTACTTTTTCAGTAATACTGAACATCAGAAAGAAAATTTTTCATTTCGCATATATTTAAAAAAGACATAATTTCTATCCAATCCTTTCAGCGTACTAAACGGCCTTAATTTTAGATTTGGAAAGAAAGAATGAAAGATAAGGTCGTATGGGAGAATCTACTGAATATAGTTGGAAGCTAAGATGATGATGAATACAGAAGAACGAAACCAAACCCTCTGCAGAACCTTGTTCCCCTCGTCAGTCGTCAGTCAGTTTTGAAATAAAAGAAAAGGTCAAACTCCCATTTGGTCATCATCTTCTGTGAGTGGGAATATAAAATTCCACACCAAACGTATACAGATTAGTACTAGTGAAAACTACATAAGTATTCATTCAAAATAAAATACACAGTAAAAGAAAAAAAGAAAAAGGAAAAGAAAAAAACCCAAAGACAGGAGGACATGTCCCCCTTTTCTTCTTCTGGTTCGTGAACTCAATTTAATGTGGGCTTGGAGTCCGTATATATGAGAGAGAGAGAGGGAGAGAGAGAAAACCCAAAAGGTGGAAAGAGTGATGATGATAATGAAGAAGGTTGGTTCTCTACTTTTCTGACTTGACCTCCTTTTTCTTCTTCCGCTCTGCTTGATCTCTTTTTATTTTGCAAACCCCAAAAATAGAAGAAGAAAAAAAACCAGAAATGATTGTTTGATTGTTGGTTAAGTTTGTCTTTGCTCAGCTGATGTTTGAGGTGCAGATCTATTATTGCTTTGGTTTTGTTGTTATTATAACAAGCTTTGTAAGGATTTTCCGAGCAATTTTTAGTTTTCCCACCTGGGTTTTCTTGAGAAAATGCCCAGGAAAGTCGAGGGTTTAAGTTAGCTGCTCAAGTCTTAAGCTTTTTTAACATTAAGATGTTCTTGTTCTTTGCAGATCTTTGAATTGTTGTGATTAAGCCGTGGAGAAGTTTAAGCTCTGGGATAATTTGGGCTTTTTGGTTAACAGGTAAGTCCCAAGCTTTTGTTTTTGGTGGATGCGCAAGTTCACCTTCTTTTACCTCACCATTTGCTAAAATGAGTTCAACAAATTTGGAAAGAAGATAGCATGACAAAAATAAAAATAACAAATTATTTATGAACGTCAGGTCTAAATTTTGAGACTGCCCTTGTTATACTCTCTCTATCATCATGTATCAATGATCTGTTATTTTTACTTGAGGATTTGTGTATAAGTTGCTATAAAAATACGTTGTCCTAAATATGGTTTTTCTTCTTATGAAATATGGGTTCTTTTGCTTTGTATTTCTTTCTCCTTGGAAAACTAGGGATTGGATTTCCAGTGGATGAAGTTAACCAATACTTCTGACACCAGTATGCCTTCTTAATCTGTTCTGTATGCAGTTAGATTATCATTTTATGGTCTATATTGATGGATGCCATGGACATTCTTTGCTTATATGGCGTATAGACCGTAACTAGCCTTTTTTGAGTTTGAAAATGGTTTTAAAGTTTGGTTCTTTAGGTTACTTTGTAACCCATATGAATCTGCCTTTTCTACTTTTCTTTCAA
The DNA here is from genome assembly GCF_029339155.1 of Prunus mume. Lineage (NCBI taxonomy): Eukaryota > Viridiplantae > Streptophyta > Magnoliopsida > Rosales > Rosaceae > Prunus > Prunus mume. The sequence continues at coordinate 2,250,877 of NC_142699.1, read as the reverse complement.
TTTTTTGTTGCCTTTCCTATATCATCTTATATCTTGTTCTCCATTAAGTATTTTTTTTGGTGGCAATTGACATAGTGTCACTTTTTGTTTGTGGCCAGCCATATGCACAAGCTAAGTGGAAATCAGAAGATTTTAAAGAAGATAACACAATTTTTTTGGTACTCTTTTCCACGACAAGAATGTCATTCCGTAGTATAGTTCGTGATGTTAGGGATGGCTTTGGAAGCTTGTCCAGACGGGGTTTTGAAGTCAGGCTGATGGGCCATCATAGAGGAAAATCTCATGGGTCATTAAATGATTTACATGACCAGCCTCTCATTGTTCAGAACAGTCGTTGGGCTAGCCTTCCCCCAGAACTATTGTATGATGTAATTAGGAGGTTGGAGGAGAGTGAGAGCACATGGCCTTCTCGAAAGCATGTTGTTGCATGCGCCTCAGTTTGTCGTTCTTGGAGGACCATGTGCAAAGAAATTGTTAAGAGTCCTGAGATCTGCGGGAAGCTCACTTTTCCTGTGTCGCTGAAGCAGGTTGGAATCCTTTAATTTGTGCTGATATGTTTTTTCTTTCCCAAGTTTGTATTGAAATCAAAGTTACTAAGATTCTGTATATGTTGCATTTTGTGGGAGATAATTATTTTTATTAAAGCAATTGGACATCCTATGATGTTGGGAAAAGCACTTACCAAATTTTCTTTTTTGTTTGGTTTTTCAGCCTGGTCCACGAGATGGACTCGTTCAATGCTTCATTAAAAGGGATAAATCTAATCTAACATACCACCTGTTTCTGTGTCTTAGCCCTGGTGAGCATCTTTTCTAACCATTTGATTTTATTTGATTTGTTGCTGGCTCTAGTAGCCTGTCGACCCATTTATCCATCGATCAAATATTTCTAAATGTGAGTTAGCATTTATTTATCAATTAATAGTCTCATTTTTCAGCGCCCCAAAAAATCTCACTTTTAATGCTTGTCAATCATTGATTTCCATTCATATACTGGTGTGTATCAGGTTAAAATGCCTCATCTTCTATATATATGAATGTTTACCAATTTTTGATTTCAAGTAGTCTGGTTATGAAATGTAGGAGTCCTTAATTTATTCAGGTTGACTTGGAAAAGGGCTGAATATCTATTTTAGGTAGATATCTTTGATTTGAATGATGATCTGATCAAACATGGTCAAATGTAAGGAGAAACTTTGTGTGCATGTCATGTATTGATTGAGATAGCCTCTCTTCTCTAATAGAGGATGAATCCAATTAAATAGGTGTATGGTGAACATGAATATGGAATATTCATGAAGAGTCCTGGCATTTCGGATAAACCTAAATAGTGAGAATGAATGTTCATTTTGATCACACTCTTCTCAAAGCCTATATAAACCCCCATTCACTTCCTCACTTTTCAATTGATTATTTCACCAGTTAATCATCAAAGTTTGAAAGAGAACCTCGCTTTGATTGAGAAAAAATAGTTAAAAATACATAAACCCTCTCAAGAGAATCCAAGAGAGCGTTTCGTATACAAACTTTTGTAAGATTATTCGTTAAAATCCCATTATTTTGCAGTGGAAGATTTTGCCTACTGCCTGTCGACATAGGTTTAAACGCTGGACCAGTTATACTTTTTTGACTCTAAATAACTTGCATACTTTATTTAATTGCCTATTTTAATCACACAAGGGAGACTCAAGAGGGGAAAGTTTGGTCCAGTGAATACCAAATTATTTATTAACTCGTATTAGGCGCTGTCTTTCCCAACTGACTTTTGGGTAGTAAAATAAATCATAGCTAGACTTGGCAGCTGATATTGATGCAGAACATGGGAAGCTCTGCAACTTTATGGTCCAACACTCAAGTTTCTGTCGTCCTTTAGAATTTCAATTAAGTTGTCTTTAATGTTATCATTAGCAAAAATTTAATGTTTCCATCCTTTTTCCTTGTGTTAAGTATCGTAATTTATGTCACAACTTTATCAGACTGAAGAAGCTAATAGGCCTTAATGTAAAGTAGGGTAGGTTATGTAATGGTGTGGTGTGATAAAAATAACTAATTAATTTGTCAGCCTGCAAGGTTTTAATGGTGTTGTGAAAATGTCAGTTGCTAATACATTTTTCCTAATAGGTTCTTTTATTTCATTTTAACATACTATTAGTGAACACAGGGGTGTCAAAGTAAGTGGGTAACTTCTAGACCAGGGATAAAGTTGGACGCATGCCTTGGTGAATTTACAATGCATCTCTATACATCTTTTGGTCTTTCCTAGCATGCATAATAACAATAGGTAGTAAAGCGTTAAACAAAAATAACTACTTTTTAAACTGCATGGTAGTCCTTGAAAGTCTGCAAGATTAATAGATATGTTAACTATCAGCATACGCATCTACCATTTTCATGTCAGACATGTTGGTTTTCTGTTAGAAATGTCCTAGAAATCATGAGTCATGTTCTGTCAACCTTTTTCATAGATGTGTTTCCAAGATTTTTAAATTATGTTTACCATTTTGAATAATGGATTGTTATGCTGTCCTGATCAAGACCAGCCCATCTATAGCCCCCATGTTTCTCTGAACTTTACCTACGGCTTCCAAGTTAATTTTGTGTTTTATTTTGTCACTCCAATTTGGCAGCTTTGCTAGTGGAGAATGGGAAATTCCTTCTTTCTGCAAAGAGGACTCGACGAACTACTTGTACAGAATATGTCATTTCTATGGATGCTGACAACATTTCAAGATCAAGCAGTGCTTACATTGGAAAGTTAAGGTAATTAAGAACATGATTTAAAAAGACTGAAAATGTATTTTTTTTTTGTTGGTCGCTTCACAAGAATACACAATCAAAGTAACACATTGTTCTTGCATTTCTCAAACGAACAGTTGGTTTTATAGCTATTGATTCTAATCCTGTTTTTGGTTAGTTTGTTATTTCTTATAAATTATAACATAAATTTCTTAAAAGAGCTCTCATTAATGTAATTTTCTTGGCATGCGTTAAAACAATTAATGTAAAGCATGACTAGACGTGTCTTCTATTGTGTAGTACTAATAGGGATGGGTGTGACGGGATAGACTTAAAAGAATAGTTGATCTTGTAATGTTTAATCATTTATTTGTTTTACTGGCAGCTATAAGTTGGATTGTATAACCTGTTAGAAATTTTGTTTTGAAGCATCCAACTTTGTTTCTTTTCCCAGGTCAAACTTTCTTGGCACAAAATTCATTGTATACGATACGCAGCCTGCATACACTTCTGAACATATTCCCCCACCAGGGCGGACAAGCCGTAGATTTAATTCCAAAAAAGTCTCCCCAAAAGTCCCTACTGGCAGCTATAACATTGCTCAGATAACATATGAGCTAAATGTGTTAGGCACTCGTGGCCCTAGAAGGATGCATTGCATAATGCATTCTATCCCGGTCTCATCTCTTGATGCAGGAGGTTCTGTCCCTGGCCAACCGGAACTCCTTACCCGCTCCCTGGAAGACTCCTTCCGAAGTGTATCTTTCTCCAAGTCTCTTGACCACTCAGTTGAATTCAGTAGTGCACGATTTTCTGAAATTGTTGGACCCCGAGATGATGAGGATGGCAAGACAAGACCCTTGGTTTTGAAAAACAAGCCTCCACGATGGCATGAACAACTACAGTGTTGGTGTCTGAACTTCCGAGGTCGGGTAACTGTTGCTTCTGTTAAGAACTTTCAGTTGATTGCTGCCACTCAGCCTGCTGCTGGTGCACCTACTCCATCTCAGCCAACGCCTCCCGAGCTTGATAAGATAATCTTGCAGTTTGGCAAGGTTGGTAAAGATATGTTCACAATGGATTATCGTTATCCTCTATCTGCATTTCAGGCTTTTGCCATCTGCTTGAGCAGCTTTGACACCAAATTGGCTTGTGAATAGAAAAGAGTAAATAGACGGTTTGGTAAGCAGAAAAGACCATTGACAATCATTCATTCTCTTTCTCACCTTTTCTTTTCCTCTTCTGATATGAATTTATATTTCTTGTAACTTTATGGTAGGAAATTGTTTGTTAAATTTGTTCTGAACTCAGTTTCTGCCCTGATAACAGGGTTTAACAGCATTTTAATATCAGAGCTTATTGTTACCCTGATTCTCGGTTCATGATTTGTATTGCCCCTTTGGTGTTGATTCGTATTGCATGGCTACCGAACGTTCTGTTATACTTTGATTTCCACAAACCAATTCCTTGTTTTTCGGGTGTTCGGAGGGGTTGGCCTTGACTCGCGCATTATTTTCTGGTGGTTCTGGATGGTCGTCATCCATTTGATGCTGGTGGATGTCACAATCGTGGTGTTGGCAGACATGGTGGTGATGGGAAAGTCTTGTCTTAATTGGACTCTTGCAATGCCAATTTCTTTCTGAATTTATCAAACAAGTCAATTTTAACAGCTCTGATTTTGGCATATGATTTGTGCGACCTCTTCCCCTTCTGATAAATTAGTAGCTGCTTCAGCTTTCACTCAAATTTTCACTTTCCTTTTCGAATTCACATTTTCCTGTTAGAATTGATCTCCAACCTCTGTATAATTTGGGCAAAACTAATAAAGAATTTGGCTAAAAAGTGCATTTTTTTGGTAGAAACAATTTTTATTTTTGAGCATCCCCTCAGCCCGACTGTTGGCGCGAGAGGAGGTTCAACCTGACTTTGGCCACTGGGAGGCTTTGATTTAATGCAACCGTCGGAGTCTTCGCTTATTCTTGTGAGTTTTTAATCGCAGTCGTTGAAAGTTCTCAACTCGGCCTCTGGAGTAAAATGGAGGAATTCTCAGAGCTATTCTCATGATTTTTCCTATCCAAGTTGATTGAAAGACAAGAATGTATTATTTGGTTCATGCAATATGGCCGATACATGTCCAAAATTTGCTAGTTTATGGACTGCCAGCCAAATTGTATCAAGCTGAAGAGCAACTTATGATGCTCAAATAAAGTTGACTCCTTCATGAATAACGTATTGAAATGTGGAAGCATTTGGACCGGTGACGTCGTAGCCCTCTCATATTGTCACACACTAAAGCATGTTCGAAGAAAGTGTTGGTGACGGTCAATCAAATTGAATAAGTCCGATTGGAACTTCCATTGCTCCGATGAAGTTGACTCCTCCATGAGAGTTGTTCCAGCTTGTGTGAGAGTTAACTTGAAAAGATAACCACTATAAAGCTGGAGAGGTGGAGCTGAGTACAAGACTTGTGTTTCTCTTCTTCTTTTTTCTTTTTCTTTTTTGATTGGACACTGTGCTCGTGTCTTCCCTCTCTTTCCATGCCGCTTCCTTGCATTTTCCTGACCTTCAATCTTAGCCGTCCAGTAGATCGTGTAGCCAAAAAAAAAATTTATCTTTTCACTGTTCTCCCCACATGGGAACTTTAGCTTTTGTCGATTGGACCAGTTTGGCATTGCTTGTGCTGTGAAAATAATCACTGTCAGATTTTCTGTGAGAGAAATCAGCTGTGAGAGAAAGCAGTTTAGCGTTTAGTAAAATTTTTGTTAAAAGTGTTGTTGGTATTTGATTTTATGCATAATTAGAAAATGATTGCCGCATAATCATTAAACACAGCGCCTCTTCGAAATTGATTCCTGCATAATCAGAAAATAAAAGTACCTCATTAGCTGCTTTCCCTTATAACTTTCTCTCACAACAATTTTTAACAATAAGTAATTTTCTTACAGTTTATCAAATGGGTTGGGCTTCTTAAAATTTTTTAAAAATCACTTATCACCGCAAATAAGTAATGCCAAACTGGCACTGAGACGTTTTAGGACCTTGACTATGCATATTTTGAATTTATACATCTGCGATGTAACACACAAACCACTGCCCAGAAAAAATAATTAATTACGAAATAACTTCTGCTCAAATCGGATCGGAAGGCCAACTTGTGCATAATGTGTAGCTGGTCTGATCTGAACCAGTATCAATTAATGGATGCCAGGAAAGCCCATAAAGCCTCATGTTCATCCTCACCATCCTCCTCATCAAAACGTTGGAAGTACGACGTGTTCTTGAGCTTCAGAGGTGAAGACACACGCAAGGGCTTCACAGGCCACCTCCACGCCGCATTATCTGATGCCGGAATCAGCGCCTTTCTTGACGACAACGAGCTAGAAAGAGCGGAATTTATAAAACCCCAACTGGAGCAGGCAATCGACGGGTCCATGATCTCCATAATTGTCTTCTCCGAGCGTTATGCCGATTCCAGTTGGTGTCTTGACGAGCTGGTTAAGATCATGGAGTGTAGAGAACGATTGGGGCAACAAGTTATTCCATTGTTCTATAATGTTGAGGCTTCAGATGTCCGGAAACAAACTGGTAGTTTTGCACAAGCTTTTGAGAAACATGAAGTGGGCAAACATGATAAAGAAAAGGTACAGCGATGGAGAAATGCTCTCAGTCAAGCAGCAGATTTGTGTGGGGAAGATCTTAAAAATGCTGACAATGGGTAATTACTAATTTCTTGTTCCTTGGATTATCATCTCCTTACTTGACAACCATATGTTTTCTGTCCTTTTTGTTTTTGTTTTTCCAACTATGTTTTCTTTTTGACTTTGAACTTTGGTTTGTTTGTTTGTTTGGTTTGGTTTGGTTTGGTTTGGTTTGGTTTGGTTTTAAATAAGCATTCTTTCTTACTTGATAATGTAAGATCCATTTAACATTTGATGTTAAATCCCAATCTTAATTGTTAATTATATCTTAGTATAAAAAAAGAAAATAATTTGGTCATTCTAAATTATTAAGTTAGGGATTCAATTTAACCTTGTAGTTTGTTCCACATCGAATGATTGGTAGTTCTGCTTCTTTGTTTAATTGCCAGGCGTGAAGCAAAGTTTATCAAGAAAATTCTTGGGGAGGTTAATAAGCAGTTGTACAGCAAATACCAATTAGACATCGAACACCTTGTTGGAATTACTTCTCGGCTGAACAATGTTGTTCGCATGATTGATATTGAAAATTCAGGTTCTAAGGATGTTGTTCGCATGATTGGTATTTGGGGGATGGGCGGCATTGGGAAAACAACGCTTGCCAAAGCCATTTATAACAAATTTGAAGGTAGCTTTGAAGGTAGGAGTTTCCTTGCAAACGTGAGGGAAGTAATTGCAAACCAACCCATTACTGGTCTGGTTGGTTTGCAAAAACAACTTCTAAATGATATCTTGAAAAGCAAGGGCCACATAAAGTTTGACTCTGTTGCTAAAGGGATCGAGATGATAAGAAAAAGACTTCCCTGTAAAAGAGCACTTGTCATAATTGACGATGCAGATGATCTACAGCAACTAAAAGCAATAGCTAGAGCTCGTGATTGGTTTGGTCCTGGAAGTAGAATTGTTATAACAACAAGAAATCAACATTTGCTAGACCAAGTTGGAGTGGATGGCATATATATGGCTCAAGAAATGGATGAAAAAGAAGCTCTAGAGCTCTTTGGTTGGCATGCCTTTGAAAGTGGTTATCCTAATCAAGAATATCTTGACCTCTCAAAACGTGTAATTCGTTACTGTCAAGGCTTGCCTCTAGCACTTGAAGTTGTAGGGTCTTTTCTGATTAAAAGACCCACAGCGGAGTGGGAAAGCCATCTGGAGAAATTGGAAAGAAGTCCTGATGGAGATATTCAAAAAATACTCAGAATAAGCTTTGACGGGCTACCTGATCAGGAAAAGAGAGAAATATTCCTTGATATATCTTGTTTCTTTATAGGAATGGACAAGGACTATGTAACACAAATATTAAAGGGATGTGGCTTCTCTGCAGTGATAGGAATCCGTGTCCTCATTGAACGGTGCCTTGTAACTGTTAGTGAGCAAAAGGAGCTGATGATGCATGATTTGCTTCGAGACATGGGAAGAGAGATCGTTTATGAAAATGCCCGCGGTCAGCCTGAAAAATTTAGTAGATTGTGGAAACGTGAAGACGTAACAGATGTATTGGGAGACTCTGTAAGTACTTTCCAAGTAAAGTTTTAGAATGCATCATGAAAGAAAAGCATATGTATCCCGTGTCTATAATAAATTAAAGGGCTTGTCCAATATAGATCCCTATATTTTCTATTTCCTAGACATATACCCATCACTCTAAATCTATGTGTAAAACCCAATTTCAAATTTAAATGACCAGTAAGGATATAAGAGGTCGTAGTATTTCTATGTTTTTACATCGTTGCCACTAAACTTCATATTTTATTTATAATTTATTTCAAGCATTTCATTAACTGCCATAATTGTAATTAATATACTCCCTATTAATAGCATATCAATCACCCCATTTCTTTTAGTTGTCATTTACCCAAAAAAAAAAAAAAAAACAAAGTCAGTTACTTTGTAATTGCGTATATTTTTCATAATTAAAAATAGGTACACAATAATTTATATAAAATATAGGTACATTGTAAAACAAATAATAGGTACTTTATTAAGCGAAAAAAGGCTATATTATTTATAGAAAAAAATAGGTACATTATTTAGATAAATAATAGGTACTTTATTCGTAGTAGGTATATTATTCAAATGGTAGGTACATATGACATATAATACCTAAATCCTAATTGTAAGTACATTAAAATTAATGTAGGTATATTGGATGTCGTATAATGTAGGTATATTGGAATAGATAATTATGTACACTTTTCATACTAGGTAAATTATATTTTTCATAAAACAAACAAGTAATAGGTACATTATTTTTTCAACATAATTAGTATGTACAGTTTCATTCATAAACAATTATAAAGTGGATTATTATTCATGTATAATTCATAAAAAGAAAATAACATAAACATTTTATTAAACAAACCGATTACCCAAATTTGAGTTTATTGTTAAATTTTTTATAAAATGTTTCAAAATTAATTCCTACATCCATTACAACCATTTGGAGATCTTTCCAAATTCAACATCTGTCATTATATACAATCCAATTAAAAACTGTTTCCATATTGATTCCTATATTAATATACAAAATGCAATAATGGCTTAGTTGGGGGTATTTTTGGAATTTGAAAAGTACAATAAATCAAATTTTATGCTTAATTAGGTAACTTGCTGAGTTGGATCCTAGTCATGGGTTTTTACTTATACAAATTGGGTATTATTTATAGGAACAAAAAGTGAAGGGTTTTAGGTACGGCAAATTGAACTTGAAGGGTGTAAGCCAAATTTACTATAAATTAAAATGCCCTTGTCCATTTCTTTAGTTTTTTTGTTTAGTACAAGCGCTAAATCAAAGTAAAAGAGGGGGTTCTCACACATCCACGCTACCAAGGTGCCATTTGAACATGAGACCTTAGTCTGCAAGTTTAGACCATTTTTCACTTCACTAGACCTATTTCTTATATTATATCCATTAATATCAAAGCTCAATTAGGCATAACCAACAAAAAAATATGTGCTTTGATTGCAAACACAAACTATTAATTATACCTCTTGGTTAATACATACACGGATTTTCATGTTTGTAAATTATTTTTCTAACTCGGTATCTTTTGTTAACAGGGAACTAAAAAAATTGAAGGAGTTGCTCTAGATATGCGAAATCCTGACAAGGCTAGATTCAGTGCACAAGCATTTACCAACATGAAAAAACTGAGGTTACTCCACCTCAGAGGAGTAGAGCTCACTGGAGAGTACAAATATTTTCCCAAAAAGTTAATATGGTTGTGCTGGCATGGATTCCCTTTAGAGTCCATACCAGATGACTTTCCTATGCAACCAAAACTAGTTGCTTTAGACCTGCAGCATAGCAAACTCAAAATAGTTTGGAAGGATTGCAAGGTATAATAATCTCAACCAAAACTAGTTGTTGTTGATTCTTTCCTTCTGGTTCTATACATATATTATACTTCACCTTCTCTTCATTTTGGTTTAATTTCTGTATCAGAGACCTTCCTTTTGGATTTTAATTTCCATTCTAATTTTGTTTTTGTGTAACAGTTGCATGAGAATTTGAAAATCCTAAATCTCAGTGATTCCTATCAGCTAACAAAATCACCAGAGTTTTCAAAACTCCCAAATCTCGAGGAATTGATATTGGAATACTGTGAGAGTTTGTCTGAGGTTCACTCATCCATCGGGGATCTTGGAAGACTTTCTTTGGTAAATCTTGAAGGCTGCGAAATGCTAAGGGATCTCCCACTGAATTTCTATAAATCCAAGTCTATTGAAACTCTTATACTTGATGAATGTCCGAGTTTTGAAAAGTTGGCTGAGGGCTTAGGGGACATGGTATCATTGACAACTCTGAAAGCGGATTACTCAGCCTTAAGACAAATACCATCTTCCATATTAAAATTGAAGAAACTGAAAGTTGTATCTTTATGTTATGTGGAAGGGTCGCCATCAACAAATCTTTTTCCTCCTTCGTTGCAAAGTTTAAGCTCTTTAAGAGAATTAGCTCTTGCAGGCTGGAGGTTAACTGATGATGCATTCCCCAAGGATCTCGGTAGCCTAATTTCCTTAGAAAATTTAGATCTTGCAAGCAATGACTTTTGTAGCCTACCAAGCCTTGGTCGTCTTTCACAGCTTCAATATTTGTCTTTATATAAGTGCATAAATCTTCGTGCAATCCCAGATTTACCAACAAATTTGGAAGTCTTAAATGCAGGTGGCTGCATTTCGTTGGAAAAAATGCCAGATTTTTCAGAAATGTCAAATATAAGAGAATTGTATCTAAGTGATTTGGGCAAACTTACTGAGATTCCAGGCCTGGATAAGTCATTAAACTCCATGACAATAGTTCATATGGGAAATTGCACTAATCTCACTGCTGATTTTAGGAAGAACATCCTACAGGTTAATCCTCTCTCTCTCTCTCTCTCTCTCTCTCTCTCTCATACATCTTTCTCTTTCTATCACATACAGCGCACATGTACACATGCATGCATAAGAATGTATTTCTTATAGAAATTTGGCTCTACATGGTATAGGGATGGACTTCTTGCGGATATGGTGGCATTTTTCTGAGTGGAAATGATATTCCTGATTGGTTCGACTGTGTCCATGACGATGATATTGTGTATTTCACTGTGCCTCAAAGTGTTGGTCGTAATTTGAAAGGGTTAACTTTGTCCTTCGGTTTCTCTTCCTCTTCAGAACGGATCAGTCTTGGTTTTCACATTAGCATTAAAAACATGACCAAGGGTACTGAGCTTGAAGCCAGGATCATACCCGATTGTCGAACTAAGGGTTATTATCTTTGGCAGGGACAGTTATCAAATGACGAGCTCAAATTGCAAGATGGTGATAAAGTCTTGATTGAAATAATAATAGTGGACAAATGGGTGAAGGTGAAGAAAACAGGTGTTAGTCTGGTATGGGACAAATTTATGAACGAAAATATGATTGATTACCATCTTTGTGCGTATGAAAGACGCCCATATCTGGTCAATGATGATGACATCATTCATGTCGAATATGATTATGACATAAGAAAATCACCGGACTTTTCAAAATTCCCAAATCTCGAGAAGTTGATATTGAAAGGTTGTACGTGGTTGTATAAGGTTCACTCATCCATCGGGGATCTTGGAAGACTTTCTTTGGTAAATCTTGAAGGCTGCACCTATCTAGATGATCTCCCACTGAATTTCTATAAATCAAAGTCTATTGAAACTCTTCTACTGAATGGTTGTCGGAGTTTTGAAAACTTGGCTGATGGCTTAGGGGACATGGTATCATTGACAATTTTGGAAGCAGATAAGACAGCCATCAGACAAATTCCATCTTCCATAGTAAAATTGAAGAAGTTGAGAATTTTATCTCTATCTGGTGAGAATTTTGAAATTCCATCTTTTACCCCTTTCGTTACATGGCTTAAACTCTTTAATAGAGTTATTATGTCTTGCAGGCTGCTGGCGGTTAACTAAGGATGCAATCTTTAAGGATCTATGTAGCCTAATTTCCTTAGAACATCTGCTTCTCGGAGGCAATGATTTTTGTAGCCTTCCAAGTCTCGCTGGTCTTTCAAAACTCAAGGTCTTGTGTTTAAATGCATGCAGAAAACTTTGTGCAATCCCAGATTTACCAACCAATTTGTATGTTCTGAAAGCAAATGACTGCCCAGAATTGGAAACAATTCCAGATTTTTCACAAATGTGGAATATGAGAGAATTGTATCTCAGTCATTCGTTCAAACTCACTGAGGTTCCAGGCTTGGATAAGTCATTGAACTCCATGACAAGGATTCATATGGCAGGCTGCACCAATCTGACTGCCGATTTTAGGAACAACATCCTACAGGTCTCTCTCTCTCTCTCTCTCTCTCACACACACACACACACACACACACAAACACAGAGGCACAGCTGCAGATGCTGCCCATGTAATGATATATGCAAGCATGTATAAGACTGTCTTGCTTCTGGTGTGCAGAGATGGACTTCTTGCGGATTTGGTGGAATTTATTTGAATGGAATTTATGATATTCCCAAGTGGTTCAAATTCGTCAATCATGTGGACAGTATCGTCTTCTTTGAAGTTCCTCAAAGAATCATGGGTCGTGATTTAAAAGGGTTGACTATATGCTTCGTTTACTCTGCAGACAGGCCAAAACTTGAAGATTCTCAAGTTCCTATTGACATTATCGTTAGAAATCTTACCAAACAAACTGCTTTGCACACCAAGATAGCATTTGCCTCCTTAAAAACTTACAGAACACCACTTGTTTTTTGGTGGAGACATGAAGACCATTACGAACCTGAAGACGAACCTGAAGACTCTCTTTGGCAGGGGCAGTTGTCAAACGATGTGCTCCATTTGGAAGACGGTGACCACGTATCGATTCTTGTAAGGCCTCAATATGTTGATTTTGTGAGAGTGAAGAAGACAGGGGTTCATCTAGAATGGGATAAAGTCATGAAGGAAAATATAGATAATCCGGATCCTTATTTGTATGATTTGGAAACAAATCCGGATTTTTGAGGGGGAGTTGATGAGTCCATTTCAAGAAATTGTTGTCACTGAGACGAATGGTAACCATACTGAGCAAGCCATCAATCTTGATGGAGGAAGAAGCCATGATGAAGCAGAGAGAAATTGCAATCTTGATTTCTGTATTTCTTAATCTTTTAAGCTACGACACTTTATACAGCTGTCTAACTAATTCACATACACTATTAACAACTCACGTGCCTTGCACACCTACCTCACCCCTGAATTAGACCAACACGTCAATGTCGGTTAAAACAACAACACTTGGAAAAACTCCAGTGTGGAGAGACCTCCATCCCCTGTTTTGGGTTGTGGTTTGGTAAGATTACCCAAATCTATTACAAAGTTACAAATTTCAATAGGAAATCTACTTCAATTATTTGGTGATGAGATGACTCGAAAGAGAGAGCCACGCAGAGACCACCACCTGTCCCAAGGCCCCACATGTCACTTTTGTAGGTAGCAGACACGTGTCAACATAAGCAGCAACATGCTTCACACCTCCTTCACACAAAATAAAATACTCATGGATTGTAGAAAATAATTAGAGCAAAAGCTTGTGCCGATATTCTACGATGTGGAGGCTACGGATGTGAGGAATCTGACTGGTTGTTTTGCAAAGGCATTTCAGGAGCATAGACGAAAGAAAAAAGCTAAAGAGTAATCTGACTGGTCCTTTTCGTTCTTTTTCTTTTTCTTTTTGCCAACTCTGTTTTGGTAATATTTTATGTTCTTTATGTGAAAATATTTGGGAATTTCTGTGTTTGTATTCTTCTCCCCTTATGAGATATTTATATTATATTAGATAGCTCTTTACTAGGTCGAATAATACAGGGGAGCTTCACATTTAAGCCCAAACATAAATCCCAAAATATATAAAAACCCTATGCAATCCAAATTCTATAAAACAACCCAATATTCATAGACTTACCCTCGAAAATTGTACAATTTAAAAAACTGCCATTGCCATGTAGGAATCCAAAAATCTTATCTAAAAATATTATCCAAATTAATTGTTTAGGTAAAAAAAATTGTGAAAAAAAACAAAAAAATGAATAGTATTTGCCATGGTAAAGGGCAACTGCTGGTTGCTTTTTGCAAGGGCAGCTACTATTCACGTGAATAGTAACTGGCAAGGGGCAAACTGCTGGAAGTGCTCTAAGAGTAGTTTATACCATTATCCATTACTATTACTAAATTACCCGAGTCTCTATTGTCCCCTTTTGAGTTTTTACTTTTCCAAAGTTATTACGCTATAAAGAATTTAGCATTTTGCCGTTTAGTACTCGTATTATACATGTACGTACATATTTTTCAATAACACCTATGTTTTCCATACATGTCTTAAAGACTGGGTAAAATACACGTTTTGTAAAAAAAGCAAACATACAATACACATATTGTGCACATACATATATATATATTTTTTCATATACACGTGTTTTTTTACAAAATTTTCAATAATACACACAAAATTCACATACATGTGTAAATTCTTCATATACATGTATTACACACATAATTTTCACATATTATTGAATAAAAATAATATATATTAAAATATTATATAGTGGCGAAACTTTTCAGTTGTAACTTACCAAAATTTTGCCAAATAAAACACGCACGTATTTTATTCGTATTTTTTCCGTTCCGTATTTTACTAACTATGAAAGAAATTGAGAGGTTGATATTATTTCTTACTTGTTGTGAGAAAATTGCAAGATTGTGATTTTGCAATCCCTTTGCCAACGAGAACAACAATTTCAAACAAGGTTTTATGGGTATAGTAGTAAGAGAGGTGGTATTTATTCTTCATGTAAAGTGTTGTTTGAAAAGTGAAGCAATTACCAAGACCACTCTAACCCAGCATGCAATTCTCTACGAAAAATAATGTGTGCGGTAACATAATTTAGTAGCACTCGAGAGAACGATATAGATCGAAGGCAAACATTCTCACGAAAAAAAGAAAAAGAAAAAATTGAACTCTCAGATTGATTTACTGTGAAATTTCTCTCTTTTCAATATCTACTTTGGATATGTTGAAACTTGGAACCCCAACTCACTTTGGCCAACTCCGAAATCAGGGTACTTTTCAAGTGTTTTGACGCGTGGCAAACGCCATTCAAGTGTTTTAGACCGCCTAGGCGTTTTGAAAATGCAGCAACAAGCTAGGCGTGATGAAACCTGACTTTCATAATAAAGCCCAGCATATAAAGAAGCGTAGAAGTAATCACTCCCTCGGCCTTTTGAAAATGCAGCAACAAGCTATGCATTAAGAACAATCACTTAAGTGTGAGGAAATTCTTGGTATTAATGCAACTAGACAGGCCTCTATAAGAAACATAAAACTATTTGAAGACCATTCTGCACTGTAAAATGTACATCACAAAACATATACATGACTATTAACGCAAGATCAATGGTCTACCTGCTTTTTTTGCCTCCTTAGCTAGTTGCTCATCCATCCCAGAAGAGAAGTCTTTACGTTTTGCTAGTTACTTGGCCATACAAACTCTGTTCAACCTCCTATCTCCAACCGCTTTTGCTTCAAAGAGAAATCTTTCAGGTGTAGCACATAATATATGCATAGCCAATCAGTATTCTGGTTCTGTTTTTGCATTATTTGGGTGAGTTCACAGAAAATCATCTTTGATCTGTAAGATTACAAAGCATCTACTTGCATGTAGGGTTATTTTTTGTATTATATAGCAGGGGTTTATTTTTGATGCACAATATAGTCGGGTTAACATGAAAGAGTCAGATGATTGTAAATGACACATGATCTCCTTGTGAAAAGCATAGTGCAAAATCTGGAAGACCCCCACATAACATTGATTGATTGTGACTTGAAACAACTCAGTATGTAAAGATATACATATGTTGTCTGAAAAAATAAGGTAGTGAATGATAGGTAGGGCATGAACAAACATGTTATCGCAACCGTTAACCTTTGGACCTCAATGAATATGACTGAACAAGAGTAGGCTATGTCCACCCGACCTAAACATGGACGCTCACAAGCACATTCTTACCAACAATTCCAAGTTCAAAGTATTCAAGTCCAACTGGAGTGAAGTAAAAGTTGCAATGTACTTTTAACATCTCGATAAATGGATGGAAAAGTTGTCCACGATATAATTTGAGATTCAAAAGGGTCGTTGGAGCATTTCAAAATTTTACAACTTGAATTTACTGTACAAGAGGTGAAGGAGGGTAAAGTAAAAACTTGTTGAGCTTTGTCATCGCTTGGGGCAGTACTTTGTATGTAGGTTATCAAGCTTCTCGGCATACTCAATTGGAGTTGCCTCCTTGTCAAACACTTCATCCCATATCTTAGCAAGATCTGTTTGCAAGGTTATTGGGTTAGTATAGGATATGAACTAATGGAAAATATGAATCATAAACCCTATAAAAATGGGCAAGATGACTAACAAATCAGAAAATATGGAATGATTCAATCAAGACACAGTGCAAGCAGTACCAGTCACTGAGACTGATATACCACATTGATGTGTGTATACTCTAATTAAAAAACATTTGAAATCCAGGAATTCAACTGTAAGCTTCTGAAAATCTCAAGGACTTTAAAACAGAAGCATGCATACCAGCGTTGTCTGAGGATGAAAGAAACATGATAAGTGTGTCAAATCTTGGAACCCTCGTTAATTTCTCCAAACAATTGACGGCCAAATCCATTTCTTCATTGCCAAAGAAATAAATCAAAGGTGGGGCCATAAGCATTTTATCAAGCTCAACAAGAAAACATACATATCAGACATAAACATTACTTACACGAAAAAGGTTGCCACATACTTGATAATGTCAAGAAGTATGGGAACAGTCAAAGCATTTTTGAATATCTGCGGCAATGCACTTGGAGATATAGCCTGTATAGAAATAACACAAAAAATAAAATGAAACAAAGTAACAGCATAAATGGAAAGTCAGAATGAGTGATGATTTCCTAAATAAATACCAACTGCATTCACAATCCTTTATGGACATTTGAAATTGTTCAAAAGGGACACAACAAATCGGGAACTTCTTGGTGGCTCCTAGTATGCAGAAGCCAGTTAGGCGGACTGACAATGCAATTAATGGTATACTTCTGGCAACCATCCAAAGAGGACAATAGACGAGACTAATAGAATCTTTGCAGTGGTCAACTGCACGGATGACCATCATGCAAAAAGAAACACATTCATGGTCACCTACTTTGGTATGACAACGAACACATGAATCTTGCATTTTGGCAAACTATATTTTTTACAGTAAACCACATGAATACTTTTGCAGACATTCAACAGGCTAGTCTGTTGAGCATTATCTCCAGAGAGTCCTCGCTAAGAAGCCTCAAATTGATATGCCGAATTTGGTGGTGTGATCTTTTCATCAGCTACAACCTTGACTCGGGAAGCAATTCTAGAATCAAGCTCTTGTATCGATGCCTTCACCTCTTGCTTCCTAGTTGTGTTATTTCTCTACAAAATTATCATAATATAGAATAGTTCAAGAGACTAAAAGACACAGATGCAAAATAAATAAATAAAAGTTTAAAGCAAATAAGAAGATAAAGCCATTGAGTCCAGATAACATGGTTGGAGTACACAACAGATAAGTCTGATAAGAAGCTATAAAGACAAAAGCAATTGATAAGGTTCATAAACAAGTCTATCTTACTTATTCACCTGTTACTAAGAAGAAACGAAAACTCAATGACAACAACAAAAATCAAGTAAAAGGAGCAACAAAACACTTTTCCTTGACACCTTAGTGTGTGTGATCTTGAACTGCAGTCATTTCTGTTATTTGAGCACTGGAGACAGGCTGGATGCTTTGTCCGTTCACTTTGGTATCCAACTTTCCCACTTTCTGCATTTCTTGTACAGAATTTTTCCGTGCTCCAGATGCTTTCTGAAGAATTGTCTGGGAATTAACAATTCAAACGAGTCAATTTAATATATAAATGAACTGGTAGATGAGCATGATATACACCATCAAACAAAACACAAGAAATGAATTATAGACACCGAAAAATCAAAACTCGCCTTTCAAAAGAAAGCAGACCTGCATAGCTCGGACCTCTTCACCTTCCGACCCCTTCCTCAAAGCATTTCTGCTCTTCTTCTTCTCCTTCACTTCCGGAACGACAAACACCTCCTCAATCTCCTCCTGAAAATGGACCAATTCTATGGCTCTGGAACTCGACCCTGTCTCCGCTATCTGATTTTTCTCCATCAAAATCTGCAACAAGCCGGCGATGTTGGGCTAGGCGGGCGCTAGGCGGTGTCTAGGCGGGTTAGTCTTTTTCTGCCGAACCCGGAGGACGAAGCAGCCGAAACCGAAGAAAACCAATCGAAGCTTGAGTTTGATAGAGAAGCGAAATGGATGTGACCGCGAGTGGAAGGTTCGTGGTAATATTTAAAGAGTATAGCCGCGCATATTCGAATATAATAATATTTAAAGTTTAGCCGGGCGGCTATACCTTTTAAATAGACTTTTTTGTCCTATCGTGGGTTTAGGGCTAAAATACCACTTTAGCCAATTGAGCCAGAGTTATTTCTTCAATTATTTTATTTATACAAGTGATATTGGGGAATGAAAATTTAAATTCTTTCTGATACCTTCTATTCTAATGATTTCCAGCTATTAGCCCATTGAGCAAGACTAAAAAAATGGATTTTATTTATAACAAATAACACGGGTTAAACCCATAAATACAACAACAAAAAATAGGGATCCACCAACATTTTGTGGATCAAAGAATGTTGAATTTTATAGTATAAAATTGTTTGTATAGGAATTTACTTTTTAAAATGTATCCATCATAATTATGAACTAAACCTAATTATAGCCTTTTTTTTTTTTTTTTTTCTCATTGCACTTGACAACCCTTCTCTTATGTTATGAGATATATCAGTCCGCGATGTATTCTATGCAAATGAAAAATTAGATACAAAACAGTCTCACGAGACAACGAAGAGAAGTTTGCAACTCTATTTTGAAATGAATTTAAGGTAACATAAATCATATGACATTGATATACGAACTTTCTAAATGAGAATTCAAACAAGTGTAGAGGAGAATTAGCATCCCGTTTGGGATTGCTTTTTTTCGCCAAAAACTTGCTTCAGTTTAAAGTTAAGAAGTTTAAGGTATTTGGTAAAAATAAAATATCCCAATTATTTTAAAAGCAGTGGCCTTTTAACAGCAACTTTTAAAAGCAGACTATGGATTGCTTTTCAAAATTGCTTTCAAAAGAAGCAGAGATGAACCATTAATGAATTTTTAAAATTCCCAAAACATCATCATTCATTTTAAAAAATGACACCACTTCCACTTCCACATCCAACTCCACCACTTGCACCACCACATTCACTACCTCCACAACTAACGCCACCACCACTGCCAACCACAACCACCAACTCCGCCTTCATCACCACCTCATCCACCTCCTTCTCCACCACCACCACCACTACCACCCTAAACCATAAACCCTAAACCACCATCTCCTCCAAAACCTCCACATCCACCACCATCTCCACAATCAACCACCTCCACAACCGCCATCCCCACCACCACCACTACAACAACCACGAACTCCACCTTCATCACCACCACGAACTCCACTCCATCACCGCCACTATCACCACATGATTAGTACATAACACTTTCAACATCATGTCTATTTTAGTCATTATTCACAGTTACAACAATTTTATGTTAAAATTTACCAAACGGTTTTGACATTGCTTTTTGTATTAATAGCACTTTAAAAATATTATTTATCAAATATATAACTGCTTTACTTTACAGCTATCTTTTTTTTGTTGGGTGAAACAAGAGGGTATAAAACCCCAGAAGACAAAACAACTAAACATAATTAATAATACAGGTCTTAGTAACCCCTATTGAGTCATCCAACAACAGAGACCCAAGCCAAGTCGGGTTTTCCTCAAGAAACCAGCAGCCCAGTTCAATGTCGTGGCTCCAAGCAGCCATACAGCTAATTATTTTCAAATCACAGCAAAAATAACTTTTTTTTAAAAGTGACAGTAATCTCAAACTGGGCCTTAGATTATTTTACGTCTGATTGTAGTGCACATCGTTGAATGGCATTTGTCTCACATATTACAATGGAACTACTCCAAAAATCAATCCAAAGACTAAGCGAACTAAAAAAAATATTAAACTCTTGGGTTAATTACAAAAGACCACTCAAATTATAGGATCACTTACGAGTTTATACTCATTTTTAGGAACATTTACAATTAATACTCAAATTCGCAGAAAATCTACAAATTACCTAATTCATTACCTAAATTGTTAATCAATATGTTAAATACTTATGTGTCAAAGATGGGATTCATTTTTTAATGATATGGACTTTCACGTCGACATAAAATTAATAAACAATTTTATTATTGTTTAAATTAATTAAAAAATTTAAAATAAAATTTAAAAATAGAATTTAAAAAAGTAACCCAAAAAAACCTAGGTTCCCAACACCACCACCATCGTAGCCCATTCCCAACCCAACCTCCTTCAACCCACCCTTTGCACCACCACACCACCCACCCTCTGCCTCCCCTACTATTATTGCATTTATAAAACCCTATTTCGTTTTGGTTGTTTGTTCTTTCTTCACATTCATTTAAAGTTTGTTAAAGTTTATTAAACTCCAAGTTCAGATCGTGTTCCATTTCTTTGTTTTAGATTTTAATTTCGAAACTTCATTGTTGTAGCCAGATCTGTTCGATAATACCTTTCAATTCTAAGAGAGAGGTTAACGAGGCCCAAACACTTTTGCAAAACCGATCCAACAAGCCTGACCTGAGCCCAAACCGGAACCCTAATCCTAAGCATTTCCTCATCTTTACACAGCCTCCTCGTCGTTTCCCCCCACCCCTTATCCTTGCTTCTAGATAGATATTTTACAAAAGGAAGACGATGAGCCCTTCCATATTGACTAGGGGTGGGCACTCAAACCGGCGAACCGGAAATCCAAGCCGAACCGCACCGAACTAAACCGGAAAAAATCGAGTTGACAAAAAAGTCAACAACCGGTCAAAAATCAAACCGAACCGGTTTGGACCGGTTCCGAATCTGGTTCCATGTCTTAAAAAATCGAACCGGGCCGAACCAAACTAGTCAAATTAAAAAAATATATAATTTCAATATATATATTTATATTTAATGCTATATTTTTAATTTCACTAAAAAATAAACTAATATTTATCCAAGTTCAATTTCAAAATATCACTCTTTTCTAACTTTAATATTTATTTTTATATGAAATTGAATAATTTGTTAATTTGCAAGTAAAAAAATAATATTTCAGTTGAGAATTGTATTAAAAATAATTTAAAAAAATAATTTTTACAATCCGATTCAAAACCGAACCGGAACCGGAACCGGATAGTTTTTGAATTTTTTTTAATTAAAACCAAACCGAACCAAACTGGATAAATAGTATCGGATCGATTCTAATTTGAGGCAAAAACTGGTCCAAACCGAACCATGCCCACCCCTAATATTGACACCCTTCACACACTTCTTTGTTTGTAAATATTATTAGTTTTGGAAAGCCAACAACCAAATTGTTTTGAACCATAATTTTCAATTTACCCATTTTCACATGCCCCAATCTAGCATGCATAAGTATGCATTCTCATTGAAGCTAATCGTATTTTTAACCGTATTTTACTTTACTTTCTTGTCAATTGGTTTAATCGTATTTTTAATTCACTTGCATCATAATAATTAAGTCCCAAAAAAAACCTACAAAATGCATTAACAAAGCCTAACCATCTTTGATCCGAGAAAGTGAAAGAACCTAGGGGTTCCTTGCTTGACCGTTCAATCGGCTGATTAGAAATCAAAAGTACGAACAAAATAATTTGGCCATTTCCATCCAAGCCAATAAGTGGCTTTTGGTGGCTGCACGCTTACGCAATTCAAAAGAAGGATGACCAAAAGTTCCTTACATCGGCCACCTCGGTCGAAAAGAGGGAAGCACTTTGCTTTCCTTTTTCCCAAGTATTTTTGTTTTTTGCATTTATATTTACTTATGTTATTTTAGGTCTCAGATTCAAGTATTACTTTTGTTTATACCAAAATGAACAACCAATGAATACCAAACACGTAGAACAAACCAGGGCTACGAGTGCCTTCGGCACTCACCTTCGATACCAAGCCTACCGATCGCAACATTAGGGCAACCCGCCCGCGGACGCATGGCGATCTCACAATTGACGCCCGAGTCCCACATCGAAACTCTCAACAAATTGCACACCTCCCAAGGCCTATAAAAGAGGACACCAATCCCAGCTTGAAGGTAATCAATCAAGACTTACGGCATACGCCTATTGATCTGAAGTTCAAACTTATTAAATCCGTACTTACTTAAGCATCGGAGAGCCTTCGGCCGGTACCACACCGGTGCCCTAGGATTACCGTGCGTTTGCTTTCTTACAGATCGCACACGCTACCGAGGACATTTGATACCGAAGAGACCTAATCACTAAGTTACGCGGGAAAGTACCAAACCATTTTTCAGCGTCAATGCGATTTAGCGCCGTCTGTGGGAAATCGATAAAATCAACCTACAAATCCTAAAAAACAAATGGGAACCACTTCAGACCACGGCCTTTCGGGGATGGATTACCGTACGGTATGCCAAGTGGAGCAAGCCCGCGCTGCACCCTAGCACCCCTTTCGGTAATCCTCCGACGCTTTCGCACCACGGTCGGCGGAGCTCTTAGCTCAAATGACCTCTCCGGAAGGAGATGGCTAAACTCAAGAACGTAACAACCTCCTTTCATCCAAAGTGGATGAAACCCAACGGTTGCTTAATCAGCAGGAAACACAAAACATTCGGACCACCGAATCTTCCCAGTCGCAGACCCGTTCGGCAGAGGAAGGGAAAGCGGGGCAAAGGCGCGCTGCGCCTCCAAGCGGTGGTCCGGCACTCGGGGACCAACCTCACGTACCAAGGAAGGTGTACACCGACCGTCGTCATCGGATCAACGCATGGGAAGGATGCCGAGCGGCATAGGTCCCCAATCCGAATAAACGCCCGTTTGGGGACTCGGATGAGGGTCCTGGGGATAAGTCGCCCATCCGGAGGTTCAGGTTTGGATTCAGCATCGAGTCCGATGATGAGTACGCCCGCAGGGGCAACGAATCAAGCTACCGCTCGAAGCCCCGAGTACTCAAGGCGCGAACGCCAAGTCCGAGGAGATCTTCCAAGACTTGATTCGAAGGCGTCCCTAAGCCGAGACCCCGCCATCCGCTTACTCTTTCAACGAATCCGAAGATGGAGGATGGACCGAACCTGGGCCCCGTGTCCCCGATTGGGGAAAACCGGCGGGACCGTTCACCGATCGCATCAAGAAGTCCAGACCGGACAGGAGGTGCAGCCGTTGCGCATACCTTTCTATACCGGTGTAGAAGACCCTTGTCGCACCTTCACTCCTTCCAATCGGCAGTTGGGTGTAAAGGCCTCGCGACGAGGACAATGTCTATTGCTGCTTCGTCCCTTACCGGAGTCACTGGGTGGTTCTACCTGCCTCGAGCGTGGACGATACACTCCTTTGACGAATCAAGCAAATTTTCCTCAACCACTTCATGATCCAGACGGACCGTTTGTACTCGCCGACGATCCGTACACAATTCGGCAAAGGAGGACGAACCCTACGGAATACGCGCGCTTGATCACTTAGTACTGAGGTGTCCCGAACGGACGATAGGGCACCTACGGCGCCTTCAAGAGTGGCCTACGGTCCTCTCACTTCC
Source organism: Prunus mume (assembly GCF_029339155.1). Taxonomy (NCBI): domain Eukaryota; kingdom Viridiplantae; phylum Streptophyta; class Magnoliopsida; order Rosales; family Rosaceae; genus Prunus; species Prunus mume. The sequence goes on along the minus strand of NC_142699.1, from coordinate 2,227,155 downwards.
GGTACCTCGTGCACGGTAGAGCAATCGCCGCGACGACGAGTTGATGAAGCAAAGCGGCCCATGCAAAGGCCGAATACTTCAACTCCAAACCCGGGCCTACGGCTCGGAAGGAGGAATCGGCAACCAAAGTTATCGGGCCAAACCGATGACCCGTCGGCAGGCACAACGGAAGGACGACCGGATAGCCGTGGAAATTCAAAGAAAGGGACGTGGGAATGTACGGACGGAACGATCACCGGCTCCCTCGAATCACGATCGTGCTCGGAAGTCTTCACCTGCCGAGCACGACGGCGTAAACCGTTCTAATGAACGAACATGATCGATCCGAAGCCGACCAACCGAAGCTCGGTCGATGTGATAATCGGACATCGGCAAATTATGCCGCATCACCAGCAGTAACCACAATACCAAGCCGATCACCGAGAAAATTGTCGAGCGCTTGATTCGGGAAGGAAAGGATCGATACGACTTCGCCAGCCACCGCAGCCCAGCGCCAAATGCGACCGGCAGATCAACATGATCCACATGATCGCCGGCGGTCCCACTCGGGCAGACCTCAAACCGCTCGTAAAGCAAGATGTGCGCCGCCCATCCTCGTGTCTTGACGCAAAGATAGACGACGATCGGAGCCGTAAGTTGCGTATGGGATGGGAACCCATCACGCTTTGTGAAGAGGAGGAAGAGGGGATCATCTACCCTCACGACGACCCAATGATCATTCGGGCCGAGATCGCCGACTACGATGTGGGTCGGGCCGATCGACACCGAAGCTCGGTGAACGTGATCTTTGCCGATGCGCTCAAGCGGATCGGGATTGCCGGCGCGATGGTCAATCGGCAGATCACACCTCTACTCGGCCTTTTCGGATACCTGGTCCAACCAATGTCAGAGCATCACCGCCTTCTGCGTCGCCCTCAGAAAACGGCGACCTACGACCAACCCTCATTGTCGATTCCCCGACAGCATACAACGTCATCATCGGACGAACGGCACTCACCAAGGTCAAAGTCCACTTATCGCCCCACATGTTGTTGATGAAATTCCCGACACGCGCGATGCGGAGCCATCCGGCGACACCAGACGGACGCGTGCTATGCCACGCTTCTTAAGTCGGTAGCGACAAACCACCAATGGAACCGATGACCTTGCAGGACTACCGAACGGTAACGAGCTCATCGACGACCCCGGGACGAAAACCCAACGCCGATGGCACAGCCCGCGAGGAGCTCGAGACCATAATCTTGGACAAGGAATTTCGATCGGTGGGTGAAGATCGCACCTAACTGACCCCGACCTCAAGGCGCGCATCGACTTCTTGCGGCAGCATGCGGAGGTCTTCGCCGTCTTACGACGATATGCCCGCATATCTCCCGAGGTCATCGCCATAAGCTCAAGATCTCCCGCCACAAACGATCGGCCAGCAAAGCGCCGATCGTACGATGCCGAACGGTATGAGGCAATGCGTCGAAGTTGATAAGCTCAAAGCCATCAGACCGCTTGGCTCGCCAACTCGCCATGGTTCGGAAGGCAAGGGAGGATGGCGAATGTGTCGAGGACTATACCGACTGAATAAGGCCCTGTCCAAAGCGATTTCCACCGAGGATCGACCACCGCTGATGCTACCACGGCACGAAGCTCGGCTTCATGGACGCCAGATTCGTGGTACAACCAGATCTTCATGGACCCGCCGATAGAGAACATACGGCATTCATCACGGATCGCGGTTTGTATCTTGTTACAACGTCATGCCCTTCGCCTAAAGAACGCGGGGCAACTTACCAACGGCTCGTCAACCGGATTTTTGCTAAATACGCATCGGATGCATCATAAAGGTATATGTCGGCGACATGTTGGTAAAAAGCCGAACGGCGGGGATCACTCTGGAAAACTTGGCCCTCATGTTCAGTATTCTAAAGAACTACGAATCGCGATCAACCGGGCAGCAGCCTTGGCGTATCTTCCGTAAATTTTCTGGGTTCATGATCACCGAGGGGAATCGAGGCCAATCCAGAAAATAAAGGCCATAATCGACATGGAGACGCCGAAGACACAAAAGGACATTCGAGCCTTACCACGACGTGTCTGCCCTGACACGCTTCATCTCCAAGGCTACCGACAATGCGCATGCGCGTTCTTCAAAGCTTTGAAAGGGGCAAGCATCATGTCGCATGGACTCCCGAATGCGACCGGGCATTTCAAAACTTGAAGAATTACATGAGTCGTGCACCATCTGTTATCAAAACCGTTGCGTGAGATGCTACTCCTATACCTTTCGGTATCCAACACCGCCGTTAGCTCGGATTGATAAGGAAGCCGAGAAGGCGAACTCACCGATATTTTATGTCGCAAAGGCGCTCAGAGCGCAGATTTGTACCCACACTTGAGCACTAGCACCGCCCCGTCTCGCCTTTGCACGAAGACTTCGCCTACTTCCGGCCCACGAGATTATCGCTCGACGAACCACCTCTTGGCAAATCGCAGGCCGGAAACATCGGCCGATTGGTCAAATGGGCAATCGAGTTGGGAGAATTTGACATCTGATTCAAACCAAGGCTGCAGAAAAAGGCGAGGCCGTCGCCGATTTCATCTCCGAGCTCACACCTCCTACGCCATTGGAGCCATCATCACCGAGCGCCATTTCTCTTGCACCGAGAGGGCGCATACCGAAGCCGACATCTCCGTCCCCTCTGGTCTCGCATGTGGATGGCTCGGCAAACCAAGAAGGTTGTGGCGCGGCCTGGTATTAACCACTCCGGACGGCAACAAAATTGAGTACGCCCTCCGATTCAACTACCGGACTTCTAATAACGGGCATTATGAGGCCCTTCTGGCTGGCCTTGGCTAGCCAAGAGCATGAGCGCGAGATGATCAAGCATTCACGGTGACTCACTCATAGTAAATCGGATAACGGCGGACTTCGCGCAAGAGATGCCTCCATGTCACCTACTCTCGCACTCACCAACTACTACGAAATTCCGGGCCTACGAGATTCGGGTCCCGTGTCGAAAACAGCCACGCGATGCGCTCTCCCGATTGGCGGCGATAAGCGCAAGATCGGAAGGAAGGTACGGTGGAGATATTATCCCACCAAGTACAACCGCCGCTGAGGTATGTACCGTTCGCATTTAAGACACATGGATGTCTCCAATCCACGTCTTCACGACATCGAACCCTTCCTACCGACGAAGGCGCAAGCTCGAAAACTCCTACCGATCGGCAAGATACGCGATATCGCGATGTTCGCATAAACGTGGTTACACAACACCGTATCTAAAGTGCCCGACCAGGAGTAGGGGACTACGCTTCGGGAGGTCCCGGTGGAATATGTGGCGACCACTCTGGTTCCCGATCGCTCGCACACAAGATCTTCCGCGGGTTATTTTTGGCCGACTCGCACTGGACGCCGAACACGCTAGTCAAGAAGTGTGACAAATGCGGCGGTTCGGCAATGCGTCCCTCATATCCTGCCGAGCTCTCTCACCGATCGTAAGCCCATGGTCGCTCGCTCACTGGGGACTAGACCTAATCGGTCCAATGCAGAAGGCAAGGGTCAGGTCAAATACGCTGTTGTTGCCGTAGACTACTTTACCAAATGGGTAGAAGCCAAAGCCCTAGCAACGATAACGGCGGCCAGTCGAGGATTTCGTGCTGGACGAATATTTGCTGCCGATTGGCATCCCACGCCATCATCACGGATAACGGTAGACAGTTTGATTCGAAATCTTCGGAATTGCACCACTCAAGATCAACTTTCGCTTTGCTTCGCCAAAGACACCTCAATCAAGCGGACAGTCGGAAGCATGAACAAAATTGTCAAGAAGGTGAAACGGCAATTGACAAAGCCAAAGGGCATGGCGAAAAGCTTCCGAGGCGCTATGGGCCATACGGACATCTTACCAGCGGCAATCGGGAAACACCATTCTCTATGGATTTGGTTGAGGCGTAGTCCCGGAGAGATCGGAGAGCCCTCCTGCCAACGGAAACCTTTGCACCAAGGCAAATGAGAAGCGCCGCTCACGAGCCTCGACTTACTCGAGAGGCGAGCGCAAGCCAACCTTCGAACGGCTTACAAGCAACGCGCCTCTCGATACTATGACTCTAGGGTCAAGTCCCGTTCTTTCCGACCCGGAGAGGTCATGCGGAAAGTTTCTCTGGCAACCAAGAATCACGGAAGGACCTCGGACCTTCACGGGAGGCCTACGAAATCATCGGTATCCAATGATCGGGGACTTATCGACTTAGAGACTCCAATGGAAAGATCCTCGATCACCCTTGAACGTAGAGCATTTGAAGTACTACTTCAAATGAAGTCACCTGCTCACTACGGCGAGGTCACTGAGGTATCACGAAGCCTTGGCATCTCTACATGAACACCTTCAACATTACGTTTCCTAGCCGACGGCGGGTTCTATAATCGAAACGCGCTCATAGTTGTAATCTCGCATTCGGCAGTTTATCAATAAAAAGGGCCTTCGGCTCACATATTCGGCACATTTGTTATCTTTCAAATCTATCCATTTTTTCAAAAAGGGGTACGGTAGGGACCATCGGTCGCAGCTAACTACGCATTTTGGCATCACCATTATCCTACCGATTAAAAGACAACTTGGTAAACTTTGCTGGACGTTATAGGCTTTCGGCAATTACTTGCCATTGCCATACAATCGGAACCCCCTGCGTAAAAGGAAAAGTCACTGGCCAACGGCAAGTGACCTTTGTTTAAAATCTTTTGGCGTTAAACAGAAAAATTTCCTAACTACGCTACCGATTCAAAAGTAAGATGCAAAGACCTTAAAGTGAAAACATGAACTTTAATTAAAAATATGCCCACGGCATTAATTATCCAAATAAAAGATGCCAACGGCATCAAAGTTATAATTAAACTACGAAAATGCGTTAAGCATTAAAATTACATTAAGGAAAGAGATCAGGATGAAGGGCCCTCGCACCGCCCTTCGCCCGAAGCTTCAGTTCACGAGTGTCTTCCCCTCATACTCTTCGATCATATCTTCGGTGACACCTTCGGGAAGAGGAGGAGGATCGGCAATGAAGTTCAGGTTGAGCTTCGTCCCAGGATTGTACCGCTTGAATCGGTAGATAAGATCCACCATCTCCGCGCCCACCTCCTTGTCAAGAAGAACGGAGAAGTCGGCAGAGTGGCGATACCCCTGGATGGCCTCCTGGACGGCAGCCTCGATCTCCGATGCCTTGGCCGCTCCGACTCCTCCAGAGCCACCGACGGCATCCTTCGCCTCCATGGCCTCTTTTGCCGATAGATGCGCCGACTCTGTGGCGACGATTACTGTCTGCAAATTTGGACTCAGATATACCTTGACTCGCCGTTCGGCGCAAATCCTTCACGAGTTCTCATGGTCCCTGGATAGCCTTGCCGCCTTCGCAACAGGCCCGCCGCCTTCATAGGCTCTTCGCCTTCTCCGCTGCATTAATGGCCCGCTTCATGCAAAGCCACATGTCCATCGGGCCTGCGGAATAACGAGCGTGTCGATAAAGATACCAAGAATGATCGGCAGCATGGCCTGAAAATATTATGAACTTACCGAGGCTGGAAACGGAAGGCCCGACCGCTCTTCCCGATCTCGCCAGCTCCATTTGCGAACCAATGATCATATGGTTCGCAACCGACCGCCGTGAGCCGGTGACGGATCGCGTGCTCCTCGTCGTTGTCGCGAAGATGGCCCGAGTGGGCTCGGCCTGCCGTCGCGCCGGGCCGGTTCGGCATCCGTGTCGACGGTGAGGGCCGCTTGCCGGCAGCTCGGGAGGAAGTCCCTCGGTAGTGGCGCCTCGGCAGGAGAGGGACCGGACGCGCACTGCCCCGATCGGGTATTGAGTTCGCGGAGACGCCGGCTAACGCCCGTCCTCGTGGTCTACCGATGCCGAGCCCGCGGTCGGTCTTCTTTTCTTCCCCGAAGCCCATCATAAGACGGCGCTTGGAGGACTCGCTCATCCTCTTAGCCTCTGCAGCTCTCCGTCTTCCGCCACCGCGAAAATGGTTGATACGTACGCCCCGCAACAAAAGAAAAGAAACAATTGTAAGTTACGGTACTTACTCTCGCAGGTTGACAAGTCGGGCCTTGATGAGGTTGGCAAGAGAAACTTCGGTATACCTCTCAACGGCGGAACCTCACCTAACCCTTTCAATCACGGATCTCCGCTGTAGCGTCAGCTTCAACTTGCCTCGCAAAAAAACCAAACGGGATCAGATTAAACAAAGGAAAGCAGACTAAAACCCCGAACGGTAGAATAGCCTACCGCCATTTGGAACGTGGTCGATGTGGAAACGGACGGTTGTCCCGGGCCACGGACAAGAGCACCCGCCGCTTCTCCACGCCTTCGTGAAGTCGGGGGCACGACGCGGCGCGCCGTAGCCTTGCAATTGGCCCGACACCCCGTGATCGCGCGACCGACTGTGCAGTGGGAGAACCGCTCATACGAGGTTCTCCTTCCCACCATGCCGGTGTGACTACCCCAGCGCCACCTGTTGGGATTAAATCGGCCGGGCGAGCCTATTTGCGCCAAGATCCTCAGAGCGCTGGCTGCAGAGGAGCCTCACCCCTGCGTAAGCACGTCGTGAAGAAGACAACCGCCGGCCCCGATCGCTTAAGGATTCGTAGGGCCCTAATCCTCATACCTTCCGAATCGTGATGAAATACTCCACCCGAAACTCGCAATCTCCCGCTCGGTGATTCCGCTCGCCCGGATAATCGACGCCAAGACAAGCTCCTTCGAACCCCATCGGCACCCAGGATTGCTGTGGTAGACTACGACACTCGGCGGCTGGGACGGTTCGGCACCACCTCACCACGGCCGGCGGAGGCCATCGGTCGCTACCACCGCCGCCACCTCAGGGCGCCGAGCCCCACGTGGCGACCGCCGCTATATATGATAGACAACGGCACCGAGCGGTCATAAACCCCTTCCCGATACCATGCGTGGGGACTGGGCCTGGGCCTTTCGCCGAGTATCTCGACATCGCATCACTCCCCTCCTCGGCATCGGCCCCCACCGCTTCAACGTCGGAGTCAAAGAGACCGTCCGATGACTCCTCGTCGAACGCATTGGGCTCGCGCTCGGAGAATGACTCGCTATCAGACATCTACAAAAACAGCAAAAGGGAAACTAAGGCTCATGCCGTTTGCTATCCTACCGACCCCTACATCACCACCTATGGCGACTAGACTACCGATTGAAACCCTATGGCCAGTCTAGTTCAAACCAAGGAAGGACGTAAACTCTTAGGGAATATAGAGATGGAAAAGTAGGGCTACCGAACGGTACCTTTGTTTAGCTTCGAGGTGGATGCGATCGCTACTACTTCAGATCGCTGAGCACGGAAGGCCTTTCCACCGATTGGCAGACCGAAATCGCTCGTTACCGTTAGCACTCGTCGGAATCGCCGATCGCTGCTAGCACTCGTCGAAAATCGCCTCAGGGAGCTCTCACTTCTCGCGAATGCAAAGTGAATTCACCACCGGGGTCATCCCTATTTATGGGGAGCTCGACAACGGTACTCTCGAAGAACCAAACGGCGATTAATGCGCGCGCCATCATCACCGTGCCGCGTGTCGCTCATCCAAAGGTAGCGGACGACACGCGAGGCACGAAGTCGGCGCCAGCGCCCTTCACCCGTCAACTCGGCGACCTTACGCTTCACCGTCACCTACGAACTAATGATGCCGGATGGGACAATGTCCGCCCTTCCCATACATCGAGTTACCTAACGGTAGGGCCGTGGTCCTTCCGAGGACAATCGCAAATCCCTTCCAAGACACTCGCAAGGGGACTTGGGGACTCATGTTTATACCAAAATGAACAACCAATGAATACCAAACACGTAGAACAAACCAGGGCTACGAGTGCCTTCGGCACTCACCTTCGGCACTCACCTTCGGTACCAAGCCTACCGATCGCAACATTAGGGCAACCCGCCCACGGACGCGTGGCAGTCTCACAATTGACGCCCAGAGTCCCACATCGAAACTCTCAACAAATTGCACACCTCCCAAGGCCTATAAAAGAGGACACCCATCCCAGCTTGAAGGTAATCAATCAGACTTACGGCATACTGCCTATTGATCTGAAGTTCAAACTTATTAAATCCGTACTTACTTAAGCATCGGAGAGCCTTCGGCCGGTACCACACCGGTGCCCTAGGATTACCGTGCGTTTGCTTTCTTACACATCGCACACGCTACCGAGGACATTTGATACCGAAGAGACCTAATCACTAAGTTACGCGGGAAAGTACCAAACCATTTTTCTGCGTCAACAACTTTAGACACCGAGAGGGAGGATGGAGGGCTGCTTCCTAGATGAAGCATGGCGTCCTTTTTATGATCTTCTTGTTGTTTTGCTTTCAGTTTGGTTTGGGGTTGTCTAGTTGTTGTGTTGTTTTCTGAGTTTCTTTTCCCGTATTTGCGTAGTTGTGTTGCTATGGTTTGTCTCACGTAGACTTTTGCAGGTTGCTAGGTAAGTTCTCCTGGTTTGTATTTGCTGCTATCTTCTCCTTTCTTTTGTTTTGTTCCAATTTTTTTAGCTTTTTGATTGGGCTTTGTATTGTGTCGGGACCGTTAGCCCTAGCTAGTTTTCTTTTCTTATTGTTTGTTTTTCTTTCTAATTTCTTAGTGTTCAATTGTGTTTTTTAGTTTATTTGTTATTTTACTTTTTAGTTTCAGTTTTATAAGTTATTTTACTTTTTCTTGTTATTTTGATTTTGTGTTTTATTGTAGGCTGCAAGTTTCTAGTGCTCCCAAGGTTTTGTTGTTGTCAATAGCAGATCCATGAATTTTTATAGGGGTAGGCTAATTTTTTTTAAATTTTTTATAGAGAAGCTATATTATAAGCCGTTTTTCTCTTGAAACAAAAAGGGTAAATAAAATTTTATAAATCAAATAAAGTCACAATACGAGCAAATATAACACAAAGAAGTACAAAATATAAATAAATACCAAACAATCTCAAAAAAAACGTTATCGTACAAAACTATCCTGATCAACAAATCTTAAAACAACGGTCATTTGCTCTCTATTAGATGCATCTTTTGCTTTATCAACAAGATACAATAAGTTGATTCCCCAAAAATACAAGACATTAAAAATCATATATGCTAATTAATAATTCAACTTGCAAAAATAAAACATATATCAACAATCTCCAAAAGTTTTCACTCAAACCCTAAATCATAAAAACTTAACAACAACAATTAAAATTGGAAATTGAATATATATATTTTAAATTAAAAAAAAAAAAACTTACCAAGATTGAAGAACCCACTCAAGATAGGTTGGTACAATTTTTTAGAGGAGGAGAACTATTTCCTCTAGGTTCAAATATGGCGTTTTGGGTGGCTAGAAGAAATTTTTTGATGTTTGCTCTATGTGGCCGTAGCCCAATATCAGTACGATTAGAATAGCTCAAGTTGATAGAGCCTCAGCGTGAGTTCTGCTTCTAATCAAATTTATATAGGTTGGTATTGGATTGACGTTTATTATTTCCTATATGCTTCAATAGTGGGTTTATTTTAAATAGAAGACTGAGTTATTATTTACTTTACTTAGATTAGGCTATTATTAATTTATTAAAAGAAGAAAAACAATGCATGTGTGGGCTATATTTATTTGGTGCAATGGGCTAATATTTATTTGAGTAGGAATAAACCTATAATAATAATTAAGATCATGTTTAATATTTCATAAATGTTCCCCTAGGCTGGAGCCTACTCTAGCCTAGCCTTAGGTCCGCCTTTGGTTGTTGTGTAGATCGAAGGGATCCTCAGGCTCCTCTTCTTTTTTTCTTTTTTCCTATTTTTTTGAGTTATTGTTTTCCCTTGAGTTGTTCAAGAGCTAGTTTTTTTAAGATCACACATATGTTCCAGTCTCTCATACTTGGGTTTTGGATAGTAGTTAACTATTTCAGTCATATCTTTGTATACTTTTATGGCGCGTACTATTTTTTAATAAAATATCTCTTCCAAGTCCAACAAAAAAAAAAATATCGGATAAAACACGTGGAAGCAAAAAATCACAGATGGCAAAGGCATTCCGCTACTGCCAGCGCGCCAGCCAAAGCGGCCTTTCGACGCTTGAAGAGAAAAAAAGGCAAAGCAAAACTCACTCATATTACATATAAAACTGCCTTCTGCTTTCAAATCGTCTTATGTTTCCGTCGCTTCAAACACAAATATGATGAAGCGTCATGTATTCAAGTTCGCCCGCTCGCGTATGGGCTTTGCAGATTTCAATTGCTTCCTGGTATCTCTCTCTCTCTCTTGTATTATTTCGGATAATGAATCTGTTGGGTGTTTGATTAATTTGATAACGAGGCAGCCCACAACCCCTTCGTCTGTTTGGATTTCTGTGACATTTTAGCTTTGTTCTATGTTTAACAGGTAGCCCAAAATACTGTGAAAATGCTATCTTTTTCTTTTGCAACTTTATTTGCTTATTAATGTATTTCCGGGTCAATTGATGAAACAACAAAGGAAAAATTATTCTCCAACTCAACGATCTGATTCCAATAAATATTGTTTTTTTTTTTTGTTTTGAAAATTGTGTTCTATATTTCCTTGCAGCTTGGATGTTCTACTTGCTATTGTCAAATTGTAAATGATACTGCAAAGTTTCATGAATCAAATCCTAAACTTTCATATATGAAATGAAGTTGACCCTTTTATAGAACTTTACTTCTGTAAAGACTAGTCTTTGTTTCGAACCACATATTAGTTTCAAACTTTCAAGTTGATCATGTCTATTCTGTTCAATCATGGGGTGAGTTAGTATATCCACCGTCGCAGTGAAATATATTTGATTGGTACTGCTTTTACTTCTAATAGGTGGACTTCGAAACTGGGTCTTGTTCCACCTCCAGAAACAGTGATTCTAAGGGTTTACTTAGTCATCAAATGAATGCATCCGCACCAAGGATGTGCTCGACTTCTTGTGCTAAGGTACCAGAAGATCTTCCAAAAGACAACCCTGTTTCTGATATGTTGCTTGATTCATTTGGAAGGCTCCACACTTACTTGAGGATCTCCCTGACCGAACGTTGCAATCTGCGATGTCAATACTGTATGCCAGCAGAGGGTGTGGACCTCACTCCCAGCCCTAAAATTCTTTCACAGAATGAGATTGTTCGCTTGGCAAATCTGTTTGTAAGCTCAGGAGTGGATAAAATTCGTTTGACTGGAGGGGAGCCAACCATAAGGAAAGATATCGAAGACATATGCTTACACTTGTCTAACTTGAATGGATTAAAAACACTGGCCATAACCACCAATGGAATTACTCTTGCAAGAAAACTTCCCAAGCTGAAAGAATGTGGGCTTACTTCTGTGAATATTAGTTTAGACACGTTGGTCCCTGCAAAGTTTGAATTTATGACCAGGCGTAAAGGGCATCAAAAGGTTATGGAATCAATTAATGCTGCCATAGACCTTGGATATAATCCTGTTAAGGTATGTTCTTCCTCTCAATTTACACTCATATACTCTTTTCTTTGAATTTTTCTTATTGATTATTTGTTTACGCAATTTATTATGTTCCCTACTTTTTATTTATAGGTTTAGGATTGCTATTACCTATTATTTAAGGTTCTTGTTAATTGGAGGGTATGATGTACCCATATGAACATATGCATGCATACACTAACACATTCTCATGCACAAGTACCATTCATATTCTGTACATTTATATGTTTTCTATGCTTCTATTCAGGTAAATTGTGTGGTGATGCGTGGATTCAATGATGATGAGATTTGTGATTTTGTAGAGCTGACACGTGATAAACCGATTAATATTCGATTTATTGAATTCATGCCTTTTGATGGAAATGTTTGGAATGTTAAAAAACTGGTACCCTACTCGGAAATGTTGGATAGAGTGGTAAGGTAGAACTCTCACCGGTAATCCTACTAATTGATTTCTGAGTGCCCCTTAATACATGCCTTAAGTCACTTATTTTTCTTGAACAGGTAAAACGGTTTCCAGATCTAAAGAGACTTCAGGATCACCCAACAGATACAGCCAAGAATTTCAGGGTAGATGAGCATGCTGGTGCAGTTTCTTTTATCACATCAATGACTGAGCATTTTTGTGCTGGATGCAATAGATTGCGACTCTTAGCTGATGGAAACTTCAAAGTCTGCTTATTTGGTCCCTCTGAGGTGAGTCATCTGCCTTTGAGCTTTGACTCATTGCCGGAATTCATAAACTTGCGTCATCATTTCCAATAATGCTTAGCTGCCATGGGCTATAGGCATACTTTATGAGGATCTATGCATACCTTATCTTTGCTTAAATCATCCAAATTTTTTTTTACAATTGGATGTCTATATTTCTGCAAGTGAAGGGCTAAGTTTGGATAGAGCACCAGTGATGCAGGACCAGACCAAAAAATTAAAAAGGAACGGCGAATAAAACTGTCCCAAAACACAGTAGAAACAGAATCCCAGCAATAAACAACACAGAGAATAGATGGATAAAGCAATAAAATAGAAGTTGGAACGAAGATAATGAGTTCTAGGGCAAAGATCCCAAAAGAAACTCTATAGACTGAATTCTGGATTTATAATCATAAAACCAAATACAAGAGTCTCTTAATAGCCTATTTATACTATAATACAGCACCCAAGCATTCCTATTCCTTGAGAAAACTAATCCTACTATGACTTACCTAATAAAAGAAAAACATGATAAATAATAAAATAATCATGCTAGATAATCAATGGGACACGAAATTTATGGCTGGGATGAGTTGGGCTATGGCAGAACCAATGTTGCAGATGTCAGGGCTAAGCCTTGAATGTACAAATTTTATGACAATGATCCCCTGCATTAATATTGAATCCTTTTAGCTATATCTTTTTTTTTAAAATTTTTAAATTTTTATAATTTGGGTCAACAACTGTACATGTTGCTTTATGAAAGCCTAGAAGATAACAAGAGTCACGTAAAAAGTTGCGGACATGCGTACTTATAGAGATTGCAATGGGCACAGTTGGCCTTTATTTCTAGTGGACTACCAACTGTAAGCACTAATATATCTCTACATGCACAATACAAACAGAATATATACATATATATGCATATATGTATACATACACATTCTCATCTGGATGTCCGCATGTTATTATCGTGCGTATGCCATTGTAAACAAGGAGGAAGCAGGGAGGGGTAGTAGAAATTTCTGTATATGTATAATATAATAGGGGGTGGATCCATGGCATCATATTTTTTACACAAGTTTTGACACAAATTTTCAGCCATTAGATTAAAGTACAATGAATGGCTAAGATTAGACAAACTAATTATTTTATTCTTTATATAAGTATTTATTGAGAATAAGTTTTAATTGACTTTTGTTTCATTTAATTATGTTTTGCACACTTATCCTTTAACACCATCCCCTTCTTCTTGCCTTTATTTTCCAGAAATGATAAAAGGAAAGCCCTGCTACATTTAAACAGCTAGCCTGAGAAAATGACTTTTGAGGACAAGTTTACTTATGATATTACTCTGGTTGACTAGCTTAGAAGCCATGGCAGCAAGTGGGACCTTTCGAGAAACAAGAATAAAATGAAACACATGATTAAGTTATAACCAGTAAACAAACCTTCGATTCATTAATATATATACACAGTGTTCAATTTGCAGCCAAGACAATATTGAAGAACCCAACAGAATCGACAAAAGGTGACCTTAGAAAAGGTATTGTCATATAGACTAATATACCAAACTCCTATTCATGAGCATGGATTGAGTAACTTTAAAATCAGAATTGAAAATTCTAAGCTAAAATTGAAAAAATGAACAATTCCCAAGTTAGTGATGAGTTCGATCTTCTCAACCAAATTCCTTTTTTTTCGCCAACTATAATTTAACTTGTAGTATACGTTTACTTCATCATTATTTTTCATAGTTCTACTTCCTTCTTTCTGTTGTTGATAATGCTGATAATTTAGATAATTTAGATTTGTTAGAAGGGCAGGAAAAGTAGTAGTAGTAGTAGAAGAAGAAGAAGAAGAAGAAGGGGTGATGTAATTGGATAAGCGTGCAAAAAGTAATTAAATGGAGAGAGATTTAAGAGAGGGCAAAGTCATTTTGTCAAATTTTTTTTTTGGTGGTCTATTTATATTAGCTTTAGGTTATGCATGAGCATTATATGGGACATTTCAAGCTTCTTCCTCGTGGTTTCCCAAGCCCTACATATTATATTATGTAGTTTGCCTCATTGATTTGGTATTTGAAACAACACGTAGTACAGAATTTAGCTAACAACACGAATCCCATTTATGACCTGCCTTAACCTGCCCATTTGCTGCCCATATGCTTACATCTAGTTGGCCACTTATTCATGTGTGTGCTTGTAAACGAAAGTGGGGAACTTTTATTTTGCAGTTCAATTGCTTGAACTCAAATATGCCAAAGAATTTAGAGGCGATTCGTAGTTCTCTGTGGGGCCGATCATATACGTGTCCCTTGGACTTTTACCAACAATGTAATGTAGTAATGTGATGAAGCTAATGCAACAAGCTTCTATGTGGTAGGCTTGCCTTAACTAGACCAACTCCTTCAGTATCGAATGAGCTTTCCTGGAAGCCTTTTGCTTTAGATGTGCAATATAAATTTTTAGATAATGCTTTCCTGTTATTCATATTCAATGTTTATTTTGCAGGTGAGCTTAAGAGATCCCCTTCGTCAAGGTGCTAATGATCATGAACTCAGGGAAATAATCGGGTCAGCGGTATGTGCATGACAATTGTTTTAGTAATGCTCTATACTTCAGTCATGGAACTGTTTTTTATTTGATTAAGTTCATATTCTCATGCAAATTCAGCTTTCAAATTTTCCTTGCATATATTTTGAAGACTTTTTTATGTTTGCTTTAGGTGAAGAAGAAGAAAGCTTCACACGCTGGAATGTTTGACATTGCAAAGACAGCAAATAGGCCTATGATACATATTGGTGGCTAATGCTTGGTATTACCTCCTTTTATGAACTTTTTTTGCCAATCTCTTTGGAGAAAACATCTATGGTTTGTTTGACAGAGTCTTGCAGTGATAAAAGTTTGCCCCGCATTAATCTAGTGACACAATATAATATGTTTTTTCTGCGGGTTCTGTAGAATACTTGCAGGTGGAGAGGATAAATGTATCCGTCGCGTGGAGAGGATAAACGTATTTTGTAGTGCCAACCTTGCTATCTCAGGACAGAGGGGAAGAGAAGATTATGTTACTGGGTTACTGGCTGTATGTAAAAGCAAAGCAAGCAATGAGATATCAATCTTTCGGGACCACGTAAAAGATCTTTACTGTTGTACTCTTATTAGTATAGTTGTGATCAACGTGTTGGCATTTATGCTGAAACGAACAGCCTCCTTGTAACCTATCTATAACTGAATGGACTAAATGACGAATTTTTATTTACTTGTATTGTATTTAGATCCATCATACATGCCAAATTGAATTCATTGTTTTCGAACTTTGCAGTGATCAGCGGAACTCATAGTAGGTTTTCTGATGTGCAACAATGCATGCTGTCTGTCATGTCCTGTTTCAGTATAACTTTTACATGAGAATTGTGATGTCAGTTGTGTTGTTACACATGTAAAGAGATTTTATGTTGTTTTGATACATCTCTTAGAAGAGTGCCCGTCATCATGAACATAAGCATGTATGTGTGGAAATGTCACCATCTGTTTGTTTGATATATCGCTCATTTGCCTTACCATGGCAAAAGGGGCCTGGGCTGAAAAAACCTCCCACACCAAGCAAATATAGCCCGGGCAAGAGTGGTCTCTATCAAAACCGAGCGAGTCCAAAGGCGAGACCAACTCGTGCTGCTGCCTGACGGTGATGAAGTCAGTGAAGAAAAAAATTGTAAAAAATTCTGAAAATTTTCTAAAGAATTCAATTTTTTAATTTATAAATACCTATCAATGTTCTTTACTTTCCACACCAAAACTTCATACAAATTCCTCTCCTCATATCATATTTTTATAATCTCATGTGAATAGAAATTGCCATGACAATGGGTGGGGGGAAAAAAAACAAGGGCATGCACTATTCACGTGACTAGTACACACCCATGTTATTTGCCATGACAAATGGATAGAAGTGCTGTAAATCATGTTAAATGGTACCATCTTTTAAGTGGCTTTCAAGACGTAACCGTATGTAAAAGCACAAAAATAGATGTAACAAAGATAAAGCATAGCCTTGACTTGCAAACTAGTGGTCTCAAGTTTGAACCTACATGACACCTTGGTAGTATGTGTGAAGAAGCCTCTTTCCCCTTATAATTGAGACTATCACTTGCATTCAGTAAAAAGGAAAAAAGATAAAGCTCCTACGTACAATAGTTTCTTAGTTGTCCTCACACAACTGTAATATATAGGCCCAATGGCAACCAACAAACTAGTGTCCTTCAGTCCTTCAAAATAAGCATCCAAAATTCAATAACCAAGTATTTCTGACCATCCATGTATCTGAATGCTTCAGTCTAAACTTTGGCTTACTATAAATACCTTGCAATTTGAAGTTCAAATGAATTGTGTATCTACAATTTCGTTATTTTGTTACAAGCAATGTTGGGGGGAGGGAGATCTGCACTTTGAACCTCAAGCCTAAAAGTAACACTCAAGCTGATCATTTATTGCCACTACAATTTCCCTACCATCTTTAGACATATCAATTGATGATTGGACATGCGCTAAGGTTAGACCTCTGGCTAGAGGTGTCAAATGAGTGGGTCAAATTGGCCCGACTCATTTAGAGCGGCCTAACCCATTTAGAGTTGGTTCATTAGAGTTTTGGTTCCGTTCATGCTTTTGAATATTTTTCAATAACCGTGTATTAAACGGTGTAAAAACTGAATAGTAATGGATGGTATTATTTCCCACATTTGGCTACGTTCAATCAAATTGGACAAATGGGCGCACAAGCGAATGCATTGCCCACGTTTGCATGTATCTGAATGCTTCAGTCTAGACTACAGCTTAACCTTTTAATTTGAAGCTCAAATGTATCG
Source organism: Prunus mume (assembly GCF_029339155.1). NCBI lineage: Eukaryota > Viridiplantae > Streptophyta > Magnoliopsida > Rosales > Rosaceae > Prunus > Prunus mume. The sequence goes on along the minus strand of NC_142699.1, from coordinate 2,210,113 downwards.
TGTAACTACAATTTTGTTATTTTGCCTCAGGCCTAAGAATGAATAGTCAAGTTGATCTCCATTGCCACTACAATTTCCCTGCCGTGTTTACATGTATCTGTCTGTGGTTGGGTCACTCCGAAGATTAGACCGCTGGCTAGAGGTGTAAAAACGATGGGAAAAGTGGGTACGTTCTAACAATTTCGTTAAAACTTTGTTAAATATACTGCGACAAAAGAGGTGTTATTAAAAGACCCCAAAATATTCATCTCGCACTAATTTTTTATTGTTTTAAAGCATAATATGACTACTTTAGAGTGCAAATAATAATTTACATAAGAGAATCATGTTGGTAAGCTGTATAAACAATACAAAACGGCATCAACGTGATCTAGTCCAGTAGAAAAAGGCTTTAGCTTACAAACTAGTAGTATCAGGTTCGAAACCCCCTGACTACTTAGTAGTGTATATGAGACCTCATTCTTCTTATAGTTTATACTACCACTTGTATTTTAGAAAATACAATATAAAATGTTGTATTAAACAAACAATATAAAATGTCTATTTTATGTTTTTAGTATTTTTTTTAGAACATGTTTTTAGTATTCAGAGAATGATAAAAAAAAAGGTCATTCGCATAAGACAAAATGTTTAAATGGTTCAGCCTCTCCAAAATTGGACAAACCGATCTAGATGTCTGACAACGACATAAAATAACTCTTCATCAAAGGTCTAACAACGAGAGAGTTGATCAATTTTATGTCACTGTTCAACAGTAACTGGACTGATTTGTCTAATTTTTAAGAGATTGGACCATTTTGTCTTGGTGACCTCCTATTTGTCCTTATATGTTTATAGTATTAAGTTAAGTCAATAATAAATTAGAAGTTAGGGGTCATTTAGTAAGTAACAATATCTTTACCCATACTTTTTCTCACTTCTTGTGAGTTTTACTTTCCATGATGTATGCTTACGCAGATAGTTTTAACTTTAAATGAAGAAAAATATATCTCCGTGTCTTTCGCTCCTGGATTTGGGGTTCGATCGAAGCGAGAGCGCTGAGGTCCTTTGCCCCAAGTCTGAAGATCCACTGTTTGTATATATATTTTTCTGTCCGAGTCATTGACTCAGTATGCATATGTCTGCCTGTCTTCATTATTCTCAACAAAAACATTCCTGAGAGTTGAGCTGAAATACCCTTCCAAGAAAAGGTACTTCCTTTCTTCTACATTTCTTTTCATTTACTTCTTCTTTTTTGGCTGTTGGGTTCTCCTTGGATCCTTTGCTTCCTGGGCTTCTTTCATGGCAGCTGAGAATTTCTGGATCTGGGTTTTTAGTATTATTGCGTTTTAAAGGTATAGGTTGATGTATATACTCCAATTATGTTTAGGGTTTGAAATTCTTTGCATTCAGTTGTTCGTGTTGGTAATTTTGGTTCCAGTAAAGATTGGTTCTTTTTGTTTTCTTCCGTGGATTATTTTTTTAATTGTGATTTCGAGGTTTAAAGCTTGATGGTTTGCTTAGTTAAGAATGAATGCTAAAATTTGTGAGTTTGGGGTGTTGAAAGTTTGTGCTTTTGAGCTGATAAACCCTGAATGAACTGTAGGTGTACTTCGAAATGTTGGCAATGTTCATGGTTTGATGCATCAAATTTAGCTGAATCAGAGACGGGTTTCTATTGATTTTTTATTTTGAATTCTGTAGTTTTTGGAATATCCTGAGGCCTTAGTTGTTGGAATCTTGTGGGTTGTGACCATGCCTTCTACGCACAATCCGGGTTCTTCTTCACCTTTGACTTCATTTGGTCGCTCGATTTGGAGTCGGCGAGAACCGTTTCATTCCATTGAAGCTGATCATGAGTCTAGTGAACAGGAATTAGAGCTACAATCATTTCAAAAACTTGTTGTAGATCTATTTCATGACTTGTCAGCTGTTAGTGCTGATGAATTGCTCTCTATTGCGTGGATTCGGAAACTTTTGGATGTTTTTGTTAGCTGCCTAGACGAATTCAGGGTTCTCTTGTTGAAAAACAGGGCACAGGTTTCTAAACCTCCCTTGGACCATTGGGCTGATGAATACTTAGATAGGAGCTTGAAGGCACTTGACATTTGCAATGCCACTCGTGATGGGATTGAGAAGATTCGTACATGGCATAAGCATTTAGATATCGTAATGTGTGCCTTAGAATCTCGAAAGAGGGCATTTTCTGAGGGCCAGTTCCGTCGAGCAAGAAAAGCTTTGATGGATTTGACACTTGAAATGCTTGATGAGAGAGACTCTGGGTCTGTGTTTTCTCACCGGAACTGGTCTTTTGGGCGAAATAACCCAAGAAAGGATGCTCGTCGTCGTCAACACTCATCTGGGAACTCATCTGGGCATTCCCGCTCTCACTCATGGAGCATATCCAATTCTTGGTCTGCAGCTAAGCAGCTCCAATCAATTGCAAACAACTTGATAGCACCTCGTGGGAATGAGATTATTGCAACCAATGGGCTTGCAGGCTCTGTTTACACAATGAGTTCTGTGCTCACTTTTGTTTTGTTGGCTCTTGTGGCTGCAATTCCTTGTCAGGATCGAGGTCTTAGTACGCATTTTTCAATCCCACAGCAGTACTCCTGGGGTATCCCATTAATCTCACTACACGAACGGATAATAGAGGAATCAAAGAAGCGAGAGCGCCAGAACTCTAATGGATTGCTGAGGGAGATTTATCATGTTGAGAGATGTGCACGCCACATGACAGACTTGGTCGATGTGGTTCAGTTTCCTTTGACAGAGGAACAGAAAGTGGAAGTTGAACAAGAACTGCAGGAGTTAGCATCGATTTGTGAAAATTTTAAGAATGGACTGGATCCTCTGGAACGACAAATCAGGGAAGTATTCCGTAGGATTATGAATTGCAGAACTGAGGGTCTCGAAATTTTGAGTAGGGCAAACAATCTGGAGTAACTCAAAGTAGATAAATTTCTACCGAGAGCAGTGTACAAATTTCCGAACATATTGTTGTTTTGCATATTTCCGAGTTTGCAAGGAGAGAGGAAGTAAGATGGTGATCAGCAACAATACAGAGGTTAAACAAGCATCTTGAAAGTATTTCTTTAATTTCTTGAACAAACATTGTAACTTCTTTTTCTGGGTCTTTTGGTAAAATTATTTCGTCCTCTTTTTCTTCCCCCGGTCTGTATGTCACAGTTTGGTTTGTATATGTTATGTTTTAAAAGTCCTATTCAAATTTACTTACATTTTTGCTCTAACTCAGTATTCTCCGATATATACATAATTCAATCGTATCTAGTTGCATTTCTGGAGTGTTTTAGCTCCTTCTTCAGATTTGTTATGTGTTCTGAAGTTCTTTGCTTTTGTTTATCATATTCATGGTCTGAGGTTCTTTGATTGTGTTAACGTTTGGATGTTAACCATAACCTTGATCACATGGAGTTTGAGATTTGTACAATATATTGTAGATTCATTGGCATCAAACTATCATATAAACAGCCGCACTAATCTGCAAGAGATTTTTTTTAAACTATGGCCCTCCCATTCCTAGTATCTCAACATTTTCTCCCATCAAAACCAAGTTTGTCAAATGGCCACTCCCCAGATTCCCTTATTATGTGAAATACATGTTACCCTGTGTTCATGTTTAATCTTTCAATAGGAATAGGATAATAATTGGCTGCTGAAAAAGGAGAGGATGAACTCCTCATGAAATGAAGATGTGGTTAATTGGAAATGAGGATTGGAATAATAATATATATATATATATATATATAATAAAAAGGGAGTTTCACTAAAACACCCAAAATGAGGGTTGAAATTATAAAAAAACCCAACACTCAAAACACTTTATAAACACACCCAAAACTCATCATTACACACACTCAAAACCCATTTATAAACACACCTTTCACTAAAACACCCAAAATGGGGGTTGAAATTATAAAAAAACCCAAGCACTATTTAAACATATAAACACACCCAAAACCCATCATTACATACACTCAAAACCCATTTATAAACACACCCAAAAAGTTGACTTTGGGGTTGATTTTGGGTGTGTTTCTATGTTTAAATAGTGCTTGAGTTTTTTTATAAATACATGTCTAGGATTGGGTTTATTTATAAATTTGTAAAAAAATATACAATTGTTGATTTTGGGTGTGTTTTTATGTTTAAATAGTATTTGGGTTTTTTTATAAATACATGTCTAGAATTGGGTTTATCTATAAATTTGTATAATAAAAAATTATAAAAAGTAAAAAAACCTTGAAACTCAACACCCAGAGGCAAGAGCCCCACCCAACCACCCGACAACTCGGCCACCCAGAGGCAAAAACTTGGAACTCTTTATTCAAGGAGTCTCTTCTTTCAGGACCCTTGCATTGTTCCTGAAACAGCTTAATGGGAATGACGACTTCCCATACCTAGCCCTTCTCTCATTACTCATAAGTAAACATGCCCTCAAATAAAACAAACAAGCTTTTTAGGTGAAAAGGAACACACCAGGGCAATTTTAGCCCTAAAATAAACAGAAAAACTTGTATGAAATAAGAATTGCATTGTTTTACTATCCCGAGCCAATCACAAAGTGCCAGGTAGAAAAGTTATCACATGTGATATACGGTAGTTGGCCGGGGATGGCAAAACAGTGCTATCCCCGTTTCACACAAGTGTTTCTCCTAAACAAGGGATTGATCTATTTAAAACCAATGCTTATTAAACTTCCGTATATCATTCTCATATAAAATCGTAAAGGAAGTTTAGTACGATGTACCATACTGGAGTAAAGTAACATTAGTGTTATATATTAGTCCATGGTCTAGTTCTATCAGCCCTTCAATCAGCATCAAGGGCAACCAAGCTTTCTGTAAATGAGAAGGTTATTTTCATTTTCTACAATATTAACTACAAGAGCCGGCAGATGTTTGTCAAGGATCTCCCACAAGCCGTCGATTGAAGGGCGTCCACCATTAGTTGTATTCAAATTAATTCAAATCCTCAGCTGTACCATGCTTCTCTTTACAAATCCACTTCGACTACTTAAAGATATTACCACCAACAGCTAATCAGCCCTCAGACTGTTTTTCCCTTCTTCCCCTTTCCCCCTTTTTTCAGTATTTATCTACTAAACCTTTGACCGTCTTCTTGCTCCGTGCAATTCCTTTATATAACTGACTCCAGACCACATAGTAGGTACTGCATCTACCAGTGCACTGAATGCACTCTCCGAAGAACACGTGGTGGTCTCCGCTGCTCTACAATAGGAATGAGGTTCTCCATGAGCTGCATGTGGGGAGAGAGAGAGAGAGAGAGAGAGAGAGAGTTAGATCGTTTACTAGCACTTTTAAGATTCAACCATGTATATAAGGAAGAAACGATATGAGCAAGTTCACTGTCATTATGTGGTTGAATTTGATCTAAATCAAGGATCACATTGCATATTGGCGTGGAAAAAATCCAGATTATGAACAGTTTATCTTGTCTCGAATTGTATGAGGGTGACAGATAAATAAATAGGTGTTAATACAATCAGACCACTTTATGAAAGGGTAACATACAACTTAGGTTCCAGATACAGGCCCAAAGTCAACTAAATCAACATGCTCAACGCTTCAGAGATTTTGTTGATATCATCTTTTAATTGCAATTAACTCAGTTAATTGAAAGACTTTTTAGTTGAATGGCCTTGTAAACGTTCATGTTCACGCACTTCTGGGTTTCCCTCACACTAATTAACTCAAAATTACACAAATATAATCTTCTTTTTTGGTAAAAACCACAATAACATCATGGAAAAGTACCAAAAACATTTGAACATAATGAGAAGTTAGCTGCCCTCTAATTTGAATCTACGGAGGCTGTCATGCCTATTACAGGAAGAGTATGAGTTCTCTCCCTTGTTTCTCTTGCATCAGAAAGGTTCAAGGAGGAAATGGAACCTTTTGGAACGGATTTCCGTTCATCTACAACAGGTTACATCTTATAAAAAATAATCTGAATCTTGTGCACCTAAATGATTTCTACCCATCCCATTATTACTGGTAATTATTCTGACCCTCTTCTCTCCCCTCTTGGATTATCTTTCCTCTTTCCTAGTATTGTTTGGAATTTGACCCAGTGACCTCAATATAAACAGAGAGCCAAGGATCACATGAGTGGTAAATCATGTTACAATTTGTAGTAAATTTCACTGCTTTTTTTAAGCTGATAGTTTCAGAAGAATATTTATCTTAGTTTGCACTTAAACTTTGTAAGACCTCATTTGTTCATATCTAGTTATCACCAAATAAAAAGGAAACACCCAGCGTTAGGGTTTAGTTGCACACTACAAACAGCAAGCAGAGCCTAAGAACACTATGGTTAATATTTATTCAGTCCAAATAACACAGAAACATATTAACAGCAACAAGCCTTTCATGCAGTGTTTAACGTTTAGTTACATACTACATTCATTGTGAACATTTTGAACTACACCAACATTGTGAACTAGTTGTTAAACTAGGGTTCGTTTGGACTGGGACATCACAATGGACAGCAAACCATCAGAATAAAAGAAAAGGCCTGTCATTGTATACTCCAAAGCATTAACAGTTCGAAGATTATTGAACAATGATTATCAATTTGGACACCAAATTGCCACAAGAACCATAAAAGAGCAAGATAAGTTCAACAATCAAAAGTAAATAGCAGAACCAAAAGTTGTCACTTGAATTTGCATGTGGATAGGCTCGAGCAATAAATATTTAGATATTTGTAACTACAATAAGCATAAAAATGGTTGCTCCAGTGTATCCCCCATCAGGTCATTTATTTTTCAAATATTCAAACTACCAGTCTTTCATTGTTTACGGTATAAACAGCGTAGCCGACTTAAAACTTCCACATTAAAACTCACATGAAAAATATCTCATAATTTGTTCTTAAATTTCTTTATTGCAACTTCGTTTCTGCATAGATCTTCTAATTTGTTTTAAAATAGCATTATATTGTCAAGTAGAATACCCTGCTTGCTTGGGTATAAAGAACAACCCCCTATAATAAACACACAAAGACAGTTCACAATTCACCAGATACATACAAATTATCATGCATTCACCCATGTATTCAGCCAGCTTAATATAATTATATGATTTCTCTAACTCTCTCAGCGCTTGTATTGAACATTTTATTTCACTTAGTTTGAGAAAGTAGTCATGAGACAACAAAGTACATACCCGCTTAAACCTCTCCTTCTTTTGCTCGGCCTGCATTCAGAATTCCAATATCTCAGAAAATTCAGAATGGACTATGATCTAGGCATAAACTAAAAGAAGTTACAATGTAAGAAATCATCATGATGTGCAGGGAGCAATCAATTTGCGGTCATCACTTATAAATCATCAACATTTACAGAACCCAGTTCCTTGCCCAAAACTTACGAGTCAAAAGAAACGAAGCTTTAGCCAAGGAGCTTAAAAAATGTCTCAATGTGAGAAATCAGTAACTGGTTTTGAATAGACTACAATGCTGTTCATATAATTAGAACCAAAACTGTCTTTTAAACTGAATGGTACATGCTCATGACCAAATTTTGCAGCAGAAGAAGATGATGATGATGAAGAATTATACCTCTTCTCTCACTAGCCGCGCATTTTCCTCCTCTAGCTGCGTTACCAGAGATTCTAGCTCAACCGTGTAAGCCTAAAATTTCGAACAAATTAAGTTTTTCAGCATGAAATTTGGCATTTCATTTCCAATAAATTCCCAACATACAAAACCAAATTGAATTTAAGAATTTTCAATAGCCAAAAGAGAATCAAACCTGCTTGCGTTCCCTGGACCTGGCAGCGGACTCTCTGTTCTTGATCATCCTCCTCTGCTTCTGCTGCGTAGCCTTATCAAGCGGAGCTTCCTGCACAGCTCTCCTCTTCCCAGCTCTCCCTCCTCCACCTCCTCCCCCGCCGCCTCCACTCGTACTCGTCGTCGTCCCGTTTCCGTACACCACCTGCCCTTGAGCAGGAGCCGGCGGCGGCTGCACCTGGAACTGCCCGTACCCAATCTGAACCCCACCGGCACCAACGGTGACGTCATCTTCCCTCACCGCCCCAGCCCTTGTGAGAAAGTCCTCCAACGTCATCTCCTCCGGTGCAGCTGCCCGCACCTGATCCCCGCCGCCCTCGCCCTCCGCGGCCGCCTCCTCCACTCCCACTCCGCCGGCGACGATCTCCTTCCAGACCTCGTCCACGGTCCTGGGCTCCGCATGATGATGATTGTTGTCGTCCATGTCGTTTGTGGTGGTGGTGGTGGTGGCGGTGGTGTAGATGTTCTTGAGGATGTCGTCCATGGTCATGGATTGCTGCTCGTCGTTTTGGTCGTCGTCGTCGGCCATGAGAGTGGAGAGCGAACATATAGACGACTCTCTGTGCGGCAGATCCGAATTCGTCGTTGACACCACCATCTTCGAAGACGCCATCATCCTCGGAACCCAACCGGATTTCCAGGCTCTACCCGCTCTGATTTGATTTGATTTCTTCTTCTTCTTCTTCAGATTCTTTTTTCCTTTTTTATTTTAATTAATTAGTTTCTAGACTCTTTACGGTTTTCTAGATTTCCAAACCAAACCAAACCAACAAACAAAACAACCAAACTCTCTGTGGACTCTTCTGTTCTGTCCGCCTGCCACACCTCTCCTCACCTCACTCTATGCGTGTGTTACTTATTAGTGCTAATATCACTAACTTATCATCATTCTTAGATTTAAATTAATCATTATCCAATCATTAACAGTCGTAAATCGTGATTAATAATATGCTTGCCGATTCGCACTTAAAATCCACCATTATTTTTCTTTTAGCCGACCTAGAGCATCTCTTTAACGCCTCTACATTTACAGTATCCACATTTAGCCTCAACATTTTCAATTTTTTGTTTAAAAAAATAGTATTGTCGTGCGGCTAGATCGTTAGAGTATTTTATTTATAGAGTATTGATGCACGGCTATACTCTTTAAACATATCTCCACATTGCACCAATAATAAAAATATGGATTTCTTTGTAGGCTTATCTTTTGAGGTGCCTTTGTGAAAATCTCACATTGAAAATCCACATTGCTATAAAGGTGTTCATAAACAAAGTATTATGGTGGGTTAGTAAGTGTGATTAACAGTGGAGAGCTGGGCTAATGGGCTTAGCTAAAGGCTTGGCTTTGATTAATAATAATTATATTAATCAAAGACTCGGGCCCTGGGGCTCTATAGAAATAAAATAAATTAAAATAGTATAGCCGAACGGCTATACTCGGTTTTCTGTTTTTTGTTTAAAATCGTATAGCCCCACGGCTGTACTCCGGTTCTTATTTTTTTATAGTATAGCCGAAGGGCTGTACTCGGCTACACTCTATTTTTTTATTTTTTTTTTTTGCACGGCTGTACCCCATTTTGGATTTTTTTTTGTTTAAAATAGTATAGCCGAACGGCGATACTCGGTTTTTAATTTTTTTTTGTTTAATATAGTATAGCCGTACGGCTATACCCTTGTTTGTTTTGTTTAAAATAGTATAGCCGAACGGCTGTACTTGGTTTTTTGATTTTTTTTTAAAATATTCCAGCCGCCCGACTATACTCGATTTTTTATTTTTCATTTGTTTAAAATAGTATAGCCGACCGGCTATGCTCGGTTTTTTAATATTATTTTTTTTAAAGGATTTTTCGCAGTTATGGTCTCTCAACTATACCGTAATTGCATTTGGATCATGAACTTAATTATTAGTTGTAGAGGTCACTCAACTATGTGTTTCGTTGCACCGTTAGTCCCTACCATCAAGTCTCTCTAACGAAAGGGACTAATGGTGCAACACAACACCTAATTGAGTGACCTTTATAACTATTTTTTGGAGTTAAGTGATCAAAATGTAACTCCGAGTATAGTTGAGGAATCATTGTTACAAATAATCCTAACTGAAAAGTCACATTTTCCCATCAATAATTGGATAGATCTAGCCACGTCATCATTTTAAATGGAAAAAACTAACGGACTTGAATGAAGGATTGCTGGTGCAACGAAACACATAGTTGAGTGACCTCTGCAACTAATAATTGAGTTTAGTGACCTAAATGCAATTATGTGTATAGTTGAGGGGCCATAGCTGCGAAAAATCCTTTTTTTTTTAATTTTTACAATAGTATAGCCGACCTGCTATGCTCTTTTTATTTTTATTTTTAAAAATAGTATATCCGCATTTACTGTACTCGGTTTTTTGGTTTTTTTCTAGTATAGCCGCACGGCTGTACTATTTTTTATTTTTTATTTGTTTAAAATAGTATAGTCGCTCGGCTGTACACTGTTTTTGATTTTTTGTTTAAAATAGTCCAGCCGTACGGCTATACTCTATTTTTTGGTTTAAAATAGTATAGCCACTATTTTTTTTAAATATAGTATAGCCGATCGGCTACACTCTCTGTTTTGATTTTTTTTGTTTAAAATGTTATAGTCGCACGCATGGACTCGATTTTTCTATTTTTTTTAAAAAAATATAGTATAGGTGCACGGCTAGACTCTGTTTTTTTTTATATTGACTGTAAATAATAACTAAGACGTAATTACTAATCCAAGTGATTAAAAAACAGAAATCCATATTATGCTACATAAAAGGTATATCTGGTTGGCAATACGATTAAAATATTATAGGCTCTTGGGCTCTATAGAAATTTAAATAAGACACCCAAACGAAAATAAGTAATTTAGTAGGATTTTTTTTTTAAAATAAACATTTTTTCAACAAAAGTTTCAATAAGGCACACAAAATTCAAGTGTTACACCAAAAAAAAAAAAAAATCTCACATGTTATTGAATAAAAATAATATATGTTAATAATTATACAAAACTATTAAGTTGTAAAGAGGTCCTCAATTTTTTTTAAAACAAAAAATTTTAATAGTATAGCCGCACGGCTATACGTGGTTTTTATATATTTTTTTGTTTAAAATATACGGCACTCGGTTTTTTCATTTTTATTTTTGTTTAAAATAGTATAGCCGAACGGCTGTACTCTGTTTTTATTTTTGTTTTTAAAATCGTCCAGCCGCACGGCTATACTCGGTTTTTATTTTTCATTTGTTTAAAATAGTATAGCCGAACGGCCGTACCCGGTGTTTTGAATTTTTTGTTTAAAATAGTATACCCGCCCGGCTGTACCCGGTTTTTTATTTTTTTTAAAAATAGTATAGCCGCCCGGCTGTACTGTTTTTTAATCCGGCCGGCTGTACTCGGTTTTTATTTTTTTAAAAAATTAGTATAGCCGACCGCTGTACTCGCTTTTATTTTTGTTTAAAATAGTATAGCCGATCGGCTCTACGTTCTTTTACTTTTTGTGTAAAATAGTCGCGCTCGGCTATACTCCTTTTTAATTTTTTTAAAATAGTATAGCCGCCTTGTACGCGGTTTTTCTTTTAAAAAAAATTAAAACCTCTCCCGAGACGAAATTTCTTTGGGGACGTTCTAGGACGACACATTTCGTTGGGATAGACTTGTGTCGACGAACTTGCTTCGGAAGATTTTTTTTTTTTTCACAAATAAATATAAATTTTATATGTTTAAGGTTAAAGAATTTTTAAAAATTTATTTTTAGTAAATAAATAGTATCTTTGCCTTATTTTAATCAGTTAAATTAGTAATTATATTTTAATTATTATTTCTTTGGTGAATATTTCTTTTTTTTTTTTTTATGAAATCTGAATCATATCTTTTTCATAAATTTAATCTAGTTCAAATAACACGCATACGAAATTTTATTAAATATTTTAATTAACTTCATGAAGTATATATATTAATTCAAATTTTCTTTTCTTTCCCTTTAATATTCATATTCAAATAGTTATGTTTTTTTAAATTAATATTTAAATAGTTTTTAAATTTTTGTAATTTAATGGAATGGACAACATTGATTAACGGTACTAAACACAGGACCGAATTGGTGAAATTGAAAACACGGGACTAAATTGGCTAACGTGGTAAAACACAGGAACATTTTTGTATTTAAGCCAAAAAGAAATAAACATAAAATTGGCTCCGCCACTGCGGCACACTTGCAAGACTCAGGCTTTACACCTCACAGTGGAGAATTGCAATGGAGGTTGAGTCAGAGAGGACGAAACCTGTTGCTGTGTTCATGGCCTTCGGTACCAAAGGCGATGTCTACCCAATTGCTGTAAGTCATCCTTTTCTTCCATTCATCTCTCTACCTGTTTCCGTTTGGGTCCCGGGAAAATGCAAGAAATTTAATGTTGCAAAATGATTTGACAGTTTTTTGGTGGAGTTTTTGATTCTCCGTTTTGTTTTGTTGTGTTTTCACTTTGCAGGCCATTGCTGTGGCTTTTGCTTGTGACCAGAGACAATACGACGTCGTTCTAATCACGCATTCAGCTCATGAGGTTTGCTCTAACTTGCTTTCCAGGCTTTGACTCGTCTGCTGATTAATGTTAGATTTTAAGAACTCCAAATAGGGTAAATGAAATGAAGCCTATTTAGAGAATCTAAATCTAACACCATTAAAAATGGTACACTAAAGATACCCCTTGTTCTTGAATGGTTACCAGATAGGGTAAATTACTGAGCAAGCAGAGTTGTGCCACTAGCAAACCCATTCAAACATGATATCTAGTGTTAATAGAGAGATCACATTTCTCTCTCAGTAAAGCCCACAATTTTGCATTGTCCACTGTTCGGAACTCCGGTGGAGTTGCATAAAAAAACAATCATGTTTAATTGACAAATTATGCTATGTCAAATTGACTCTATTTTATTTTTCTTTTAATTTTTTTTTTTTGTCAACGCATCCTTAACCTTGTTAAATAAACCCTTTAGTATTCTTGTGTTAGGGGATTGTATTTTTCTGTATGGCTCAAATGCTGGTTGATGTTTGAGTTACAAAATTTACATATTTGTCTCATACTATTGAAGGCCTTAACACTTCTTAGACGTTGCTTTTTGTTTTTGTTTTTTAGGTTTACTGGCATAGTCAGCAATCACATTTACTAAATAAATTTGTACCAGTTAAGGCTGATTTTAGTACAAAACTGGAATGTTGGTTTCTATAATAGAGTTTCCAAGTACACACATTACGAAAGACAATGATGTGCTTGTGTCCACATACACACACGAACACAAACACAAACACAAACACAAACACACACACCCACACTCACTCACCCAACAAAGAAACAAGCAGCTGAAAAAAGTAATAAATAGTTGAAAATATTTCTATGTTTGGGACTAAAACACTTAGTGAGTGTTGTGTGATCGTGGATCTCTCTCAGGGTTCAGGGTTGAGTACTTGTTTTAGTTACTTATATATGTATGGGTATGGTATGTCTTTATGCATGTATCATATAGGCTGTTTCACGTACATTATGCAGATGCGAAACTCCCTCCTCATCACTATTGATATGTTGATTTCACAGTATGGTCAACACAAATCAATGACTCACAATGACCCTAAATTATTAATCATCCTAAATTGACATGGTGCAAGTCAACTTCTTATTGGTATTTTAGCCATCCACAGAATAACCAAAAGAAAAGGAACAGTTGTATGAGCTTTTCCTTGTACTTTTTTTTTTGTTCTTGTTTCAGCTCCAATTCCCTATCAAACTGTGAAGAATTGATGTTAATATATTTATAAAACTTATCATACTTTTGGAAAGGTTCATCATTGCTTACTTTTTGTTTGATGTGTATTTAGCAATTTTGTTGGTTGTCACTTGTCGTGCAGAACTTAAGGTGTCACTTGGCTGAAAAACATGTTTCATATCGTCCAATTTCATCACCACCTGTTCTCTCTATCCATCAGAAACATGATCCTACTGGTTCAAATTACTGAATTCTCTCTCATTTTTCTCTCAATATACTAGAGCTTATTTGCTCTGGCTTGTTTAAAGAACAATCTAACAACTATGTAACGTTTTCTTTGGATCTTTTATCATCCCAGGCTCTGTGGAGTTGCCATTTTCACTGCAGAAAAGGATGTTTTCTAGCGAACACAGACAAGAATGTTATTTGGTAGTTGAATCCATATTTGGAGCTGGCCCAAGCATGGAGGGTGATTTTATTGTGATAAATTTCTTTGCTTTGGTACTTCCCATTTAAGCTTTTTCTTTGTTTTGTTTTGTTTTTTGTTTTTATGGAAAAACTTAAGTCAAAGTATCTCTTATATAGATTAATACATTTTTGGCATAAAAGAATCAAATATAAAGCAAAATGTTTTTTGAAAGTAAAGGGTGTTAAATATAAAAACTAGAAATCCTGTATGGTTATATGACTTTCCATTCAAATTCTTCTCTGTCATGTATAGTACACATACATGGGATTTAATGCCTGCTTAAACTTCTTAAACGTCTACACATCAACTTAGGATTATGCATGGAGAGGCCTGATATATAAGATGCCAGGCATAGAATACATGTGTGGGACTTTTATATTCTGAATACGTCCCCCCATTAGTTGGCAGATTGAGCGAAACACATAGATCAATTGTAGTAGGGGACATCGAGCACATGTGGAAAATTGGGCATAACACATAGATGAAGAGGCTGATGATTTGAAACATTGAGATGAGAAGCTTAGAATATTCAATCTTAGATTTTTTTATTGTCAACAACTTATATACCTCGATTAGTATTAGACTCAATTAGAATTTTGGACAGTGGGTATAATGATGTACTACCTAAATTGGTTTCACTGCGTGATGATCCAGGAAGGCTGGAGTTTTGCGGAACTTTTTCGTGTCCGTTGCATGGTTGCTGCACCTTATGTCGTTCCATACAGGTAATACATCTTCTATTTATGTTAGGGGCCACATGGAAATGTTACTGGATAACGTGTTCCACTTATCATATGCAAAGGAAAATCTGTATTTGAACATAATTGTATGAAGATACCTGAAAGCGGTATTTTAATTTACCTACATATAATATTATATAAAGTGAGAAAGAGGTTATTCTATATCCTTATATTATCAATATTGGGATAGCATTCTTTTGTTGAGGTATATACAGGGAATGAAAAAAGTGAATTACTTTGTAAGAACTTTCAAGTAGGTAATAGTTTATAATGTTTTGGAGTTCTGGTTTGATCATTTGAAGTTAATTTTTGTTTAGTTTCTTCCAGTGCACCTTCATCATTTGAGCGCCACTTTAAAAAGGAACTTCCACTTTTGTATAAATACCTTAAGGAAGCTGACGTCAGCAAGGTACTTTAGTTTTTTTAGATTTACCTATTTGGAAATAATGCTCGTATTTGTGGTTTTGATCTTTCTGGTATGTGTCTCATAAATTGATGGTGTACGCATCACTTACAAGTGAATTTAATTTTAGTCCTTTCTCTTCTTTATATTAATATGAGTTTGTGATCTGCAGAAATAACATTCTTCTTTTCATCTTTGTATGCACATAGGTTTGTTGGAAAGATGTGATTCACTGGATGTGGCCACTTTTCACTGAATATTGGGGATCCTGGAGGTGTGACAATTTGAATATGAGTCCTTGCCCTTTTACAGTTAATATCTTTGACACAAAATCTCTTAATGCGTTCAGTATATTGTAACAGTTAGTCTTTACAGACCAAAATTGACAGATTCGGTTTATTTCAGCAATGAGTTCTTGACTCATTAAATATACTTTCATATCATCTGAGCTGACAATTTTCATAATCACGTAGCTTCTCTGGTTATCTTGGAACTTATGCATTTGCTTCTTTGTTAAATGCAGGATCCAGTAACAGGTCTACCCACTTGGCACGATAGGCCTCCATCTCCCCTTCTTTTGTGAGTTCTGAGTTTCCAACTTATGCATGTGAGAGTGTGTGTTGGTTATCTTTCTGCACCTATCTGCTAACTAAAACTTTTTACTCCCCGGTACTTTTGCATTCCATGACTGTTCTGGATCCATATGGTTTTAAAGTTCCATGTATTAGTGGGCTGTATTTCATGTAAAATTCGCCAATTCCTTTTCGGTCTAGTAGCAACTAGAAGATCCGAGAGGCACCACCAATAGAATGCTAGAAATCACAATTGAAAGTCAAAACTGTTTCATAATGACTAGTTGCATCAAGCTATTCAACTAAACAAATGAAATTTTATTTTTCATACAATATCTTTATGAATGGAGAATTGTTATTCTTTATACTTATTTAATTTCTTTTCTTTTCAAGTATTCTGAAAATTTTCCTGTTATGTGGCAGGTATGGATTTAGCAAAGAAGTTGTTGAGTGCCCTGGTAGCATGTTTATACAATTTTCAATATTGTTTTCATGTTTGTGTTTGCTATCCCCCACAAAACAGAAGACAAAAAGAAAAAAAAAAAAATTATACACACACCAAAAATAAAGTACATCTGTTTTGGGGTGGGGATGCAGGTTGTTTAATACTACTAAATTCATAGGTTGATATAAGATAATTGCAAAGGTGATGGTTTTGCATATGATGCCACTAGGTAGATAATCATTCTCTGACTAACAATTTTCTCAAATCTTATTTTATTTACTGCTCTTGCCTTAGTTTTCATTGTTGGAGCCCAACGTTCTCAAGGAAAAGCCTATGAAATGACAGAATAATTGGTATAATTTGATAAACAGTAAAAATGATTCTTAAAAAGTTTCTGTTACAGCAGAATAGCTTAGATGACATAGTTATTATAACCAGAAATGGTTAGTGGTCTACTCCAAGAATCTTTTCTAGTAACAGTCCATGAGCAGTAGTAGTTCCCATGAGTTCTGTGGGAGTATTAGTATACTGCATAAGTGCCAGGTCATTTTAAGTATGGTGATTTTTACTATAATCGATGCATGTGACTTCATTCAAAAAGTGATTTTCCATAATTGCTATAGCATATCCTGTCTCTTTTATTAAACAAGGTTGATCTGTTCAGTCACGTTTTGTTCCTGCTATGTCGATCATCTCAGTGGTTTTAGGATTCTAACAGGTTATTGGCCATCAAAAGTTCGGGTTTGTGGCTTTTGGTTTCTCCCCAATGAATGGCAGTTTTCATGTAAGCAGTGCTGTGAAATTTCAAGGATTGATTCTTCAGGGCATCTTTACACAAAAGATGAACTGTGTTCAGCCCATGTTCACTTAGATTATTTTCTGAAGACTCCGATGCCTATGCCACCTGTTTTCATTGGCCTAAGCTCTATTGGTAGGCAAGTTCTCCCTCGAATTAATTCATTAGCAACTGCTTTAATGCATTCTTAGAAATTACAGTACAAGAGTATCAGGTTATACTCTGTGATTTTGTTGAGTTATTATATGCTCTGGTCTTGCAGCTGAGTGTGTAAATACGTAAATAGCTTTCTTCTAGTTGGACAGTTTATTCCTTACATGTTAATGCACAACAATTGTAATGTTGTACCCAAATACTGATATTGAGTGTCCCATTGTATGTGCAGCATGGGATTTTTAAAAAACCCTCAAGCTTTTCTTCGACTTCTCCAAACGGTCATGGAGATAACAGGTTACCGCTTTATCCTCTTTACAGCGGGCTACACGCCTTTAGATACAGCAATCCGAGCGATTGTTGCTGAATCATCATCATATGTGATGCACAAACAGTTTAATGACGAGTGCCTTTCTCTCTTCAATGATCGACTCTTCTGCTTTTCTGGGTGAGCATTCCAAGCTAATTTCTGCAGAATGTGTTGTGATAGGCAAATGACATTTCTATCTTAACATTTTTCGAATGTTATACAGGGCTCTTATATTGAATAATTATATAGTTATTTCTCATTATATATATATATATATATATATATATATATATATATCATATGCTATTGTCTACATGGATTGCACCCTCTTGGTGCCTTTTTATGACTTCTTACTACCCTATTTCTTCAAAAGGTAGTTTGCATGGCATTTGTTGGTTTTTATGTATTAGACTCTTGTGCACGAACCTTAAATGACAAGTGCAGGAACCTCTTGAAAGTTGTGCATCACTGGTTCTTATTTGGAGCTTTCTAAGATTTTGGATTTTTATTTGTTGAAAGAATAAGAGGATCATATGTTTCTATTCATCAATTGAACAAAAACCAAACCCTTATAAATCCTCCATACCAAAAATTTAATCAAATAATTCGGCAAACCATAAAAGTCACCCCAATCAAATAAACTAATTTGCTCAATCCCCTAAATTGGCTAAACCAAATTAGCTAGATTAGATCCATCATTCCTAAACCACCATGCTGTTTTTATCCTACATCAGAAACAATATTGACATCATCAGAAGCCTGTAAGGACAATGGAACTTGCAATGTTTAGTTATTCAACCAACTGTAGCTAACATTATATGCTCTATGTCTTTCTTTAGTGGATATATTATCTACATGTCTTAAACTGTGAATTACGCTGTGCGCCTTCCCACTTTTATCCTAGAACCTGGCAACCTTTTTCCAGAACCTGAAAATATTTTCCCAATATCGTACATAAGATTTGATTACTTTAAAATTACAACTGCAGTTCTACAACATAGAATAGCTATCATGCTTTTCACCCGTTTAATTTCAAACGATTTCTAGATCAGTTATGTCCAGTCGGTTGGTCTTTGGCTACTCTTTTCCTCTCCGAATAACATTTTCTTACGTTGTTGAATAGTACCATACCATACAAGTGGCTGTTTACTCGATGTGCGGCTGCAATTCATCATGGGGGAAGGTGAGAGTAGTCCAACTTTATACGTTGGTTTAAGTACCTTTTTGGTCCCTTAATGTGTATGGAATTTCAATTTTGTCTATGTTGCTCTAATTGAATATATTAATTTTTTCTTCTTTCAAGTTACTTCAATGTAATATCAGTCATGGATGATGTAATTCTGTAAACCAAGGCAAATGGAAGTTAATGGGATGTCAAGATTTTGGGCTGATGTGGCTAGACATACTGTTAACATTTTAGACTTTTCGATATAAGAAACATAGATTTTATGTTTCAGAACTTTAGAACGTAGTTTATGTTCCGAGGGGGAACCACTTGGACTCCAGCCGTCCATCAACAGCTCCAGCATCTACAGCATCACCATTACACCATACAGAGTTGTCTGCTTGAAACCTCAGCTCCACTATAGCACCAGCATACCTGAATCATGCTCAGCTACCCAAATTATTTCCATACTGATTCCTTTTCACCGGGGCATTTCTCATATTATTGAAAAACTTTCAGTTACATAGTACCCAACTCCAATATCTCTTCAAGAGACCCATGTGTGGATTTTCGTTGGCATTGTGGGTTTTTGGGGTTTTCAGAGTCTAGTGGTTTCTGGTTTTTGAGTTCAAAAGAGGAGAGGGGAGGGGGAAAAAATAAAAGAGAATTCTGGCAGCAGCAATGACAGAAAAAAGAGGATTTCTAATTATAGTGCAAGAGGAGAGAGTGAGGGAACACAGTGAAAAGGTTCCAGTCTGTCAACATTGTCTACTGTGTCCCCAAACCCATCCGTAAGTTATTTATTGTTGTTGTATATTAGCAGCATATTTGGCCATCTTAGCATGAGAAACTTGACACCAAAAGCTTCTGTCTGCCCTCAGTCTCTACCTCCATGGTTGGGACTACATTGAAATAGTAGAAAATTAATGTATGTGATTGGATCAATTAAGATAACATGAATGAAATTGAAATTCCTTACAACTTGAAAGACCAGGGGATTTCAGCCTTTTTTTTTTTTTTTTTTTCTGACATAACATTTTAGGAAATACGTAATGAGCAATGTATTTACTATTCGTTTTCTGTAAATGTGGAAGTAGTGGCACTACTGCTGCAGCACTACTTGCAGGAATCCCACAGGTTAGTTCTGGTAGTACCATATTTTTGCTTCTTTATATATATTCGACCTTTAACATATATTGTATTTCTCTTGATCAAGTATATCAGTAGTAACAATGAAGGGGCTCTCTCTCTCTCTCTCTCTCTCTCTCTCTCTCCCCCTCCCCTGTAACATACATGATGCAGAAAAGTAATTTATCTCAGATGGCAGGTAGTATGCCCATTTCTGCTAGATCAGTTTTATTGGGCTGAAAGAATGTTCTGGCTTGGAGTAGCACCAGAACCATTGAAAAGAAGCCACTTACTTCCAGAAGAAAGTGATGAAAAATAATCCAAGGAGCAGCGAATTTGCTATCCAGGGTCATACATGATGCATTATCTCCCGAAATTAGAGAACACGCTGTAGAAATTTCTAAGAGAATATCTCTTGAGGTAATACTCACTTCTGAATTATGAACATAATAATTGTTGGTAGTTTCACAGCACTATAATTTCAAATGGATTTGGTGGAAAGGGGGAGGAAGAGGAAAGGGGAGGGGACTTTTAGTTTTGTTAGCGTGCAACATGTTTGTTTAAGTTTTTCGATGTTCAATGTGGTATGTGTAACATGTGATGCCATTCGATGTATATACAAATTTAAATGGTATAGGTTACCCTTTTCCTTCGGGAAGGCACTGAACTCTTATGAGGGGATGCAGCTTTCTCTGCTAGAGATTAATTGATGGTGGCCTGTCAAAAATCAATCTACACTGCATGGGAATGTATAACGTGTACCTTCTTTGCATATCTATTAGGTTGGATCTTCCTAGTTTCATAAGTGTTGATAATTTGGAGATTTGGGGACCCTTTATTTTGTTTTAATCTAGTTCTACAATTAGAGTTGAAATTTCAAATAATAGTCTCAGTACCCCATTCTAATAAGAATGAAAAGTAGAAGGAACTATTGGCATCCCAAAACTATGTGTTTATTCTCTGAAAATTGAAAATATGAATAGAAGGTGCTACGAGTCTAATTTACTAAATGATGTTTTACTTTTCAGGATGGAGTCTCAAATGCTGTTAAATATATCAAGGAAGAGATTGGTTGTTCAAGCTGATTATTTGGAATCTGTTTCATTGACATTCGACATGGTTTTCGGCAATGCAGACAGTCCAGATTCTGAAAATGGCTGTTTGGAGGGCGGCATGTGCATGATTGGGACAGTCTGCTTTAGAGAATTGTTCTTTTGTAAAAAGACTCTTCAAATCTAAATGGGATGGATTAGA
Source organism: Prunus mume (assembly GCF_029339155.1). Taxonomy (NCBI): domain Eukaryota; kingdom Viridiplantae; phylum Streptophyta; class Magnoliopsida; order Rosales; family Rosaceae; genus Prunus; species Prunus mume. The sequence goes on along the minus strand of NC_142699.1, from coordinate 2,189,094 downwards.
TGCAAAATATTACTAACAATGTCTGCAATAAGTTGCTTATGCAGTTATTGCAGAAAGAAAGCTTTTCCTATTTAGTAATCGAGCATGTGACAAGAAAAATCAATTGATTTAGAGAACCTTCTTTGTCAACTTAAAAGAGCCCGCGAGGTGAAATGGACATTTCAAACATACTTTTGACTCCTTATGCCAATATGTCGTTTCAGTAGCTTTTTGGGGTGCCTTCATTTACATGTGCAAGGATCAGCGGTTATGACAGTTCTTAATAATCTTGTATTTATATAATATAGTTTTCAATCATGTCTTTCTTCACCAGAAGAGCTTGTATGTCGTGGGGATAGTACTGTTTCAGCCTTATCATGTGTGGTGGGATGTGGAAGAGCGAAACCATGAATTTTTCAATGTGAAGGCTAGCTTAAATTTTTAGCTTAATTTTTTTTTTTTTTTTAAACTTACAGCTTCCATAATTTTTTATATAAATAAAAGTATATATTAAATCATATAAATAAAAAATTAAATACATATAACATAAAACAAATAAATATTAAATACAACTAAAAATTCATATTATCAAAATGAATATATGTTCAACTACATAATTGAAAGTGTAACCTATTCAAGAACAAGAGCAATAGAATTAAGTTAACATACTGTTTCGTTTTTGAAAACAAGCCTCTTCCCACTTGTGAGTTTCAATTACTTAATGAGTCTGTAATTGTGGGTTGATGTACTTGTGAGGGTTTTTATTGGACTGTCAGAGAAGCTTTCCCTTTATTATTTGGGTCAGAAAAGGATATTTTATTAAACAACAGCCAAAGGCAGTAGAGAATACAAACAGACTTTAGAAAAATAATATTTTCCTAATCTGTTTATGGTGGGCCATATAGGTTTTTTCATTTGTTCTTTAAACCCTTTCATTCAACAACCGCCGGCCTTCATATTTCCCTAATGTGTTGTATTTGTTGATGGGCTATATAGGTTTTTTCTTTTGTTCTTCAAAGCCATTTATTAAACAACTTCGTGACTTCATTTCCCTAATTAATGTGTTGTATTTGCTGGTGGTCCATATATGTAGGTTTTTTCTTTCTTTAAAAAGCTACCACCATAACAGTGTGTGTGGTTCCGCCATTGGAGATGTGATTCGTTGGAAATAGTAAAACAATGCTCTCTTGCGATATGAAAGAATTTCTCATTTGTTCATGATTTGTCAACTTCCATGTGTGTTAAACACTTGAGGGCTCGTTTGTTACACATGACTGTCTAGGCATGGACTATGCTTAAGGACTGTCTTGGCTTGGCTTGGCTTGGTCTAAGTTGGATGACGCTTATCCTGCATTTGGTGTATAATTGGACTAGGACTAGATTTTTTTTTTTTTTTTCAGAACTATCTATAGTAAAAGAAATAGTATAGCACTGCTATACTCGGTTTTTCTATTTTTTTTTATGAAATAGTATAGCCGGCCGGCTATATTCGGTTTTTAAATTTTATTTAAAATAAAGAGTATGGCCGGGCGGCTATAGTCGGTTTTAAATTTTTTGTAAAAGAAATAGTATAGCCGGTCGGCTATACTCGTTTTCAATTTATTTTAAAAGAAATTGTACAGCCGCGCGGCTATACTCGGTTATTCTAAATTTTTTTTATTAAAAAACCAAGTATAGCCTCGGTGCTATACCATTTCTTTTTTTGTCAAAGGAAAACACAATTGATTTGAAATAAATTTGAAAACCCGAGTATGGCCGCACGGCTATACTATTTATTTAAAAAAAAAATAGAAAAACCGATTCTAAAGCTTAATTTCACTCCAAGTGCACCCATAATCAGCTTTATAATTTCATTTCATGGTTCTTAGGGCATTCATTTGAGTTATCATGCTTTTGTTGTGATGTGTGACCATAGCAAACCTAACAGATCGAACTTGACTACATTGCTAGTGATGTCTGCATAAAGATTCAGATAGATTCATTCAGTAACAAAATTCAAAGCAATAGTGTGCGTCCCCTGCAAATGCAGAGGAATTAGAAAGATCGAACTTGATTACATTTCTAGTGATGATCTTATCTTTTGAAAAGCTTATTTAGTTATACAGAATTACATAGTAAAATAACTTACCTTAACAATGTGAACAATAAGAAAAGCCACTGAGACATACACAAGCATCGATAACTCCTTCAAGTAAATGTTGTGTGATATAGGTACCTGGACAGAGTTGTTCACAAATTCAATAAGACAAAATCTGAAACAACTTCAAAATTACGGCTAACCAAGAACTTGGAACTGACCTGCTCATCTTGCAATGAAACCATCTGCAACAAAGGTGATGTGCGCTTTAGAGTTTTCTTTTAGTTCATATTAGTGCATAATCTCTAAATTTGGTCTGTATATACACTCACCACCACATTTGGACTCCAATTCCAACTGCTTTTCTGCTTCCTGAAAGTCATGTGAAACCTCAAATTCCTTGTTAGTACGTTGGTAGCAGACCCTTCTCATTGATAGCCCAGGGGATCAGAGAGTTGTGTGAAAATCTTACCTTCATCATCGTCTCTTTCTTCCATGTTTATATGCCTTTCATTAAAGTTTTTGTTGCTGTACTAGCCAGAACTCAGAAGAATATCTAATGAGATTATTGGGAGTGTATATTCTGTAGACACTACAGATAATTTTTTTTAGTTGGATAATGGTTGGTTATTCTATAAAAATTTCCTACATTTTTCCAAATAATTCAAGAAATAGTGACTTTCAGAAGGAACAAAGAAAGTTAATAAACAATCCAGTAGAAGCTTTGAAATTATAACAAAATAGTTCAAATGTTTGGTATTGAAAGCATTTTTATGCCAAGTTTTGAAGTTTCTAGAGAACGATTAAGCCCAATATATATAAAGATTTGATGTGCTTTTCTTTTAGTTGTGTTCATATTCCATGTTATCAGTTCAGTTCTCATAGTAAAAAACTAGTTAGGAAATTCTTGTCAAAATGTTATTACCTAAGAAGAGAATAATAAGTAGAACTGTGACTATCCAGTCGGCGAACTTGACGTTGAAGGCAACTCCTATGCTGATGCCCAGCATGAACATTGGCTGAAAGAGAAATGCCAGATCATAATCTATAAGGGGCATGTCCAGTGTTAGGTGCCTAAGTCTCAAATTGAAGTGTACAGTTGAAACTGAAGCACCCATTATCTCATAGCTTATGTACCTTCTTCTAGGTTGCTTAACATGATTGATTGTGATTGATTGCTTAACATGATTGATTGTGCTTGATTTTTTTGGTTTAGTCTCGCGGCTGTACTATTTCTTGTAAAAAAAAAAATTTGAAAAACCAAGTATAGCCGTTCGGCTATACTGTTTCTTTTAAATAAAAGTTAAAACCCGAGTCTAGCCGATCGGCTATACTATTTCTTAAAAAATTGAAAAACCCAAAAAAAAACCGAGTATAGCCGTTCGGCTATACTATTTCTCTCAAACAAAATTTTAAAACCCGGCTATACTATTTCTGAATTTAGCCGCCCGGCTATACTATTTCTTTAATTTTTTTAAAACCCTGTATAGCCGTGCGGCTAGACTATTTATCTAAAAGAATTAAAAGCCCAGTACAGCCGCACGGCTATACGATTTCCTTTTAAAAAATTAAAAACCGAGTTTAACCGCACGGCTATACCTTTTATAAATGTATTGGTAGCTCAAGTGCAAAAAACAAATTCTCAACTTGCTGCATACTTAACTCATTTTCTAGAATACCAAACCATCTTAAAGCTCAACATGCTACAAAACTTCAAATTTCAATAACTAATATAACCCAATTCAAGTATTCATATATAATTATTACTTAATTAGAGTATTACAATTTACACGTGAGTATTACAATTAAATATGGCCAATGAGTAACAGATCGTTATCCTAAACAACTTGAAGAAGTGGATGCATTGGGTATGCTCGGCCTCGGAAATCAAGATTGTGGGGATAATAATTCCTCATATATTATAGTCTCGTGGCTTTACTATTTAAATATATGATTTGAAGATGTATAGTTGCGCGATTAATGTAACAGGTGGGCAGATTTCTGTTGTTCAAGGTCTTTTGGAAGAGTTGCCATATATATATATAAATATATATATATCAGTCCCCTTCTATTGAGGGATCCCTCAAATAATTTTATTTGAGGGACGCCCTTTAGGGTACCATACAATTTTTTTCCCAATGATCCAAACCATCTATTTTTTAGGTCTTCATTCATAGATCATCCTTACAAAAAATTACACAAATCGGAAACCGTTTCGACATCCAATTGTATCATACAAAATCAATGAACACGGTGCTTCAAGAAAGTACTAAAATTTCAATAAATCAATTGAATGGTCAAATGATATCGGATTCAAGTGATTTTTTGTAGAGATGATCTTTGAATGAGTATCTACAAAATAGACGGTTTGGATCATTGAAATACAATCCGAGTGGGGCCTACAAGGTGTCCTCAAATAAGCTTATTTGAGGATCCTCAATGGAAGTTTCTATATATATATATATATATATATATATATATATATACATCCTTCTATTGAGGATCCTCAAATAATTTTATTTGAGGGACGCCCTTTAGGGTACCCTACAATTTTTTTTCCAATGATCCAAACCATCTATTTTTTAGGTTTTCATTCATAGATCATCCTTACAAAAAATTAGATAAATCGGAAACCGTTTCGACATCGAATTGGGTCCTACAAAGTCAATGAACACGGTGCTTCAAGAAAGTACTAAAATTTTCAATAACTCAATTGAATGGTCAAATGATATCGGATTCAAATGATTTTTTGTAGAGATGATCTTTGAATGTGTATCTACAAAATAGACGGTTTGGATTAGTGAAATACAATCCGGAGTGGGCCTACAAGGGGTGTCCTCAAATAAGCTTATTTGAGGGATCCTCAATGTTTCTATATATATATATATATATATATATATATATATGGCAACCAAGTTGCAGTTGCAGAGACGAGGAAACTTCTTATAAGCTGCAAAGTAATTGGTACATTTTTCTTCTTCTTTTTCTTCCTCTCTTTATTTTGCATGTAATTTTACACAAACCCAAGTCAGACCAAATGTTGGCGAGAGTAAACACACACACAAACATTAAAAGGGAAGATTAATATCCTTATTCACAGGTCAAACTAGTTTTAAGAAGGAAGAATCTAGAGCGACTGATAGACAATAAGCCCATCTCTGATTCAAGTATCATAGAGAATACAAGGCAGAGACCAAGTCATGGCGAGTCTCCAAAAAAGGGACACGACCACTGGCTCTCCCGCCTAGGCTCCGCCTAGATCCTCCTGCACCGCCTAGAGCGCCAGACGCCTAGGCGCCTCCTAGATCCGCCTAGACCCCAGATTCGCCATGGCCGCCTAACTACGAATTCGAGTCTCTATCCGTGGCTAACATGGCGTCCAATTTACGTATGTTTCTGATTTTGCAATTTTTTTGTTTGTTTACATGGAAAACGATTACCAGAGAGTTTCTTCTAAGGATTTTAAGATTTTATAGCATCAGAGTTGTTGTCTTCGAGGAGATTTCAATGGCTGAATGAAATCTGATGGTTTTCATAGACAGAGTCCAATCCAATCTAATCAACGCAGCAGCCGAAACGAAAGAAAAAAAAAAGGAAGCTTGAGTTGAGAAAGAGAGAGAGAGAGGAGAGACCGAGTCTTTGAAGCTTGGAAAGGCCTATAGAGAAGCGATATGGCTGTGACCGCGGGTGCAAGCTTATATATTTAAAACGTATAGCCGGGTGGCTATACCTTTAAAATATTATATTTTTCGAGTATAGCCGAGCTGCTACGTTTAAAATATTCAAATATATTTAAATTGTATAGCCGAGTGGCTGTACCTTTAAAATATTCGAATATATTTAACAAGTTAACGAGTACAACCGTACGGCTATACTCGTTAAATACATCAATATATTTAACCCTGCTCTTTTGCCTTGAGATACATCAATATACTCTCTGCATATGAAAAATTGGATACAAAACATTCTAATGAGACAATGAAGAGAAGAATTTTGAAATAAATTGAAGTTATCAGAGGTCATATGGCATTGATATATATGCGAACTATTCTAAATGAGATTCAAACAATGTGTTAAATGAGAAGTAGCATCTCATTCTTACATATACCATACCCACGCGCACTTTAAATTCCCCATGTTAAGGGGGGAGAAAAGTGCAATACCTCTCTTGTATCTCGCAAGCGTAGGAGATCCAAACTTTCATGAGGACGCCGGTTTGATAAAGAAGCCAGTTGCATCCAATCATACATTAATACCGGCAATCACAACCCACAATATACTCAATTTTAATAAAGAGAAATATAAAGTTACAGAAGCTGAAACGCTCATGATCTTTTAGTGAAGGCATTAGCGCTTCCACACCAAGAAGTCTATCAAGTCGTCTTCGATCTGTAAAGAGATACTATCATACATCAAAAGGGCACATAGGTATACTGAACACAAGAATAGGGGAAGAAACCATTCTAATGTACACTTGCATTACATATAGACTAAAAATTTTAATGTCTTGAATAAAGACAAATTGTCACAAGTAAATAAGATATGTTGATCTAGAGATAAAGATCCTCCCCAAATGTTCCAAGCAAAAGCTTCCTGAAGATGAAATCTGAATATGACAGACATTTCAGTGGAATAAAAGGTTTAACCTAATAAAACTAATCTTTCATTTCCAGCCATTACAACTGACCACCAAATTGAAACATGCAATCTCAGTCAGGTAGTAATATTCACCCAAAATAATGGAAAATCTTATTCAGGATATTCTTAATGGTCATCCAAATACCTACTATAGAGGACTAAGAGATTTAACTTATGGAGATAACCTATTAAAAAAGAAAAAAAAAGAAAAAAAAAAAGAAGGTAAATTCCGAGTTCATTCAATTCATGTCCTTCCTGAGCACTTTACCTTGATTTGCTGCTCTTTTACCCCGCCCTGTCCATAACCGAGCATACTCTGCTGCATTATTTGTCAATTCCTGCAACTGGACAGATATAGAAGTTAAACCATGTAGGCGCAAGCGCAACCAATATGAGGGTGAAAAACATGGAAGAACTTTGTCTTGCATCTTCCTATACTGATGCCTGTTACACTTTACAGGGCCTTTTAGCAATGACATTGCTAGACTTAAGTCAGTGACAACTATAATACATTTGAAGATTTACAACCAAATTTCATTAGGTCACGTGTCACCTGTAAAATAAGATGCCTTATCCACAACACTTCAAGCTCTGCTTATTGTATCTCAAGCTTTGCCAATTGAAGTTGAAAACTACGCAATTTTGCATCTAGAAAAATGTGTGACCAATTTATTAATAAATAAAATTAAAAAAAACTCAAAAGCATTGTTAAGCACCAGATCAAGTTTAACTCAAGCTTCTTACTATTCTCTACAACAAAAAATTTAAATATAAAATATGAAAGAAAAGAGCACACTCCAATAGAGAGATTACAGCAAACCAAATTGTCATGAACTTATGTCTGCTCTCTCTCTAGACCCTTCTGGTGGATATATGTCCTGGACCCATACGGTACCTGAAGCTGAAGAGCACATCAAAAGACAAAAATATTGAACAAGAGCAGCAACTAAAGATCAAATGAATGGCTAGACATCTCATAAGACAACTCACCCAACTTGGTCCCAAGATCGAATTATACGAAACCGTCGGCGACTTTCAATCTGCATGAAATGGTATTATTATAAGTACGTGAATGGATCATTAAAAAAAACATCATAACTTCAAACAAAAATGCGTTTTGACATGGAAATACTTATCATAGATAAGCCTAATAGTTAATTTGCAACCTTGGGTGTATAAATAAAGACAAAAAATGAAGGATAAGTGTTCATTAAATGAAAAGTAGATCGGTTTTAGCATTCATAATGCATTAAAACAATGTAAACAGAGAGCAAAAGTACAATTTGAAGTAAAAGGCACTAGTATCTAACCTATAAATAGAAACGTCCATCTGGAAGTGGTTCACACCTACATAAATAATAATAAAAATTTCTTTAAAAGGAGGAAGCATGGTAGTGGAGTTTACAAATGACATTCTGGGTCTAACTTTATATACCTTAAGAAAGTTAAAAGGGATTGAAAAGGACCAGTGACACTTATATACCATTCCCATCCGACGGTTGCCTTCCATTATCCTCCTTGTTGGTTATACAATTATCAATGACTGATTAAAACAATTATATAAACAGAATTTATAACAAACTGTAATACAGAATACAGTATATGAACAATAAATAAAACTGACTTGAATTTGAGATAGAGGCTTGCAGATTTGATGCAATGTCCTAAAGACAGTAATTTCACCCCTTCTCGGTGCTTGAAGTTCTACAGGTGACTGCCTCCCAGATTCAACTATCTGTATTCTAAGCCCTAGCACTCGGACTTAGAATCTGGCGAACGTTGTTTGTTTTCCTCTCAGACAATATGAAATGCTTGTAGAATGTTTTTTCTGTGTGGAACGTATGAGGCCTTATTTGATTTAAATAAACTTCTGAAACCTTATCAGAAGAGTCACAACTGTTAGAAAACAGTTAATAAAACTAATCCGAAACCAAAAAATAATTTTAAATCTGAAAGTGCCCAAGTGCCCCAAGGCCCAAGGCCCATCTTTTTGACTATTAAATATTATATATTTTTATATAATATTCAAAGCCCAAATCGATTTTGAAGCCCAAATTGCTTCCACTTGGCCTACTTCCATTTACTAAGTGTGGCACTTCCACACTTATAAGGACCTCACTCTTTCTACTTTCTATCAATGTGGGACAAAGGTTCTTGAATTTAATTCAAACTTCCAACAATACCCCACATTTGAATCGAAATTCTAGACCCCACATTTGAAATGTGATACTTTTACTGCTAAATGTATGTAATGCATTTGAGAGGAAACAGATGTTATATACATCAGGAAAAGTGTCTTTTGGACTTGAACTTACCCTAGTGAAAACATATCGGATTTACTTGATGACGCAGTGGATATAGTTGATCTTGAACTGTTCACCGTTATTGTAAACCTAGACAATATGTCTCACACATATAACATCTTAACAAACGTTAGTTCATACGTTTTTGTTCATTTTGGTCCTGAACATATCCCAGGTTTCATGAGAGCTTTAGAGAACTTAGCCTTTTAATTTTCCGTTCTCATAAATGCGACCCCACATTTACTCCCATATAGGTGACACCAATTAAGAGTTTTCTGCCTAAACTCCTCTTAATAAGATATTAGTGTCATTAAATGCAAAGCATAACCTTCACATCAACAGACAACACACTAATCATCATAGGAATGAGTTAAATTGTGTGTTCAACTTTTGAATCTTACCCAACCAGTTTGCCTATTGAACCTAGACCATGGGATCTCCAATCAACTAGGTTAGGTTTCCGTTAGGTTTGATTCATTGGATTGGCTTCAATCCCATTCCCCTCGATGTAAATTTTATTTGCTCTCTTGGTAGGCCTTTTGTCAAAGGATCTGCAATATTTTCCTTTGACTTCACATAGTCAATGGACATAATTCCATTTGAGAGCAATTGTCTAATTGTATTATGCCTACGCCTGATATGTCTTGACTTTCCATTGTATACACCACTCTTGGCTCTTGCTTGTGCTGCCATACTATCACAATGTATACAAATCGCTGTCACAGGCTTAGGCCACATTGGAATGTCCTCTAGGAAGTTTCTCAGCCATTCTGCTTCTTCAGCAGCTTTATCTAAGGCTACAAACTCTGATTCCATTGTAGAGCGTGCTATACACGTCTGTTTAGAGGATTTCCAAGATACTGCAGCTCCACCTAATGTAAATACATATCCACTAGTTGATTTGGTTTCTGTACTGTCAGAAATCCAATTTGCATCACTATAGCCTTCTAGAACTGGTGGATATCTAGTGTAGTGCAATCCATAGTCTTGGGTGTATTTCAAATATCTTAGCACCTTGATTAGTGCCTCCCAATGATCATGTCCAGGATTGCTTGTGTATCTACTAAGCCTGCTTACTGAATAAGCTAAGTCTGGCCTAGTAGAATTCATTAAATACATTAGGCTCCCAATTACTTGGGAATACTCCAATTGGGAAATTGCATCTCCACTATTCTTTTTAACTTGCAGTTTACATCAAAAGGAGTCACAGAGTTTGCAACAAATTGACCAAACTTTCTTAAAATTTTTTCTGCATAATGGGATTGAGTAAGAATATACCCATCATTATTTCTTTTGATTTGAATTCCCAATATGACATCAGCTTGACCTAAGTCTTTCATGTCAAAACTTGAATTCAACATCTTCTTTGTAGAATTTATCGCATCCTTACTTGTTCCCATTATGAGCATGTCATCAACATATAAACATACAAGAACACAAGAATTCTTATTGTTTTTTATGTAAACACACTTGTCACATTCATTGATCTTAAATCCGTGTGACATCATTGTATGATCAAACTTTTGATGCCATTGTTTTGGTGCTTGTTTAAGTCCATATAAAGACTTAACAAGTTTACAGACTTTAGTTTCTTGACCTTTTACCACAAAACCTTCTGGTTGTTCCATGTATATTTCTTCATCTAATTCCCCATTCAAGAAAGCTGTTTTTACATCCATTTGATGTATGTCCATATTGTGTATTGCAGCTATAGCAATTAACATCCTTATAGATGTAATTCTTGATACTGGAGAATAAGTGTCGAAATAATCCAACCCTTCTTTTGCCGATACCCTTTAGCAACTAAACGTGCCTTGTATTTATCAATAGTACCATCGGCTTTTAGCTTTCTTTTAAAAATCCATTTATATCCAATTGGTTTGTTACCAGGTGGCAAATCAACCAATTCCCACGTATGGTTCTGCATAATGGATTCTACTTCGCTATTAACAGCTTCCTTCCATAAAGGAGCCTCAGTGTAAAGCCATAGCTTCCTTATAAGTTTGTGGTTCTTCTTCAATCAGGAAACTTACAAAATCTGGTCCAAAACTTTTTGGTGTTTTAGTCCTTTTTCCTCTTCTAGGTTCCACTTCCTTTTCTTGGACACCTGAAGAGGATGGTTCATCAGGATTTCCATCATGTACTTTCCTTTTGTTTGAACTGACCTCTTTTCTTTATAAGGAAAAATTTCCTCAAAGAAATCAGCATCAATGATTCTATAATTGTGTTAACATGTATATCAGAAATATCAGATTTAATAACTAAAAATCTATATGCAGCACTTGTGTTAGCAAAACCTATGAAAACACAATCAATAGTTTTAGGTCCAAGTTTTACCCTTTTTGGTAAGGGTACTTGTACTTTAGCTAGGCAACCCCACACTTTCAGTGTCTTGTATGTAGGAATCCGTTCTTTCCACATTTCATAAGGAGATTGTTTACTCTTCTTATGTGGAATTCTGTTCAAGATGTGATTTGCAGTAAGTAAGGCTTCACCCCACAGATTGTGTGGAAGCCTGAACTATTCAACATGGAATTTATCATATCCTTGAAAGTTCTATTTTTCCTTTCTGCTACACCGTTTTGTTGTGTATATGGTGCAAGTGGTTTGATGTATAATTCCATGAGTTGCACAAAAATCAGAAAATGCAGTGGACTCATATTCTCCACCTCTATCTGATCTAAGTACTTTCACTTTCCTATCAAGTTGATTCTCAACTTCGCCTTGTATGTCTTAAACATCTGTAAGGCTTCATCCTTGCTATGTATTAAGTATACATAACAATACTTACTGCAATCATCTATAAAGGTTATATAATAATTTTTCCCACCACGAGTTGGTGTAGATTTAAAGTCACAAAGGTCACTATGAATTAATCCAAGTAATTCATTTGATCTTCCTTGAACAGATTTAAAGGTTTGCCTAGAAAACTTGGATTCTGTACAAGTTTCACACTTATTATCAAAGTCAATATCAATTTTAGGCAATAAACCTAGATGCATCATTCTATGCATAGATCGATAATTTACATGACCTAATCTAGCATGCCAAATATTAGAAGACTCAGCAAAGTAAACGGAAACCTTATTTATATTATTATTAAAAGCATCATTGCCAGTTACATTGAGTTTGAACAAACCATCAGCAAGGTAACCCTTTCCTACAAACAGCCCTCCTTTGGTTAGGATGAACTTGTCAGATTCAAATACAAGTTTGAAACCCTTCTTACTAAGAATAGGCCCAGACACTAAGTTCTTCCTAATTTCAGGAACATGCAGCACATCCAAAAGGGTTAAAACCTTCCCAGTGAACTTCAAAGAAGACACTGCCTTTGCCTTCAATCGCAGATGCAGAGGCATTTCCCATGTCTGATTTCTCACCACAGAATTCTGTTCAGAATCGTGAACAGATTCTGTCACCACAAATGTGCCTAGTAGCACTGTATCAACCCACAGTCCTTAGTGTCGAAACCAGATTGGTTTGGACACTACACCACAAAATGTTCATTGACTTCACCACATTGGCTTGAGGATTGGTTGGATTTTGATCTCTTCGGTGGCGGCAATCTTGTGCTTTATGCCCTGGTTTTCCACATACCCAGCAAGCACCTTTGATTTTCTTGAAATCCTTGCCTTTTGGTGCATGAGTTTTGCCATAGTTCTTTGCAACTTTCTTGCCCTTGTTATTCTGGAATTTTGGCTTTGATGTCTCAACGACATTGGCTTTGGCTTCCATGACAGGCACTTCACCCTTGTCACCTTTCCTGTGATCCTCCTCAACTCGAAGCCTCAAAATCAGATCCTCCATAGACATCTCTCTGCGCTTGTGCTTCAAATAAATTTTGAAGTCTTTCCATGATGGAGGCAGTTTCTCTATGATTGCTCCAACCTGGAAGTGTTCATTAATAGAGCACCCCTCTGCAAGCAAATCATGGATCAGAATTTGAAGTTCTTCAACCTGTTTAATAACATCTTCGAATCAACCATGGCATACTTGAGAAATTTGCCAATCACGAACTTTTTGGCACCAGCATCTTCTGTTTTGTATTTTTTCTCAAGTAATTCCCAAACTTCCTTTGCAGAATTGTATGACGAATAAATGTCATACAGAGTATCATCAAGCTTTGTTAAGGATGTAGTTTCTGCACAGGAAATCGATTGTTTCAAGCCTCAATGGTCATCATTGTTTCCTTAGACATTGGATTTTCTCCTGATTTGGGAGCCTCCTCTCGACAACATGTGCCGATTCATGGTTGTGAGATAAAACAGCATCTTCTTGCCATCTCTTGAAGTCAATTCCCTTGAACTTCTCAGGCTTCTCGTCATGAGGATTCTTAGTCACCCCGTTCACAGTCACTGATGATTGTGAATCCATATTACTGTCTTTAGATTGTTGGTTATACAATTATCAATGACTGATTAAAACAATTATATAAACAGAATTTATAACAAACTGTAATACAGAATACAGTATATGAACAATAAATAAAACTGACTTGAATTTGAGATAGAGGCTTGCAGATTTGATGCAATGTCCTAAAGACAGTAATTTCACCCCTTCTCGGTGCTTGAAGTTCTACAGGTGACTGCCTCCCAGATTCAACTATCTGTATTCTAAGCCCTAGCACTCGGACTTAGAATCTGGCGAACGTTGTTTGTTTTCCTCTCAGACAATATGAAATGCTTGTAGAATGTTTTTTCTGTGTGGAACGTATGAGGCCTTATTTGATTTAAATAAACTTCAAACCTTATCGGAAGAGTCACAATTAGAAAAGCAGTTAATAAAACTAATCCGAAACCAAAAAATAATTTTAAATCTGAAAGTGCCCAAGTGCCCCAAGGCCCAAGGCCCATCTTTTTGACTATTAAATATTATATATTTTTATATAATATTCAAAGCCCAAATCGATTTTGAAGCCCAAATTGCTTCCACTTGGCCTACTTCCATTTACTAAGTGTGGCACTTCCACACTTATAAGGACCTCACTCTTTCTACTTTCTATCAATGTGGGACAAAGGTTCTTGAATTTAATTCAAACTTCCAACAATACCCCACATTTGAATCGAAATTCTAGACCCCACATTTGAAATGTGATACTTTTACTGCTAAATGTATGTAATGCATTTGAGAGGAAACAGATGTTATATACATCAGGAAAAGTGTCTTTTGGACTTGAACTTACCCTAGTGAAAACATATCGGATTTACTTGATGACGCAGTGGATATAGTTGATCTTGAACTGTTCACCGTTATTGTAAACCTAGACAATATGTCTCACACATATAACATCTTAACAAACGTTAGTTCATACGTTTTTGTTCATTTTGGTCCTGAACATATCCTGGTTTCATGAGAGCTTTAGAGAACTTAGCCTTTTAATTTTCCGTTCTCATAAATGCGACCCCACATTTACTCCCATATAGGTGACACCAATTAAGAGTTTTCGCCTAAACTCCTCTTAATAAGATATTAGTGTCATTAAATGCAAAGCATAACCTTCACATCAACAGACAACACACTAATCATCATAGGAATGAGTTAAATTGTGTGTTCAACTTTGAATCTTACCCAACCGGTTTGCCTATTGAACCTAGACCATGGGATCTCCAATCAACTAGGTTAGGTTTCCGTTAGGTTTGATTCATTGGATTGGCTTCAATCCCATTCCCCTCGATGTAAATTTTATTTGCTCTCTTGGTAGGCCTTTTGTCAAAGGATCTGCAATATTTTCCTTTGACTTCACATAGTCAATGGACATAATTCCATTTGAGAGCAATTGTCTAATTGTATTATGCCTACGCCTGATATGTCTTGACTTTCCATTGTATACACCACTCTTGGCTCTTGCTTGTGCTGCCATACTATCACAATGTATACAAATCGTTGTCACAGGCTTAGGCCACATTGGAATGTCCTCTAGGAAGTTTCTCAGCCATTCTGCTTCTTCAGCAGCTTTATCTAAGGCTACAAACTCTGATTCCATTGTAGAGCGTGCTATACACGTCTGTTTAGAGGATTTCCAAGATACTGCAGCTCCACCTAATGTAAATACATATCCACTAGTTGATTTGGTTTCTGTACTGTCAGAAATCCAATTTGCATCACTATAGCCTTCTAGAACTGGTGGATATCTAGTGTAGTGCAATCCATAGTCTTGGGTGTATTTCAAATATCTTAGCACCTTGATTAGTGCCTCCCAATGATCATGTCCAGGATTGCTTGTGTATCTACTAAGCCTGCTTACTGAATAAGCTAAGTCTGGCCTAGTAGAATTCATTAAATACATTAGGCTCCCAATTACTTGGGAATACTCCAATTGGGAAATTGCATCTCCACTATTCTTTTTTAACTTGCAGTTTACATCAAAAGGAGTCACAGCAGGTTTGCAGTCAAATTGACCAAACTTTCTTAAAATTTTTCTGCATAATGGGATTGAGTAAGAATATACCCATCATTATTTCTTTTGATTTGAATTCCCAATATGACATCAGCTTGACCTAAGTCTTTCATGTCAAAACTTGAATTCAACATCTTCTTTGTAGAATTTATCGCATCCTTACTTGTTCCCATTATGAGCATGTCATCAACATATAAACATACAAGAACACAAGAATTCTTATTGTTTTTTATGTAAACACACTTGTCACATTCATTGATCTTAAATCCGTGTGACATCATTGTATGATCAAACTTTTGATGCCATTGTTTTGGTGCTTGTTTAAGTCCATATAAAGACTTAACAAGTTTACAGACTTTAGTTTCTTGACCTTTTACCACAAAACCTTCTGGTTGTTCCATGTATATTTCTTCATCTAATTCCCCATTCAAGAAAGCTGTTTTTACATCCATTTGATGTATGTCCATATTGTGTATTGCAGCTATAGCAATTAACATCCTTATAGATGTAATTCTTGATACTGGAGAATAAGTGTCGAAATAATCCAACCCTTCTTTTGCCGATACCCTTTAGCAACTAAACGTGCCTTGTATTTATCAATAGTACCATCGGCTTTTAGCTTTCTTTTAAAAATCCATTTATATCCAATTGGTTTGTTACCAGGTGGCAAATCAACCAATTCCCACGTATGGTTCTGCATAATGGATTCTACTTCGCTATTAACAGCTTCCTTCCATAAAGGAGCCTCAGTGTAAAGCCATAGCTTCCTTATAAGTTTGTGGTTCTTCTTCAATCAGGAAACTTACAAAATCTGGTCCAAAACTTTTTGGTGTTTTAGTCCTTTTCCTCTTCTAGGTTCCACTTCCTTTTCTTGGACACCTGAAGAGGATGGTTCATCAGGATTTCCATCATGTACTTTCCTTTTGTTTGAACCGGACCTCTTTTCTTTATAAGGAAAAATTTCCTCAAAGAAATCAGCATCAACAGATTCTATAATTGTGTTAACATGTATATCAGAAATATCAGATTTAATAACTAAAAATCTATATGCAGCACTTGTGTTAGCAAAACCTATGAAAACACAATCAATAGTTTTAGGTCCAAGTTTTACCCTTTTTGGTAAGGGTACTTGTACTTTAGCTAGGCAACCCCACACTTTCAGTGTCTTGTATGTAGGAATCCGTTCTTTCCACATTTCATAAGGAGATTGTTTACTCTTCTTATGTGGAATTCTGTTCAAGATGTGATTTGCAGTAAGTAAGGCTTCACCCCACAGATTGTGTGGAAGCCCAGAACTATTCAACATGGAATTTATCATATCCTTGAAAGTTCTATTTTTCCTTTCTGCTACACCGTTTTGTTGCGGTGTATATGGTGCAGTGGTTTGATGTATAATTCCATGAGTTGCACAAAAATCAGAAAATGCAGTGGACTCATATTCTCCACCTCTATCTGATCTAAGTACTTTCACTTTCCTATCAAGTTGATTCTCAACTTCTGCCTTGTATGTCTTAAACATCTGTAAGGCTTCATCCTTGCTATGTATTAAGTATACATAACAATACTTACTGCAATCATCTATAAAGGTTATATAATAATTTTTCCCACCACGAGTTGGTGTAGATTTAAAGTCACAAAGGTCACTATGAATTAATCCAAGTAATTCATTTGATCTTCCTTGAACAGATTTAAAGGTTTGCCTAGAAAACTTGGATTCTGTACAAGTTTCACACTTATTATCAAAGTCAATATCAATTTTAGGCAATAAACCTAGATGCATCATTCTATGCATAGATCGATAATTTACATGACCTAATCTAGCATGCCAAATATTAGAAGACTCAGCAAAGTAAACGGAAACCTTATTTATATTATTATTAAAAGCATCATTGCCAGTTACATTGAGTTTGAACAAACCATCAGCAAGGTAACCCTTTCCTACAAACAGCCCTCCTTTGGTTAGGATGAACTTGTCAGATTCAAATACAAGTTTGAAACCCTTCTTACTAAGAATAGGCCCAGACACTAAGTTCTTCCTAATTTCAGGAACATGCAGCACATCCAAAAGGGTTAAAACCTTCCTGAAGTGAACTTGACACTGCCTTTGCCTTCAAGCTGCAGATGCAGAGGCATTTCCCATGCTGATTTCTCACCACTGCATTCGTAATCGGTGAACAGATTTTGTCACCACAAATGTGCCTAGTAGCACTGTATCAACCCACTAGTCCTTAGTGTCGAAACCAGATTGGTTTGGACACTACACCACAAAATGTTCATTGACTTCACTCACATTGGCTTGAGGATTGGTTGGATTTTGATCTCTTCGGTGGCGGCAATCTTGTGCTTTATGCCCTGGTTTTCCACATACCCAGCAAGCACCTTTGATTTTCTTGAAATCCTTGCCTTTTGGTGCATGAGTTTTGCCATAGTTCTTTGCAACTTTCTTGCCCTTGTTATTCTGGAATTTTGGCTTTGATGTCTCAACGACATTGGCTTTGGCTTCCATGACAGGCACTTCACCCTTGTCACCTTTCCTGTGATCCTCCTCAACTCGAAGCCTCAAAATCAGATCCTCCATAGACATCTCTCTGCGCTTGTGCTTCAAATAAATTTTGAAGTCTTTCCATGATGGAGGCAGTTTCTCTATGATTGCTCCAACCTGGAAGTGTTCATTAATAGAGCACCCCTCTGCAAGCAAATCATGGATCAGAATTTGAAGTTCTTCAACCTGTTTAATAACAGTCTTCGAATCAACCATGGCATACTTGAGAAATTTGCCAATCACGAACTTTTTGGCACCAGCATCTTCTGTTTTGTATTTTTTCTCAAGTAATTCCCAAACTTCCTTTGCAGAATTGTATGACGAATAAATGTCATACAGAGTATCATCAAGCCTGTTAAGGATGTAGTTTCTGCACAGAAATCGATTGTTTCAAGCCTCAATGGTCATCATTGTTTCCTTAGACATTGGATTTTCTCCTGATTTGGGAGCCTCCTCTCTGACAACATGTGCCAGATTCATGGTTGTGAGATAAAACAGCATCTTCTGTTGCCATCTCTTGAAGTCAATTCCCTTGAACTTCTCAGGCTTCTCGTCATGAGGATTCTTAGTCACCCCGTTCACAGTCACTGATGATTGTGAATCCATATTACTGTCTTTAGATTGTTGGTTATACAATTATCAATGACTGATTAAAACAATTATATAAACAGAATTTATAACAAACTGTAATACAGAATACAGTATATGAACAATAAATAAAACTGACTTGAATTTGAGATAGAGGCTTGCAGATTTGATGCAATGTCCTAAAGACAGTAATTTCACCCCTTCTCGGTGCTTGAAGTTCTACAGGTGATCGCCTCCCAGATTCAACTATCGTATTCTAAGCCCTAGCACTCGGACTTAGAATCTGGCGAACGTTGTTTGTTTTCCTCTCAGACAATATGAAATGCTTGTAGAATGTTTTTTCTGTGTGGAACGTATGAGGCCTTATTTGATTTAAATAAACTTCTGAAACCTTATCAGAAGAGTCACAACTGTTAGAAAACAGTTAATAAAACTAATCCGAAACCAAAAAATAATTTTAAATCTGAAAGTGCCCAAGTGCCCCAAGGCCCAAGGCCCATCTTTTTGACTATTAAATATTATATATTTTTATATAATATTCAAAGCCCAAATCGATTTTGAAGCCCAAATTGCTTCCACTTGGCCTACTTCCATTTACTAAGTGTGGCACTTCCACACTTATAAGGACCTCACTCTTTCTACTTTCTATCAATGTGGGACAAAGGTTCTTGAATTTAATTCAAACTTCCAACAATACCCCACATTTGAATCGAAATTCTAGACCCCACATTTGAAATGTGATACTTTTACTGCTAAATGTATGTAATGCATTTGAGAGGAAACAGATGTTATATACATCAGGAAAAGTGTCTTTTGGACTTGAACTTACCCTAGTGAAAACATATCGGATTTACTTGATGACGCAGTGGATATAGTTGATCTTGAACTGTTCACCGTTATTGTAAACCTAGACAATATGTCTCACACATATAACATCTTAACAAACGTTAGTTCATACGTTTTTGTTCATTTTGGTCCTGAACATATCCCAGGTTTCATGAGAGCTTTAGAGAACTTAGCCTTTTAATTTTCCGTTCTCATAAATGCGACCCCACATTTACTCCCATATAGGTGACACCAATTAAGAGTTTTCTGCCTAAACTCCTCTTAATAAGATATTAGTGTCATTAAATGCAAAGCATAACCTTCACATCAACAGACAACACACTAATCATCATAGGAATGAGTTAAATTGTGTGTTCAACTTTTGAATCTTACCCAACCAGTTTGCCTATTGAACCTAGACCATGGGATCTCCAATCAACTAGGTTAGGTTTCCGTTAGGTTTGATTCATTGGATTGGCTTCAATCCCATTCCCCTCGATGTAAATTTTATTTGCTCTCTTGGTAGGCCTTTTGTCAAAGGATCTGCAATATTTTCCTTTGACTTCACATAGTCAATGGACATAATTCCATTTGAGAGCAATTGTCTAATTGTATTATGCCTACGCCTGATATGTCTTGACTTTCCATTGTATACACCACTCTTGGCTCTTGCTTGTGCTGCCATACTATCACAATGTATACAAATCGCTGTCACAGGCTTAGGCCACATTGGAATGTCCTCTAGGAAGTTTCTCAGCCATTCTGCTTCTTCAGCAGCTTTATCTAAGGCTACAAACTCTGATTCCATTGTAGAGCGTGCTATACACGTCTGTTTAGAGGATTTCCAAGATACTGCAGCTCCACCTAATGTAAATACATATCCACTAGTTGATTTGGTTTCTGTACTGTCAGAAATCCAATTTGCATCACTATAGCCTTCTAGAACTGGTGGATATCTAGTGTAGTGCAATCCATAGTCTTGGGTGTATTTCAAATATCTTAGCACCTTGATTAGTGCCTCCCAATGATCATGTCCAGGATTGCTTGTGTATCTACTAAGCCTGCTTACTGAATAAGCTAAGTCTGGCCTAGTAGAATTCATTAAATACATTAGGCTCCCAATTACTTGGGAATACTCCAATTGGGAAATTGCATCTCCACTATTCTTTTTTAACTTGCAGTTTACATCAAAAGGAGTCACAGCAGGTTTGCAGTCAAATTGACCAAACTTTCTTAAAATTTTTCTGCATAATGGGATTGAGTAAGAATATACCCATCATTATTTCTTTTGATTTGAATTCCCAATATGACATCAGCTTGACCTAAGTCTTTCATGTCAAAACTTGAATTCAACATCTTCTTTGTAGAATTTATCGCATCCTTACTTGTTCCCATTATGAGCATGTCATCAACATATAAACATACAAGAACACAAGAATTCTTATTGTTTTTTATGTAAACACACTTGTCACATTCATTGATCTTAAATCCGTGTGACATCATTGTATGATCAAACTTTTGATGCCATTGTTTTGGTGCTTGTTTAAGTCCATATAAAGACTTAACAAGTTTACAGACTTTAGTTTCTTGACCTTTTACCACAAAACCTTCTGGTTGTTCCATGTATATTTCTTCATCTAATTCCCCATTCAAGAAAGCTGTTTTTACATCCATTTGATGTATGTCCATATTGTGTATTGCAGCTATAGCAATTAACATCCTTATAGATGTAATTCTTGATACTGGAGAATAAGTGTCGAAATAATCCAACCCTTCTTTTGCCGATACCCTTTAGCAACTAAACGTGCCTTGTATTTATCAATAGTACCATCGGCTTTTAGCTTTCTTTTAAAAATCCATTTATATCCAATTGGTTTGTTACCAGGTGGCAAATCAACCAATTCCCACGTATGGTTCTGCATAATGGATTCTACTTCGCTATTAACAGCTTCCTTCCATAAAGGAGCCTCAGGTAAAGCCATAGCTTCCTTATAAGTTTGTGGTTCTTCTTCAATCAGGAAACTTACAAAATCTGGTCCAAAACTTTTTGGTGTTTTAGTCCTTTTTCCTCTTCTAGGTTCCACTTCCTTTTCTTGGACACCTGAAGAGGATGGTTCATCAGGATTTCCATCATGTACTTTCCTTTTGTTTGAACCGGACCTCTTTTCTTTATAAGGAAAAATTTCCTCAAAGAAATCAGCATCAACAGATTCTATAATTGTGTTAACATGTATATCAGAAATATCAGATTTAATAACTAAAAATCTATATGCAGCACTTGTGTTAGCAAAACCTATGAAAACACAATCAATAGTTTTAGGTCCAAGTTTTACCCTTTTTGGTAAGGGTACTTGTACTTTAGCTAGGCAACCCCACACTTTCAGTGTCTTGTATGTAGGAATCCGTTCTTTCCACATTTCATAAGGAGATTGTTTACTCTTCTTATGTGGAATTCTGTTCAAGATGTGATTTGCAGTAAGTAAGGCTTCACCCCACAGATTGTGTGGAAGCCCAGAACTATTCAACATGGAATTTATCATATCCTTGAAAGTTCTATTTTTCCTTTCTGCTACACCGTTTTGTTGCGGTGTATATGGTGCAGTGGTTTGATGTATAATTCCATGAGTTGCACAAAAATCAGAAAATGCAGTGGACTCATATTCTCCACCTCTATCTGATCTAAGTACTTTCACTTTCCTATCAAGTTGATTCTCAACTTCTGCCTTGTATGTCTTAAACATCTGTAAGGCTTCATCCTTGCTATGTATTAAGTATACATAACAATACTTACTGCAATCATCTATAAAGGTTATATAATAATTTTTCCCACCACGAGTTGGTGTAGATTTAAAGTCACAAAGGTCACTATGAATTAATCCAAGTAATTCATTTGATCTTCCTTGAACAGATTTAAAGGTTTGCCTAGAAAACTTGGATTCTGTACAAGTTTCACACTTATTATCAAAGTCAATATCAATTTTAGGCAATAAACCTAGATGCATCATTCTATGCATAGATCGATAATTTACATGACCTAATCTAGCATGCCAAATATTAGAAGACTCAGCAAAGTAAACGGAAACCTTATTTATATTATTATTAAAAGCATCATTGCCAGTTACATTGAGTTTGAACAAACCATCAGCAAGGTAACCCTTTCCTACAAACAGCCCTCCTTTGGTTAGGATGAACTTGTCAGATTCAAATACAAGTTTGAAACCCTTCTTACTAAGAATAGGCCCAGACACTAAGTTCTTCCTAATTTCAGGAACATGCAGCACATCCAAAAGGGTTAAAACCTTCCTAGAAGTGAACTTCAAAGAAGACACTGCCTTTGCCTTCAACTGCAGATGCAGAGGCATTTCCCATGTACAGTTTCTCACCACTGAATTCTGTTCGTAATCGGTGAACAGATTGTCACCACAAATGTGCCTAGTAGCACTTTGTATCAACCCACAGTCCTTAGTGTCGAAACCAGATTGGTTTCAGACACTACACCCTAAAATGTTCATTGACTTGATCACATTGGCTTGAGGATTGGTTGGATTTTGATCTCTTCGGTGGCGGCAATCTTGTGCTTTATGCCCTGGTTTTCCACATACCCAGCAAGCACCTTTGATTTTCTTGAAATCCTTGCCTTTTGGTGCATGAGTTTTGCCATAGTTCTTTGCAACTTTCTTGCCCTTGTTATTCTGGAATTTTGGCTTTGATGTCTCAACGACATTGGCTTTGGCTTCCATGACAGGCACTTCACCCTTGTCACCTTTCCTGTGATCCTCCTCAACTCGAAGCCTCAAAATCAGATCCTCCATAGACATCTCTCTGCGCTTGTGCTTCAAATAAATTTTGAAGTCTTTCCATGATGGAGGCAGTTTCTCTATGATTGCTCCAACCTGGAAGTGTTCATTAATAGAGCACCCCTCTGCAAGCAAATCATGGATCAGAATTTGAAGTTCTTCAACCTGTTTAATAACAGTCTTCGAATCAACCATGGCATACTTGAGAAATTTGCCAATCACGAACTTTTTGGCACCAGCATCTTCTGTTTTGTATTTTTTCTCAAGTAATTCCCAAACTTCCTTTGCAGAATTGTATGACGAATAAATGTCATACAGAGTATCATCAAGCCTGTTAAGGATGTAGTTTCTGCACAGGAAATCGATTGTTTCCAAGCCTCAATGGTCATCATTGTTTCCTTAGACATTGGATTTTCTCCTGATTTGGGAGCCTCCTCTCTGACAACATGTGCCAGATTCATGGTTGTGAGATAAAACAGCATCTTCTGTTGCCATCTCTTGAAGTCAATTCCCTTGAACTTCTCAGGCTTCTCGTCATGAGGATTCTTAGTCACCCCGTTCACAGTCACTGATGATTGTGAATCCATATTACTGTCTTTAGATTGTTGGTTATACAATTATCAATGACTGATTAAAACAATTATATAAACAGAATTTATAACAAACTGTAATACAGAATACAGTATATGAACAATAAATAAAACTGACTTGAATTTGAGATAGAGGCTTGCAGATTTGATGCAATGTCCTAAAGACAGTAATTTCACCCCTTCTCGGTGCTTGAAGTTCTACAGGTGTTGCCTCCCAGATTCAACTATCTGTATTCTAAGCCCTAGCACTCGGACTTAGAATCTGGCGAACGTTGTTTGTTTTCCTCTCAGACAATATGAAATGCTTGTAGAATGTTTTTTCTGTGTGGAACGTATGAGGCCTTATTTGATTTAAATAAACTTCTGAAACCTTATCAGAAGAGTCACAACTGTTAGAAAACAGTTAATAAAACTAATCCGAAACCAAAAAATAATTTTAAATCTGAAAGTGCCCAAGTGCCCCAAGGCCCAAGGCCCATCTTTTTGACTATTAAATATTATATATTTTTATATAATATTCAAAGCCCAAATCGATTTTGAAGCCCAAATTGCTTCCACTTGGCCTACTTCCATTTACTAAGTGTGGCACTTCCACACTTATAAGGACCTCACTCTTTCTACTTTCTATCAATGTGGGACAAAGGTTCTTGAATTTAATTCAAACTTCAAACTTACCCGTTGCTTACTGAGGTAAAACAGAAATGCCTGAATCTTGTTGTTTGCAAAAAGCTCCTCAACCAGAGATCTATCTTTGTCATTCAGACCGCATGGTGTAATCCAATGCCCGATGCAAGGTGTGCCTCGTGTTAAAGAACCATCTGCTGGGCTTCTTCGCATACTAAGAAACGCCTAAAGCACAAAAAAATCGAATCAACACAGAAACCAAGAAAAAAATCCAAGCTTGAGTTGAGAGAGAGGATCAAGACCGAGTATTTGAATTTTGAAGATTGGACTGCGAGCGCAAGCTTCATGTTCGTTTCAATGTCTCTTCATTTCACTCGCGCACTACATTCCTTTGCGAGTGCAAGCTTCGTCTGTCTTCATTTGGAAAAAAAAGAAGGACGCTTGACCGCCTGCATCGCCTGCATCGCTTAGAACCGCCTAGGCGCCGCCTAGACCCTCCTAGATCAGCCTGGCGCCGCTAACTCCCTTATAGCATCAGAGTTGTTATCTTAGTGGAGATTTCAATAGCTGAATGACATTTGATGGTTTTCATAGAGGGTGTCTAATCCAATCGAATCAATGCAGCAGCAGAAACCGAAGAGAAAAAATCGAAGGTTGAGTTGAGAGAGAGGCTCAAGACCGAGTCTTTGAAGCTTGGAAGCGCTTTATAGAAGCGAAATGCAAATGGCTGTGATTGCGAGCGCAAGCATCTTGTTCATTTCTCTGTCCTTTCATTTCACTCACCTCTTCGAATGCAAGCTTCGTGTCTTTTTAAAATATAATTCAAGCGTATAGCTGTACGTTAAAATATTAGAATATATTTGAAAAATTATAGCCGCATGGCTATCTGGTTTTTATTTTTTATTTTTATCGAGTATGGCTATACGCCTTAAATATACAATTCTATCATATTATTTTAGTAAATATACAATTCAGTCATATTATTATTTTAGGGTTTTGGGCTAAAACACTACTTTAGCCCATTGAACTATAGTTATTTCTTCAATAATTTTATTTATACAAGCAATATTGGGGAATGAGAATTTAAATTCTTTCTGATGTCTCCCATTCTAATGATTTCCAGCTATTGGCCCATTGGGCAAGAATAAAAAATTGATTTTATTTCTAAGAAATAATACGTATTAAACCCATAAATACAACAACAACAAAATAGGGATACAAAAAATATATAAGCGTACATAAAATGAATAAAATAGCTAGAGAGAGAGACCTGGAAAGAAATGGGGTTATCCTTGGGGTTAATCTGGGTGATCTTCTCGGGGATTTTATCAGGGTCTTCAGATTGGAGAAGATGTATGCCAATGCCATAATTGAATAGCCTATCATTCCAATGTCACAGAATTAACCAAAAACCAAATTAATACTCAATATTTATAATGTTTCAAAAACAGAGTAAACCAATTCAATAAAAATGAAGGGTGGTTGTTGTTGGTTTTCCAAGTTTTTAAGAATTATACCATGCACCATTAAAGTCAAAGGAGCCAGGCCTCCTAACTGGGAAGAACCCAAGAACACTCTGGTAGAAATCAAGGGATTTCTCAACTGATCTGCACACCAATGAGATGTGATTCAAGGACTTAAAATGCAGCACGCTTTCTTTCATCATTTCATAACACTATTTCTCAACTTGGAAAATATTACGTGCAATAAGCAAATATAGAGAGCTGGATTGAAGGCTACATATTCGGGTTTAAAATAAATAGAGTTGAGAGGAGAAAATGGTGGAATGTTGCATATATATATATATATATATATATATTCTTCTTTTTCTTTCTCTCTTTCTTCCTCTCTTTATTTTGCATGTAAATTTTACACAAACCCAGTTCAGACCAAATATTGGCTAGAGTAAACACACACACACACACACACTAATTAAAAGGGAAGATTAATATCCTTATTCACAGGTCAAACTAGTTTTAAGAAGGAAGAATCTAGAGCGACTGATAGACAATAAGCCCATCTCTGATTCTGAAGTATCGTAGAGAATACAAGGCAGAGACCAAGTCACGGCCCGTCTCCCCTGTCTTCATTTGGAAAAAGACACGACCCGCCTGCTCCCTGACCCGCTAGACCCGACCAGCCGCCTAGGCTCCTCCTAGATCCGCCAGACCGCCTAGGCCGCCCATCCTCCTGACCGCCTAGGCGCCGCCTAGATCCTCCTGCGGACCGCCTCGGCGCCGCCTAGATCCTCCCAGACCGCCCAGATCCGCCCAGCCGTCTAACTACGAATTCGAGTCTCTATCTGCGGCTACCATGGCGTCCAATTTACGTATGTTTCTGATTTTGCAACTTTTTTTTGTTTGTTTACATGGAAAACAATTGTCAGAGAGTTTCTTCTAAGGATTTTAAGATTTTATAGCATCAAAGTTGTTATCTTAGTGGAGATTTCAATAGCTGAATGACATTTGATGATTTTCATAGAGAGAGTCCAATCCAATCCAATCAACGCAGCAGCCGAAACGAAAGAAAACAAAAATTAAAGCTTGAGTTGAGAGAGAGGTTGTTGGCAATAAGCGTATAGCCGCTCGGCTATACCTTTAAAAGATTCGAATATATTCCAAACGTATAGCCGCCCGGCTTTACCGTTAAAATAATATATTCAAAGCGTATAGCAGCGCGGCGATACTTCTAAAAATATATATTCAAATAGTATAGCCGAAGCGGCTAATTGTATAGCCGGTCGGCTATACGCTTTAAATATACAATTTTGTCATATTATTTTAAGGTTTAGGGCTAAAATGCCACTTTAGCCCATTGGGCTAGAGTTATTTCTTCAATTATTTTATGTATACAAGCGATATTGGAGAATGAGAATTTAAATTCTTTCAAATACCTCCAATTATAATGATTTCTAGGTATTAGCCCTTTGAGTAAGAATGAAAAATGAATTTTATTTATGATAAATAATCAGGTTAAACCCATAAATACAACAACAAAAATAAGGATGCATCAACATTTTTTTATATATACGAGATGCACCAACATTTTGTGGATCAAAGAATGTTGAATTTCAGAATATAAAATTGCTTGTTCCAAGCAGAAGCTTCCTAAATATAAAATATGCAATCTCATTTCCAACCATTACAGTTGTCCATCAAATTGAAACATGCAATCTCAGTCAGGCAGTAATATTCACCCAATATAATGGAATATCTGAGTCAGGATATATTTGTAATGGTCATCCAAATACCTATCATAGAGATAACCCATTAAAAAAACCAAAAATAATACTGACTTCAGGCTATTAATACATTAGCTACAGGGCCTTTTGGCAGCGACATTACCTCCAATGAACCATGCATCACCAATTGTATAAAACCAATGCCAATTAGCTTCACAGAATCCAAGAAAACATCCACTTAAGGGCTTCTAAAACATGTATTAGCCTACATTGTTTCCTCAAATTGAATGGGTTTGAGCCTCAGTTTATATTACGCCTAAACAGATGGAACGAATGTGGGCAATTTTGAAACCAGATGACAAATTCACACTAACTATTGACTGGTTTTCAACATAATGCTGCCTTAGTGATGCGACCAACTACACCGTTGGAGATGATGATGGTTGGAACTTTAAGGTCCATGACTGGCCTACTGGCAAGAAATTATTCCACTCTCACGATACATTGGGCAAGTCTTAAATTGGCAAACTTTTATGTTGAATTATGTCTAACTTTGAAGTATAAAGTTGTTAAATTATGTTAATTTTTATTGACCCTTTGTTTTCTGAAATATTTTTATATTCATGAGTTTTGATAGATCTTAACGAATGTTTTCCGAAATAACACATTGCAGAAAAAGGAAAAAAGAAAAAAAAAAACTTTGTAGGATGAAAGTTATGATTCCTCAAAATTTAGAAATGAAAATTTGAGGATTGAGAAAACTATGACAAGGCATTGCCATATTTTGGTAGGAGGGTGAAATTTTTTTTAACTCGTACGATTTTTAATTGGAGTCTAATATGTCAATTCGTTTAGTAACACTCATAATCCACTTTGGAGGAGGTCATGAATTCAAATATCTTCGGTTGTTCAATCAAATAATTAATTATTAGCTTGAATTTTCTTTTTTCTACTGGAAGATCTATGAAGATCTCTGATTATTAAAAAGCTAAGAGAAAGAGACCCCATGCCAACACATCTTAGCATTATTTTGGAGTGCATGATCTCCAAATTTTAAAAGGA
The DNA here is from genome assembly GCF_029339155.1 of Prunus mume. Classification (NCBI taxonomy): domain Eukaryota; kingdom Viridiplantae; phylum Streptophyta; class Magnoliopsida; order Rosales; family Rosaceae; genus Prunus; species Prunus mume. The sequence goes on along the minus strand of NC_142699.1, from coordinate 2,160,491 downwards.
ATATAACGTCTTGTTTTTTTTTTTTTTGGTTGGTTTTTTTGGTTAAACGACGGGCTAAAATGGAAAGATATCCGTCTTTGTATTAATCCTTCATGAGAATTTGGTCTCTGTGTCTAATTATTGAATACAATTATCATTAATTTTCAAAAAAGTGAAAGATATCTTGTTAATTAGTACTTAAGAGCTAAAACACATTAATGATCTTGTTATAATGACATTTTATTTGCAGTGTTCAAATACAATAATGGACAGCACAATGTGGCGGTGGTAGATGAAAATGGTTACACAACATGCACAATAAGCGACCAAGTTTTCTCATCAGGAAATGATGAAATCAAACTTCAACATGGACAAAACTACTTCATCTGTGGCTTTCCTGGTCACTGTGCTGCTGGGATGAAGATGGCAGTAACTGCCACATAATCAAATTGACCTACCTTGGTGTTTACTTGCAGTCATTTTTATATAATAAAGTGACAATAAAATCACCTTTTGATCTTTGTTATTGCCAAATCTCTCTCTCTCTCTCTCTCTCTCTCTCTCTCTCTCTCTCTCTCTGCCTTCTTAGAACATGGTTTGTTGTAAACCTAATGGAATAAAATTTGTTTAGTTCATGCAATATCATATGCATTTTGCAAGACCTAAACTTTAAACTAGAGATTAAATGAGTACTGTACCTCAATATTATTTTCCTAAAACTGTTCACTTAGGAATTCTTCTAGTGTGTTCTTATGAGAAAACTTTTAATCGTACATACCACTTTCTTTCTTTTCCCTTTTCATTCGTACTTTATTTATGACATTACTTATATGGGCCACCAAAGAGACTTTTTTCCCCTTTGAGTGAGTGTCAAACTATTCTTTCTTTTGTTTTTTTTTGCTACAGTTAAAAAGAAGGAGAGGATATTCTCACACACGGTGTCATAGGGATCAAACTATAGACCACTAGTTCGCATGCCAACAGCAATACCACTGACCTATTATTTCTTCATCACAAAGTAGAGTGAAACTTACAATACATCCAGCTATATAGAAGTATACTGGATAAATAGCGATTATATATATATATATATATATATATATATATGAGATAAGCCTAGGCTGCAGTGATGGCAATTTTCATGCCAGATTGGCAGTGGCCTGGGAAACTGCAAATGAAGAAGTTCTGTCCTTTAGCAAGCTTGATCTGATCTTTTCCAGTCTGAAAGACTTTGGCAGCTCTTGGAGTGCTACATGTCTGATACCCAGCCTTGTTCACAGCAACCACATTGTGAGCAGAAGGCGCGTAGTTGAAAACTATAATCAAATATGCAAGAGGTCAGGGTACTAAGATTAATCAAGATTATATGCTAAAGTACAAGCTAATTCAAAGGTTTAGTTAAAAAAGTATATTTGGCTTTAGACAATTAAGAAAATCCAAGTCCTCCCAAACTCATGCGAGTTTTAAGGGTCTACTTTGTATCTTGTGAAGCATTTTGGTCCTTTCCTTTCCTTTTTTAAAAAGGGAGGAAGAAACAGAGTCTGGTTGCAGCATAAAAACCTCTTAACCACTCTTTTTTAACCGCTTTAGTTACAAATTATTTTTACACTTTTAACCACTCGAGCTACAAATCACTCTTATACTTTCAATCACTTGAGTTACCGATGATTAGCCAAACATGGGCTCACTAGGCCCCTGCCTTAGAAGTACTTTTCCTGGTGAACAGAATTCAGTCTCTAAATCAGTCCAAATTAAAAGGAAAAAGAACTAATTATCACTCGAGTTACAACTTCATGAATTTTCCTATACTAATTATCAATCAAATAATCTTTCTTCAAAGTTGTATATAATTTACTAAGCAGAAGAAGAAAATAATATATATGCTTTGAGTTTGTATATACTAACCAAGCACGTCACCGGCTCTAAATGACTTCCCCTTAGGCCACCCAGCAACGTTAGGCGACCAACCACCTGCATCCCCAACAGTGTAGCTTCTGGCTTCAGCCCATTCACAATGGAGCAGCAGCAAACTCAGGCACATCACCATAACCACACCAACCCCTGCACTGCCTCTTCCCTGACCCATGATCTCAAACGGCACCGTTTAGTAAACTTGAAGTCCAAAAACAACAACAACAACTCAGAGAGAGAGAGAGAGAGAGAGAGAGAGAGAGGTTAAGTTGTGACTGATAAAGATGAGGGGTGTGGCCTTTTTAATGAGGGTGGTAGTGCGAGTCGTAGGACCCAGTTTTTGACATATAGATCCATTATAACTTTATATTTTAGAGAAAAACCCTTCAAATCAGTGGCGGTTCTATGCATGGGACAGGCTTAGCTAGCCACTGCCCCAACTCAAATTTTTACAAAAAAATGCTACATATGATATCACTCAGCCAAAAATTTAAAAAAAAAAAAAAATCAAAGGAAGCCTATACAACACCCAAGTTCCATTTCTTGTCTAGTATGTAAGTTTTGTCCAGTTGATTTTTAAATTATGGATCCGCTATTGCTTCAAGTCCAATATTTTAGAAGAAAAAAAAAACCATAGCGTGTTTTTAAGTATAAAAATAGTAACACATTAAGAACCAATCAATTAGAAAATAACAAGTGACTAAGTGAGAGTTTTTTTTCTCTCCAATCCCTCTATGTGTTTCTATATAAAATATGCAGTTGTCAATGTGTTTTTCCTAATTTTCTCTTTATGTCCACGCACAACCACCAAAAGGCATGGGATGGGGGTGTGGGGGTGTGTCAGGATGTGGTTGCAAAAGTCATGATGCGGTTCGACCTATAACGCCACAGAAGTTGTCGATGCAGCCAAGCCCTGCCCCTTGACCTCCACACACACTTGGCCTCTTTAGACGGGTCTTTAAGTCATCACCCACGCCAAAAATAATTAAGATGAGCCTGTTTGGGCAGAAAAGAAACAAACAACACAGCTTGGCTCTTTTCATTTTCCTACATAAAAGTTAACCATTTTTGCAGTCTCTTGTAGGTAGAAATGACTAATTCCAGCATAAACAATAAGTAGTCTTGTCTGGGTAGAAATATTATTGTTTATACCCTCAAAATATCGCAGCCTCTTAAATAGACAGAGCATTGTGTTCATTGCAAGCTTTGCCACTAGAGCATCTTCAGGGGAAAAGGTAAAAGAGTAGGCAAACCTCATTTGTCTTGCTATGTCAACATTTTCATGCTCGAAGGGAAAAGGTAAATAGGTATGCAAAATATACATACTCTCCCCAATAAGGTAATATTGCCTACTTCAAAGTAAAGAGGTTTATTGGACCCCATATATTTTTATTATTATAAAATACAATTTTTTTTTTTTTTTTTTTTTTGCTTTTTGTGGTGGGTGAAATGAGGTAAATGTAAAAGATGAAAATAGATAATATAATATTGTATTGCCTAATTCATTTGCCTAGTCCATTGGAGTGAACAATTTTTTCCCAAGAGGCAATTGAATAGGCAATGCTACATCAGTCTATATAGTACACTTTTGCCTACTTTGTTTGCCTATGCCCTTGGAGATGCTGGTGTAAACCCTAAAAGACCGAATATAAATGAAAAGGGTTTATACCATAAAAGTTTGATAGATCTCATCCAAAAGAAAAGAAAACCAACATATTTTAATAAATCTTATAAATCCATAACTCGACGTTAAAAAATCATATAAAATTATGATGCAATAAAACAATGGAGTTACGTACTATATTTCTAGATTACCAAGCATTATACCTAGGTCTCGCACTTTCATTCTTCTTTCGTGAAATAAGTAGCTTTCTGTCCAATCGCGAATGCACTTTCACATTTGTTTAATTAGTATATTACCTTTCGGAGTGTTAGTTCTAGTCTTCAAAGTAGCACATTACCACTTGAAGAACAAAACTTCGAGTCTGGTATACTACCACTCCGGACATCGACACTATCTCTCGAAGCGCACACACACTACCATACTAAGCGTATATCTTGGCACTTAAGAGTAATGATAGCACATAACCCATGCCTTTTTGTTTTGGGATCGAATACCTATGGTCTTTTGAAAGCAATTCCAATTGTATTATATACACCTCTTTCTGTTCTCAAAATTCAAGTTTACGTTATTGTGCTATCAAACCCACCATGACCAAACTGTCAACTTTTTGGACTTTTTTACACAAATTCAGCAAATTTTCCGCCATCATATATCCTATGGCCCCCGCACTTGAAGGAAAATTTGCCTCTTCTTTTTTTTGTTTATCTATTCTTGGTCCGATGATGGAGTTGGTGGGAGAAGAAGAGGGAGGATATGCGTGTAGGCTAAACTTGTTCTTCCTTAAACAAAGGAAAGATTATTAAAGAATAAAATATGAATATTTAATAGCTGGCCATCTTATCAGACATACAAACATAAACCATCACATAACTACTCAATTAGGTAGTCGTCATTGTCAACGGGTCTAGTCCAGTTAAAAAGAGCCTTAACTTACAAACCAGATATCTTAAATTCAAATATGCACGACATCATAGTGTGTGTGTGTGTGTATACAGGGACTGAAGTAGTTTAGGCCTGAGGTGGCCTTGGCCCCAACAATTTGTTCTCAACAAAGTAAAACTTGGGCTTTAGTTCATATATTTAACAATGCGAACCATATAACCATTCTAATGGCCCCATTGCAATCCATAATAACTTCATTTATTAATATGTAAAATGTTTGTGGGCCCATTACACAACTGACATAAAAAATAAAAAATAAAGGAAAATATTAATCCTCTAATAAACATACCGATGAGCTAAGGGAATAAGAAAATAAATAGTTTAAAGAGAAACTAGATTTTATCAAAAGAATTTTCTGTTTTTACACATGAAATTAAGTACAAAGTTCTAAAAAAATGTCCATTTCCCCTTATATATATATATATATATTATTGATGTAAGATTGATTTTTTTCCCTACTTGTATTACGGTTCGGCCCCCACACACATACTATCCTGGCTCCACCCTTGTGTGTGTGAAATCCCCCCTCCTCTCTAGTTTAGACTATTGCTTGTACTACCAAAAAAAAAAAAAAAAGGGTAGTTGGCATTACTCTACAAGGCATGACTTGGCTCTCCCTCTTAACCCCTATTCGTCAACTAACAAAATATGAAGAAAAAAAAAAGAATTAGAAAGTTCAAATTGGCCAAAAATCTAGCTAGTGGATCAACTAAGAGTATTTTTTGTCTACTTGTGTTTATCTCTCGCATCATGTGAAAAATCACATGATAAGAGAGTTAGGAACATATATTTTATAAACAAATCTAAACGGAAAATTTTCTTTAAGGTCAGGTGGTAATGGATTTTTTTTTTTTTTTGTGTCATTAAAAAAAAAAAGTACATCACTGTACAAAATCTTACTATACTTAGCCCCAAGTTACTCAATTTCATTCAATATTACTCTTCACACCAACAATTGATACAACTATTAGTAAGGTGCATAAGAATATTTATTAATCATATAAACCAAAATTTATGATACCTCAAAATTTAGAAATGAAAATTGGAGGATTGGGAAAATTATGACAAAGGAATTGCCTTAATTTGGTAGGAGGATGAAATTTTTCTTAACTCATACGATGTTTTAATTAGAGGTGTCAAACGGGCCGTGCCGTGCCGGCCCATCCCATTTAAACTCGTGCTTTTAACGTTTTCGTGTCGGGCCGGGCCGGCCCATTTAATTTATCGGGCCTTGTCATGCCGGCCCATTTAGTAAAATTATTGATCCCGGCCGGGCCCAAAGCCCATGTCCATATTGAAACGGGCCAGGCCAGGCTCGTGCCGTGCCCGTGCTCATGCTCGTGCCATACTCGGGCCTAAGAACCAATCCATTTAATTTGAATTTTTTTCACTTCATTTTTTTTTTCACTAGATAATTCAAATTATAAACATTAAAAATATAATTAGAGGCAAGAAATGATGAACTATTTGAAAACATTAATCAATCAAACATCCAAACAATATGAAAATGGCAGAGGGCAAAAAGTGTCAAACTCTACAAAGTCCACTTCAACTTTTCATCTTTAAACAACTTATTATTTTATATGTGAAATAATGTCTTGCTTTGATTATAAGAGAAGCATATATGTCATATGTACTGATTATATATCAAGTCCAATATTGTTTAATTAATTTGTAGTTGATATGTTTAATTAATTAAGGACCCAAGTAATTTCCCTAAAATGAAAGACATCAAATATATATTTATGATTAAAAAAACATATAAATAATGACATTAGATGTCAAATTATTGCATTTTGACTTTTGAGAAGGAAAAAAATGTTAAGTGAGCCGTGCTTGGGCCGTGCTTGGGCTCGTGCCGTGCTTGAAGCGTGCTCGGGCCAAGTCCGGCCCATGTCGGGCCATGGGCCGGCCCGGTCCATTAGACCTCATTTTTATCCCGGCCCGGCCCAAGTTTTCGTGCCGTGCCAAGCACGGCCCGTTAATATTCGTGCTCGTGCCGTGCCATGCCTCATTTAAATGGGCTGGGCCCGTGCCGTGCTGGGCCGGCCCATTCCGTTTGACACCTCTATGTTTAATTGGAGTCTAATATGTCAATGATCAATCTAGAAAACTATTGTTTAGTACTTAAGAGCTAATTCAATAATGATCTTGTTATAATGACATTTTATTTGCAGTGTTCAAATACAACATAATGGACACCACAATAATGTAGAGGTGGTAGATGAAAATGGTTATACACCACATGCACAATAGGCGACCTAGTTTTCTCATCAGGAAATGATGAAATCGAACTTCAACACGGACAAAACTACTTCATCTGTGGCTTTCATGGCCTTTGTGCTGCGATATGTCAGTTTCTTTTTTCTTCATTATTGCCCTACTTCTCTCTCTCTCTCTCTCTCTCTCTCTCTCTCTCTCTCTCTCATTTTCTTTTTCTAAGTAATTGGTTAATTGTTGGTTAGAGACAAGAATGTGTTTTTCCTTGAGAAGAAGATTTGTTTAACTCATGTGAAATGTGCCATATTTTCAGGGGGAAGAACTCTAACCGCCGTCTAATAACGACTTTGCAGTTGATTTGATGGCTATTAAGGACCTCCTCATTATAACCCTCGTTACAATCTCTCTATTATTGGAGACCATATGGGCAACGTGGGCTATGAAGCCTTCATTTATGCATTTTGGCAAGCCAGGGCCTACTCTCCTTTAGCTGACTTGTTTATTTTGGGCTTCAGCTCTGCCTCAGCACCAAAAGAAATAAATATAAATAAACAAAAAGCTTACGAGCACTGCTCCAATGACCTCTTATCTCTCCAACAACAACATAGTTATTCTCAGAATTATTAACAAACGCAAGTCATATATACTAAAACCAAAATCTCTAGATAGTTTGAAAAATTAATGACATGACTTAATATCCATATGCATCACATATGTTGCGGTCGTTATTGTCTCTGCCCACCACACAAGCAAGTAGCTTCGTGAGACTTCCCAATGCTGCATACTGAACCCAATTACTTATTTACTGTCTCCTTGTCACTGTAAATAAGAATTTAAGAAATAAACTTTTTATTAGCCGGAAAATAAAACAATTCTAGAAATTTGACTATATATCCCACTAATTTATTTTCTTTTTCCTGAATTTCAAGTGCACTAGTCATAGAGAGAATAAATATTGAAGAAGTATCTATTATATCTTACAAGAAAATAAACCATCTGAGTGGAAAAAGAAATACAAGCACCCTTTTCCTTTTGAGTTATTTGAATCCCGGCAGCCAGTATAGTTTTAAAATTTAGAACAACTCCTTAACTTTCTTACTTGAAGTTAAGTCCTTTATCTAATTTTTAATCAAGTTAAAACAGAAAAGTAAGCAATAACTACAGATCACTTATTTTTTAGAAAGTACTGTATGATATAGGGTATGTACGGTCACATTATCCGTTCACGGGTATGAGTGAATGATATGGTTAATATTTATCACTTTTAGGGTATATTAATAAATATCTATTATAATACGTGAACGAGTTATATATATAGCGGTAGTCTAATACCACACTACAATTACTCCTTATTTAGTACCAAATAGAGTCTGGAGGCTTTCAACTGCTAAAGTCATACAAGTTCACATCCCACAAATCTTGGTCTTACATTAATCATATGGATAAGATCATGGTAGTTTTTTGTGGTTTTTTTTGTTAAATTTTGAGAAATCCTGACAAATAAGAAAATAAATGATATGCTAATTAAAATGCCAATAACCAAAGCCAACGGGGTCTAGTTAGTGGAAAAGAATTTTGGCTTGCAGACCAATGATCTCAGGTTAGAACCACATGACATCTTTGATAGTGTGTGTGAGAAACCACACACTCCCCCTATATCGTTTGTATAAAAAATATATATGATAACCAAAAACTTTAATACAAGAAGGTAAACTAGAATAACTAACAACATGTTAAAATTAAAATAAAAAAATAAAAACGAAACACTGTCACATGCTAATAATGATCATGTGCTCTAGTAATATCTAGTCTCCACTATATTAAAGGAGATCTTGAGTTCGAATCTCATTGAATACGGTTCTTAATAGAGAAAACAACATAATTCCTAAAAGAAAAACGTTTGACATGCACTAGAGCATGTGCCAATCCAATTTAATATCTTTGTATTTGTTGAGGCCCAAAAAATCCAAGGTTGGGCCCAAATATATTTCTAGCCCAGTATGACACCTAACTTGGGAAGAAACCCAACTTTGGTACGCAAGAGTTCATCATATGCGCTTGCACACGTGCCACGCCAAGCAAATAAGCAACACGCCACGCTATAAGCTTAAGTGGGCCCAAGCCACGAGAATGCCTGGGGCTTGTTGAGCGGGTTGTGGTATGGATGGTTACGAGTTTTCATGAGGTCTATTGATGAGCCGAGAAATGGAAGTTTTGGGCTGCTTAGGAGCCCCGAAACTCAAGCCCATTTCTTGAGCCCAAATATATGGATAAGCATAAAGGAGAGAAAATAGCTCATTACCTTAGAAAAAATAGCCCATCACTTTGGGAAGTTGGCCCATCCCTTTAGTGAACTAGCTCATTATCTTAAAGAATGGCCCAAGTGACCAACAAAATATCTGAAAGTCTCCAGCACATGGTTGGATACAAAACCCTGACAAAAGCCAAAAGCCACTCACATTTGCAGGCTGCTAGGAATCTCCAGCACATGGCCAAAGACAAACCCAATGCAAGCCATCAGAAAAACCAAGGGATACTTGAGCAAAACATCCTTCAAACCAATGTACATACCCATTTCTTCTCCCCCCCCCCCCCTTCCTTATCAGATCTAGCCATAGAAGATGGGAGAAAAGAAGGAAGAAAGATGGTTGAAAATGGGAGTTCTCCACTGAGGCAGCTGTGGGAAGAGCATTGAGCTCCTAAAAATCCCTGATTTTGTGCAAATGGGTAGAGAGAATTTCACGAAATAGGGTAAACCAAAGGAAGGGAGGAGAAAGGAAGGAAAAAGCTTGGCCAAATTGGATAGAAACCATTACGGTTTCTTGGAAAAGTGTAGCTTCCAGCGCCTATAAAAAGATGCATTTCCTACCCATCATCTCAACCCACATCTAGAGAGCAAGCTTCATCTCTCATCTCTGACACTCTGCAATTTCGTGCCATATTCCTCCATTTCCTTTCATTTTCTCTTCTGGCAAACCATTCCAGAGTCTGACATAGCTTTTGTCAGGCTGCTGGAAAATTACCCAAAACACCCAATACTTCACCACTAACCACAACCACATTCAGATAGCAAGCTTCCCCTCTCATCTTCAAAACTTAGCAAATATGTGCTCTGTTCATCCTTCTCCCTCCATTTTTCTCTCATGGCAGACTGTTCCAGCACTTGACATCACCTTTGTCGAGCTGCCGAAAAATCACTTCAGCCACCCATTGCCCTCATCTCTCTCCCCCTCTCTCTCCTCAACGAATCCTCTTAGAATCCCTTCTCCCATGCCTTAACTATGTTTCTCATAGGAAATCACAGCCATTTCTCTTTCTCATGATAAACTCATGAATGCTCATGTCAAGCCAAGAATTTATCTGTAAGCTGTTGTTATTTTTGTTGGTGAAAGTAACCAATGTGTTTCCTAAGGCTTCACTATCCTTTCGAAGCATTCTTGGGGCTTGATCTTTGAACTCAGACACAAGGGATAATTTCATCAATTCGCTCCTTATAGCAGCCCAGCCCATTTGTAGTTGCCGAAAGAAAAAAAGCCCCTACAATATTACATCTATATAGAAAGAGAGAAACACAATATTGAAGTTGGCATGTGTTTTATTTTTTTTTTTCATATGCTTTTATTTGTCTCTTCTCATCACAATATATCATTGCAGCTCAAATCCAGAATAAAAGAACAAGAGAAGAAAGAAAAAACTGAAAGAGAAAAAAGGTGCTGTTGTAGTTTACCTAGATGAGTTTCTTGCAGCAGCTTCCTGATCAGGAGCCTTGTCCACTGGCTCTGATGTCTGCAGGAGAAGTTGGTGGTTTGAGAAGAATGGCTCCAAGCCCTATTTCATGAACAGATATAGATGGATGGTTGTTTGCATTATTATAGATGAGCACATCCTCTGCCGATTCAGATGGGTTGGAAAACTCCACAGAGTTCAGCACATTCAAGAGGTCCCTCCTAAGGCTTTCAATGGCTGATATAGGCACTTCTGACCTCTTCTTTGATGGAATATGAGATTTGAAGATGTGTGGTTCTGCATCATCACCTGCATACTCATCTGCATAATTGTTTCATTTCAGAATAAGAGAGTCAAGAAGAATCTTCATCCATAAAATACCTATTTTATTTATATGGAAACCTTCTCTAGCAAATTTGGACCGTAAATTTGAGACTATAGTTCACCTAACCAATGGCCCAAATTCAAGGTCTTAATTACATTATAATATGCTAAACTGTTTGATGAGATATATGTAATACTTTCATTTTTCAGCCACAACATAACATTTCCCATGTACATATAAACTTCAAGACCAACAAAAACTTTGCTATTATATTTTGTAACGACCCCATCCTTTACTTAGATTTTCTCTGTTAAGATTTACTTGAGTTTTAATATAGTGGTGCTAGTTAAAGTCGCGTGACAGTTTTTTTTGTCTTTTTATCTACTTTGCACTAGTATACACGTGTCAATGTCTTAACTTTTTTGTTGTATTTTAATGATCTCGCAGTTTTTTTTGCGCATAGGATTGGATTACATTGGATAGCTTCAAGGTATGTTGAAGTAAGAAATGAAGGTATAGTGGAAGAATTTTTTATTTGTTGAGATTAGAAAGGATAAGTTGTAAGGTATTGACATCCTACCATTTTGGTAGGGAAAATATACAAATTAAAAAAGTTGAAGCTTATATAATTTCCAAAAAGTTGAGAGGGTGATGGGTAACCTTGAATTTGATTTTCTATATCGGCATTGTGCTTTGAAGAGCTGCCATCATCATCTTCAACATTGGTCAAATCGATCACATCATCTTCGATTGTCAAATTATTCTCAGTAGAAACTGCAACATGATGTACATCGTTTGGCCTACTCCTATTCCTTTGAAGGTAGTGCACATGCTTGGGAGTATAGTTTTCCAGACTTCCCCTCATCCTGTACCTTGATCCACAAGCATTACACAGAACTGGTTTTTCATGCGGTCCATTTCGCCAAAGCGGGGTATCTGTTCATAAGAAATATGAGAGAGAGAGAGAGAGAGAGAGAGAGAGAGAGAGAGATTATTATATATTGTACTCACTATTCATAAGAGGAACCATGAGTGGTAAGAATCCAAGCATGACTATTAGTTAATCATGATTAATTAGTATGACCATAAGTCAAATAATTAATACAATTAATACTTAATCTAGTTCTACAAATGTCGAAATTAGATGGATGACTCAATTTTTGAATTTCACAATATCAAACACATGTGATAAGTAATGTAATATCTAGAACTAGTGGATAGATATACATTTGTAAAATCTCAAAGGCAATGAATTGTGGAGGTTAGAAGGCTACCTAGGATTTTTTACAATGATGTATATGAGTCCATTTTTAGGCCTAGTAGCAACTTGCCCCTCCCTCCCCTTGTCATCCACTTAGAGAGAAAAGAGAGAATCTCTATTTTCATCCCTTCTCTTCGCGTGAAGAAAGAAGTTTTGTGTATGAAAGTCTCCCATCTCTCATTTCCTCATTTTCTTTCAATTTTAGAGTGAGAGAGTAAACTTTTTTGAGCAACCCTAAAGAAAAATCCCTAGCCGCCGCCCTTTAGCGGCAACCCTTCCTACTCCATCCCCTTTCCTCTTCTTCCCTTCCTTTTCCCTCTAGATTCTTTGTTTTTTGTTTTGTTTTGTTTTGTTTTGTGATGTAGAAGCAGTCGCTGTGAAACTTTGTCATCGCCATAATATAGTTGCCTCTTTTGACCCACGCATGTAAGGACTTGGCTACAGCTGTTAGCCTTAAATATAATTTTGGAGCTACGAAGCGGGGATGATGTCGAGTTGCGTTGGGTTTAGGTTTAGCCAGTGCAACACTATGGGTTTAGCAGGTATGGCGTTATGGCTCTCTTCGGGTTGCCTGAGAGGATGTGGAGCAATGGTCTTGTTTCTTAGTTTGTTTTATTATAATAATTCTCATGAACTCTTTATGAGTTTGATGTGGTTTGTTTTTTGTTTGGGATATTTTATTTCATTTTGGCTTTTGGCTTTCTATACGGTTTTGTCATTCTTCCATTGCACGATAAATCTTTATTACAGGTTTTAGTATATGTGCTTCTGGTTGCTAATTTGAGGATTTTAATCATTTTTTTAGGTTGTGCGTATTTTCTCCAAATCAATTCAACTTATTGTTGCGTTTGGTCATCCATATTCGGCACCTTAGTGGCTTGGTACTTGTTTTTGTTTATCTTATCAATAAAATACTACCCTTCTTTTATAAATAATTATAAATTAAAAATTAAGAGAGAGTGAGCTAACACTTTACCATCTCACTCCGTTCCTTTTTTCTTCTCATGGAATCTTTCTATGTGCATATGATTTTGAAGGTCCAACATTTGGGAAATTTTCAATAGGAGATGCAGAAATATATTGGAGGTAGATTTTCTATTCTAGCTATAGCTAGGAAGGGGACTAGCTCCTGATCCCAGGTCAAAGTACCACTTGACTTGGCACAACAACCACAATACCCCAAGTTAGGGTAAATTAGCCAGTCTTCTTAACAAGAGGAGTTTAAGTTGAGGCTCATTCCAAAAACAAACATATATAGGCAAGGGTTAGTTCCAAACATGAGTTGAGTGAAGCTTTGCCTAGAATCATTCGAGTATCTAGCTTGAGCATGCCTCTTCGAGCTTGGTTCGATCTTGGGAGTTGATCTTGTGTCATTGAAGATTTCTTAAACATAAAATGTCCACGTGTCTTGCTACGATCTTAAGACCATTTAGTATTGGATATGTGTTTGTTAAATATTAAATATCAATTTTTATGATTTATGTATTATTATCTTTTGCATATTTCTTTTAATTTTTTTTTACTGGAAGTCAAGCTTAAGCTCATATTCATATCCACAAATGAGACAAGTCCAACCAAGCTTATGCTTAAGCATCTTCTTCCATATACACAACTCAAGCCCAAGCTGAGTTCAAGCTTAGAAGGAACCATTGGAGCTGAGCTTAATCATCCATACTTTTTGTATGAACATGTACATCTTAATCTTTCCTATGACAATAGTCAAACAATAAGTTCATGTTAACTCAGAGGTAGCTTCTTTTGGGTGTGAAGCAGTGTCAAACCAAAATACCCAACAAGCATTAGCTCTCTCCCTTAACCACGAGAGGGGGGGATGCCGAAGGCAGGGCTAGTGATTGGAGTGAAGTCATAACAAGGTAGGTGCGCGGCTGGATCACTAGGGCTTTTTCTTGTTTTTATTTTTTGGGGGTTACAGGCATTATTTTCTAATCACTCTTTCCATAGCTACATTTTCTTATTTCAAAAAGAGAGGCACAAACACATTTTGAATGAGACAAAAATCAGAGAACATAGATGAAAAAAAATTCACCCAAAGAACTAAAACACAACAAGTACTTAAGCTCCTCAGGAGAGAACTTACATTTAACTCCACAGTGGCAACAAGGTCCTCGTTTTGCCATTTGAAGTTTACTCCAAGTATGCCTCAATTGCAAGGAAGAAAATTTTCACTGAAAAAAAAAAACAAAAAGAAATGTGGTTAAAAGTAAACAATGGAAGGGAAAGGAACCTGCAAAAACAATCCTTCACATCCTCGAAAAATGGGGGAGAACCAGCAAGGGTTGGAATCTCTACCTTTTGGTCTCCAATTTTACTACTCTATATGTATTTATGTTTTGGATGGATTACTCTATCTAAACAATATAAGTAATGGGGTTTAAAGGAAGTTGCTTAGACTAATGAACCAAGTGGTTAAATGTGCATTTTCTTGTTATGGCAAGTGTCACAAATGACATGCAATGTCCTTATCAAAAACCACGCCACGTCATCTTACCTGTAGAAATTAATTGCAGTATTATAAGTTAGGAGAAATGTTATTCACACTCTCATTTGTCCATTTTGCACTCTTTCTTTGTAGTATCTTATTCTTAAAGTTATTCAACATTAATTTTGGAGTGCAAAGTAACATTTTGAGAAAGCAATTAGTAACTTCCTAATGTACCCTCTCTAGAATTGTTTTTTTTCTTTCTCCTATGTGTCTTGAATTTTATCTTTTTATAGAACAAAGACTACAACTAAGTTACCTTTTTGTGATATGATTAATTCTATACATGATTTAGTATTAATCATATCATAATTTGTTTGATGGTGGAGAAATGGTTTTCAAATTGGGGGGGGTTCACCAACCATCGCCTACTCAAAATCTTAATTTGGCTTCCAAATTTGGCAAAATTTTGTAAATTTTGAATTAAGAATACATGGAAGGAAATTTATCAGCATACATACCTACCTGTTTTTCTTTCAAATTTGCAAATTAAGATACAAGTTGTAATGAGATGAGGAAGGATTTCATTTCCATTCTTACATGTCCTTATTCAAATTAGTAATGCTACGAGCACCAACTACTTTACCAACATTTTAATACCAACTGATGTGGCACATGATATGGCAATCCATGTCACTTGCCACCTCAACTTAATTTTCTAATTTAGGCTGAATCCCACAACACCTTCTTTCATCACTGTAGCAATGCCGTCGCCGCTGCTATTATACAATGTCACCATCACCCATAGAGAGAGAGAGAGAGAGAGAGAGAGAGAGAAACACCCCAGTTTTCCAGCTGAGAAAAGAAGAAAAAAAGCACCCCATGACAAGAAGAAGAAAACTGGCGGGGAGAAAGAAGAAAAAAAGAAAGAGAGAAAGAAGAGAGAAGGAAAGGAAATAAAAAAGAAAGAGGAAAGAAAAAAAGAGAGGAGTGAAATCGGGGAGAGGAAGAAAGAAGAAGAATAGATATCCAATTTGAAGTGTTGAAATCATCCCACGGTCAAAAATAGAATTCCATAACCGATTCGCATTGATAGACTCCGTACCCTATAAAGAGATTTTGATCGAAATGAAACTTGGGCATAAGTTCAATGACCATTTCAATCAAAAATCCATTACTTAATTAATATTTTAGTCAAAATTGACGGTGTTATCCCTCAATTGACAGAATTTAACGAAGAGACCAATTTGATATGAAAGAGAGAGTTGAAGAATTATTTCGGTTAATTGAACGACCAAAATGAAACCCCAACTCAGAATCATTACAATCAAAAACCCAAAATAAATTTGAAAAAATAAACTCAAAATAAAAAATATACTTTAAAAAAACATTTTAGCCGAATTTCCGTGGTGACGCGCCAATATTGCCCGTAAATCTACCTCCAGGCCAACCGACAGCAGTAGTATCGAGTGAGCGACAGTGACATTGCTTGTTTCTCACTCATAACCCACCCACTCCTATCTCTCTGAACCTCGCCGGATCTCTCCCTCTCCCTCTCCCTCTCTGTTTCTCTATTTCCCTGTTTTAGGCTCTCAAAAACCAGAACCCAATAAGTCAGTCTAACGAAACTCCATAGAGTATGGATTTCACAATCCAAATGAGAGCAACAAGAACAAGAAGAAGAAACAACGGCATTTTCCTAACGCTCTCTCTGCTTCTCCTTTTATCACTCTTTGCGAATCCCACAAATGCCTCGATCCACATCTACGACAACCAGACCTTCAGAGAAGTCGGCAATGCTTACCTTCTCTCCGGCGGCAGCGAAGGGATCGCCGCTTCTCTCTCTACCGGCTCTTATATTCGGTAATGCTTTCGGACTCGCTTATTGTTAGATCTGAGGCCTTTCCTCAATATACAATTGCTTCATTTAGTTTTCGGGTTATATACGAATATGAATTAGTTTTTGGGTATTCTACGATTTAGATTTTTGAATTTTCAAGTGGGTTTTGTGTTTGACCGATTTGGGGCTTTATATTTTTGTTTGGGTAGCCAAGAAAATGTGTGAAAAAGGGTAAACCTCATTTCAGTTTATCTGAATGGCAGGTGGACGATAATTGGGGAAATTTAGTACAATATAGTGATGATACCAATGAACAGGAGAGAGAATAGCAAGCACTCTCCCTCAGACAAGTTTCTTGGTGGTTTGTGGTAAACTGCATTACCATTGTTTCTGGAAGAGGAAATAGGTTTGAAAAATAGGGAGTAAAGGAATGGGCTTGCTACTTGTATTGTGAGGACTTCAAGAGTACAAACAGGGTGGGTTTGTATGAGGGAATAAGGAGTGGTTCCAATTATTAGTACTCTCGAGATTTGAGATTAAGTTTGCAACGTATTTGGATTTTAATTAGTATCATCCTACTACATTTTTTGTGCAAATTAATTATCAAATAACAACCATAGTGCACACCAAAATGTAGTTTATTTTAGAAGATAAGTTTATGATGACTGTCATAGATGGTGAAGATGTAATATGGGGGAACTATGATCTTGTGGAATCCAGGAACATGGAATAAAAAGAGAAAAGCATTTCTGGAAATAGTTTCTGTGCGTACAATGTATGTAAAACTTAATCCCATAAAATTCATTTTGAAGTAGCCAAAGTCGATGTATTCATATGACCAATGCACCCCTTTGCTAGTTTTATTTATTGTGAGCATCATTTCTTAGTCTCTAAGTCCCACCTCTCTATTCACCCAGTGCCGAAACATTTTTGTTAGCAGGAATCTGTATAAGTCTTAGAGACACTCCTCCCATTCTATGTTGCAGAAAATTGAACTAAATCCAAGCCCCTTTAAATTTGCATGAAATGATTTATTGGAAAGCATACGCTTTTGTTGTATATGTGGATTATTCCTTTATTTCATGCTTCTCCTCACTAATTGAATATTTTATCATCACTTTTGTCTCTGACATTTCCGAGTGAAACAGATTTGAAAAAATCACCTTCTGGAGGAGCAAGGATGCTGCTGACAAGCATTCTGACATGGAGCATAGTACTGGGTTGATACAAGTTATAATTTTTGAGGCAGCTGATCGTAATAATATTGGTGGTTCTGCTTATGGAGGACAAAGAGCTATATGTTGCACCCCTGATCTTGCTAAGATGGAAGGTTGTAAGCAAGGTGAAGTCATCAGGAGACCTTCTGCAATAGATATTAACTGGCCTATTGTTTTAAATGTCCAGTTTCGTGCGAACTATCTACATGCAAATATGGACTATAAAGAGGTTTTCATCCCAAAAACTGGGATGTATAACTTATTTTTTGTAGCATGTGATCCAAAACTGAAGGGACTAGTTATGAGTGGGAAAACTTTGTGGAAAAATCCTGATGGTTATCTACCTGGTCGAATGGCTCCTCTGATGAAGTTTTATGTGTTTATGTCACTTGCTTACGTGGTTCTTGGTATAATTTGGTTCACTCAGTATGTGAGGTTTTGGAAGGATGTTCTGCAACTTCAGCATTGCATCACGGCTGTTATTGCTCTTGGATTGTTTGAGATGATTCTTTGGTATGTTGATTACGTAAATTTTAATAATACGGGGATGAGACCGATTGTTGTTACAACATTGGTTGTGACAGTTGGAGCTGTGAGAAAAACAGTTTCACATCTTCTTATCCTCATTGTTTCAATGGGTTATGGTGTAGTGCGGCCCACTCTTGGGGGTCTTACCTCAAAGGTGCTTCTTCTTGGAACAACATTTTTTCTGGCAACAGAGTTGCTTAATATTACTGAGTATGTGGGAACAATTAATGATGTATCAGGAAGAGCCAGATTATTTCTGGTTCTTCCTGATGCTTTCTTGGACGCATTCTTGATATTGTGGATTTTTACCTCTCTCTCAAGAACACTGGAGCAGCTACAGGTATATAATTTTCATTAAAGATCTGTAGTTTCCCCTTTGGTATTTAAATTCCTCCAATTAAGTTGCAATCGCATCATTGCTTCTTGGTTTCTTGCTTCACTTTGAATTTTCTTTTCACCCTACCATTGAGTGTTAAACTATATATTGTTCTCAGGCAAAGAGAAGCTCTGTCAAGTTGGATATGTATAGGAAGTTCTCAAATGCATTAGCAGTGACAGTCATTGCCTCAGTCGCATGGATAGTTTATGAGGTATGGTTTTCTTGGATGGTATATAAATATTTGTGCAAATTAATAGTCATTAACTTAATGGACTGAATTCATCTTTACTAAGGATCTGAATAAACTTATATGCTTGGGTGTTGTATTAGTGCACTCTGGAAGACGAATACGCTTTATTTCGTAATTTTGCACACACTCTCTCTCTCTCTCTCTCTCTCTCTCTCTGTGTCTGCACACAATAAGTAGATGGGACATGAAGAAATAAATTTCATTCACCCGAAGAAAGTAAATCTTGTCACATTTACCTTTGTACTAATGACTAGCTCATTTTATTTTAAATATTTTGAGTTGTACTTTCTTGTTTTTACTGGTTTCTTTCCCAGAATGTGGATTTCTTATCCACTCTTTGTAATTAGCTTTTCTTAGTTTCTTTAAATAAATAAATAAAGATTAAGGACTAGGTTTACAGGGAGACTTTGGAATACAATACTTTTCTTTTATTTATCTTTACTAGGCCCAGGGAAACAGTTACTACATCCTTGTACAGAACCTGACAATAGAAATGGTTGTTCAGTGTTTCATATCTTCAACTTGCATAAAAATTGTCGTTCAAACACTGAGGATTCTGAATGTGTTTTGTGTAATGTGGCGGGACTTACTCTTATCAAGAATTTAATTGAAGCCAAATTGGAATGCTCGCAGTTCATTATGGGAAATTATGTAGGATTGCATATGCACTCCACACTGCCCCTTCATGGCTTCTGATTTCATGTCCAGAGCCCCTTCATCATAGAGTAAGAGTCATTGGCGTTAAAAGATAGCATTCCTTTGGGGAACAGTCCTACTACTTGAGCTGTGATATGTTTCAGTTGTAGATGCGAGCTAACAGTGATCATGGTGTAGAATTTCAGCCTGTAATGGTTGTAGCACCCTTCCAATGAATTATTTTGTGTAGCACTTTCATATAATTTTCCACTTTTTAGAAAAAGATGAGGTTTTGCTTACCTATTTGTAAACTTGAATAGATCTTTACAACCTTGTCTGAGGTCTTTTCTTTAATTTTTTTTCTTTTATACATTTTTTAGCATCATTCTCTTGTACACACGTATTCTTTTTTCTTTCCAAATAACACATCATAAGAAAGGCTGTTATTGGACCCAAAAAAAAAAGGCTGTTATTAAAACTTTAAACTAGTTGCATGGTTTTGTTTACCTTACTGTATGATCTATTGGTTCGTGGATGCATAGCTGCCTTCTCTACTCAGGTGTGTTGGTAAACTGTTACTTACCTTAAAGTTATGGGGCATTAGGTCATTCGAGAAATTTTCAGTCATACTTTTCATTTTTTAACTCACCATGAATCAATCAATTAGTTGGTACTAAGTCTTTTTCCCCAAAAACTTAAGGTTGGCTTTCTCATCTCAAAAGGTCGTGTTTCTGAACGAAAGTGATGTGGAGCAAAAGAAAAATAGAACAGATACAACTAAAGCAACTTTATTCAAATCTATTCTTGTATTCCCAGATTATCAAATCAATACGCAAAACACTAAGGTTCAGTTACAAGAGAAAGAAGAATAAATATAACTAAAGCAACTTTATGTATGCTTGTGATTCATTCTTTCAATTTTTCTTCTTTTTCTTTGGGTTTGCAGGTGTACTTTAAAGCAACTGATCCATTCAATGAAAAGTGGCAGAGTGCTTGGATCATCACTGCTTTCTGGGATATTCTTGCATTTGCGTTGCTCTGTGTTATCTGTTATCTTTGGGCACCATCTCAGAGTTCTCAACGGTGCGTTGTAATCTTTAATTCTTATGCAATCAATATGATGTTTTTGTTCCTTTTCTTCCCTTGTTTACTGAATTTTCTAAATGAAAAGGCTCCTGAAACTGTGGTTGGCTAGATTGAGCTCAGTATACAGTACTTTTCATAGTCAGTCAAAATTACCATACTTTGAGCTATCAGTACTTTCAAAGAGGCTCTACTTGGGAAATGTCTTCCGAGATGTGCAGTTGAGAGATCTAATCTATTTAGAAAATGGTGGAGAGGAAATATGGCAGTGTTACACAGTAAAGGGCATGTCACATGGCGTGGGTATATATGGAGCATGAATGGGATATTGGGATGAATTCACCAAGTATTTTAGATTTAGGATTGGGAGGGAGGGCCATAGTTTCATGATAATAGGAGTACATGTTTGCAAAGATCAGGGCGATACACAGTACTTGGAATGTTTACTTTATTAGAATTTTTGATCACTGGGATGGAGCCATGATTTTCTGGTGAGGATTTTTTCAATCCCACAAAATCCAGTCAAATGATTTGTGCCAGGAAATATACTTATCTATAACGTACTTTTGTATAAACTGAATAATTATTACATTCAATTAAGAAATTTTTTTACTTGACAATAAACTGAATAAAGCACTTGTTTCAGTATAAATTTCTTGTTATAATCTAAACTTTTCATATTTCATATTTGATAACATAATTTTAATTTTAAATATGTTTCTATTTTATGCGTAGTGTACTTCTGAAAGGTATTTGAGAATTTTCTTTTAACTCTATATTTCACGTGTAGGAAAGTTGTGTAAACAGTAGTTACCAATTATCATTTGGTAACTAATTTTCATCGAACTTCTTTCTAAAAAAGGTTTACATTTGGACAAAAATGCAAAGAAAGTTACATATTTCACTGTCTGTCTTTGTTATCTATAATTTGTGCAAAGCACGTGTTAATGTGTTAATACTAATCAAACAGAAAAGTAAAATAGAATAAAAGGAAACAGAGGAACTTGACTCCTCTTTCTAGGTCAACAAGGCAACCTTTATGGAGAGCATGATACTGTCCTTCTTTTGCATCCGCCTGCATCTGTTCTAATGTATTGTCATTCAATGATAGTTAAAGCATCATCTAAAATTGAAAAGCATCTGCATGCTTTTTAGGTTCATTTTGTTCTTTTTTGGTTCAATTTTCCCTCATTCTTGACATAGGCTCTCCATCTGTAACTGACATTGTGGCTTGTGAGAAAAATTTCATCTCATGCAAGTCTTGTACCCTACTAGCTGATTTGTACTGCCAAATGTCCATAGGTATGCTTACTCAGAGGAAGTGGGAGAAGAATCTGATGATGAAGAATCTCAATCTCTTACTAGAGGCAAGCCAGAGGGTGACATTGGCTTAGTCAAGCAAGAGAACAGTGGAAGCACCGAAGATCTTGATGAAGATGATTCAGAAGAAGACAAGAGGGAATGATCATTCAACGACAACCTTATTTGGTTGCTCAATACCTTGCTCTTGGTACAAGCTCATACGGACTTGGCTTAATGCCCCGCAACTAACTTAAGCAATGGTCCTTTGGCCCCTTCAACTTGGCATGCAAAGAGGTGTTGTAGAATGTTTGCTACTTCCAACTAGAATCAAAAGGCTCCAGATTTCTTGCCCTTCTCCCCAGAGCTAATTTCATTTTGTTGTGTATGTAAAACCTAGGTTGTCCACTAAGTTTTCCATGAGTAGATGAAATCATGAGAAATGAAAAATTAACTAAAAGTTGTGTATTGAAAAAAGAACAAAAAAAAAAAGCAGTTGTAATCTTGATTTATCCTGTACCATGTATAAATGCCTTGTATTTTCTCAAATGATGAATTGAATTTTGTTTTTCCCTACTCGTTAAAGATGATATTTTTTTAAAATTTATTTCAGGGTGGTTTAATGTTTTTAATTTTATTTTCTTTTACAAACTTTCTGCTAGGCTGTATTTGGATGGAATGACTCGAAATGTATGAATTTATATGAGATTATAAGGTTAAATTGTTTATTTAGACTATCACGATCTATGTCAAGATTTAAACAATATTAAAAGGAAGAACACAAATGGATTTCAAATTATTTTTTGCATATAGTCATTTGAAATCCATTTTAAATGTACATCTAGTTATTTCAAATACACTCAATCTAATCTTCATTCTTGCTTTTGGGGGGAAAATTAAATTAGCCTTGTTCTGAAATCCAAATCTCTTCATCCAAACAAAGCATTATATTACAATTCCACGGGGTCTCCATCATAACCCTTTGACTGGGGGGAATGTCAGGATTTTCATGTGAAAGGAGAAATTTTTGTTTGATGTTGGACTACATGTTGGAATCGCCAACCCGGTGTGTCGGGGGGCGGCCTAATAGAATAAAAGCCAAATTATGAATTGCAACAATTAGTAACACAAGTAATTTACTAATAGTTGCAATTCAAGAACAGAACAATGG
Organism: Prunus mume; assembly: GCF_029339155.1. Classification (NCBI taxonomy): domain Eukaryota; kingdom Viridiplantae; phylum Streptophyta; class Magnoliopsida; order Rosales; family Rosaceae; genus Prunus; species Prunus mume. The sequence continues at coordinate 2,137,660 of NC_142699.1, read as the reverse complement.
CTTTTCTTGTAATAAACCTGCACATGAGGCTGTTGCCTTTGCATCAAGAGGTAAGTAATTTGTTCCTGGGACGATCCTCTTCCATACTGGTTGATTGCTGTGCTCGAGCATGTGGATGTAATAATGTAATTTTTATTTTTTGGTGCAAAGAAGCCTAACTGAAGAAAGTTTTAACAAATCCCCACATGATAGAGAGTGAGCTGTACACGTATACAAACGAAATGCAAGAAAGACCAACCTTCAAAATAAGTTGAATTTGCTCCATTATAAGATTTTTACAGAATGGGGATTAGGAACAGTACAACCAATCACATTCAACGTCAGGGAGCTTCAAATGGTACAAACCAAGATGAGCCGAGGTCTGATGTCAAAATTGAGGTTCAGAGTTTGGCTGACTTGTTCCCCTTAACCAAGCAACAACTACAAAAAGTGCTTTCACAAACTTGCTGCCCATTCTACCTAATCTAAAGCAGAAACATATTAAGATGTAAATCCAAGGAAATGGACCCCATTACCAATACATTGGTTCAAAGGAGTTTCTTTTCTTTATCCACCAAGTTAGAGTGTTTCAGCAACATCCATTGCTTCGCATTAGTGTACAAAGTTAGAAAAACAAACTGGGAGAAGCAAAGGAGCATAATCAAAGCTTCAAAAAGGAAAGGATATCTAGCTGGGGCATGCATGCTTAAATAAACAACATGAAGAATGACTGAGCACAAAAGAAAGACTCTTGTCACAAAGGATCTGAAGGAGCTTGTGTCCTTTGTGTCCCGTCTTCCACTCGACAAATGGTTTAAAAGTATAAAAAGAGCAGATAGTGACAGATAAGGTAGAACCAGTTTGTCACGGTGTAGAAGAGGAAACATTGAGAACAAGGCGTAAAGTGTCATCCAGGTAAAAAGAAAAGGTTCTTCCGTTGCCAAAAGACTTGCTGGCAGGAGAGGCAGCAAAATTGACTTCTCGTGTACTGAAAGTTAAGAGCAATAAGCATTTATGTACACTATGAATCAATTATGGACACAAGTTGTTATGCGGGAAAAGCTTCACTTACCTTGGAATGAGAACAAATAAAATGAGAATGCGCTATTCAGCAAACCATAAAGGAAACCTTGCTTGCTTGGAGACCATATCTGCTGAATCATTGAAGGCAGGCAACTAGAAATAGTTGCACCAAAGCTGAGAAGCTTCAGGGTTTGTGTTGGAAACAATCTCTTCCACTTTACAAGAACCGAAGTGGTGCACCAAAAGTTAGCCACATAATCCTCAAATATCCCTCTCTCAAAAGGAGCAAGACGAGAGAGAACCTGTACCATTCACCAAAGCATAAGTAAATTAACTCCTGTCATATGTGTGTGTGTGTGTGTGTGTGTGTGCACGTGTGTAAACGAAAGCAGAGAACAATATCTTCTTTTTTTGTAAACATCCTGATTACTTTATAAACACCAGTATCCCATAAAATGTTCTTTCTTTACAAAACAAGAACTAAACAAATAAATCAAGTACTATTAACTTTTTAACTTATATTTACTGCCCCTAATGTGTACTATGTTTCTTAAAGTTGTGCTTGCTGTTTGCTTTAAATTAAACCCACACAACAATAACATCAATAATTTGGTGACTGAAGTAGCAAATTAACAGATGAGTCACACGTTGCAATGTTTGAGACATGTGATCCACATTCAACTGTGTCACATCCAGCACCAGATATAATCCCCATAACTGTGTCAAATCCAGCACACTGTACAACACCAGATGTGTCCTAGATCCTTTTCTATATTCTAATAGTTAACAAATGCGTGAGTATTTGCCTACATAAATTTGTCATGCTTTAAAGGGACCTCAAAAATAGAAGCACAGAGAAGTGTGAGTTTAAGTTATAGCAGAAGAAGACATTCAAGCAAACCAACAAAATGAACTCTGTGCTTTTATTTTCCTTAATAAATTTGTAATGGTGCTTACCCCCAAAAAGGCTTCCATTGAATGAACATATGGCCACCAGACAATAAGAAATGTTCCTAAGACAACAAGGCCGAGTTTTAACACTTGAAGAAATGGATATTGACGCCTTAGGCATTTACCCAGTAGGTGGCTGAAAAATGCAGGAGCAAAATATGCACTCATCTGCAAAAGAACATATCACATTCAGCAAGTAGAAAACCCCAAGCAGAGACAACGTTGAGGTGACTAACAAAGGTCAGAGTATATTAAATTGGTTAGTAAACGACTAACTAGCAACCTATTTGTTTTGCTCTACTCTGGCTGTATAGAAAGGTTATTTGATAATGTACCTCCAGTGTAAGTTGAACAAAAAACCTTGGGCCAATCAATTGAATATTAAGCCAGGCCATTCTGGACCGAGTGTACTTATAAAACATATTCATTCATGAATAGTCTTAAAAGTGAAACCTTCAAAAAGCAGTAAACATATCCTATGCAACTAGGCAAACATATTTATTTCCAGAAATTGTTAATTTAATACCCCTTTTGTTTGGTTTGCATGCTCCATAACATTTCTTTCTCACCCTTCCAAGTCAATAACCTAGCCTTTTCACTGGTTCTATTATTTTACCAATTTTTATTTCAATTTTATTTTTACTTAACAAATCAGCTTGAGCACCCAATGGGCCACAAGCTCACCCTCAACCCAGTGGTAATTGGGATACAAATCACATACAAAGGCCAATGGCTGGCCATTGGAATTTGTTGGTTAAGAGCTGCTGAAGACAATTCACATAGTCTCAGCTAAGTTCACATAAGATTTCTTCAATAACTTATACTATTAAATGCTAGTGATATAATGAAATAAAAAAATTTGAGGGCTGCTTTGGTTGGTTGAATCTTTTGAGAAAAGTTTATGTTCTCAAAGTGTTGAAAACATACCACCAAACAAGCTTATATTCTGCAAACTAAATTGTTGTTTTCAATTTCCATTTTCTGATTTCAGATAAAAGAAATAAACTAAAACAAAACAACAGAAACATGTTTTCTTTTTTCTCCATGAACAGATTATATAAACACTTTCTGAAAGCAACAGCTAAATAACCTGTAACTCTCCACTAATAGCTTAAACCTAGAGTAACATATTGTCTGCAAGATACAACTTATTAAATCCTGCATGCATGGTTGAACTTGCGGTAGCTGGGCTCCTCATAACCATATCATAAAAAAGAAATGAACAAATTGGAACTGTCCATTTGGAATGACTTCAGAATGTGGATCAGCTCTTTTGAAATGAAATCTACACATTGTTAGGTTTTGGAGCATCTTTAGCATCAAAACTAAATTAAAATGGTCTAAAAATGAGGATTCCACATCCTCATAAATAAGCATGCTTTGGTGTTGTAGAATTCATTTGGGTGAATAAGTGGAAGCAAATTCATTTGGCCCTCCGCCTCCACAGGCTTGGGCCTCTATTGAAACCAAAAAAAAAGGAACCACAGTTGTCATTTAGGACAACTGAAAGAAAATTTCCAAAGCACTTACAAGAAAATTTATCAAGATAATTATGACTACAACATTACCAATCATAATAAAGACATCTTGTATATTTTGTTTTTTAAATACCCCATCACTTTTCATGTTTAGAAATCTAGCTGTCAATAATACACCCTAACCTGCTCCAAGGTTTTCCTTTTATTTGAGGTAAAGTTCAATGTCTGGTAAAAATTTCAAAATAAAATTTTTAATACCATAGATAAGCAAGGAAATAATAATCCCTAAGAATAAAGAATGAAACGTAAACAATCATGATATGGATGTTAAACTGAATCTAAAGATACCTGCTTGTGATTGAGAGCAAGACTGTACAGGACACAGGCTACAAGATCTTTGTCTGAAAGAAGAGAGGCAATAGCTCCCACAGTTAGACCCAAGCTGATGCAGTTGTACTGACAAAAATCAATAAAGACAAAGGTTTAAACACTAAGATGGTTCGGAATAAAAACTGTATGGGAGCAAACGAAAATGGAGGATGCAATTGGAAATGTAATTGTAAACCTGGAAATGGCCATGGTCAATTAGGATGAGACACGGATTAAGCAAAATAATTGCCATATGCCATGCTATGCCACTCATACCGCGACTCGGGTTTCGACCAGCATAGTAAACTACAACAAAGTAGAAAACAGCAGGAAAGAACACCAAGACATCAGAGGATAACACTGTCCACCTCATGAGAAGTTTTCCCAAATAGGACTCATGGCCACGGGAAGTGAAGAGAGCAACTGAGTCAGGACTGAAAAATCTGAGGAAAAGACCATGTACATAACTCTGATAAGCAGTCAGAGGAGGGTAGTCAAGACCCCAGTATATGAGATCATTGACTGTACTGTTACGATACCATTCCTTGAGTGGCAGATTGAGAGTGATTTCCATCCAGTGCCTCTGTGCTTCAAAGTCGCCATACTTGGGAGGATTTCCAGCACCAGAGTAAGGATGGAGTGAGACAGCCACTCGAACCAACAACGAAAACAATGCAATGGACAAGAATGAAGCTGTGATTCCCTTGTGGACCAACCACCACCAGGCGTCAGATTCATCATCACATTCAACAATGAGCTTTTCTTCCTTTCCCTTTTTATTATTAACTTTCCTTTTTGTGCCCTTCTCCATCTCTCTACTTCTTTCTTTGGAAACAAAATGCACAACACTGCACCTGAAACCCAAGAGAGAAAGGAAAGGAACACAAAAGACAATGAAAAAATATCAACTACACGAATCCTGATACCAACTATAAATTGGGGAACCAATAACGCTTCATCATTTCCGCTGTATAAAAATAAAAATCACGATTATATATCAAAAAATTTAAGCCAACAATTGAGACTTGAGAGTAGTGAGTGCTTACAATTTCGGCGAAAGAGAAGTGAATAGATTGAAACTAGAGGAATACGGATTGGAGAAGGAGGTGTCTGAAAATCTGCGGAGTAATTACAAGAAGGAAGACAAAAGATCGAAACTTTGGAATTAGATAGTGAAGAAATCTATTTCCAAGCCTGGAGAGAAATCTTGCTTGTTTAGTTAACCTTTCAGAAACTGCGAAGAGAAGTCGTCAAGTTGGCTCTCTCGAGTGCTTCATTTTACTCTTTTTTTTTTTTCTTTTTTTCTTCTTTTTTATAATTTCCAGTTTATGGTTTCACCCTTAACATATCAGATTGCATTCTCTTTGAGGAATTTTTTTAGAAAACTTTTAGTTTTTCTCCTTTTGTTTTCTAATGCTTTTTCAGTTTTTAATAATTTTGTAATTTCTAAAACATTTAAAAATATATATTGTTTAATCCATGTGCCGTTTCGTATCAACAATTTAACAAAAAATTTTACGAACCTCATAACCATTTTGATGTTCTTGGTGTAAAATAAAGGATCATGTACTGGATTTTCAACATTCTTTTTTAAAATCATGTCCTAGTATTACTGAGATTCAAAACTTGAGATACTGGATGATCTAGGAAAGTCTCTTAGCAAACATGAAGAGAATAAATTTTTTAAATAAATAAAAAGGCGGATCTGGGTTAAAATTTTTAAGAGTTTCACTAAAACACCCAAAATGGAGGTTGAAATTATTAAAACCCAACACCCAAAACACTTTATAAACATACCCAAAACCCATCATTACACACACTCAAAACCCATTTATAAACACATCCAAAAAGTTGACTTTGTGGTTGATTTTGGGTGTGGTTTAAATAGGAGTTTTTTATAAATATGTCAGGATTGAGTTTATTTATAAATTTGTAAATTTTTAATGGGTCGAGTTTCGGAGTCTGTACTCTTCTCATTTGCCTCGCTGGAATCTTGATTTAAGTACACAAGTAGCAGCCAACTAAGCCAAGCTAAGAGCATTCACGATAAGAGTGTGTATAATGAGGTGTATGTTAAATATACACTCTTTGTAATTAGAATCACCTATAATGAAGAGATGTAAACGAGTATAAATTTTCATCACCATCATAATATGCAAATTTAGATGCATATGTACATCTTTTTTTACATTTTTTGTAAGGTGAGACCTACGTGAGAAAATGTAAAAAAAAGTGAACAAAAGTGGAATCTATGATAGAAAAGGTAAAAGAAATCAATTATACATCTTTACATTTGCACCTTCTCAACTTGAGTAAAAATCATATTTACAACCCCTAAGGTGTAAAGGGATGTAAGTAGCAGCTGCAGCCGAAAAAAAAAACCAAAAAAGAAAAAAAAATCAAAACAGAACCCCTACCCATTATATCTTTCACTGATTTGATTGGGTGATCAGACATGGCGAGCAGTAACAATGGAGGCGGAGGAGGAGGAGAAGATCAGCCGCCAACGGAAATCGTGGAGCTTAGCAAAACCCTAAAAGACGGAGAGAGAATTCTGGCGCCAACCCGACGACCTGATGGTACGCTTCGCAAACCCATCCGTATTCGGGCTGGGTATGTCCCCCAAGAGGAAGTCGCCATTTACCAATCCAAAGGTGCTTTGGTATGATATCATTCTCTTTACCCTTTTCCCTTCTGCTCACAAAACTCTCAGGAATTCTTTGTGGTTGGGTTAATGGTTATACTTCTAAATAACGTTTGTGCAATGTTTGGCTGCTCAGATATCAAAGGAAAATAGAAAAAGGTCAGAAGTTGGTTAATGGAATCCAGTAACGTTGGGTTTTAGAAGCTCAGTTTTTTCTTTTTCATTTTTGTAATGCAGTGGAAAAAGGAGATGTCCTCTCAGACTGGACCTCCAGGTTTTGATGATACTTCAGTGGATACAACCAAACCTAAGACTAAGTCTGTAAAGAGGAATGAAAGAAAAAAGGAGAAGCGGATACAGGTATCTCCATTATTGAGCCATTGCCTAAAATTTATTTATTGCTCTTCTGATTGAGTTTCGTTCTGTAATCATCCTTCTTTGTTGTAAAGTGGATTTTAGCTAAAATTCTTTGTGCTTCAGTTTGTCATGCAAAGTTCGTGAAACTCCTAATGAGGTGTTGATGGGCATCATGCTCACCCAAAGGCTAGAACTTTTATGTGACTTGGGAGGAATTTAGATTACAACAAAACAACCTTAATGTATTTGTGGTCCACAGGTTTGATCAGGATGAAAAATAATATTGGCACCAAAATGAACTGAAATAAAATACAAAATTAATGAAAGATAGAAATAAGGAAAAATTATAAGACTCTCTTGTTTATGTATACCAAGCCGATACAAACCCTTTAAATATTTCATTATTCTTTCTCCCTTAAATTGGTTAATTTTTCAGCTATCTGCCCTTGACAATATTGGATGAACTGAAACTGGCAATGACAAAAACCAAGGCTAAGCATCTGAAGTGTAATGCCTTACAGATGAACGGATGCTCTCTTGGATTAGTCTTACAAGTAGCACATCCATTAGAATTGATGCATTCTAAAGATAAGCTTGTCCATTGTTCGCATCCAAATGAATGGAGATTGATTTAGACGGGAGTGACTGTTTATTTCTATTTATACGGCTTTGTTGAGGTGTATCTGTCCTTTTCCCTTAACGCAGTTTGGTGCACCTAGGAACCTCCCCCATGTGGTCTGTTTGGATTGGAAAAGATCTTAACTTTAGATAATTTGGTCAAGAGAGGAGATCTGGTTGGTGTTTGTGTAAAAGGAGACTCGCAGACTGAACTACCTCTTTGCTGCAGCTTCTTTCTACTTGGTGCTTGTTGGGGTTTTTTGTCTTCTCTCGTGCGAAATCAATATGAATAGGTAAACAAATTGGGCTTGCATATTTCTTCTGCCAAGGCATTCTTGATAGCTCTCCAAAGGATATGCAATGGAGGCCATGTATGTCAAATATCCTAAATAGCAGTTTCAAATGTTGGAGCTTTTTCTTTTTCTTCAATTGAACTTCTTGGGGGATTTCTTAGTTTATCCTAATGCTCAGGAAGAAGTCTTTTACATATATTTAGAAAGAAACTTCCTTTTTTTTTTTCGCTTTTTTATTATAAGCTTTATGGTGGTAGGTTAAATTCCTTGTGTATACTTATTATAATATTAATTAAATAAGAAGTAATAGAATATGTGCTTGTGATTGTTTGAGGAGTGCTACTACTTGTTTCACTAATGATTGGGTGATACAAGGTCTCCATTGCAGCAGTGTATAGGATATTGATGCAAGCTTTAGGGATGTAAGTTGAAATTAGAATGAAGTACTAGTGGTGGCAAATAGGGTGCTGATCTTGTTGAAACAGATTGCAGGATTTCCCTTAATGCAGTGTGGTGCACCTAGGAACCTCCCCTGTGTGGTCTGTTTGGACAGCTTTGGGAAAGATCTTAACTTTAGATAGTTTGGTCAAAAGAGACAAATAGGGTGCTAATCTTGTTGAAATTGGTTGCAGGATTTCCTTAGTAACAGTGAAGTCTGCTTTTTAAAGGCTTCTAGAGCTAGCTATTGTAGAAAGCTGTGGTTTTAGGCTTTAGCTTGGTAGAAAAAAGTATCCTATCATTGGGTTTTCTTTGGTTTTCGTTCTCTGATTTTGTTCGGGTGTGATGCAGTAGTCTCTTCTCTCTCTAAACGAATGGATATGTCTGTTTCCTTTGGTTTTTTCTTGTGTATCATGTGTACTGGGTTTGATTGCTGGGTTTCTCTCTCCACTTTTACTACCAGACCATGGAGAATGAACAGGCCACCAGGACAGTGAAGATTACGACAGAAACATGAAGCTGTGTTCTAATATATGGTTATAAACAGATCCAATGCCTCATAGGACATCTAGTTTTAGCAAAGTTTGAGATGGCAGCACCCCACATGACCATGTTATGATCTAGAGACCTTCTGAAGATTCCAAGATCAGCTTTGCTATCACCATATTCAAAATCTACGCCCATTGGAGCTGCTTTAACTCTTACATCACTGTTCAATTGAATGCTAAAACTTATTTTATGGACTTGCTTTTTAAATAAGAAATAAAACTATAAAAGCCACCATTTTGGAAGGACAGAAAAGAAGACCCCCCGGGGGGGGGAGGGGTGTGTGACGTGCACACGACACATTTCAACTTTAACAGAAAGTTGGATGGAATTTGTGGCAAGCTTATCATAGTTTAGGGGCATTGGAGTCAAAAAAAAATTCAGGGAGCAAGGGCAAAACTGGTCAGAGTTCAAGGGGTTCCTTTTTAAAATTGACCCCTTTTATGATTTTATTAGGCCAGTTTAAAGAACTCTGAACTTTCAAACACTTTTAAAAATATTTGAGGTGTCCTATTAAGTTTCAAAATATGTGGCAACTGTGTGATAGATTCCTCCCACTCTAGATCCACCTGTGCTGCTCAAAATGCCATCTCGCATCCTCGACTTATTGCCCTTCCAATTTTGCCCTCCAAGGGTGAAATTATAATGTAATGATGTTTAAAAGGAGCGAAAATAATAGGTAATAGTCCCTTTTTTTGTCCCTGTGTTAACTGTTGGGGTTTTCCATGTCTTGACTAGCTTATTTAATAATGAGGATTCATCTTTGTTCTTTTTTACTAACAACACAGAGGAAGCACAAAGCACAGATATGGGGATACTTGATTTTAGACTAAAAGCTTTGCTTCTAAATTAAGCAAGAGGCAGTTTTCAATTTGGACACGCCTTTTCTGTTCTTTACTCGGGCATTTCTGTGATTACAGTTATTTATCACTGCACTTTTTGTTTTTTTGAATCAGTGTAAGTAAAAGCAAATCAGTCAATTCATTGTGGTTTGTAAAGTTACTAGTTTCATTCAAGCTGCTTGTTTACTTTGTTTATCTCTGTTCTGCAGGCTGCTCTTGAAAAGGAGAAAACCTCGGAAAGTGGGGAAACTAAGGAAGAGGAGGCACCTGTTGAAAATCTAGGCCATGCATCAGAATCTGTCAAGTCATTGACATCTCAGATGAACGAGTTAGGTGTTTCTTCTAGTCCTGCTTTAGTTACACCTCCCTCTGACTCAACAGAGGATTCGAATCCAGGGGGCCCAGTTCAAGATATTGATAAAAAAATTCGAGCTCTTAAAAAGAAGGTATAATTTGTTATCCTTTTAGCCTTGCCTTGACATGATATAAACCATGTGTTCCATGTTGGAGTATAACTATGAAACCCATTTGGCAACTTAGGAAATATGTAGCCTCTTCCCTTTGGCCAGCCATTATTATGTCAAAATAGTTTTCTTCTTTTTACGTGAAATTGTTAATTAAAAGCTATGTACCAGTTTCGATTGAGAATCTTTGGGGTACTTATTATTCTTGCGTGTTGTGTAAATAGTGTTATCCAGTAGAATAATTATTGCAACCAAGACTGGTAAGAACCTTAGATCATAAGGTTTCTTCAAAATCTTTTGTTTTGTTAAAGACTTGAAAGAAAAGAAGCAAACCATCATGATGTAAGATATTGAGCATAACATACTTCTCCTTGCATTCACCCATGCACATGAGTCTAAGTCGATGCCTTTCTTTTGCTTTAAATACCGTCCAAAACCCAGGTTTTGTAAATAAAGATGAGCAAGAAGAAATATGCAATGATGATAAATAATGATCAGAGTTGTCAGCTAGTTTTCCTTTGACTAAAGGAATTATTCTTGGGTTGAAAACAATGCTTGACCAGTTTTCATCCCATTTTTTCCCCTCTTTATGTTAGATGTCTGCTTCATTGTTAGTTATATAATTTGCCCTTGCACTGCAAATTGGTTAAAGTATTTTTCCCCTCCTTTGGTAAGTCTACAATTTGGTGTAGAGAACCATCAGAAGCTACACAACAATCTTGACATGATTTAAAAAGCTGTCAATTAAGTTTTCACTTACATGAAGGTTCACTTTTGCAGATTCGACTTGCCGAAGCTCAACAACAGAAAACTCATCAGCAAGATAATAAGTCAGAGCAGCTGGACAAGTTGACAAAACTGGAAGGTTGGCATAAGGAGCTAAAGCTTCTGGAGGATAAAAAGAAGGCTGAGTTGACTGCATCGTGAATGAGGGTTTGTGTTAGCATCAAGGAACCATGTTTTCCCTTTTCTTTCATCCATTTATGTTTTTCTGATAAAGACATGAATGCTGAATTGTAGAAAAAGGTTCATCTATTCACATTTGGTTCAAATTAGTTTATATTATATGTGCTTTATACTAGGGTTTTGGTTCAAATATAGCACCTGATCCACCACTCAGGGTATATACCGTACCGTGTCTGTTCCTCTATATTGTGTTCATTAGTTGGCTTATTCATTTTTTTGGCATGCCTCATTTGATTACATGTAATCACATCCATCTTTCTCAGTTGTTTTTCTGGTATAGATTGTAAACTGATGAATTCAGATATTTAGATGAGTATGGTCTTTTATTCCTAACCAGTAAGATATATCATATCTAAAGTAAGATTCATATTTTGCTGATGGCTGGTCGGTGATAAGATGCATATTAATCTAAAAGCCATAAACTCTCTATTATTCTTATATTGTATGTATCTTTTTTTTTTTGTGGTTCTCGACAGAATCATATATGTATAGGCTTTGCATTCATTTGTATATTAGAACATGACTAAATTGACAATTCATTTTTAGACTCTGGGTCCCTTTTGAGTTTCAAGGTTGACCTCATTCTTTCTTTTCGTTCAGCTAAAAATGGTATTGGCATGGCATTATTATTAATCAAAGTTGTCAGTACTGTCCAATGAACAATATAAGCCAAATAGAATCTTAACGTTGTAAGAGGCATCAAGAAACCAAGCCCCAAGGAAACCAAAGCTACCATCCACCCTCTCACCCTGAGGGCCAATTTGGATGCAAGTCACAAACAAGCAGAGCCTGTCGGGCTTGACAAGACATGAAAAGTTTCACTTCCCCGAAAAGTTTCACTTCCAAGTGGCTCCTTCTCCAAGACCCTTCCTGGTCTGGATGCATAAGAATCAACCGGTTAAAGAGAAGGGGATCCATAAAAACATATGCTATACCCCTCAAGCCGTTGATCAACCAAATTTTACACCAACGTGAGCCTAGATTCATAGCAGCATAGCCCTCTCCTCCCTTTGAGGCCCTAAACCTGAAAAAAGAATTTCTAATAAGGGCCCTCGTGGAACTGCTTGTATAGAAAGTATGTACAAGCACTTTTTGCTCATACGCTTTTGTTTAAAGCACTTTTATTAGAAGAATGTCGAAACTTTTGTTAAAATTCTAAGTGCTTCCTGGAAACACATTTGGAAGCAGTTCTCCATAAAGCACTTTTATGAATCTCACCCTTTAGGAGGAGGTCTGGAATTTTGAGACTTTATAAAAAACGGTAATGTTTCTTACGGTAACTAGAGGTTTTACATAAACCAGATAATACAACAGGGTCAAAACATATGCACCAAAAGTTAAAAGTGCAGTAAGTTACAAACCGGCCAAAAACCAAAACAATAAACCTAACTCAAAAATGGCCCGAAGGTCTGCAAGAGTACAAACACATCATGATTTCCCCCCAACCTACCCCTTAGTGTTGTATTCAAATGCCATTGGATCTCATATCAGCACTTATGAGGATTCAACACCTGAATCATCTGGTCCTGGACCATAGAGTTCAAATTCACCAGGGCTCCATCTGCTTATTAAGTGAAGTCGGAAGGTAGCCATCTTGATTCCCAACAAACGCTGTATATAAATTAGGTCATGCACATATTAGTATCTCTACAAATTTATTTTAACAAATTTCAAAAACAAAAGAAAATACATAACAACAGCAGCTGCAATATCAGCAATAAGGGCACAGAAATGGTGCATAAAAACTATATTCAGGAGTGGCATGCACCAAAAAAAAAAAATTTGCGAAGATCAAATTAATAAAATCAACTAAGATATACATGCACCTACTATACAGACAGGATCAGGTGTGGACTTTATCAGTACTGGCTGACATTTTTTGGAGTGGCCGATCAATCAGCAAGCCATGGTCGCATGATAGGCCAATACAAAAAATTTCAGTCCACAACATTTTCAGCTCAACAATAGGATTCAACAAAAATATCAAACAGAGTTTACAAACACAACATGCACATGATTGAACAAAACTAAAAGTACACCAACAAAAGGATCCCCAGGTTTATAAAAGGAAAAGAATTGGGGTTAAGAGTGCATTTTGCGCTAATCCACAATCGGATTCTACACAATATACGAAATAGGATTGATGGAAGCAATACGCACATGATCAAACGAAGCACTACAAATAACCAACAAAAGGATTCCCAAGTTTATAGAAGGAAAAATAAATGGGGTTTAAGACTGCTTAGAACATCTATAACCATAAAGGAAAAAAGTTATCCCATTCCAATAAGAACAACAAAGTAACTTCCTAGACAATAATTTGAGCATGAAACAAACCAGTATCCGAGCTGACTCAGGTGACAGAGGCTTTCCTTCATCACAAACAAGGAAGTCTGAAACAAGCTCCACAACACCTGCAAGCATGGAAACCACATTTAGTCTTCTCTTGAGTGCATACAAAGACTAGAAAACAAAGAAAACAAGTAGGTACCTTTGTTCAAACGAACAGGCATCCCTTGTTTACGTAGAAAGGGTTCCATCTCATGAGTGAACTGCTCCAAAGGACCCTCCTGAAGCTCCACCTAACACATTTGAAATAATATTCAATACTTCATGGTAGAATAATTGAACACTATCAACAAGACAAAAAATATAACCTCAGAAGACAAATCTAGGGTACAAATGATACATTCTAGCTAGTCAACTAGCTCAAAGCAAGGCAGCAGATCACATTTATATGACCTCTCAAATTCCACATAAAATTTCCATATAAAACTAATTACAACCAAAAATCTCAAAAAGAACCTTCTCTGTAGCTATGCTTCCTGTCCTTGCGAAATCATATTCCTTGTATTCGTTAAATAGCCTGCAAAAAAAAATTTGAAATTATTTTTTACAACTTTAGATATAAGTACTTAACTCATGCGGTACCCTACAAGATCAGATCTCCACCAGAACATTCAATTAACTATTTTTCTAGGTGGCCTTGGTTTTATACACTTGGCTTCATATCAGCCAATCTTCTGCAAGTAATAATCCAAAATTCTGCAAAAGTATTTCCCAAGCTTGTAAACATGAGAAAATGTGAACTTTTACCTTTCCACCTCTTCCTTCGGCAAATTGGTGAAACATAGTCCAGCATTTCCATGCAGAACCTAAGAAAAGTCAACAAAGGCCTAAGACAAGAGATTCAACTAAAACAAAAAAAAAGGACACCAGAAATTTTGCACAAAAGGCTTACCTTAGAAATTTTGTGGAGATCTGGTCTGATCTCATCGGAATCAGAACGACCTAGAGAAATTTGCATGACTTTGTTTGAACCAAGGAAAAATCTGAGAAAAATAACTTTGCATGATACACATACTCACATTGTAGAATCCATGACTTATAAATTTTAGAGAATTTGACCATTAAATAATTACATAGCTGCATTAGTGCAAATAAGTTAAACTAACAATATGAGAACAGTTAGTTTACTCAGAAAAGATGACCATTGAGAAAAACTAAATCTTTCCACAAAATACCTGTTGCATAGAATAATCATACCGCCAAAAGCTAATCACACATCCAAAAGAATCTTTTGGGTAAAAAAATTTGGGTCGAAGATCAGTCCTCAGCCAACTCACTTTTAAGTGTGGTTGGATATCAATAGGAAAGGTGATTTCCAATAGTTTTAGGGCCTTATTATTAGATTTTGGAAAAGCTACAATGGCTGGTTCTTCCAAAGATGCTTTTGCACACCTTCATAAAGCTTCCGGCTACTACAGTGGTTGCACTATTCAATATTACAAAATTACCCCTACCCAAACAAACTCTCATTAGCTTCCAAAGACAACCCAACAAAGCACAAGGAAGTTGAAACTCTCTTCTCTACTTCTATAAGTTGTATCTCTCCTCAATTTCCAAACAAATTGTAAGTGAAGGTTGGTAGGAGGAAAATAAATTGAAAATAAAGAAAATAAAACATCGAACAGAGGTATTCTATGTACTCAACCCAATTAAGTACCTAAAACTGCAGTCAACTGGAATTCTTAATTCTTCTGAGGGTCCCAAAGATTGAACGCATAGCACCTAACTTTAGCATGCAAGTTTCTCTAATTTTCATTGCATGTTCTGAGTTACCACTACAACAAATGGGGCATCTTGAAATGAACTTACCTGCTGGTTGATTTGAGCTGGTCTCTGAACTCCTTGAATTTGAGATTTCGCATGTTCTCAAAAGAGAACACATAAACGGAACTGTAATCTTCCGCTGCCTGCCTTATTGAATTCACAATGGTTTCTTTGTGTACCCTTCCTTTCTTCTTTGTCTTGGAAAGTGTAACTGCAGCCACAACCCCAACCAATCATGAAATGGACCATAACATTATTCATACCATCCTCCGATTAATCAGACCAATCACTCAATTGCTTGCGAGAAGTAAAAGCAGAAAGAAAAATCAAAACTGCCATCATATCAATCAAGTCTTAGTTTCTAAACTTTTAAAATTTTCAGTTTCTAACACTTTACCAATTTCGAGCAGCCAAAAGCTTGTTACAAACGAAAATAATAATAATAATAAAACACTGAAAAAATCCCAAAGTCTTCCCTTTCCTTCAATGAAGGTCAACTACAGCAGTAGATACACAGTAAGCTAATTCTCCTGAAATTGGGTATATCCCATAGCATTTCATTTCACTTTCATATTCGAAACTGGTAGAAACAAATTTCAACATTTCAAACCCAAAATCTGCTACATGGAAAACAAAAGGATACAATATGTAATAGCAAACAGATAAAATCACACTCTTCTAGTTCTCTTAGTTTTTTTCAATTTTTTTTATAAGAGTTTTTTTTTCAATTTTTAACAATGAACATAAAACTCAAGTGTTGATTGTTATCTGTGCTTCTTCTTGTACTTTAGTCCAAGACAAACGTATAGAAAACCTAAGTTACAGAAAGTTTCAGCTGACAGTTCGCAACGTCAAAAAATACGATTAATAACAAAAGGAAAAGGATTAGAGTTTTTGTTTTTCCTTTAAGTTTTCTCGGGAACCAAACAAGAAGAAGAGAGAAGGCAGACCTGGTCGATCGCGCTTAGACTTGGGCATCTTTTAGGGTGTGGGCGGCGTCTCGTTGGCTCTATGCTTTGCTTCTGCAACTTCAGAAACCCAACGAGCGGAAAAGAGTTTTATCGTACCTTGTTTCTAGGGTTTTAAGTTGGCAGTAGAAGACGGGTCGGTTAGGCCCGTTAGGAGGATGGGTTATAATAGGTGGCTGATTGGCTGGCTAGTAGGGTCGCAGAGTACAGCCGAGCGGCTATACCTTTAAAATAGTATAGCCGAACGGCTGTACTTTTAAATATTCTAATATATTTACCGCGTAAGCGGCTATACTTTTAAATATGCGTATAGCCGCACGGCTATACTTTTTGAATATATACTATTTAGCCTTCAGAGCTAAAATAACACTTTAGCCCATTGGATTAGAGTTATTTCTTCAATTATTTTATTTATACAAGTGATATTGAGGAATGAGATCTTAAATTCTTTCTGATACCTCCAATTCTAATGATTTCTATAAATAAGCTTATTGGCATGAATAAAAAATGAATTTTATTTATAAGAAATAATACGAGTTAAACCCATAAATACAACAAAAAATAGGAATCCACCAACATTTTGTGGATCAAAGAATGTTGAATTTCTAAACATAAAATTGCTTGAATGCCTTTTGAATCTAATTTTTCGTGTCCTAAAAAAAGTCTTGCTGGTATTTAATCTTGTTAAGACCTCACAAAAACATAACTCTCGTCCCTAGTTTGTTCTAGAGTTAGAGTCTGAGAAATATATATGGGAGAGAGAAAGAGACTTAACTCACAACAACTATTAATCACACTCAAATACATAAAGAAGGAAATATATATATATACAAATATATATATATATTTAAACAGTCAACACTTTTTTTCATTTACTATTCCTTTTCCTCTTGGTGTTCATGCAAATAACTATGCATGCCAGGCTCTTTTAAAAAAACAAACGAAAATGGGTTCTATTTATCCTTGGAAAAGTCGGTGCTTATTACTTCCTCGTTGGTTGAAATGTGTGATGGTATGTCCATGATAAGCTTTACAATTAAAATGAGAACATACATACTTATTCTCCAAGGAATACTAAATTTAATGATTGAGTACTTGCATGTGTGTGTTGTCATATAATTTAGTATTCCTCGGATGATTTTGTGTTTGTTATAGTCTCAGCGAAAAGATGAGTAAAAAGATTTGGAAATAATGTAAAATTAGCATTAAAGTTTATAGGGCCATTTAAAATCTGAGAGAGAATAAGTGAAGTAGCTTACAAGTTAGCATTACCAACTTAACTTTCGAATGTACATAATGTTTTTTTTCACGTTTTCATCCTTTGAAATTATAAACTTGATCCGACACATCCTAGATTGGGGAAAGCCCAATTTAGATGAAGAACTGTCATTTGAGGAAAGATCAATACAGATTTTAGATCATAGGAACAAGTGTTACTTACGAAAACAATACAATTTGTCAAAGTTCTTTGGTTGCATGGGAATACAGCAGAAGCTACATTGGAGTAAGAGACTGAAATGCATAAGAAGTATCCAAATAAATTTCTCTAATTCCAGTAAGTTTTTCTTTTATTTTAATTTTGAGGACAAAATTTCTTTTCGGAGAGTAGATTGTGAGCACCCGTATATTTAAATATATATATATCTATATCTAAATGTAATTACCTTGCTAAGTAGGGTATGTATATATATATAGCTGTTTAAATGTTTATAATACTATTCTAATAATTATATGTATTATATGTTTATAATATTTAAATTCCTTTGATTCACATAGTTCTTGTACGTTCCTTGTATTCAAATGGGTTTAATGATTTCCTTAAGATTTTCTTTTAATTTGAGTAGTGGTGAATTGTTCATGCATATGGCTATCTAAATGGTGTTGAGTTTTTGACGTGGGCTTTTATCCTATGGGATTGGTACGTAATAACTGGAGTCAGTCTTTTGAGTTGGAGGTATTAAAAAATTAGTGTTTAAGCAAGTGAGAAGTCGGTGTAGAGTTGGTGTTGGCAAAAGCTTTACATCCAAACAAGCAGGAGGTGGCAGTTTTTCCCTGCCTTGAGTTTGACGTGTAAGTCAGTTGTGCTAAAACTTTTCTATTTGAGATTGATCACTCGACAAGTGTCGTTCCACTAGATGACTAATCCTTTTTCAGTATGAGCTGGTGGTGCTGAGGAATTAATAATTACTAAAACTTGGAGCAAAGGCTATCAGTTGAAGTGCATCTTCCACCAATTATAACCCATTTGTTCCAGCCTTAGTATTTACTATAAATAGGGGTCATTTCCTTTGATTTTGAAAACACACGACATTGCATAGCAGGGCATGCAAAGAGGAGGAGAAAAATAAAAGAGAGAGAGACAGAAAAGAAGAAAGAAAACAAGAGAAAGCAAGTGGTGATAAAATTCTCACGAGAAGTTACATCGTAGTTTGTGTGTTTTCTTAACATGGGGTTAGTTTTGGAAACGAGGTAGGAGGTTTTTTGGAGGCTTTTATAAAGATTGATTTAATCAAATTTTGTGAGCACTATATTATGCGTGAATAGATAAAAGTATTCATGCACTATTTTTGTTAATATAATATTTGACTGAGTGGTTGCATGTCACTTAATTTAGTTATATCAATTTATTGTAGCAAGATTTATGTCTTTACTGAGTTGTAGTTTCACTCACTCTAACAAATTTAACAGGTACTAAACCAAAAGTCTAGGATTTGAGATGAACTTGGTATGTTTGTAGAGTGTGTTGTGGTTGAATAATGAGATACTCTTTTAGTGAACGCCTGGGTGGTTGTAATGATGTAAGATTTAATGTTTTTTCCGCTTGGAAATTCTATGTGAGATGTTTATTTATTTATTTAGTGTTCTTCACATTTGAGTTATAGTTTTTTTATTTATTAAATTATATAATTTGTGAATCACGTCTTAATTCAAGTTTACATAAATCTGTGAGTTGGGACGTGACAAGTTGGTATCAGAGCCTAGTGTTATGGTTTGATTAAATAATTTTGTTATCTATTGACATGTTAAGTACTTTTTAGGATGCAACCTGCTCACAGTAACGACACAATGGGAGGATTCTAGGTGGGACCCAATGGCCTCATTCCACTAGAGGAAGTGTATCATAGCTATCTTCACTACCAGGCCTATTAAGAAACAGTTGCTGGAGTTGTCGACACAAGATATAAGGGAATGTTCTATGCCCCAGAAATGCAACGAATGGTGGTGAGACATCGTTTGCAAGCAAATAATGTTGAGTCAATATCAAGTGCATATTTAAGCAAATTCATACGATCAAGTGCTACATGATGTTGATATAGTGGCTGATGCCATTCGTTGCATTTTTGGGATATAGAACATTCTCTTATATCCTGTGTCGATAACTTCAGTAACTGTTTCTAAATAGGCATGATGGCGAAGACGACTATGGTACACTTTCTCTAGCGGAATGAGGCTATTGAGTCCCACCTACAACCCTCCCATGTGTCGTTATTGTGAGCAGGTTGCATCCTAAAAAGTACTTAAACATGTCAATAGATAACAACACTATTTAATCAAACCGTAACACTAGGCTCTGATACCAACTTGTCACGTCCCAACTCACAGATTTATGTAAACTTGGATTAAGACGTGATTCACACCTTAATTATATCATTTAATATATATATATATAACTACAATGTGAAGATCACTAAATAAATAAATGAACATTTCACATAGAATTTCGGAGCGGAAACAACATTATTTGAAATCTTACATCATTACAATACTCAAGAGTTCACTAAAGACATGCCAAGTTTATGCCCACTACACATTCTACACAACACATTCTACAGACATGCCAAGTTCATCTCAAGTCCTAGACTTCTAGTTTAGTATCTGCAAAATATGTTAAGGAGTGAGCAAAACCAAAACTTAAACCCCAAACCAAACTGCCATTAGGATATAGCTCATTTGGATGAGCTCTTCTTACCTCCATCTATGTGCATCCAATGAATATTTGTCTAAAACCCTCTCTCCCAATTGCTTGTACTAAAAATTTGAATTTTAAAATATTTATAAGAAAAATTTAAAACACCAACCAAACCATACAAAACAGATAGCTACTTCAATTATTGTTTATCTCAAAAAATTTACTCATCTGATTTTTAAATAATCACCAGGCAATACATTGATGTTTTTCGTCGGGTTTAACTCAAGGTGGGGTGAGAGGGTAGGAAAATAAGCTAGGATTAAGACACATCAAGGGTTCAATCTATTCTTATGTAACAAAAAGAAAACATAACTATTTAAATTCCATATATATTCTAGAAATTATTATGTAACAAAAGGAAAACATAAGTATTTAAATTCCATATATCATAAAAACCAATAAAATAGGGTAAAGACTTTCTACAAGTTACTGCATCTGATGTAGCAGTGGAAATTGTTGAATTAACAATGATCATTTCTCTATCAGTGGTCTAAAAGTTTTACAATACAACAAATGGCACTAAGAAAGAAAAACTATATACAGTTTCCATTATCCATTTACACTGCACATTTAACCTGCATTCCCAGACTATGCTAAAAGTGGCAGAAAAAAAAGGCCACATTACACGGAATAAAATGTGGGAAACTTCAGGAACTTAGTGAACATCAACATGTGTATTAGACCACATGTTGGTTATTGCTAGAACACGGACCAAAGGTTTCCAACAATTGCTTTGCCAAAATTGGACACTAGAAACTTAAAAACCAAAATTGATGAACTTGGAGAGCATGCCACATTTCCACATGATGGTGCTACAAATCTTTTTTCCTTATGCCTGTTGGAACACCATAACATACTGGTGATGCTCCAGTCAAGAAAGGAAGACTGCAAGCTTCGCGAGCTTGACTCATGAATGATCCAATCTTCGGCTTATGATCACAAGAAATCTTAATTGGGGGATTGCTGCTCTCGCAAGCTTCAGGCAATTTCTTCTTTGATACTTTCTTCTTGGCATTACCTTTACGGCCCCTAATGCTCATGGCTTCAAATTCTTCTGCTACTTTGCATTCGACACAGCCCTCAGAGGGACTCCATCGTTCTTTTAGCCAACTGTCAAGCATGGCCTTCGCAAATCGGTTAATATCCTTATCCGTCACTTCCCATAAGTTTGCAACAATGACAGGAGAACCAGCTAGCAGATAAGAAAGTGGGGGACCATGTGGAATATAACACCCATTCAGTTTCAGGGAACCACTACTACATCCCATCAGAAGAGTAGCGGCACAGTTTTCCAGTCTCTGAATTTGATGCATAGGGATATATTGTACCCCTGTAGCACAAGACATGCAGAAACAAATGTTCAGTTTGATGCTTGGAAAACCTTTTTTGCTCAAATAATAAGGCAAGTAACATAAGTGGAACAAACACAAACAATATAAATAAGTATAATCAAACATACCACTTCCATGGCCAAAATATATAAAGAGATCATGGCTTTTCAAGGCCACTGCCAATTCTTCAGCTGGGGGTGCACATCCAGCTTTCCCCTGTGCAGGTATTCAAATGTAAGATTACTATGCTTGTGGGTAACATGAGAGAGAGAGAGAGAGAGAGAGAGAGAGAGAGAGAGAGATTCCAACTTTTGCACTTCTATTCTACTTAAATTCTGGCAAATTTTTTGCATCAATATTTTCCTGAACAGAAACAGAAACCAGGATATTACCTCCAAATTTTGATCTCTAAACCACTTCTCAAATTCGATTTGCGTGGTACCTAGATCACCACTGGGGTTCAGGAGATAAAATGAATCCAATGGATCTATCAAAGGGAATGCAGTAATATTATTCGCAACTTGATCTTGATGGTGGTAGTTCTTCTCCAGTGTTGAAGAGATGCTCCCAACAGAAGGCATGCGATAAACCTCCTGGTTTCTTAGTATTGGTAAATTCTCCCAAGGAAGCATCTGTTATAATCAGCTTGTTTAAATGATAATAGGTGTATTGAAAAAATGGAAAGGTATCAAGTACTCTTGAATTGCTAAAACTTCCTGTTAGCAAGAAGGAATAAGCTATGTATGTTGACCATGGATTACAAAAAGGCAATTAAACAACTAGAGCATTTTCTTGAGTTGAAACGCTCATTATATGTTCCACACAGCTACAATGATCTAGGACAGGCTTTTAAGAGACTGAAGATAGCTTAGCGGTTTCCAAGGGTTAATCACTGTAATTCTAGCATGATTAATGACTTAACAACATATGCGATGCAATATCTACAGCTTGGTGAGAAAATAACTGTATTCTCTTTGGAAGCGCAAGACTAAACCCATTGAGCCAACTCCAACAATAAAGCCTTCTGGGTCTAAAATAAAATATCCATGTAGTGCAAGAATCAGAAAATAAATAAGTAAAAGAGTCAATCCAAAAGTTACTTCCAAGTTTGAAGAGAATATATTTGGGTCAAATGCTCTTAAGAACTTATTTATTTGAGTAGGAACACACAATCTCTTTAAGACTTCTAGGAATCTCCTATTGTTAAAGAACCTTTCATATTCAATGAGTTTTTGATGTTTGACGAGTCTTTTAATATTTCTTTTAGGTTTAGGTGAAACTAACTTTGGAAGCTAAACATCTGTAAATATGAGGAGAAAAGAGAGGAACCAAACACATACCTGCACCTCGAAGTCCAGCACTAGAATTATTGGCTCCCTATTTACAGAACATAGCCCTTCAAGCTCATTTACTGCTTCATGTATTAGTTGGAAGGCCAACTCAGACTGTTTCTCAATACCATTAGATTCATCAGGTGATGTCAAACACTTCTCTTCCTCAGAACATCCAGCTTTACCAATATAGCAACCTTTCTTAAAACAAAGCTGTGAAACATATGCACCTCCTTCAAAGGCATATTTGGAACCCCCAAGAATGACTTTGAGAAGACTCTCATCTATGTCCACTTTGCACTTAGATTTCAAATCCCGCACCAGCTTCTTATGAACCAAGTCCAGCTGCTTGCAGTTTGACCATTCTCCCAGAAGCACACATCTCCAAGGACCAAACCATGAATCTTCCAAGTTCCTGGTGCAAGAAGACGTGAGATCATCATAGCCAATTGACATATAGTTTTCAAATTGAAAACCGATTGCTAAAGTTAAAGACATAAGACAAAGTGCAGAATGCCACCTTCATAAACATTCTACAGCATTAATAGAAAATATAAATTGAAAACCCAAAGCTAGTGTCATTTATTATCTCAACTAAACCTAATAAAAATAAATTAGATTGGTTGAGATAAATGGACACGAATGCTGAGCAGCAAACAAAGACCCATGGAAGTTTGCAAACAAAGGGAGGAAAAAGAGTTAACCTACTTCAGCAATTTACCAAGGCGAAGATCAAGCTTCTGTCTCCACATCCACCAGAATGTCCAAGCTCTTTTTGTATCTTCTTCAAAAATTAATGAAGCTGACAAAAAACTCTCCTCCAATATCAACCTAAATTCTGGAGCTACCTTGTCAACCACAGTGAAACCCCATGGACAGTGCCAACACTTTCCAGTATCCTTTCTTTCAGAAAAGCTACCAGAACCAGAATTCGCAACATCATCTGAATCTTTTGCAGAACCTGTGCATATTATTTAACTGTGTATTAAGTTTTAATTTGTACAAGACATGCTACAAATTTTGAAATTTCATGCCTACACAAACAAATTACCTTCTAATACTGAATCCACTGGCAGCAGCATAACGATAGGTTGACTCTTAGAGTTCAGGCGTGATACCAGAATCCATGCATGAACACAAGAAGGAACGGGGAATAGTTCTTCTAACAAACTAACATAAGGGCCTGCAAGCAAACTTATACAGATGATTGTTGTGCAAGGAAGGCCTGCAAAAAATATTGTTACAAACTCTTCAAGATCTTGAATAGACTCAGGTGCAAGCCTGCATCAAGGTAAGAAGAAAATAAGTTTAAGAAAAACAAGTTAGAATGGTTCATCAATGATTAAATATATTTTGTAAAGTGACAAGCACAACCTGAGTAAATTATTTTTTTCTGATCCCATGCAAGTTGAGCCAGTAACCTGTGAACCCCGAAAATAAATTTTTTACAACTTATTAGTATGTGTCAAATAAAACGGAAAAAAAAAAAAAAACATTTAGCCAGCTTGTAAATACAACAATCTGGATGCTGGGAGTATTAAAATGCTAATCGGCAGAACAAAGTATAAAGATTAGAAAACTTTAAAACCAATTAAAGAGCAATGGCAGCATGCATTAAACGGTAGGGAAGTAAATATCCAAATGATGGTTCAGTTCACAACTACACAAGATATTGGAGTGGTAACAAAAGTTGTTCATCATTGCCCCAGAACAGATCAAAGGTCAATAAAACGAAAAACACTATTTGCTCTTGGGAGCTATAATCCACATTCAAGGTAATGGATATAATCCCCCAAATTCCAAATCTCTCCAATAAATTGATTAGCACTATGTAGTTTGATAAGTTGCTTGTAGAAATACACTAAATAAACAGAATTACAGTGAATAAACATACCTCAGCATTTACAAGGTGTTGAACGTTACATATGTCAGATACATTTGAGAAAAATTGGTAACTAAGATGAGTGCCAAGTGAAGCTTGATGAAAATAAGAAGCCCAATGGTTATTGCAGAGAGTTTTAGAAGAAGATGACAAAGAAAAACGCTCACTAGAGGCGGAAAGTAAAAATATAGCAGCAAGCAATCTGGAAACCTGTGGAGCACCAAAACTCAATCAGTTTCATTAATGGCAATGGCATGGAAAACAAAGAAAAGGAAAATAAAAGCTAAAATATTAAAAATTAAAAATAAAGATAAAAAACAGCGGAAGAAGATGTTTGCAGTTGTTATAGAATAAACTCAAATCCATAACAATCCCAGTTAAATGCCGAATTATTTTCTTACACAAATTATGAAACAAATCCAAGTGTCAAAACTGTCTACAACATACAAGCCAGCTCTCCATACAACAGCACAAACAACCATTACTCATATTTGAATTAAAAACAACACTAATGAACTTAAGTCATGTACCAACAAAAAGCCATCAGTGATCTTTTGCCATGTTTACAGAATTCAGAAAATACTACAGAACTTACCATATCACTCATATACCGACAAGAAAGATCAGTTTTAAACAACCAATACGACCTGGCCCCAGACCTACAACTCATATTTTAAAAGAATCATACCACAAGATCCTCTTAAATCTTAGTGTCCAGTTACAAACACAGGATATATGAACCTAGGTCAGATGTTCAGTGGCTCCCTAGCATTCCTCTAAAAAGAAAAAAGAGAAGTCACTAGTCAAGGCTTAAATTATTTAAAGCACCCCCTTAAACAACCATAACATAGGTTTCCTTTTCAATAAACAAAAAACCCCAACTGCATTAGACTATGCAATCCAAAGTGACAACAGATGACCCTTTAACATTTGAAAACCAGGGTTCATACCGACACCACGTCGTGTACTTTGCCCTCAGTATGACAATGTCGTGCCTTTCAAAAAGAGCTAGAATTACTTGAGTTGGAAAAGATGGTTTCTTGAAAGAAAAAAAAGGGGGGAGCCTTACAAAACAAGGTTTTGTATTTTCAAGCAAATTTTAGAGACTAATAAAGTATAATGTGAACTTCAACTACTTTCTTGAAGAACCTATAAAAGAGAAATGGTGTTCAAGGGGTCATCATTTACTCATTAAAATCATCCCATGACACATGCCTTAAAACATCACAAGAAAATCCATTAACAACTCACTAACACATGGAGTATAATATATAACTGATAATACTAAACCCAATAAGATGAAAAGACTTTCAAGGAATATAAATGAAAAACCAAGCCTAGCATCAACCAAGGCCATAAAAGAGAAAGAAAGGTTTGACCTTCTGAAAAAGTACAGGAACGTCACGGCAGAGAACAAAGGCTAGCATCAACCAAGACACTAGTTTTGGTAGCTCAATACGAGGCAGATCGGAGCAAATAATCCTGGTGAATGTAAAAATCCAGAAAGAGAAGAACACATGAAGTTATTATGGCTAGGAAACAGCAATTAGCAAAATTAAAACTCTGAAAAATGCAATTATGTTGACCTTTGCATGTCATTATGTGACTTCCTGTTAATTGAATATTCAATCTTGGGTCTCTACATCGGTACCTATATATAGTTACAGCCCATATTCCACAGTAAAAAGGAATAATTTCTCAAAGCTAGCTACTAGAACAATTTTCCAGCGCAAAAGCATCATACAAGAAAGCAAGCAATATGCTGAATCACGAGGACGTTCTATCACGTACGTTGACATTTTAATGTCACTTCCCTTTTGCTAAATTATTAAGAGTTTAAAAATAAAGCGGCTTCAGACAAATGATACCAATTGTGGCAATCTTAGCATTTTTTTATTATTACTGTATCAATGTAAATCAAGCTCATTTTTTTCATAGCATTTGGTCCAATTCCCATTCCACTCTTAAGAGAAGCAATAAAGTAGACTTTGTTCTTTGGTCACCCTGATTCTTTAATTAAAATTTTAAGCTTTTCAGCTGTGATTTGAGTCCTTTGACTTTGTCGAAATCAGTATTTCTGCAACCAACTCAGGATTTTCTATTTATTTATGTTCCTAAAACGCCTTTCAACTACCACTAAAACTCCTAAACTTACAGAAACTTACCCCAATTTAGAAACTATTCAGAATTTTAGAGAGAGAGAAAGAGATATAGACAAAACAAATTGCCTACGATTTCTGTCACTATCCACAGCAGCTGTATTTCCTACACCACCTAGAGACAATTTCAGATCTATTTTTACTGAAAGCAATGCAATTTCTACTGATCTTTAGACTTTACATTGTTTGCTGCAATTTTATGAACCAACATAATTATAGGCACACTACAAAGAGGTGGCAGATTATCCTAAAAAAAGAAGGCATTATCATCTCTTTTATACAAAGGAGGAAGTGTCTGATATCCCCTGTCAAATGAGAAGATCCTCCTCTGTTAGAAGTTAGAAGAAGCATTTGGCCTTATCCCACACTAAGGCCTTTATGATTTCGTTTCCTTTTCAGTCCTTCCAGAAAAACAAAATTGCACTTTATTTTTTGTTAATTTTAGCATGTTCTCGTAAACCCTATGTTCTTTGGTTCATTTCCAAATTCGAGAAATCCAAAGTGACAAGCCAAGTAGCAGCCTGCAAGCCACACCTTAGTATGGAAGATGGGAAAACATTTTACAAATGATTAAAAGCTCAATGTATGGCACGTAAGTTTACAAGCAAAAACAAGGTAAACTATAATCTATGAATCCTTAGTAATAGAAAATGGTACATGGCGAATTTTGAGCACTGGGAAAAGAAAAAGGACAGTCATGAATAATTATTTACAATTGAAGTACAGTTGCCCTGGTTAATATTTGTACCATTACTATACTTCTCAAAATTATTAAATTTTACAGTTCTAGAGAACTGCAAGGAGTTAAGATGTGAATAGAAACATGCATAAACAAAAATAAGAACCTGCTGTCAAGATTACCTGGTTTCCTTAGAACAGTAACTCTTCAAAGACAACCAACTTATATTCAACAGTACTTCTGCCCGTTCAACACTGAAGACATCCCCTGGGATCTCCTTTCCCATTAAATTGAGAAAGGAAGTCAATGAAGCAGATGAGGTAATATGACAAAATGCGTTTCGGCTGACCAAGATTGATACGGTTTGCAACATAATTTCATGTGTTTCATGAATTTGACCACGACTCTCCAAGCATTTTCCTGAAAAATGGTAAAGATGTCACTAAATTTACAAAGGCAACAAAAAAGAATATAAAGGAAAACACAAAATGAAGTTTCATATACATTGGATCTCATGGTTTAGCCATCACTTGCAAGAACGAAATGAAAGAACAAAACTATGTCTGGAATCATGACAGATTTGCCAATTCAAAAGAAAGAAACTGTAATACTAATTAAACTTTTAATAATACAAATGAAGATGATAGGATAATTTCCTGCAGAAGAAACCACAATCTTAAAAATCCCTGAACCTCAGTTTCTTCTGTGGCCCTGATCTCTGACCTCTTAAAATCAAAATTAAGCACATAAAATAAACGGGTACTGATAAGTAATTCTATTTACACACATAAAATTGATGAACAGTAAATTCACATCACAATCTATACAAAGTAAAAGCTTTTACTTTTGCTGACAAAATCTTTCATAGTTCCAACAAATGCCCATGATAAGTGCTGTTTCGTTTTTCCAATGGGCATGACCACAACCGCGGCCACCTCAGCCCATGCTACTAGTACAAGCACCATGACCAGCCCCATCAGCTCTGGCCTCACCAAAGGGCAACACACGTGAGGCGGGATTGGTTTTGGCTGATGAGGCAGGCCATCGCTTCAATGTTCTTTCAATTTTTTAAATATTTGTCTTGAAAAGTAATTTTCTTAAGGGGAAAATAGTAGCAAAAAATGTCATCACAAGATAAGTTTACTGAGTAACTATCAGAGTGCAAATAGAAGTTAACCCACTAGACATGTATCAACTGTGTGCACATGCAGATATAAAACATAAAGGGTAATAACATACAGCTATACTGTACCTAATCCTGTGAGAAGCCTGAGTGACAGGCGCCTGCGTACAAACTCCCACTTCAAATCAACTAAATTTTTAACTAAACCAGATTCCAAAACTTCCACGGGAAGACACTGCCAACAACTCATTTTGTCGCAAATGCATGTTACATCACACCCAAAAGCAACCTCACAACTTTTTAAATCCAAAAGAAATTCCCTCTTCCTGAAAGTATCAGGACAATCACACTTGCTATTGCCTTTCAGTTGTTTTGAATGACCAACTTGGACAACACCAGTACCACTTACACTTTGGTTTTGAGAAGATTGATATCTTGACCGAGTTGACCTCAAATTATACTCAGGTACTGTGCCTTGATCCTTCACCACCGGTTTTGATGCATTGTTAGTGTTTTTACACTTTTTAACTTCCTTCTTGCCTTTCAGCCCCTCCTTAGTGGGTTTCCCAATATCCTGCTGATTTTCTTCAGAATGTGTAAATGTACTGCTAACACAAGATCCAACATCTTTAAGAATAGTTTTCCGAAGCCTTGTGCTTTCAACACACTCTTTTTCAGGACAACTAACTGAATTTTTCCACTCAGAAAGATTAAGCTTGGCTATTGCTGATTTGTACAGGTTTTCAGCAAGATATAATTTCTCTAAAGATGTATTCCTTGTGTTATAAAACATGCTTTGGAATAAATCACCAAGATTCTGATTCACAGTTGCTTCCAGCATTAATCTGCACTTCAAGCAAGAAAGATCTGTGCTGCTAGCCCCCAAATATTGCTTCGTACTTTGAAGTTCCTTTTCGGCAAAATCCCAAAGCTGCTGCTTGTGGTACAGCTTTCCTAAAGACATTCAAAATTGAAATGTCAGTTAGCCAATTATCACGTCTTTTGAACCCAGAAGTGAATGAAGAAATAATTGTGAGACAATGGAACAAAAAAGAAAAATAAGTTTTTGCTATACCCAATACAGTAGAAAAAACAATTATAAATAGTGGCAAGCTTTGTGAGCAGGAAATAGCTTTTCCCAATTGTAGAAAACCTTCGGCCTCAGCTCTGTTTCCAATTATTTCATGGATAACCCCTACCTGCAGGTTATATGAGAGATTGAAATTCAGATCCCGTCTTCATAAAAGATAGGTCCAGTCTTGAATTTTTAAATTAAAAGTATGGACAGAAAGAGGAAGAAAAACCTGAAGAGTGCTTTCAAGATAACATTGAAGCACATTCCACGGACTCAGATAACAACATTCCAAGTCACAAAGACTAGCATCAAAGGACCAAAATTCCCTAGCAACTGATATGTGCATATGCATATCCTGAATATGATATGTTAACTTCTCACCGCTACCCCCAGCTTCATTGCACGTTTTGGACTGTTCAGCAGAGTACATAAATTTCTCTCTAAATAGTTTAGCACGCAACTGGTAAGCTTCCTTTGCATATGACAGAGCCTAAAGAGTATTAACAGAGATGAACACAAGATCATCAAGCAGAAATTCCCATGTTTAAATGCATAAAAGCATCTCAATATCTATTTACTCACACTGGAAAATAAATTATAAACATTTAACAAAATAAGATTAAATAAATGCAAATTACCTCAATTAACCTTCCATTTGAAACAAGTCTTTCACATAAATCATAGTAGAGATATCCAGCTATGTAAGCAGACGAACTCGATACAGGAACCTATAAGAAGAGTAACAAATATATAAGTGTATTAATGTGCATCATTAAGGCATAAGAGTTCATGGTGGCAACTTGAGATGAACTTACACTTGAAATAAGTTCAAAAGCAGCTTCCTTAACTTCATCAATTGTGATATCCGATCGAAATGAGCTTTCATAATTGCATGAGCCCCGAGGAAAGTTTGGAGACACAGATGAGAAATTATATTGGAACGCTAATAGAAGTGGTTTGGATCCTTTCAGACAATCTACCCAAAACTCAATAGACTTTGAATTTTCACCACAATGATCTGATAAGTTCATGATGAATGCCTCATTCACAGGTGAAGCACAAAGGCCATGGCTAATCCTTCTACATTCCCACAATCTGGCCACACACTTCTCTAATGGGACATTCCTCCATTTAAATAATCTAATCATAAGCCTATGTATATCATTGTGAAAGTCCATGCAACCCTGAAGACATGTTAAGAGTAATACCACGTCAAAACCCCAAATTGAATTATTCATTGATGCTTTTCCACAAAAAAAAAAAAAAAAAATAGTACAGCACCCAAGAAGATCAAAAGACAGACCTTGATGGATAACAAATCAATAACATTGTAAAGCAGCAACATAATATTTTCTGACACCATAGAGCACTTGTCATCTGGAGAACAATTATTTGGAGTAGAAATGCCCAACCATAAATTAATGGCAGAACTGATATCTTCAAGCACTTGCTGCTCATGAGTCATAACAAACCCAAATCATAAAATTAGACAAAATTGTAAAATTCAATGAAATACAAACTTATAAAAAGATTTTATAAGTTTGGGAAAATAGATTTTAAGCATTAGCACCTTTGAGTTGGGTTCAGCTTCTTGGGTACAAAGTGCGCGTAAGCAATATGCCACAGCTAACTGATGGCAAGGAGAAATTTCATGGATATAGGTTTCATCATACATCTCATTCTGTTACAGTAACTTATGCATGTCAGTCAGAAACCAAACTTCAAAACAATCAAAGGGTAACCCTTTAAAGGTGGGCTATTAAAATTCGAAAAAGCAAACAAAAAACAATCTAAAATCTAAATTGACTTACAAGTGAAGATATTGCATCTGATAAACACTGAATACAGCCCTTCAGACCGCTGATGCCAGAAAGCCTTAATGCTCTTCCCTTTCTCAATAAAATTCTTGATTTTTGTATCCAACTATCTGGTGTGACATGCACGTATTGCAGTACAATATCTATAATTTTCATTTGCATTTTCTGACAAAACTCAGGATTCACATCATTCATTTCCTCATATGCAAGAAGTTCCTAAAAAATTCAAGATGGAAATGTAGAAGGGAGAGAAATTAACATGTGCAACCTACAGTCTATGGACAAATATTAATTCCAACTGAAAAGAAAACCACAAAGAGTTCCAACCTGCTCCAAGACAATTTCGATTGTCTTCTTTGTTACTTTCTTAGAAGACAGTAGCAAACTGTATAAGGTAGGAGCATCATCCTCGACATCCACATTCTTGTAACGTTTACATTCCATCTAGATATGGCATCAAAATGCGGTACCAGAAACAGCATGATAAGTGGACACATCACGAAAACTTTAAGATGATTAAGGTGAGATTTTGTGTAGATATTTAGGTAGGAGAATCCCTATTGAAAGACATGTTTCCACATTTGACTAATTTATCCAATCATCATAATGCATCTATAGCAACTTGTGCAATTGAGCTAGAATTTTGGTTTCAATAAAAATTTAAATGACTTTGAGGTTGGTGCTTGCAAGACCTTATTCAAGATCGTGGAGGCTGGAACATTCAGGATTTTTTATTTTTTGCTGTGCTAGTCATATTTTAGATAATTGTGTGATCGTGTTGATATTCCTGAGGTTCAACCTTATGGGATAATCTAGAGAACCAAGGCTCCTCCGGAGGATAAGATTTTAGCATGGTTAGTTGCCCATGCAGTGGTCAATACCTATCATATGCTCGAGAGTGGCATGCATCTCTGCTCATTCGGACATTATGTGTAAAGAGGAAGGGGAGGTTTCAATCATTTGATCATGTGTTTATTCACTGCTCAGTGGGATTGAGATTGTGGTTGAAATTGTTTTGGAAGGCTCAGGTGAGCTGGATAATTCCAAGGGGAAGTTACTCCTTGTTGTGTGAAAAGCACAAGGGGACTGACAGGGTATGGACATGTGCTGTAATGGCTGTTTTCTGGGTAATTTGGATGGAGTGCGCTAGCAGGATGTTTAACGTTGTGAGAGGAGAGAAGGAATACTTGTACACGAGAGTTCAATTTTGGGAATCCTTATAGGCTTCAGTATTTTCAGAGTTTAGGGGCAGTTCGTTCTGTCTGATTTTATCAAATTGGAGAGCTACTGTTTCCTAGATCCTTGCTCTGGATGTAATTTTGCTTGGATTATGTTTCCTAGCTACTGGTAGGAGAAGATCATTTTATTGCAGTGGAAATATTTTCCTCTGTTTTGGTGTATTCTTTTAATCAACGAATGTATCTTTCTTATTGGAAACAAAAATTCAATTCTTAAACATGTGGCGTTTTGTGAAGAGAAGAGGGCCAAATTTACGGGGATGCAGTGTGCCAGCTCTGTTGTGGGTTATTTGGATGCAGAGAAATATAAGGATCTTTCAGATTATAGTGGGGGTGGGGTGGAGGAACTTTGGGATAATGTCAGATTTGGTCATCATTTTGGGCATCTGTATCTGGAGACTTAAGGAACTCTTTTTTCTGATATTCTATTAGAATGGAAGGCAGCTGGCTTTTAGATTGGTTTTCGTTTTTTTGGGTGTAATAATTGGAAATTCAATGTTCCCTTGTTGGTTGTCAGTCCTGTGTTCATTTTGTATGTTAAAAGTTATTTAATAAAATTTATGTTTCTTTCAAAAAAAAAGTGTGAAGGAATCTCTAGGATGATACCTTAACCCACTGCTTCACCAAAGACAACGGACCTGGCAGCCTCTGAAACAAATTTGCGGCAATGGACCAATTTTCAAAGCTCTCTAATATAGTTCTTTTCACATCGTGACTTTGCAATTGATTAAGAACATCCAAAAGAAAAGCACTTCTCTTACAGCACTCATCAAAGAAATCTACAATAGCATCTTCTGACAGATCAACCTGGGGCACCTTTATTTTGTATGCAAACATCTCACAAACACGTATAACACAAGTCCATGATGCTTTACAACAAAACTTCAATGCCTCTGATGCCTGCAGAGGTACTTTACAAAGTTAAGCAAAACAAAGGTCTCAAAAAGAAATCTAAAGTACAAAATTGCTTTCTGGAAAGTTTTTTTCTCTTTTTATAGGAAACTAGATTTCATAAAATGAAAAGATAAATATAGGATAGTGGACAAGATATCCTCCACTGAGCCTAAACAACTAAAAACCTGCCTACACCAATTACAGAACCAGATACAGCTACAACATCCATAACAAGAATACACAGAACAATGAAACCAAAAAAAAACAGCTGCATTTCAATCCGATGAGATTGAAGAAAAATAACTATCCCTGATTGAAGAAAAACAACTATCCCTGTACAAAGGGATATTTACAGGAACAAGATCAGGAACAAAAAGAACCATTAAAAATCATCAGATAGTTTCCTTCCTTCATTGGCAACAATGAAGCTGGTTTAATTAATCATCATATTCAAATATACCAAGAGCCTCAAGTCTTTACATGGCTAAATTCAAAAGATAAAAAAAATTTAGTTCATGAGAAATAAATCACTCTATCCAACCCAAGTGAAAGTGCAAATGTAAATATTCAACTCAGAGCTTGAAATATAACATTGGGCTTTATCCTATACTTCAGGTCTGAAACATCTAGTATGGGTATTAAATCCCTCTAGCATCCAATTTTCAAAACAAGGGCACAGAGAAAAATTGCTAACTTTACTTTATTCCCTTATCAATTGCGTTTGAGTTAAAACAAAGAGGCAATACATTATATCATCTCCTAGTTTTATTTGAGGGACACTACGTGTGGCCCACCCTGCATTGTTGTTCAACGATCTGAACCGTCTACTCTTAAGTCTCCATTCAATGATGAACAAACATAGTGTTTCCGATTTGGCTGATCCTTTGCAAGGACGAAAAATGGAGAGAATTTTCTCTCATTTGGATAATCAAATTTGGAGAGAAATGGAGACAAGAGATGAGACCTTTGGAATCTCCGTCTCCTAACGCACTCTTATATTCTCTGCAAAAGAGGAGAGCTTTGGAAAGAAAATGAGATTTGTGTTTTGCTTTGGTTTTTCAAAAATGTCCTCGATTTAACATTTCTCTCGGTTTCTCTTCTACCTATTCAAACATAAGGGAAAGTAAATATCTCTTTTCTTTTCTCCCAAATTTATTATCTTCCATTACCAAACGCAATGTAAAAGAAGAAAAGGCCAAATTTATCTAATAGGGAACCTCAAACCCAGCCTTGGTATTATCCCAGGAACTTAAAACAAAATAATTCTGAAGAAATGTAGAAGCAAAATAAGCTATAAAGCTACTTTTATAAAATGATTGTCCATAGAAAATGCAACTTCACACTATAAATAGTTCAATGTTGAAAACGGATGTGTAGAAATAATTTATTCAAGACATGAAAGCAGTTACAGAGCCAAGTACAATAAAGCAAACAAGTAGAAGATCATAGAATTCAACATCATTATAGACTAAAAACAATGCTTGTCATACTACATCATATGCCATCCCAATCATAAATATATCACTCTGTAAAAGAATACCTCTTTTAATTCCTTGTTTCTGTAGAAAAGTACACCGGTATTGTAGAGAGAGACATATAGATGCTTCAGACCATTAGGTTGAATCCAATCACTGGTGATGACATTTTCAAGTATTTGCACACTCTTCTGAAATAAGAAAACGCAAGCCGAGAACCTAGTTAAGCAGATAATGATTGTGTTGTGCAAGAGTTATAAGAAAATAAAGAGTCAACTTATGAGAAAATAAGTAACTGGGCCATTTCAGTATCATATCATAAGAATGAGAACCTGTATGTTAAGCTTTGTTCTGATGGAGAGGGTAAAAGAAGCCAAAGCGACACCAATGATGCTGTTGTCATCAAATACTTCTCTGTCATCAAATACATCTCTATCCACCTCATATGTACATCTGCACCTAGAGACAAACATATTTCAGAGAAACCTGATAACAAACATAAACTGGATATAAATATTGTGAGACAGTATTTAGGGAAAAGGCTTACAAAATTATGAATCAAGAAACCTAAGCAACTTCAGCATCACACCTAACATAACACTCAAGTGAGGGTACAAGCATGTGTTCTTTGGAAATCACTCTCAGGGGTAATTTATCTTGCTATGTTACACTTAAGCAGAAAGTAAAGAAAATAAGAATAATGAATACATCAAAACAAGTGAATTGCTAAGTCCTAGTCAAAGAAATAAGACTTCTGTATTTTTATCATAAAACGAAAACATATTCATGACTCATGAGGGTAGGCATTTAGCAGTCAGCATTCAGCCACCAATATCTTCCCCAAACGAAGTATAGGAATTTAGCACGCAAACAAAAATCTATTTAAGGAAAACCAGAATAATTTCAAACTAAGACACAACAGAACATAAAACTCCTCAAACAGACTACCTCCAAATTGCCATATTATCAAAAATAAAATAAATACTGAAACCACTGAACGGTATTGTTGACTCACGTTTGAAAAAAAACGAAAACATCATAAAACTGATTGAAAGCACCCTGGATATCACACAGTTCAGTAGAAACAGAAGCAGCTTCGTTATCAGTAAGAATATCTTTCTTTCCTGAATTTACTAACTCCGTAAGTGGCTGGCATAAGAATTTCAATGCGTTAAAGTAAGACAGAATATAGTCCTTTCTATTCCTCTGAAGTTGACTCATGGAGGCTGCACTCTTCGAAATCAACTGCAAATTGGATAATACAGAGTCTTCATTGTAGCCAATTTGGAAATAACTTCTCAACAAACCAAGCAAATCAGACAAGCGATTCATTGCATCCCCATCATCATGCAAAATTCCAATTGCACCTCCAGAGGATCTAAGATCACCAGCTTTTGACTTCATACTGCGATCAAAAAAGTGAAATCCAGAGGCATAAAGCCTCAGAATCAAATGAAAAGGTGTTCTAACCTGCACAAAAAGTTGAATTTCAAATGCCAATATACAAATTCAAATAGTGCTAGTTTATGTGAGGAAACTACATAAATAAGATACCTGATGGAAATCACCCGCTAATTCATTTAAATGGGACCCAATAATACTGCAAAGATTTGTATTTGTAGTTCGACATTTCTTGGCACAATAAGCAATAAGTTCAACAAACTCTTTTCCTGTATTTTCCACATCAACCTGCCAAAATAAAATTTTACAGATCATTCTGACTAATTTGACTAATTTCAGTTCTGTATCCTTAAGTAATTATCTCTAAACAGTTCAAGCTAACATACAGCATAACCTCCGAAAGTAAATTGTATCTAAGGTACAAGGCAAGATTTGTTATGAGATACAATTCAAAAATAAAAATAAAAAGGTTTTCCATCAAGCAGTAACTCAGTAAAAGATCTGAAATGGTGCACAAAAGGAATAAAATAAAATCAAGAAACTGCATTTTGCAGTCATAATTCACTTAAGGAAAAAATATTTGTCCAAATAAAGAAATGAAAAGGCATACACAAGTGGGAAATCTAGCTTAAAGGACAACATAGATTGTTATATTGTCTAAACAAACAACAAATAATATCAAACTCATTTCAATTAAACAAATAATATTCTTCTCTCAAAAAAAAAATTCTTGGTCTTCTATAATTGCTTTAATATTTTTCCATTTTCATTGTCCTTAGATTAAAATGAAATGGAAAAAAAAAACCCTAAAACAGTTAAATATATTTCATTATGTTATTATATAATGGTAATGTTGTAATTCAATTAGGAAAACACATATGCTATGTCACCCAAAAAAAAAACCAAAGGTGATAAAATAGGATATTAACAAGAAATCATTTTTAACCTAAATATTAAAAATCATTTGAGTCCCTGCGACCCCACAAAAATTTAAAATTATTTAGCAATTTAGCAATGTACTACAGTTATGTGCGTCCAAGACATAATCTGATCAGAAAAAAACAATTCAGAGCCCAATTTTAAAAAATATACTGACCATGTCTCTGATGACGTACCTAAGCATCAGATTGCAATTGCTTTTGCAACTTTGTATGCAATTAAACCATGCTCAGAAAACCAGAATCAAAAGAGGAAGGACTGGTGCATAGCAAAGAAAAGGAGAGTATGTTTTGCAATTTGAAAGAATAGGACAAAAAAAGAATCCGAGGACAGTGATCAATATGGATGCTTGGGGAGAATCATTTAGACAATCAAGATAATTGGTGTACAAAATCTAATAATGAGATCGTACCCAAAGAAACTAGATACAATCAAAAATTCAGAGTTGATGAAAACTTTCAAAAATAAAATAGAAGCTCAGTGAAAAAACAGTAGCATAAGATTTTTTTGCTTTTTATGATAGGAAGAGCAACAATGCAATACCAAGGACAAGATGCCCTCTAAAGGAAAAAGGCAAAAACCAAAACTGCCTACACAAATCACATAAAGATACAACTAAGACAGCAACAAAAAAAACCATTTAGAAACAACAGCATTCCAATTTGAAACATAACAGAAAATGAGCTCTCCCTGAACACTGAAGACACCAAAACCCAAATTAAAGCGCTAAAGCTCTCCCACAAATAATCAATCCTCATCTCGCACAAGGACAAGGAAAGAAAATGTAATTGAACATGTAAAGTCTTAACAACCAGAAAACTATGGAGCCCGTTAAAGAACCACACAAAAAACAAAAAACAAAAAACAAAAAAACTAACAGAAAGGG
The DNA here is from genome assembly GCF_029339155.1 of Prunus mume. Taxonomy (NCBI): domain Eukaryota; kingdom Viridiplantae; phylum Streptophyta; class Magnoliopsida; order Rosales; family Rosaceae; genus Prunus; species Prunus mume. The sequence goes on along the minus strand of NC_142699.1, from coordinate 2,099,411 downwards.
GCATCACCTCAAAATCATAAGAGGTAGATATAACAGAGAAAAACATAACAAATAAAAAAGCTGCATGAGCTTGATGTCCAATTCCCAAGACATCGTAGGTTGCAAAAGGGGCAAAGCACTTTGAACCTAGAAGATATAGCATAATCACCTGCATGCAAATATATTTTTACATAACCTTATTCAGCTTATTTAGTATATGTTATCAAAAATTTCAAGACTTACAGAGAAAAGCAACTAATTATGTTCCTGCCTTTTGTACTTCCATTCAGTTGAAATAGGGGTCAAAATATCTAATAGAAACTGGCCCGGCCTTCAAGCAAATATTTTGAAATTAACATTGACATGGGTACTGAAGATTGATGAACACAGACATCTTAGTCAAACCACATTCTACAATCTTAAATATACATTTAACTCTGACAGTGTTACCTTACATTCACCAACAAGGAAGTCCAACAAGCAAAATAATATGTCAATGAGTAAGCATCTATCTTCTTGAAACAAAAATAAAGATGAACAGATCCGATGAGCAAACTGCATGAAGAAGAGAAAAGACTGATCAGATAAAAGCATGAACTTTTCTATAAAACCATAACTGAAAAATCAAACATAGGCTACCTTGAAAATTTGATCTTTCATTGATGACTTGGCATACTCAGTCATGGTTACAAGGCAGAACATTTTCACAAGATCTCCCTCAAACAATGATAGCTCCCCTACTAAAAATTGAGTACATTTACTCAGAGAGGACACAAGCATCCTGTGCAACTTCTCATATGTGTTTGCGTCTAATACCCTAAAAAATTTGATACCACGTATACCAATCAGTTAACTACTTATCATAGCCTTAAAGTCATAAATAATTTTATTAAAGCAAATTTTATGTTCTTGGTGGTTCTGAACAAGTGCTTCAAATTCTAAAAAAGTAACCAGCAAGTTAGCATTTTGGCAGTGAAACTGTGCCGGCAAACCTAGAGAACTGTTGTAATAATTCAAATGACCACAAATGATTAAGTAGCTATAATTCGGAGATGCCCATTTCCCTTATTTTTCAGGAACCAAACACATTATTCTCCGAAAATTATATCAAATTCACTCACCTGAACCACGGCATGACCTCCTCAACCAAACAAAGCACCCTCCTATACACCTCACTATCCTTACTTTGATTCATGCCCGCACATCTCACAAGCGTCACCACAATTCCTCCTACCAAAGACCCCAAATCTTTATCACCGCTCCCCTTCTCCACGTCTGGCACAAATCTTCGGTCTGATTTGACCCGTGTGTTTGATCCAAATTCAATCGCCTTAAGGCTATCCAAAACCCTAAACCCCTCGTTCTCTGCATCCTTGTACCGCCCACATGCCTCGAGGCATGTCACCATCCGAACCCTCTGGAGGTTAAACGAGTAGGGCGTACCGGACAACACAGAGGACAGGGAGTCCAGGCAATCGAGGCAAAGCCTGTAAATATCGAAGAGTTCGAGGGTAAATTCGTCATCTAACTTGGAGAAACCGGCGAGGCGTTTGGGGAGAAGGGATAGCGTGCGGTTGAGGAAGGGGAGGAACTTCTTAGCAAGCGAGCGGAGAAGGGTTTGCTGGTCTTGGGATTTGGTTGCTTTTTTGGTTTTCTTGGGATTCTGGAGTTGGGTAAATGGCTGAAGGTAGTCGGAGACGAGGGAATGAAGGCCGCTGGAGCAGGAGGTTTCAAGCTTCGAAATGATGGAGGTCTCGTCCATGGCGGTGACGAGAGTTTAGAGAGAGATGGATTTGGCAATTTAAATTTTTTTTTAATAGGTCGAAGGGGTTTGGCGTTTAGGAATGAAATGTCTGGGTTTTCTGTTTTGGTCTCAAGGGCGCGAAGAGAGCCCCGCCTCGAGCTTATTTCAAAAAAAAGAAAAATAAATTAAAAGCCAAAAAAACAAAAGGGGAAATATATATTCCCACTTGACTCCGTAACTCCGTTGGCTTGGGACGTTCATTTTTATGTTCTTATTTTACTTTTTTCAATCTTAAAATTTTGAGTTTTATAACTTTTAAAATATCGATGGTATCGGAAATATCAATATTTCAAAAATAAGGAAATTTTGATAGAAATATCGGAATATTATTAATATCGATAAAAACTGAATAAAAACCACTGAAATTGTAAGAAAAACTTGAAAATTTTATTGAAACTTTGGATGATGTTTATTTAGTCAATTATCTATTAGTTTATCACAAAAATTTGGAACGAAATGCATTGTATAATGGGTTTAACTGATTTAAGTTGATTATATAGCGAGCTGACAAACACTGTGAATATAGAAAAATATGTAGTAATTAATGAAATAATATTAAAGACACTGTAATCATTTATATATAATAATTTACTACAATATTTTACACTTTATATATTTTATGGTAAGATACATGAGTAACTTAGTACCACATAGAGTTCCCATTTGCGTATTATCAAAAAAACATAAACAACATGGTGGTTAAGACGTTGGAGGAGTGAAATGGTAGGGGTATCAAATCTCCTTTAAGTGTGTGCTTTGTGTTTTTTTTTCATGCTTTCCATTACATTGATATTTTTGATATTACAGTGGTATTATAGTGATATTTTGACAAAATATTCTGAATTGTAAGCGAAATTATCGACATCGATATTTTTTTTATATTATCGATATTTATACAATATGTGTATGGATATGTTCCAAAATATCCGTGATTCCAAAAAACAATAATATTCTAAATATTTTCGATATTATCGATATTTTGTACTATGACTAGTAGAGGAGAGATTGAGAAAGGAAGAGAGAGGAGGAGAATGACTCCCCGTCACAATCGTGCTTGAAGAGAAAAGAGAAAGGAGGGTAGGAGACTGTTTTAACATTTTCATTGACCAAGGTTAATATGGGAAATTTGAACGTTTCAGTAAGGCATTTTGCCTTGAGATATAGATATAGCTTTTATAAGAGTTGTCTGTTATCACAAGTAGTCTATAAACTTTTTAAAAGTTCTCATTTTAGTCCTTCAACTTTCAAATCAATCAATGTAGTCAATCATCTCACTACACATCAATTTAGTCCTTATTGTCACATTTCAACAAAAGTTCCATTAAAATTAGTCAAGTTTCATCACACGACCAACTTTATAATGGAATTTTCAATATATATAGCTCAATTAAGTCCTAAAACTCACATTTTGCTAAACAAGGTTATTTGCTCTCTATTTTGGTTCCATCAATGAGAGTATATAACCTTATTGAGCTAAAAACGTAAGATGCACTTTGAATTATAGGTAGGTAGGTAGGTAGGTTGTATTTTGATGAAAATACACATTTAAACATCAACATGAAACTGAGTAGAACCAAACTAATTGCAAATAGACTAAAATGAGTAGAACCAAACTAATTGCATTTTGCTCGGTTCGGTCCATTTTTCATTTTTCTATTGTAAAAACTGAACCCAATCGCGGCAGTATGAGTGGTTTTTCACCCACCCATCTCTGCCTTTCCTGGGAAAAAATAAAAAATAAAGACAAATCTTTAGGTATCATGCAAATATTCAGGACAAATTTCTCATTGTTCGCATCATCAATAAATAAAACCATATTTATTTTCACGATGTGGTAACAGCAAGTGGTTCATATTTAAAGGGTTCATTATGCATGCAATTTGCAAATGCCGCCGCTGCTAGCTGCAATTTTCTGTTAAAGGCAAACCTCAAATGATGTTAAAAATGTTGAAGAATACACTAGGGACATCATTCAGTTTACAAGAATTGCAAATTAGAGGTCACGGCATTCCTAACTCTTGATCAATAGTGTTTTATGGGAGAGGATCCGGAGGGTGCATTAATTTGCTGATAAATTACAGGTCCATGGAGAGCTGATCATGCATGGGCTGGCAGTGTCTTGCCTCCTAGAAATGACTTAAACAGCGCAAGTGATCTCTTTGGTTGTGTAGATGGAGCTGTGTGTGAAGCTCCTCTTATGATGGTGAATGATAGGATATCACCATAAACTTGTGTCCACCCACCAACCTGCGAAGAAAAAAAAAAAAAACAGTTCAAATATAAACACACAGTTTCAAGTATATACTTTTGACCTGCCTAACCGGATCTAGCCTAGAGTAAAAGGCGCGGACATTGACTTGCAAACCAATAGTCTCAAGTTCGAACCTCTATAGCATCTTGGCAGTGTGTGACAAAACCCTCCCTTCCTCTTTCTAACTATGACAACAACAAAAACGTATGCTTGTGACCTAAAAAGTTGAGAGGGGAAAAAAACAAAGAGAGTTTATGTATGATAAGTACTCTATCGGTGAAGCTATGTGCGCCCCAAATTATAAATAATTTTTTCTCAATTAATTTAATTGGGTTTTGACCACAAGTTAGAGGAGAGTCTTGGTTGAAAATAAAAAATAGAAACTCAATGAACACATGTCTGCAAATTCAACATTATCTTTTTCCTTTCTGTTAATTTATGGTTTAGTTAGTATACGTGAGTAAGCAGGCAGGCAGGCTCGTAGTGCGTGTGAATTACGTTATTTGGGTGTTAATTAATGTGGTATATATTATTATGTTATATGAATGTGAAGCATAGTGACCTGTTTTCCCTCAAACCAAGCTCTGTAAGGCACAGTTGACTTGAGACCCAGCTGCGTCGCCAATCCATTAATCAAACTTCGACTTCCAAAAAATGGAACCACTGAATCTTGATCTCCACTGCAACAATTCAATTAAATTATTAGTACCACAACACAAATTTGTAATACTGCACGCACCAATTCTTTTCTCAACTCTCTCAAATATAGAATCGGCTCTATATGGTTTCGTAATCTAACAAAACTTAGCTCACATCATACGAGAAAGTCGGAAAAAGAGTTGGTGTTTCAAGTATTATTTCGAGCTTTGAACAACTCATCAAATTACCTATAAACCATTACACGAACGCCAGATTTGACAAGTGAGCCGACAATATGAATGGTCGAAATTTCTATATCTCGCATATCATATTGCAGAACCCTGCAGTAAAGTAATTAAGCTTAAGATAGTCAAACAAAAATACCCCCACCCAAGATTATTCCCAATCTCAAGGAGAAGTTAATAAAAAAACACTTAGGTCATCAAGATTTACTTTTCTAAAAGAAAAATAACAAAGGGTTTAAATTTTACTGGCTGCACAAACTCCAACTAGAGACTCCTACAAGCTTAGCATGAAGGGCCTTTTGTACATCTTTTCTGTTTAAATAAGTCACTGTTTCTTCCTCTACACAGGCATCTATCTTGTCTGTAAGTTGCTGCAAGCGAGATGCAAATTAGCTAGTGGTATCTTTAAACAAGAAAAAGGGAGAGTTTAAAAATGAAGCTACATTTTTCATGCAGAGTTGCAGAGACATATACAATATATACTAACTGGTTAGCGCTTGACCGCTTCTGTTTACCTGATTATAATTGCTGGCTTCTGCACTTGAACGATGAAATGCTGAAGTTCGAAAGTTTGACCTTAACGGGTTCAGAAGTTCCAATTTTGTTGGAAAGGGGGGCGACAAACAAATGTCGCCGGTAACGTAGTATTTGTCGACATAGTTGCTAAGTTCTTGTGAAACTTGAGTGGCTACATCAGAACAAGCATCAGAGGGAGAGCCTGCTATGGTCTCTCTCAATAACTGAGAACTGTTGCAGACTGAAGTGAGAAGTCCATAAGCAGCATCAGAAATCAGCCCATGAGACCAGTAAAACAAATCCTCCGCATTGACATCAGTACTGAATTCCAGTAGAGGGTTCCCTATCTGTTATATCATCATCATGAGAGCTCATTAACAAATCAAACCCTAAATGGATGTATTTAAATGTCATATTTTTCATGTTCTTACTCACAGCTATCCCCTTGAGGTTGAAATTCACACCAGACTGAATTATTAGCTGTGCAAGTTGTGGCACATAGTGACCTATTTATAAGAAACAAAAACAGACAACTAATCAGCTCTTAAGTCTTAACAAATCTTCTTTCTCACTCCGTCCCTGAAACAAATCCTGTCAACTAATCAGCTCTTAGTTTTTAAAATTCTCAAAGTCTTGAAAAGATAGCTAAAAGTATTTAGTACATCTATCTATGTTCTTTCATTAAATCAAAACAAACCTGCATAGCTTTCTCCTACAAGAAACAAATCTCTGTGGTTGTATTCTGGAAATTTGTCAAACCAGCGCTGAAGAAATGTTAAACTGTCTCGTGCTGAACAAACAGAACAAACTCACCGTCACTTAGAGAGTTAGCAGATCTAAAGAAGAAGCAGAAGAAGAAACTAAGTGAAATTCTTTTACACATTAGTTTTGATAATAAGAAAATGGGGACAAAATCGAACCTGTTATGTTGTCATTCACATTTTCGTAAAATGACTTATCAGCAGCAAATGAGAAACCAACACCGGCTGGTGACTCTAGGTACAACATGTTTGCTTCTGTGAAACAAAGACAAACTCAAGAAATCAACAATGAGCAACTAAGATTTACGTTGAACTAGAATTTTTATAATTTTTATTGAAGGGTACCTGTGTTCCAACTGTATGGATTCTTTATTAGAGTAGCCCCTCCACTTGGTTTAAAAGGACCGTGTTCAACGAAAGCGCCCTCTCCAACCGACGAACAACCAGGCCCTACAAAGGAGGAAGATGATCAAGTTAGAAACACACTCAAGACCCACAAGAACAATGGGGTTTGTATCTTTAATTTAGCTGCATACATTAAAAAAGAGATTAAAATCACCTCCATTGAACCAGACAACAAGCGGTTTCGAAGCAGGGCGAGACTCTGCTTCAACAAAATAGTAAAACAGAGATCTCTGTGGGTGGTCGTCTACATCAATGTAGCCTGCAAATTGTTGGAAGCTGACACGTGGCTGCCCAGGCAAACTCACAATTTTATTAGCCATGGGAAGGGCCTCCACTGCACCCATGAGAACAAGCATGGAAGTTAAAAAGCCTATGCACATCCATGGCTGAGATGCCATGGTTGAGAGAAAGAGATGATAAGGTTTATGGTATCTGAGAGAGAGAATTAACAGAGCTTAATTGTGGGTCACTATATTTAATGACAAGAGGCTGCTACTTTTGACTTTGACATATAAAAAATACATTCTTTACTTTTACTTTTATTTCTACAACACGTGATTTACGGGTAAACAAAAAGAAAAATAGAATCGTATAAGCAGGGACACACTTGAAACTACCATGGTGCATTTGAATTACTTTTATTTCTACAACACACGGTGCATTTGAATTAAAAAAAAAAAATTCAAAGGCATTAGTGAAATTCTGAAACTAGTGTCTCTTTTTAGTCCTTAAAACTCCTTCAACTTTAATTTCGTGTTTAGTTAGTGAGAAATCTTAATTTTGTATTGAATTAAAGGGTAATAATTACATTCTCATCTTGATCCATACCTCAGTTGAACTTGACACCCAATTAACTTTTTTTTTTTTGTTTTGTTTTGAGGAAGACACCAAATTAGCTTTATGCGTACGTATTAAATCAAATTCGAAGGAGCTTTGGATGCTTTCCTCATAAAAAGCTTGCTTCTAAAAAGTTCAGCACTTTTCATCCTTCTTTATCTTTTAACACTTTATTCCTGTCATATGTTAAAACTAAAATTTGTGCTGAGCAAATTTGACCTAGGGTTGTCATCACCACTTGAACAAGGTATTGTACTCGCCCCACTTACACCCAAGTCATCACTAGTTGACCAAGATAGTGAGCCTGCCGCACTTACGCCCAAGTTCAAATATACATTAGGTTAATTTAGAGTAAATATTTTTAAAAATAAGTATACAATGCCGGGTAACACTACCATTTATTAAAGGGTTGAGTGTCGCCAAGTTAAACTCTTCATAAATAGCCAATTTCGCCGCAACCATCCAGTTTTTCAAATTTATCCAATTTTCAGTTAAAATGTCATGTGACTGGCACATGAGTAATATTTTTTTCAATTTGAAAACACAGAAACTGAGCAAGGGACATCCATTCAAGTGTGTCCATTGAGAACATCTATGAACAAAAATGCTTTTAGCATAGAATTCCGGATCAGATTCACAAGATACACGAAGCAGACCTAGTTTCTTCCTCCCTTTAATGGCATCCTCGACTGCCAGCGCTCCCTCATCAAAAGATAAAAAATGAAAAAGCAGAGGGTGAAAACTCACAATGACATTTCATTGCCCTGTCCTTCACAGCCATTACAAATCAAAAGATGTGTGGTCGAACACATAAACATGTTAGCTGAGAAGGGATAATGGTGCCAGCACATTTTCATGACAATGGGCAGCCACATCCAACCATAGCAGTTATTTAGATTTCTTTTGTTCAGAAACTCTGGCTCCCATGATCTTACAAACAGGCTCATCTTTTGACTGAAGAAGCTTTAGAGCCGGATGAACCTTGAGATCTCCCATTAATATCTTTTGGCCGACATCCAACTCACTCAGATCCACATCAATATATGGAGGAATCACATCTGCAGGGCAAAGGAACTTTACACTCCTCTTGATTGTATTTAAATAAGCACCTGCCAAGTTGTTAAAGGTCACACTTAAATGAATCAGATCATTAAAATTATTCTAACAAAAAAGTAAACTAATCCATAGTAACCAACACGACTTATGAGAATATGAGTAATGATTCGAAACAAAGACTATGAAGTAACTGCCCTGCACAAGACGCTAATATCAACCAAATCTATGGAACAGAGTTTACAATATATAATATAATAGGATATGAAAAGTAAGCCGTGATCAAATGAAGTCTCTATATATTGTTTCCTGGAGGCAAAGCTAGGAACCAGGAAACTAAAGAACAATCAGTCTAGGCTAAGCCTTGCCAGCCCTACGTCCCTACCTATCCCCATTTTGGTTACCGCATCAGCAACAACATTTCTTTCTCTGTGAACATATGAGCAGCAAAACGGTGCAAGTGCCTATGGATCAACTCTCTGCACTCATCAGCCAGACCCCATAAAGGGAGGCAACAATGGCGGAATCCACCTCAACCATGATATGAGCAATTTGAGTTTCCCAAGCTATGGAGCAAGGCACATATTTCGGTTTGTAAATATCCTGACCCCAGATTAGCATAGAAACCTATGACCCAGTCACATTTTTCCAATCTCTAATGAGACCCCCGGCCCCTAAAGTTTGATTAGAAATTTGACTTGTTTCCCAAACAATAGAAACTCTTCACAATCAACAAAACCTTGTTTGATTTCCTGATAATAGCTGGAATTCTCAACCTCAGTTGCTAATGAGTTCAATACTCTATGTCATGAATTCCACTTTGAAACAGAAACTGCCAATCGTTTTATAATCAAATGTTAGAAACAATGATTTCCCACAAAAGTTCTAGAACAATTTAAAATTTCAGACGGCTCGACCTTCATGGAAGGTTCATAATGATCATGAAGGCAGTATTCTGACGCTAAGTTGTGATCAAAGCGCACAAGCACCTCTGTTTTTGTTGTTCTATATACGACTATAGAAAAACAAAACCAGAAACAAATTTTGACCAAGTATCCTACTTTGCTAGCTACAAACAGTTTATACACACAAAGGACAGTTATAATTATATATATATATATATATAAGTGCTGTAAAGATAAAGATGACCGAAACGAAATCTCATACACAAGAAGAGAAATAGAAGCAGAAATTGCAAATGGAAAATTGGAACAAGGAAATGAAATCTGATAAATAGAAGAGACAAAAGGAAAGGGGATTGATTTGTTTTACCTTTCTTCAATCCAGGAGAGACATCATCTCCTCGAAATACAAGAGGAATATCGACTTTCAACAAAGCATGAGAAGGAGCCCTTATGAAGGTCACATTAAGCGGTGCGTCCGTGGCCGAGTGCAAATGAATCTAACAAACAAACAAAACCCCAACATCAAATAAACCCTAAAACCCAAAACAAAAATCAAATCTCTTGAAGTGAAGTTGTGCAGACCATACATACCATGCGAGGCAAAACGCGGACCCTCTCAACGACGTCGTCGTTTTCAGAGTCGAAATCGGAGCGAACCTCGAGGTCGAAGAGTCTGGAGAGGAAGAAGGAGCGGCCGAGATGACCGACAAGTTTTCGGATTTGGTTGGTCCGTACAGAGATGAGGCGCTTGTTGCCGCCGTGCTGGCCGTCCTCTTGCTCGAAGACAATGCTGGGGACGCGGCCGGCCTTGCGCTCTTTGGCGGAGATGCTCTTACCGGAGGCGGCACGTGGAACGGCGAAGATTATCTCGGCGTATTTCGGGTCGGGTCTCGGGAAGTCCGGTTCGAGTTCCGGGTCCGGGGGGAGAAGAGCGACTGTGGCGGATTGGGCGTAGCGTCGGATTTGGAGCTGGAGGGCGGCGACGCGCTGCCGGTGGAGGAGGAACATTTTGGTGAACCCGAGTTTGAGTGTGGGGAGAGTTGGAGACGTTCAAGAGAAGAGTGTTTTTCCAGTTTTGCCCTTAATAGCTGAAAACTTCATTTTTTATTTATTTGCAACAGAAACATCAATGGTTCAAGTTTACGATTACTAGCAAGCAACCAAGATTTTCTGAAAATAATTGCTTATCTAGAAAATATCATTCATGAACAAGGGAAATTGTAAAATGGTTATGAGCGACTATACTCGGGTATATTTTCTTTTTTATTTTATAAAATAAATCGTATAGTCACGTGGTTATACTATTTATTAAAAGCGTATAGTCGGACGGTATATTTCATTTTTGTTTAGGTTTTTTCAAAGCATTTTATCACAAAACGTCCTTGATGTTTGTGAAACTATCAGATTGCATCGTTAAAGTCTTTTTGTATCATTCATGGTCTCTAATGTTAACATGGGTGTTCTTAAATAATTTATCTGTCAAAAAAATTGTTAAATTCAAAGGATATAATAGTCAAATCAATCTAAAATGATAAAATATATATATATATATTTTAACAGAATCACATCACTGATAATTCAAATATAGCACAAATTCCAAAAAAATACTTCCAAATCTCTCTACCAACTACCAAACCAGCATTTGGGGGTCTTGAATTGATAATGACATAATGATAAAAAGAAATAAAAATAAAGCCTTTTTCTTAATCTACGAATTGCTTCTCATCTTCTCAAAAAATGCTTTGTCTACTTCTCAGATGAGTTGGGTCCCCTCTTCTTGCCGAAGCCAACCACGGCGGTGACGAATCGGCTGTTGTATTGCATGCGCTTGTGGGCGCGTTCACGGGGCTTCTTCTTCTATCTTGCTTAGCCACTTTGGGAGTTTGGCCTCTCACCTTACCAGCACGAGCCAAAGGTCCATGAACCTTTCCCATGGCTTCTTACTAAGAGCTTGAAAGAGCTTTGAGGTGGTGTTTGTATTTTGCAGACGAGATCACAAAAAGGAGAGCTAGAAACCTGTAACCATAACCAGGATCGGGGAAATACAAAAAATCAGGAAATTTGGAACATCCGTTGCATGTTACGATGATAGTCCTATTTTGGCATTCATGTCCAATCCGCATTTTGGTATACGTGGAATTTTTATCACACGTGACAGGAAATGTGATTAATTGGAAATGGCAAAACAATGTTATTCATGTGATATATAAGTTTTTCTCAATCTTCTTTCTCTAGTAGCAATCTTCTTTATCAGAATCGTTGAATTTATCTTTTTTGTCAAACATTATCCATGCATATTAGTTGATGAATTCTTTTTGCACATTTTAGATGAATAAATAGTTTTTTATGACAATTTTTTGGAATGACAATTGAATGAGGACTTATACTATAAAATATTCCTTCTTAATTTTTTGGAATGACAATAATAACTTGTAAATATATGTATCGAACCCAACCAAACCGAAAGTTCTGTACGATTGACACCTGTTGGGCTCTTTCCCGAACCGAACGTATGGCCAGAAAATGCAGTTTACTAAGACTCTTCAATGGCATTTCAACTAGACCAATCATTGAATCCCGTGACTATGTCACTTTGTGTAGTTCATTGTTTGAATCTTCACACTGGTTCCTTGTTTGAATCCTTACTTTCCGAAGGTTTCAAGAAAAATATCTCATTTACTTACTTGCATGAGAAAACTGTATGAAATGGGCTTTGGTGCTGCCAACAATCCCAACATCTTCATCGCCTAAGAATTTTGCATGGGCTTGGTTTCAACCACATGCCTTGTGTCCATATGAGTTTGGTATATCGTTTGGCATAGGGAATAACTATTTTGATTTCATGAGAGTGTTTTCCATGCTTGGGAGTGTGTTGTATTGGACCATAAAATTTTTGGGTATCTACAATAATGAACTATCATAATTTTTCCCATCTTCTTGTTCTTGCACACATGTGATCACCATTTTCCAACAAAGGCATTGATGAGTTACAAAACAATCAATTGACACAAAAAGATAAAGTAGGAAAAGTACTTTTAAAAAGTAAAATCTTCAACCCAATCAATCTAGCTTGTACCTCAATGAAAGAACATTATTTGACAAATATAAAGCATGCCACTCATGAACATTTGGTGTGTATATATATATATATATATATATATATATATATATATATATATTGTGAAATGTGAAAGTAAAAACAGAAAGAAACCTCAAACAAAAGGTTTGTGGAAACAATTAGATTTTGACTCCACTATAACCAATCAACTTGGTGAAAGGCATTGTCAAACAAAGTAGGGCAAATATTCAGTTATGCTCAAATACGCTCATATTATTATTCTTCTCCAATGTGGAGGATATTTATACAAGTACAAAGATGTGTTAATCCTAAATAAAATAGGAAATATATCTAAATTACAATAAGGAAGTAAATCTTTATTACAATAGGACTAAATAATAATTGGTAAGTAACCAAAATTATAATGAAATAAGGAATAACCAAAATCCTAACTAAGTAAGGACTCAACAACACTCCTCTCTCAAGTTAGGCAAAGATATTTCGCACACCCAACTTGACAAGTGAGTCACAGGACACCATACTTGAGAAACACCAATTTTAGAGAAGGTCTTTTCGTCAACCACGAGTGAAACAAGTGACAAACTAAAACAAAGTTCATAGCGGAAACACAAGAGCAAACCTTAAAAAATAAGGCACATAGAAGAACACATAAAAGTGGAACACATAGAAACTCTGTGAGCACGGTAGTAGATAAGGCAGAACACAGACGCCCTATGAGCACGGCAGAGGTAAGGCGAGCACGAAACCCTAGAAACCCGTGAGCATGGCAGCAGATAAGGCAGAACAAAGAAACCCGTGAGCACGACAATAGATATGGCAGAAACCAAACACTAAACAATAGGGTAAGGCAAGGTAAAGGCAAACCTCGAAAAAATAAGGTAAGGTAAGGCAAAGAAAGTCAAGAGCAAAGGCAAGGTCAACGAACGTGACCACAATAAAAACACACTAGCAAAGGCATGAGCAATAATACTGGCATCATAACAGGCAGGAGCAACAATACTAGTACCAACAATAGTAATACAAGGCACTAGCACCAGCAAGAGTAATAAGGAGGGACATAACAGGCATCATCAACAGTAATCAACATTGTCCCTAGCAAGAGTCATAATAGGCATGAGCAATAACATTGTCCATAGCAAGAGACTTAATAGGTATGAGTAAAGGTATTGGCACCAACAAAGGACATAGTAGTCAGCAGCAATAACACTAACAAATACTTCCATTATTGCGAGACAAGCTCTTCAGACACATCTTGATGTGCTTTATATACACTTAATTTAGCACGAGGCCTTTTGGGAGCTCACTGGCTTTGGAGTCATGGGAACTCCGAGTTAAGCGAGTTGGGGCTAGAGCAATCCCAGGATGGGTGACCTATTGGGAAGTTTCGTGAGCCTGAGGCAAGAGAATCTGGGTCGTTGGAACCATAAGAAAAGTGGCACTTAAGAAAGTGACTGACACTCAGATGTAGAAGAATCAACCATGGCATATAGGTAGCTGAATTGTAGCGGAATAGATGAGCAGCAGTGTCACTCATCCTATCAAATTCGATCAATGTATGAGAGTCGAGATTTGGAGAAAGCAATACCAAAAAATAAAGTTGCAGCACCTAAATAAAGTTGCATCTATCTCCCCATCAAATTTGACACTGGTAAAGGGTCGAGATTTGGAAGAAGAGAAATTGAAATAATAGTAAAGAGACTTAAACATGCCAGTCTCGTGGCGAAACAAATGCAAGAGAGGAAGGTGGTATCATACTGCTGTTCCTTATGAAGAAAAAACTTTAGAGAATGAGAATAGTAAGGGAGGAAACCCAGCAAATCATGAACATAGACAAAGACAAAGATAAAGTGCTCAAACAGGAATTAGAGCAAAGGACACCGAAAAAAGGAAACCCATTCATGTGTGGAATAGTAATAGATAGAGTGCCCAATCAAAGGGAAGCAATATTATATAAAGGGAGCTGTGAAAGCGAGAGATAATGCAGTGAGAGAACAACAAAATGGAAAAGGTTGGTAAAAGAAAGATGTGAAATAGAGAGGACATGAAAAGAGTTCGGCTGCATAGCAGGGGAAACCACATCGGTAGATCAAATGAGGAAGAAACTAAAGATATTAAAAAGTAAAGCATGGGAAATTGCATGTGACAATTTTTAAAAAGAAACTAGTGGAAGAAAGTGAGGTGCTAGAACCGAAAAAAAGGAGAGAATAATGTTGTGATTGAAGGAAAACTTAATGACAAAGGAAGGTGTCTGTGAGGAAATAGACACACAGAGAAAGGGATGAATATTGGAAAGAGGCCAAAGGTAGAAAGAAATAAGCATAAGTGTAAAAGGGAAGGAGATAGAAAAATAAATAAATAAAACACCCAACAAGAAAGGCTAGAGTGACAGAGATGGAGTGATGGCGTGGGGAAAGAACACAACAAACACCAACCATTGGGCATAGACAAACAAAAGAGATAAACATAAATAAAAGAGAGCTAAATAGAGCAAAGAGAGAAACAGAGAAAGAGTGCTCAAAACTGAAAAGCGGAAAGGTAACTCAAGAGAGTAGCCTAAAGAAGACAGAGACAGGCAGAACAGTCAAAGGAAAGGCTCAGCGAGCGGTGACAAGGCTCGGTGAGCGGTGACGAGGACTCACGGAGTAAAGAGACTTGTTATGAAGTTTCAAAGATAGAGAAGCTGAGACATCAAGAAAGACCATTATGGCATACAAAGATGAAAAATAAAAATTTTGGAACAATGGTAGCAAAGAAAGAGGCTAGGTGCGGTGAAAACACATATGAGAGGTGAACAAAAATGGTGACTATACATATGAGAGGATTGAACAAAAGAAGAGACTATACAAGATGACCCATGATGGGTTAGGAATGAGGGTGAAAAAGACAGGTTATCACAGGTTAGGAACCAGGCTCAGATACCATGTCAAACAAAGTAGGACAATATTTAGTTATGCTCAGATACGCTCATATTATTATTCTTCTCCAATATGGAGGTATTTATACAAGTACAAAGATGTGTTAACCCTAAATAAAATAGGAAATATATCTAAATTACAATATGAAGTAAATCTCTATTACAATAGGACTAAATAATAATTGGTAAGTAACCAAAATTCTAATGAAATAAGAAACCAAAATCCTAACCTAAGTAAGGACTCACCAATAGGCATAAGTAATGGCCATGGCCATCCACCCTTCCAAGCAACATCCTACTACAAGACCTTGCGGCAGAAGTTTTGCCTAAAACTGCCCCTCCACGCCACCAATGGCAAACTAGACACTGCAACCACCACAATAACCATCAACCTTAGTAATCGGTGATGAAAGCGCCTGCCATTAGTGGGACTAATCCACCCACCAAAAACGAAAACGCAGACGCCACGCTCTCTTGAAATGGACTTCGGCAGCTTCTCTTTCGCACTTTCGCAGTTTCTTTTTCTTTGGTAATGTTATTGTTTTCTCTCTTAATTTGAGCCGTCTCTATGTCAAGTTGAGTGTACACAGCCACGAACTCTCCTATTTCCAATTTGCCATGCTGCATGCCCCGGCAACTAAGCCGGCGAATCCAGCAAGCAGCATGGCTTTGATATCTCTTTTGACTGCCCCTACCGAAGCAATAGAGACCAATCCATCGTTGGCTCCCAAACTGGCTCTCTGGAAGTAGTCAAAATCGCTTTCTTTTGGCTCTTTACATTTCTTTTGCTCAATATCATTTGGATAAACTGGAACTCCAGCATGGTGCACTTTCTCATGAGTTGCAGAGGTAGCCATGTGGTACAAAGAGAGAGAATTGAGAGAGAGAGAGAGAATGATCAAGGTTGGTGAAATAAATGAGAAAGTAGTATAACAAGCGCTGGCTTACAACAATGGACAACTTTTATAATTTACTGAAGTTTTAAATATACACCAAAATGTTGTATCAACAAAAAAAAAGGTAGCTTCAAATATAGTTTTAACAATGCTTTGATATCCAATGATTTCTCACCTCTCCCCGTCATTATCAAACATGCATATATGTCGAATGACCTCAAAGTTATATAAGTGGTACTAAAAAATCAAAATTGTATGCTAACTTCTTTAGCAAGGGAATGGCCATCATATTTTCGAAATATTATTTCTTTTTCGTCCCGGAAAATGTGTAGTTTCATAAACTTAAAAAATAAAGAAGCTAGGAATCCTTTTATTTCAGCCAAAAATAAAAATAAAAATAAAAATCATGTGCATTAGTTGCCCTAATGTCATTGGTAGATTAAGAATGTTTCACACTGTTTATGGAATGTAGTTGTAACTTATCTCAACTTTTGTATCCCGTCTAACCATTTGATGAAATCTTAGTGACAACTTTACTCTTTTTATGGAATGACCTTAATAACCTACATCTTTTTCTCATATGCGTTTTTGCTAAAAGCGTTTTGATAATCAGCGTAATTAAGAAAAGATGATTTTATTTTCGTTTATGTTTTTCGGGACAATCTGTGCGATTAAAATAAGATGAGATGGTAGATGGCTCCATTGCTCCCATTGCATTTGCACATTTTTTGGCTACAATGCCGCGCTAATGTGCCATTTGAGATGTTTATAATAATGGTCATGTTAGTTTTACTTTTAGCATGTTAGTTTGTTGCCCTTTTGGAATTGGTATTTTAGATATTTTGTTGATGTCTTTGATTGTACCGTTGAAGTTTATCTAATGAAGTTTCCACTTGATAAATTTTTTTATAAAATGTTATGGTTATTACAATGAATTGTGGGGGTACCCCTGTGAAGTATGTGTGTAATTTTTATAAATAAATAAAAAAGGAATATACTTAACATCATACTATAGCTGTAGGATGCTGTTCCTAAAATTAGTAGTTAGATTGGTGTAGCCTTCCATATGAAATCTTTTCATGGAGTTACTGCCCCTCCTCCCCATCATCTCTTCTCGTCTCTTTCTTTTAGGTTAGTGAATGAGTCCACTGGGGTAAAAAGCCCATTGTGGTGGTTTCTTCTAAGCCATGGTTAGATTGAAGTTCCCCATCACCCATTTTAGTTTATGTTCTCAATCAATTCCTACTCCCAAAATACGCTCCCTAAAGCCGCTAATGTTTTCTAAATTTGTTTCTACATCGTCTTTAATAAGGGTTGCTACAAATCACCCAATTGTTCTTTGGCAAAACTGTTGTTTTCATTTATTTGTTCGCTCTTATGTGCAGATAGATCGCTGGAAATCATATTTTCCCAACATCTATTACATATGCGGTGGTGGGTGTGGCTGTGACGACGCTTCTTCAGGTGGTAGTGGTAGAGTTCGTTTAGGCTCATGAGCTATGTTGCACGGACACGGTACGGGACACAGGAACGCGACACAGCAACACGAAAAATCTCAAAAAATTAGAACACGGAACACGGCTAGGACACGGCAATTAAAATAATAATTTATTCTCAATACTTCAATGTCACATCCATAAAACAAAACAAATAACTCATATTCATCATACATACATAATAATTAATACACCACAAAATAAAACATAAATGATCTAACTCTAATTCCGGTTCATCAAGTGAAAGGTTTGCAATTTCAAGCACACCTGCATTTTTCAATAAAATTGTGTTTCTCTTTCAAAAAAACAGAAGAAAGAATCGTCACTTTATCACCAAGTCCAACTCTTCAATTGCTGTGGAGGGAGATAAGAAAAGAAAATAGAGAAAATAAATAAATGCATTTGAAAACAGAGAAAAAAAAATTGCAAAGAGACTTACCTGTGCAAAACCAGGATAAGGGGAGAAGAGATGTGCACTGTGAAGAAGGAAACGAAATATGGCTGCTGAAATGGTGAGCTTTAGGTTTAAAAAAGTATTTTTCCACTTTAAACCCCTCTTTTAAAAAATATTTCAAATCAGTCCACCAAAGTTTCAAAAATCACGTTTAGACCCTTGCTTTTATTTTCAAAATTTCAAACTGGTCCATGACGTGTCTTGACCGTGTTGGAGCCGTGGCTTGACCATGTCCCAGCCTTTGACCATGTCCAATGCTTGTCGAGGGTGTGTCGGTACCGTGTCGACGTGTCTGACACTTCGACACTCCAACAATTTGGAGTGTCCATGCAACATAACTCATGGGTTGTTTTAGAGTTTTGGTTATGTTGGGTTTGTGGGTTTTGTTTGGGCTTATGACTAATTCTGGTGATATGGGCTAGTAGTTTTAGTGCAGTTTTTGTTCGCGTTAGTTTTACTTTTAGCATGTTAGTTTGTTGCCCTCTTAGAATTGGTATTTTAGATGTCTTGTTGATGTCTTTGATTGTACCGTTGAAGTTTGTCTAATGAAGTTTCTACTTGATAAAAAAAATATTATAAAATGTTATAGATTATTACAATGAATTGTGGAGGTATCCCTGTGAAGTATGTGTGTAATTTTTATTTAAAAAAAAAAAGGAATATCCTCAACATCATATTGTAGTTGTATGGGTTTAAAATTTAATATTACAAGTTAAAGAAAAATGGAGACATAGAATGTGTAAAAGGATTAAAAATTTATTGTAATCACCTTATCTACCACTAGTTTTCTAAACGAAAAAAATAATGCATTAAATTTCTATTGAAATGTTGATATAGATACAAATAATGCAGTGTGTCAAAGGACTATATATAATGCAGTTGTATGAAAGATGGATATCAAGAGAAAGAGGGTTCTAATCAAGGGCCAAAAGCATAAGATATCATGTTTTTTTGTCGGTTTTGTAATGGGCATTTTTGTAACAAAGTGGGCTTTGTGTTTGGGTATCTAGTAATATTATTGCAGTGGCAATTTTTTAAAGGGAGTTTCACTAAAACACCCAAAATGGGGGCTGAAATTATAAAAAAACCCAACACCCAAAACACTTTATAAACACACCCAAAACCCATCATTACACACACTCAAAACCCATTTATAAACACACCCAAAAAATATACAATTGTTGATTTTGGGGTTGATTTTGGGTGTGTTTCTATGTTTAAATAGTGCTTGGGTTTTTTTATAAATACATGTCTAGGATTGGGTTTATTTATAAATTTGTATTTTTTAAATTTTATAATTTTCAAGGGTTGTTTGTATTGTTAAGTCCATTGAATAGTCCAACTGGACTGTTTTTAGGATTTTTCTATATTTTGGGATCTATGTTTGGGCTTAAATGTGAAGCTCATGTATTATTTGGCCTTGTAAAGAGTTAGGTGTGCAAGGCACGTGAGTTGTTAGTGGTCAGTTAAACAGCTGTATAAAGTGTAATAGTGTTGTAGCTTAAACGATTAAGAAATACATAAATCAAGATTGCAATTTCTCTCTGCTTCATCATGGCTTCTTCTTCCTCCATCAACATTGATGGCTTGCTCAGTATGGTACAATTTCTTGAAATGGAGTCATCAACTCCAATGCTAATTGTTCATCCGCATCACTCAATTGATTAGTCCGAACAAATGCATGTATAACACTTGTTTTATTGGGAACAAATGCGTCATCAGCTAGCCCTGAAAAATCCCGATTTGTTTCCAAATCATACAAATGAGGATCCGGATCATCCATATTTTCCTTCATGACTTCGTCCCATTCTAATCAGCCCCTCCTCCCTCTCATCTCTTCTCATCTTTTCCTTTTAGGTTAGTGAATAATTCCACTAGGGTGTTTTGGATAAAAAGATACTTTTGATGGTTTCTTCCAAGCCATGGTTAGATTGAAGTTCCTCATCACCCCTTTAGTCTATGTTCTCAATCAAATCCTACTCCTTAACGCCGCTCATGTTCTCTAAATTTTTTTCTACATCATCTTTAACGAAAGTTGCTGCAAATTACCTAATTGTTCTTTGGTAAAGTTGTTATTTTCATTTATTTGTTCGCTCTTATGCGCAGATAGATCGCTAGAAATCATATTTTCCCTACATCTGTTACGGATGCGGTGGTGGCTGTGGCTGTGATGACGCTTCTTCAAGGAGTAGTGGCAGGTTCGTTTAGACTCATGGGTTGTTTTAGAGTTTTGGTTATGTTGGGTTTATGTGCTTTGTTTGGGCTTAGGGCTAGTAGTTTTAGTGCGGCTTTTGTCTTCGTTATTTTACTTTTAACATGTTAGTTTGTTGTCCTCTTGGAATTAGTATTTAGATGTCTTATTGATGTCTTTGATTGTACCGTTGAAGTTTATCTAATGAAGTTTTCACTTGATAAAAAGAAATTATAAAATGTTCTGATTATTACACTGAATGGTGGGGGTACCCCTGTGAAGTATGTGTGTAACTTAAAAAAATAAAAAAGGAATATCCTTAACATCATACTGTAGCTGTATGGGTTTAAAATTTAATATTACAACTTAAAGAAAAATGGAGACATACAGTGTGTACAAAGATTACAAATTTATTATAATCACCTTATCTACTAGTAGTTTTTTAAACGAAAAAATAATGCATTAAATTTCTATTGAAAAGTTGATATATATACAAATAGTGCAGTGTGTCAAAGGACTGTATATGATGCAGTTGTATGAAAGATGGATATCCAGACAAAGGGGGTTCTAATCAAGGGCCAAAAGCGTAAGATATCATGTTTTTTTGTTGGTTTTGTAATGGGTATTTTTGTAACAAAGTGGCTGAAAAATTGTTGAAAAATTGTGTTTGGGTATCTAATAATATTATTGCAGTGGCTGTTTTTTAAATTACAATTTTCAAGGGTTGTTTGTATTGGTAAGTCCATGGAATAGTCCAACTGGGCTGTGTTTATAGAATTTGGATTGCATATAATTTTTCTATATTTTGGGATCTACGTTTGAGCTTAAATGTGAAGCTCATGTATTATTCAGCCTTGTAAAGAGCTATCTCATACAAATACCTCGATTTTTGTGCACGAGTGGTTTGTGATGTTTCATGTGCGAAGGAGGCGTGAAAAGTGTATGTTGATGCTTATGCTGACACGTGTCTACTACCTACGGAAGTGAAGAGTGCACCAGAATGTGACATGTGGGGCTTTGAGACAGGTGGTGGTCTCTGCGTGGCTCTCTCATTTGAGTCATCTCATCACCAAATCATTGAAGTAGATTTCCTACTAAAATTTGTAACTTTGTAATAGATTTGGGTCATCTTACCAAACCACAACCCAGAAAACGGGATGGACGTCTCTCCACACTGGAGTTTTGGCAAGTGCTGTTGTCTTAACCGGCATTGAGTAGTAATTCAGGTGTGAGTTAGGTGTGCAAGGCACGTGAGTTGTTAACATTGATGTGAATTAGTTAGACAGCTGTATAAATAAACCCTCGATTTTCGATTTAGACAGTTGTTAACATTGATATCCTCAGACGTTTAATGCGTTTTCGATTTAGACCCTCGATTTTCCTAAATCCCAGTATGACTAATTGAGATTTGCTTTCGTTATTAGTTTGCATATTAACCACAACAGAAAAGGTTAAAAAAGAAAAGGAAGAGAGAATGGATTGTAAATACCAAATTTACGTGAAACTTGTTTGATGAATAAACCAAATTCAATTGAAGGTTCATTAATTTTCTTAATTCATGGACATGTACAGTCAAGTTTCCGAAGGTCATGCTTGTTCACACGTTTACACATTAATGATCAATATGTATTTGGGATTCATGTTTTAGAATTAAACCATGTGAATACCTAGCTATGTAACCTTGTCATTTGAATCAAGTGGAATCATTTGAAATAAAGAAATTTCTTTTTTAGAATATAATTGTAATCAAGCACAAAAACCATCAGTCACGAAGGCCATACAAATATGAAAGCACAGTAACCACATGGTTAAACAAAACAAGCGTACACGTGGTGTATCTCCACTAATAGCCACATAAGACCACATCGCCTGCCCTATCTTGTAGTAGCGCCACCACCTCTTAATCTAAATTTAAATCTTTTCCTTCATTCAAAGCAAGTTAATGTTTGTGTTTACAAATTATAAGATGATGATCCCATCTCTCATGATCACTTTGTGTTTTGGATATTTATGGTTCTTCTAGATTTGGTTGAGAATGCGGTGAGGAAGAAGAATCAAGGACTATTTGGAATTTCGGTGAATGAGAGTTAAGAAAAGAGCATACATACGTTATGATGAATAGAAGAGAATCATAGGATCTTATATCCATTCTCATCGATTGCATCCCATATTTGGTGTTATTTGGACGATAATAATTGGTTTTCTTTGAATTTGGCTGGAAATTATCATTGTTTTGGATGATTATTAATTTATTATTGTAAATTCTACAAGACAATCACATCCAAACTATTGGTCTCAACACGCGGTTTGAGGACTAACTTTCAAGCCATAAATGATTTTTTGCCAACAAACGTGGTTCAAACAATGTACAAATTTCCTTTATTAGGTTGTGCTTGTAATATAATCTACTGAGCACATTCAGTTCTGAGGGATTGACCCATAAGCAGACCCACAGCCTGCCGAAGGTAAGATACTTCTGGAAAATCCCCAAACATTGATAACGTCAACATGACCTCCGCTATTGAAGACATCTCCCTCTAATATGGCAATAGTTTGCCGAAGGCGATTTCTGAAGCTCTCAACTACATAACCTAAGCTTTGGACATGTGTTACCAGCACATTGATTTGCACAAAGTCCTACATCGAAACTTTGTGTAAATACTCACCTTAATTTCTCTATAAAAGGGGAATAAGTGTCCAGGTAGAAAGGTAACTACTTTTCACCTTTACTGTTACTCTGTCAAAATTACTGTGTAACCCACACTTACTGACTTAAGTGTTGAAGAGCCTTTAGCAAATACCACATCAATACCCGAAGTTTGACGATTACTTATTCCATCCTTCTTCTGCAGGATGACCTTGTGACCTAATATCCCTCTTTCCAAAGGAACACAACCCTTAGTCCTGCTGAAAACTCCACACTTCTTCTATCTAAGTTGAATCCAATTTTGGACATCAATTTGTTTTTTTTCCTCGACTTTTGTTTTCTATTATTGACTTTGAGATGTGGTTGTGTATATTCATATCATGTTGCACGTGGGATTTTGGACATTGTTGCAAAATTCGGTACCCATGTAATTTCTGAGAGCATTGTTTTTTCCATTGTTTGTTTAAAATTTGGGATGTTATAATTGGATATAACTGCGTTATTATGTGGGTACATTTTGTCAATTTTTTAGCTCCACATATGTAGGTTTTAGCTTCTCTTCTCCACATTGCATAACTTGACTCTTATGCTCAATCTTTTGCTGCTGAGTTTGAACAAGTCATTGCGTTTCTTGAGTTTTATCTAATTCTTTTTTTCCAATACAAATATGCGTGTGCATAATCTTAGGCCCCGTTTGGTTCACGGAATGGATTTAAAGGGAAATTATTTCCCATGTCATTTCCCAATGAATAGGAATGAAAAATTCATTTCCCACTTTTGGTAATGTCGGGAAAGTAATCAAGATTTCACTTTGTTTCCTTTAAGGTCAATGGCTAAAACTACGATGCCTAGAATCTCACATTGAGTTGTGCAGCGTGTTGAGAAGACTTTCAGCTTAGACTGCGGTTATAATGACTCCTCCTCCCCTTCTGCTACTTCATCTCTTTCTATATTCACAAATTTGCCTGTTTACGTTTCCAAAATATAATTGTTTCATCATTCACAATGGTCTGATGGCCTTGATACCCTAATTTCCTATCCATAGAGTCACTAGGTTTTGGTTAAACCAAAAATAAAAATAAAAATAAAAAAATCATGAACTAAATATTAGTTTATGTATTACCTGAACAACTAGGTAATCGTTCAATTAGAGAGGAAAGCAAAAGAACAACGGCTATATAGCCCCAATAATTTTTTCATAACCAAAAAAAAAAGGGAAAGAAAAAAGAAAGAAAAGGAAACCCAGTTTTTTGTATTGCTTAATCCAGTGCATCTTACCAAAAACATTATTCAAGAAAATCATATTTGACAGATAATTAACCCAGAAAAAAGAAAAAGAAAAGGAAAGACACACCCGGGGCAATTAAACTTCTACTAATGTAATCCCAAATTTTGTGGTCTTAGGAAGAAGAGAGTGATAGATTTGTAAATCTCTCTATATATATGCTCATTATTCCTTTATTTTTTTCCCTCTTCTCGTTGGTGTTATTAATTTCAAATTAATTTGCTCTTCCAATTGCAAATAGATTAAATTTGAAATTAAAAATGGGGAACAGTTTGGGAGATTGTGGTTGAATTCCATAAATTTATTTTATTTTAGAATTTATTTTTTTGGGTTTTTTTTAAATTAAATTTATTTTAGAATTAAAAAAGATAATAGGTAGTTGAATTCCATAAAAATAGGATTCATTATCTTATTTTTCTTTTAATTTTAATTTTTTAAAATATGAAAAAGTGTGAATTTACCATATTATCTTTATATAATTAATTATTTCTATTCTTAATGTTTCATTAACCAATGGCGTTTTCTAGTATTTTAATTATTTTATATTTTTTTCTAAACATTAACACTTAGAATTAAAATTATCTCCCCATAAAAATTCAAATTAACAATTGTAACCCATTGAGGTGGTGAGAATTTCTTAATCTAATTAGCACTTATCTCCCCATATCATAGATTTTTTTTTTTTTTTTAAAAACTTTCATTATGATGCAATGAACATAATGAATCCTTATAAATTCCTAATTGGAAATCTCACGTTTCAAATAAATCCTTAGATTATTATTCCTATTTTTGTTTTTACGGTTTACAAATTACTATATTTATACGTAGCCAGGTTGCCACATAATGTTTTGCTTTTAAAGAGAGACTCGAATATGAATGGCATTATTATTCATCACTATCATTGTTATTGATATTTTTTAAATTCTATGGAACGGGGTCTAGCCTAGTGGTCTCAGATTCGATCCCCTCTCTCTTAATATATCGCTTGTATAAATAAAAAAATAAAAAAAACTGAAAATTTAAAACCACAGTTTTTTTTGGCTAATTGGTATTAATTAGTTTGTCAAAAAAAATTAGTATTAATTAGTCAAAATTATTTTTCTGACAGTATATATGGGATCCGCAGATTGAAGAAATGAGAGAAAACCATCGTCAAGGGTCATCTGGAGGTTCACGTGCGTCAAAACAAGAAAAACCAAAGAATGAGGAGAGAGGAGGTTCATCACTAAGCCAGGGTCGTCCAGGGCAAAGCTTTTAGAAGCTGCACCAAATGAAAAATTGGGAACAATTCCAAATAGTCATCAAAAGAGACTGAGGGATTTCTTTTTTCTTTTTTCTTTTTTAATATATATATTTTTGTTTCACAGGAACAACTTGTTTGTTCCAAAATTGACTTCAAGCGAATTTCATAGCTTTATAAGAATTTATGTTAGGCTTTAAAGTACCAATAGTGACACGCCTGTGTATGCCTCTCCTCACGTTACACAGAGGTATACGCCCCTATTGCAGGTAAGTTTATTGCCCCAATTAGTAGGGTAAAAGTAGATAATAGATGCATTGCAGTACCGGAGCAAAAGGCAGGAACAGAGAGAAAATGGTGTGCAAACAAAACATTCATTACTGAATTATACCTTCCAATGTATCTAAGAGACTTTGGAGATGAACCATCTTTTGGGAACTTGCATTTTCCCACATATCTGCAAGATAAAAGTATCAATTATGGTACTTTTTATTTGGTTATTTCACTTACTTGCAATGTAAAATTCTCAATAGGAAAATAACCAGAACATACTTGGCAGTTTGGTCATCCCAGGTTTGAGCGTTTCCTTCGTTTACAGAGTAGATTTTTCCCTTCTGTGGAATCTGCAGAGTAAAGCATGGCTTTCAATTCGTCGTCATATATGGAGGATTCCGAGGTTGAGTGTAATGCAAGGAAATGCAGACTCTAAAAGTAGAGGCTCGGAATCCTGTACGTATATGCACCTTCAGCTCATAACAAAAGGGTGCACCCTTCAGCTCATATCACAGCAGAGGAGCTCAAGAAATATGTATAATAAAAATAACACTAGAAATTTGTGTACAAGTTGAGACCGTACCTAATACGTATGTATGTACCTTAATATTGGAGTGAGTTAATATAAACTCCCCAAGAGACGGATCAAGCGTGAAGCCGTTCACTCCATGTCCAGTACTAATCACCAGCTGCAGTTCCAAACAAACTATCTTATTAGAACGTGAGGGAAGAGTAAGACAAATAATGCTCATATAAAATTTGGATAAAATTTTCAGAACATAAAGGAGAGAGAGTTGATTGTTTGTACCGTGCAAGAGCTCCCGTACATGCAATTGCCAGCAGCTACCGTGTTACTCCCTGGTCCCAACACGTCGTCAAGAGTTGGATTTTGCTTGTCTTTCACCAGATAAATCCCAAAGATCTGAATGTTGGAAGAGATATGTGCAAGTTAGTTTATATATTCTTTTTGCACATTTTAGATGATTAAATAGTTTTCGATGACGATTTTTTGGAATGACCATTGAATGAGGACTTAAATTATAAAATGTTCACGAGGTATCATTCTACTTCAAAATCATAGCTGCTCTTTCCCTCTGTGAGTCTTAAAGGAAAATTCCATAGAGGGGGGAGGAGGAAGAAGCATTACTGCCCCTCCTCCCCCTCATCTCTTCTCGTCTTTTCCTTTTAGGTTAGTGAAAAATTCCACTAGGGCGTTTTGGATAAAAAGCTCATTTTGGTGGTTTCTTTTAAGCCATGATTAGATTGAAGTTCCCCATCACCCCTTTAGTCTATGTTCTCAATCAAATCCTAACGCTGCTTATGTTCTCTAAATTTGTTTATACATCGTCTTTAACGGAGGTTGCTGCAAATCACCTAATTGTTCTTTGGTAAAGTTGTTATTTTCATTTATTTGTTCGCTCTTATGCGCAGATAGATCACTGGAAATCATATTTTCCCCACATCGTTACGGATGCGGTAGTGGTTGTGGCTGCCACAACACTTCTTCAGGTAGTAGTGGTAGGGTTCGTTTAGGCTCATGGGTTGTTTTAGAGTTTTGGTTATGTTGGGTTTATGTGCTTTGTTTGGGCTTATAGCTAATTATGGTGATGTGGGTTAGTAGTTTTAGTGCGGCTTTTGTTCTCGTTAGTTTTACTTTTAGCATGTTAGTTTGTTGCCCTCTTGGAATTGGTATTTTAAATGTCTTATTGATGTCTTTGATTGTACCGTTGAAGTTTATCTAATGAAGTTTCTACTTGATAAAAAAAATTATAAAATGTTCTAATTATTAAAATGTTATGTTTATCCTTAACATCATATTGTAGCTGTATGGATTTAAAATTTAATATTACAAGTTAAAGAAAAATGGAGACATATAGTGTGTAAAAAGATTACAAAATTATTGTAATCACATTATCTACCAATAGTTTTCTAAACGAAAAAATAATGCATTAAATTTCTATTAAAAAGTTGATATAGATATAAATAATGCAGTGTGTCAAAGGACTATATATGATGCAGTTGTATGAAAGATGGATATCAAGACAAAGGAGGTTCTAATCAAGGGCCAAAAGCATAAGATATCATGTTTTTTTGTCAGTTTTGTAATGGGTATTTTTGTAACAAAGTGGGCTGGGCAGGTTTGAAAAATTGTGTTTGGGTATCTAGTAATATTATTGCAGTGGCTGTTTTTTAAATTGTACAATTTTTCAAGGGTTGTTTGTATTGGTAAGTCCATGGAATAGTCAAGTTACAACTAGGCTGTTTTATAGAATTTGGATTGCATAGAATTTTTCTATATTTTGGGATCTACGGTTGGGCTTAAATGTGAAGCTCATGTATTATTCGGCCTTGTAAAGAGCTACCTCATATAAATACCTCTAATTTTGTGCACGAGTGGTTTGTGATGTTTCATGTGCAAAGGAGGTGTGAAGTGTATGTTGCTGCTTATGCTGACACGTGTCTACTACCTACAGAAGTGAAGAGTGCACCAGAATGTGACATGTGGGGCCTTGGGACAGGTGGTGGTCTCTGCGTGGCTCTCTCATTTGAGTCATCTCATCACCAAATCATTGAAGTAGATTTCCTATTGAAATTTGTAACTTTGTAATAGATTTGGGTCATCTTACCAAACCTTCCACTCGGCTCCTTCCTCTTCTCCACAGCCCAAAAAAGGGGATGGAGATGTCTCCACACTGGAGTTTTTGCAAGTGGTGTTGTTTTAACCGACATTGAGGTGTTGGTCTAATTCAGGGTGAGGTAGGTGTGCAAGGCACGTGAGTTGTCAGTAGTGTATGTGAATTAGTTAGACAGCTGTATAAAGTGCTGTAGCTTAAAAGATTAAGAAATATAGAAATAAGATTGGAATTTCTCTCTGCTTCATCATGGCTTCTTCTTCCTCCATCAACATTGATGGCTTGCCCAGTATGGTACAATTTCTTGAAATGGAGTCATCAACTCCATTTCTAATTGTCCATCCACAGCACTCGATTGATTAGTCCGAACAAATGTGTCATGGCTCCGTCCTGCTCCCTCATCCGGCCGTGTGTCATGGCTCCGTCCTGCCTCATCATCAGTTCCCCCAAAAAAATCCAGATATGGATATGGTTCCACTGCTAATTGTTCATGTATAACACTAGTTTGATTGGGAACAAATGCATCATCAACTCCCCCTGAAAAATCCCGACTTGTTTCCAAATCATACAAATGAGGATCCGAATTATCCATATTTTCCTTCATGACTTTGTCCCATTCTAGATGAACCCCTGTCTTCTTCACTCTCACAAAATCAATATCATCAGGCCTTACAAGAATCGATACGTGGTCACCGCCTTCCAAATGGAGCACATCGTTTGACAATTGTCCCTGCCAAAGATAATGGTCTTTAGGTCTACTCCAAGGTTTTGAGGAGGCAATTGCTATCTTGGTGTGCAAAGCAGTTTGTTTGGTAAGATTTCTAACTTCAATGCCAATAAGACTTTGAGAATCTTCAAATCCCGAATAATGTTTGTCTGAAGAGTAAACGAAGCATATAGTCAACCCTTTTAAATCACGACCCATGATTCTTTGAGGAACTTCAAAGAAGACGATATTGCCCACATCATTGCCGATTTCGAACCACTCAGGAATATCATAAATTCCATTCAAATAAATTCCACCAAATCCGCAAGAAGTCCATCTCTGCACACCAGAAGCAAGACATTCTTATACATGCATGGATATATCATTATATATATGGGCCGCATCTGCAGCTGTGCCTTTGTGTGTGTGTGTGTGTGTGTGTGAGAGAGAGAGAGAGAGAGAGAGAGACCTGTAGGATTTGTTCCTAAAATCGGTCAGATTAGTGCACCTTCCATATGAATCCTTGTCATGGAGTTTAATGACTTATCCAAGCCTGGAACCTCAGTGAGTTTGAACGAATCACTTAGATACAATTCTCTCATATTCGACATTTTTGAAAAATCTGGAATTGTTTCCAATTCTGTAGTCATTTGCTTTCGAACATACAAATTGGTTGGTAAATCTGGGATTGCACGAAGTTTTCTGCATGCATTTAAACATAAGACCTTGAGTTTTGAAAGACCAGCGAGACTTGGAAGGCTACAAAAATGATTGCATTCGAGAAGCAGATGTTCTAAGGAAATTAGGCTACATAGATCCTTAGGGATTGCATCCTCAGTTGACAAGCAGCAGCCTGCAAGACATAATAACTCTATTAAAGAGTTTAAGCCATGTAACGAAAGGGGTAAAAGATAGAATTTCAAAATTCTCACCAGATAGAGATAAAATTCTCAACTTCTTCAATTTTACTATGGAAGATGGAATTTGTCTGATTTTTGTGTCATCTGCTTTCAAAATTGTCAATGATGCCATGTCCCCTAAACCATCAGTCAAGTCTTCAAACCATGAACAACCACTCAGTATAAGAGTTTCAATAGACTTGGATTTATAGAAATTCAGTGGGAGATCCTCTAGATCGATGCAGCCTTCAAGATTTACCAAAGAAAGTCTTCCAAGATCCCCGATGGTTGAGTGAACCTTACACAAACTCGGACAAACTTTCAATATCAACTTCTCGAGATTTGGGAAATATGAAAAGTCTGGTGATTTTCTTATGTGATTATCACATTCGACATGAATGATGTCATCATCATTGACCAGATTTTGAGATGGGCGTCGTTCATACGCACAAAGATGGTAATCAATCATATTTTCGTTCATAAATTTGATAACTGTCCCTGCCAAAGATAACCCTCAACTGGATAATCGAAGCGGGTGTGATCGACGTCAAGCTCACTACCCTTGGTCATGTTTTTAATGCTAATACAATCAACACCGTAGAAGCCTGAAGAGCAAACGAAGGACAAAGTTTAACCCTTCCAAATTACGACCAACACTTTGAGGCACAGTGAAATACACAATATCATCGTCATGGACACAGTGGAACCAATCAGGAATATCATTTCCACTGAGAAAAATGCCACCATATCCGCAAGAAGTCCATCCCTATACCATGTAGAGCCAAATTTCTATAAGAAATACATTCTTATTGTATGTGATAGAAAGAGGAAGATGTATGTGTGAGAGAGAGAGAGAGAGAGAGAGAGAGAGAGAGAGAGAGAGAGAGAGAGAGAGAGAGAGAAGGATTGACCAGTAGGATGTTCTTCCTAAAATCGGCAGTGAGATTAGTGCACTTTTCCATATGAATCCTTGTCATGGAGTTTAATGACTTATCCAGGCCTGGAATCTCAATGAGTTTGCCCGAATCACGTAGATACAATTCTCTTATGTTTGACATTTCTGAAAAATCGCATTTTTTCCAATGCAATGCATCTGCTCGTAAGACTATCAAATTTGTTGGTAAATCTGGGATTGCACGAAGATTTTTGCACTTATTTAAAGACAAATAATGAAGCTTTGAAAGACGACTGAGGCTTGGTAGGCCGCAAAAATCATTTCTTGCAAGATCTAAATTTTCTAAGGAAATTAGGCTACTGAGATCCTTGGGGAATGCATCATGTTAAACTCAGTATATATGCAAGAGCTAATTCTCTTAAAGAGCTTAAACTTTGCAATGGAGGAGGCCAAAGATTTGTTAATGGCAACTCATTTTCATCTAATATTTTTGTTAAATTGTCGGTTTACTGCGATTGCGGTTTCATTATTGCGGTAAATTGTCAATTTTTATTTCAGTTTAAAATGCCACCCCTATAAATAATGCAGTGTGTCAAAGGACTTTTTTTTTTTTTTGGTCTGAAAGTGTGTCAAAGGACTATATATAATGCAGTTGTATGAAAGATGGATATCAAGACAAAGAGGGCTCTAATCAAAGGGCCAAAAGCATAAGATATCTTCTTCTTTTTTTGTCGGTTTTGTAATGGGTATTTTGTAACAAAGTGGGCTGGGCAGGTTTTGGGTTTTTTTTTAATGAAAAATTGTGTTTGGGTATCTAGTAATATTATTGCAATGGCAGTTTTTTAAATTGTACAATTTTCGAGGGTTGTTTGTATTGGTAAGTCTATTGAATATTTGGGCTTAAATGTGAAGCTCCCTGTAATTTCAATCAAGACTTTATCACCGTCTTGCAATTTGAGAAGAGCTATCTCATATAATATAAATATCCCATAAGGGGAGAAGAATACAAACACAGAAATTCCCAAATATTTTCACATAAAATAACATAAAATATTACCAATACAGAGTTGGCAAAAAGAAAAAGGAAAAGAACGAAAAGGACCGGTGATTACTCTTTAGCTTTTTTTTTCCGTCTATGCTCCTGAAATATGCCTTTGCAAAACAACCAGTCAGATTCCTCACATCCGTAGCCTCCACATCGTAGAATATCGGCACAACCTTTTGCTCTAATTATTTTCTACAATCCATGAGTATTTTATTTTGTGTGAAGGAGGTGTGAAGCATCTTGCTGCTTATGTTGACACGTGTCTGCTACCTACAGAAGTGAAGAGTGCACTAGAATGTGACATGTGGGGCCTTGGGACAGGTGGTGGTCTCTGCGTGGCTCTCTCTTTTGAGTCATCACCAAATCATACAAATGAAGATCCAACGAGTCATCAACTCCCCTGAAAAAATCCCGATTTGTTTCCAAATCATACAAATGACGATCCGGATTATCCATATTTTCCTTCATGACTTTGTCTCATTCTAGATGAACCCCTGTCTTCTTCACTCTCACTAAATCAACTAGAGGCCTTACAAGAATGGAGACTTGGTCCCCGCCTTGCAAACGGAGCACATCGTTTGACAATTGTCCCTGCCAAAGATAATCGTTTTCAGGTTCGTTTGACAAAAACGAATGGGGTTCTGGTCTTTTGTTTCCAGCAAATGCTATCTTGGTGTGCAAAGCAGTTTGTTTGGTAAGATTTCTAACGATAATGCCAATAGGACCTTCAGAATCTTCAAGTTTTGGGCCAAAAACAGAATAAGAGTAAACGAAGCATATAGTCAACCCTTTTAAATCACGACCCATGATTTTTTGTGGAACTTCAAAGAAGAAGATACCGTCCACATCATTGACGATTTTGAACCACTCAGGAATATCATAAATTCCATTCAAATAAATTCCACCAAATTCGCAACAAGTCCATCTCTGCACACCAGAAGCAAGACATTCTTATACATGCATGGATATATCATTATATATATGGGCCGCATCTGCAGCTGTGCCTTTGTGTTTGTGTGTGTGTGTGTGTGTGTGTGTGTGTGTGTGTGTGTGAGAGAGAGAGAGAGAGAGAGAGAGAGAGAGAGAGAGAGAGACCTGTAGGATGTTGTTCCTAAAATCGGCAGTCAGATTGGTGCAGCCTTCCATATGAATCCTTGTCATGGAGTTTAATGACTTATCCAAGGCTGGAACCTCAGTCAGTTTGAACGAATCACTGAGATACAATTCTCTCATATTCGACATTTTTGAAAAATCTGAAATTGTTTCCAATTTTGGGCAGCCATTTGCTTCCAGAACATACAAATTGGTTGGTAAATCTGGGATTGCACGAAGGTCTCTGCAGCCTGCAAGACATAATAACTCTATTAAAGAGTTTAAGGCATGTAACGAAAGGGGTAAAAGATGGAATTTCAAAATTCTCACCAGATAGAGATAAAATTCTCAACTTCTTCAATTTTACTATGGAAGATGGAATTTGTCTGATCCATGTCCTATCTGCTTCCAAAATTGTCAATGATACCATGTCCCCTAAGCCATCAGCCAAGTCTTGAAAGAGTGAACAACCATTCAGTATAAGAGTTTCAATAGACTTGGATTTATAGAAATTCAGTGGGAGATCCTCTAGGCTTTCGCAGCCTTCAAGATTTACCAAAGAAAGTCTTCCAAGATCCCCGATAAATGAGTGAACCTTAATCAACTCCTTACAACCTTTCAATATCAACTTTTCGAGATTTGGGAATTTTAAAAAGTCTGGTGATTTTGTCATGTCATGATCATCTTCAACATGAATGATGTCATCATCATTGACCAGATATGGACGCCATTCATACGCACAAAGATGGTAATCAATCATATTTTCGTTCATAAATTTGTCCCATACCAGACTAACACCTGTTTTCTTCACCATCAGCTCATCCCAGTCATATTTGTTTATTATTTCAATCAAGACTTTGTCACCGTCTTGCAATTTGAGCTCGTCATTTGATAACTGTCCCTGCCAAATGATGGGCTCAATTGGACAATCCTCGTCAATTTCACAATCGTATGATCCTGGCTTCAAGCTCAGTACCCTTGGTCATGTTTTTAATGCGAATGCAACATTCGGCGTATATGGCTAGAGAGCAAACGAAGGACAAAGTTAACCCTTTCAAATTACGACCATCACTTTGAGGCACAGTGAAATACACAATATCATCGTCATGGACATAGTCGAACCAATCAGGAATATCATTTCCACTGAGAAAAATGCCACCATATCCGCAAGAAGTCCATCCCTATACCATGTAGAGCCAAATTTCTATAAGAAATACATTCTTATGCATGCATGTGTACATGTGCGTTGTATGAGACAATATTAAAAAGTAATGCACAATTGTACCTTAAATAGTATACAAAAGTCTTGAATGATATAGAAAAGTCTAGAATTTTAATGAATGTGCAAACCGACTTAACAAAGTCGGTGAATACAAAAAATCTGAGAGATCAAAGTGTGCTATAATATAAAATATTCAAAGAGCTAATCTCACCGACTAAGCTACTGTCGGTTAAGTCTCCTATATATAGGCTTGATGCCTATACAAAAATGTAAGCTGGAAAACTACAGCTGTCCAATTAATGCAATCATCAAACTCAAGTATTAAAGCCTTGAACCTTTCCTACCTCAATCAATAGAATAAAAACTACCTTGTTCGTCTTTGAAAAGTTTTCCATTCCAAATTAAGCTATTGTCTTAAACACTACCAACCATTCTCTAAACCTCTTTTCTCTTAAACTAACAGATAGAAAGAGAAAGATGTATGAGAGAGAGATAGAGAAGGACTGACCTGGAGGATGTTCTTCCTAAAATCGGCAGTGAGATTAGTGCACATTTCCATATAAATCCTTGTCATGGAGTTTAATGACTTATCCAGGCCTGGAATTTCAGTGAGTTTGCCCGAATCACTTAGATACAATTCTCTTATATTTGACATTTCTGAAAAATCTGGCATTTTTTCCAATGCAATGCAGCCACCTGCTCGTAAGACTTTCAAATTTGTTGGTAAATCTGGGATTGCACGAAGCTTTTCGCACCCATCTAAAGACAAATCTTGAAGCTGTGAAAGACGACTGAGGCTTGGTAGGCTGCAAAAGTCATTGCGTGCAAGATCTAACCTTTCTAAGGAAATTAGGCTACCGAGATCCTTGGGGAATGCATCATCAGTTAAACTCCAGTCTGCAAGAGCTAATTCTCTTAAAGAGCTTAAACTTTGCAACGAAGGAGGCAAAAGATTTGTTGATGGCGACCCTTTCACATCGCATAAAGATAAAACTTTCAGTTTCTTCAATTTTAATATGGAAGATGGTATTTGTCTTATGGCTGTCCGATCCGCTTTCAGAGTTGTCAATGATACCATGTCCCCTAAGCCCTCAGCCAACTTTTTAAGACTCCAACAACCAGTCAGTATAAGAGTTTCAATAGACTTGGATTTATAGAAATTCAGTGGGAGATCCTCTAGCATTCTACAGCCTTTAAGATTTACCAAAGAAAGTCTTCCAAGATCCCCGATGGATGGGTGAACCTCAGACAAACTACAACAGAATTGCAATATCAATTCCTCGAGATTTGGGAGTTTTGAAAAGTCTGGTGATTTTGTTAGCTCTTCGGAATGGCTGAGATTAAGGATTCTTAAATTCTCATGCAACTGTTACACAAAAACAAAATAAGAATGGAAATTAAAATCCAAAAGGAAGGTCTCTGATACAGAAATTAAACCAAAATGAAGAGAAGGTGAAGTATAATATATGTATAGAACCAGAAGGAAAGAACCAACAACAACTAGGTTGAGATTATTATACCTTGCAATCCTTCCAAACTATTTTGAGTTTGCTATCCTGCAGGTCTAAAACAACTAGTTTTGGTTGCACAGGAAAGTCATCTGGTATGGACTCTAAAGGAAAATAATGCCAGCACAACCATATTAACTTTTTGGGAAAATCTTTGTACTCTCCAGTGAGCTCTACTCCGCTGAGGTGGAGTAACCTCAGTTTTTTCATGTTGGTAAATGCTTGTGCACTGAATCTAGCCCTGTAGCCATGTAGAGCAACTCCTTCAATTTTTTCAGTTCCCTGTTAACAAAATATACGAGTTAGAAAAATAATTTGCAGACACGAAAATCCGTGTATATATTAACCGAAAGGTATAATTAATAGTATTGGACCATGTATAAGCCCCATAGTTTGTGTTTGCAATCAAAGCACATATTTTTTTGTTGGTTATGCCTAATTGAGCTTTAATCTTAGTGGATATAATATAAGAAATGGCAACGGGGTCTCATGTTCAAATTCATATGGCACCGTGGTAGTGTGGATTTGTGAGGAACCCTCTTTTACTTTGGTATAGACTATCGCTTGTACTAAAAAAAAAATATTAGAAAAGGACATTTTAATTTATTAGACACGGGACACATATGATTCTCTTGCATGATGCATTCTAAAACTTTACTTGGAAAGTACTTACAGATTCATCACTCAATACATTTGTTACGTCTTCACGTTTCCACAATCTACTAAATTTTTCACGGTCACCCTGGGCATTTTCATAAACGATCTCTCTTCCCATGTCTCGAAGCAAATCATGCATCATCAGCTTGTTTTGCTCACTAACAGTTACAAGGCACCGTTCAATGAGGACATTGATTCCTATCGGTTGAGCAAAGCCACATCCCTTTAATATTTGTGTTACATAGTCCCTGTCCATTCCTATAAAGAAACAAGATATATCAAGGAATGTCTCTCTCATTTCCTGATCAGGTAGCCCATCAAAGCTTATTTTGAGTATTTTTTGAATTTTTTCAGGAGGACTTCTTTCCAACTTCTCCAAATGGCTTTCCCAGTCCTCTATGGATCTTGTAATCAGAAAAGACCCTACAACTTCAAGTGCTAGTGGCAAGCCTCGACAGTAACGAATTACACGTTTTGAGAGGTCAAGATATTCTTGATTAGGACAACCACTTTCAAAGGCATGCCTACTAAAGAGCTCTAGAGCTTCTTCCTCATCCATTCCTTGAGCCATATATGTGCCATCCACTCCAACTTGGTCTAGCAAATGTTGATTTCTTGTTGTTATAACAATTCTACTTCCAGGACCAAACCAATCGCGAGCTCTAGCTCTTGTTGTTATAGCAAATGCTTCTAGTTGGTCTAGATCATCTGCATCGTCAATTATGACAAGTGCTCTTTTACAGCGAAGTCTTGCTCTTATCAAATCGATCCCTTCATCAACAGAACCAACCTTTATGCCCTTGCTTTTCAGGATATCATTTAGAAGTTGTTTTTGCAAACCAACCAGACCATTACTGCGTTGGTTTGCAAATTCTTCCCTCACGTTTGCAAGGAAACTCCTTCCTTCAAAGATACGTTCAAATTTCTTATAAATGGTTTTGGCAAGCGTTGTTTTTCCAATGCCGCCCATCCCCAAAATACCAATCATGCGAACATCCTTAGAACCTGAATTTTCAATACCAATCATGCGAACAACATCGTTCAGCCGAGAAGTAATTCCAACGAGGTCGATGTCTAATTGGAATTTGCTGTACAACTGCTTATTAACCTCCCCAAGAATTTTCTTGATAAACTTTGCTTCATGCCTGGCAATTAAACAAAGAAGCAGAACTACGAATCATTCGATGTGGAACAAACTACAAGGTTAAATTGAATCCGTAACTTAATAATTTAGAATAAGCAAATTATTTTCTTTTTTTATACTAAGATATAATTAACAATTAAGATTGGGATTTAACATTATCAAGTAAGAAAGAATGCATAGTTAAAACTTGAGATGATAATCCAAGGAACAAGAAATTAGTAATTACCCATCAGCATTTTTAAGATCTTCCCCACACAAAGCTGCAGCTTGAGTGAGAGCATTTTTCCACCGCTGTACCTTTTCTTTCTCATGTTTACCTTCATGTTTCTCAAATGCTTGTGCAAAACTACCTTTTTGGTTCCGGACATCTGAAGCATCAACATTGTAGAACAATGGAATAACCTGTTGCCCCAATCTTTCTCTACACTCCATGATCTTCACCAGCTCGTCAAGACACCAACTGGAATCGGCATAACTCTTGGAGAAGACAATTATGGAGATCATGGACCCGTCGATTGCCTGCTCCAGTTGGGTTTTTATAAATTCCGCTCTTTTTAGTTCGTTGTCGTCAAGAAAGGCGCGGATTCCGTCATCAGATAATGCGGCGTGGAGGTGGCCTGTGAAGCCCTTGCGTGTGTCTTCACCTCTGAAGCTCAAGAACACTTGGTACTCCCAACGTTTTGATGAGGAGGATGGTGAGGATGAATAGGAGGCTTTATGGGCTTTCCTGGCATCCATTAATTGATACTGGTTCAGATCAGACCAACTACAAATTATGCACAAGTTGGCCTTCCGATCCGACTTGAGCAGAAGAAGTTATTTTTTTTCTGGGGAGTGGTTTGGCCTTGAGCATATTGAACGTTTCAGTCAACAGAAGCAAAAGTCCCTACGTTCCTGCCAACACGTCATTGACGCGGAGAGAGGCAGAGAGAGCGTGGAAGATCAGTGCGAACAGAGGGTAATTTTCTGGAAGCAACCAAAACCAGGGGTCACTTTCTGTGGCTGCTGGCTGCACGATCTACTGGACGGCTAAGATTCAAGGTCAGGAAAATGCAAGGAAGGATAAGGAGAAAGAGGCATGAAAGGAGAGGGAAGAGACGAGCACAATGTCCAGTCACAAAAGAAAAAGAGAAAAGAAGAAGAAAAACACAAGTCTTTTTGTTTTCACAAATTCTTTTTCGTTTAATGATTTCATTCATATAAAAAAAAACTTATATAAATGATAAAATTAACCTCAATGAAATATATGCAATCTAATTTCAAAAGACAACTTTGTTATTTGGAGAATTTTTTTGTATAAAATCATCAATCTTTGGATGAAAAATCAATAAAAAGGAGTTTTGTGAAAATAATTTTAAACCTCAAAGGCTGTTCTTGTAATTTCCAAAACTTTAATGAGTTTCGTGAAAAAGTCAAAAACCTGTTAGTGTAAATAACTCAAAATGGAAATATAGTTATAGTGTATATAAAGATTACAAATTTATTGTAATCACCTTATCTACCACTAGTTTTCTAAACAGAAAAATAATGCATTGAATTTCTATTGAAAAGTTGATATAGATACGCGCGGCATGTCCTTGAAGTTCGCAATGCTTATCCAGTTGAGGTTTTGTATATATATAACCTTGTTTTGCAGAAGCATAGTTGAATTGAATAGTTCAGAAAGGCCTGACTTCAGGGATGTTTTCTCCTGATTTCATAATGTGCTTACTAGAGGATTTGTTAAAGATTGATGAAGATATGAAATTTTTATTAAGCATTTAATTTTTATTTTCAAATTTTTATCAAAGATATAATGAAAATATGCAAGAGAAAATGAGAAACCATTAACGAGTGCAGATGCCCGCAGTCAAACTCGTAAAACAAGAGGCCTTTGGAACGGAGAAATCCAAACTAGGTCGTCGCAGGCGAGTAGGCATCTCAATCCCCCTATGTTCGACGATTGAGAATCTCACTTCTCAATCACCGAAGATTATCAATCGGCGAATCGAAGCAATTACTGAGTTGGTGAGGCGACGGGGGTTATGGTTAGAGACAAAGCAATAAGATTTGCTTCATGCATTTGGGTCTAAACCAAGCCCAATTTGTATGTTAAGTCTAACAGCCCAGATGTTGATGATGCCAAAAAAATTTATGACCGAAAGGTAATGGTGAGTTTAGCACATCACATGGCAGTGTTTCATTACCACGCTATAAACTTTCAACGTATGTTCAATCGACAGTGTTTTATCGGTAAACATTATCCATCAAAATGATACTGTTTGCGTTAAGATGTTGAAGCAATAATATATTATTGTAAAACGCTAATTTTCTTCGCAACAATAACGCTGGACGTTAACATTTTGGGTCTAGTGTTTCAAGCTTCCGACAGTTTGCCTTCCATCTGGAGAGCATAAATATAATTGTCTCAAAGAATTTAGATCATACATTTCATATCTGACGGCTCCAAAAATATTTTATAATCTAAAGAAACTTTCCAACTGTCAAACTAAGACTGATTAAAACCAGATTAACAACAATCCATGATATCCTCCTACTGTCCCCAGTATCCCAACTGTCAAACTAGGAAAAGACCACTCTATTTTGTATGAAAACCAGATAGAATTCCTATTCCTATTATTGCATATATATACACACACACACACATATATATATATATAAATGTATGCATGTATGTATTCCGCAACCGATTATATGATCTCCAAACCACATACTGGCCAAATGATTCAAAGGAAAATAGACATTGCTTTAAATGTCACTACAATAAGTTCATACTCGTTGGATGCTGCAACACCAAATTTAAGAAAACGATGGGTATTATAGCTAAAATGTTTCTCAAAAGCCAACCAGCTATATTCGAGTCAACACTGCTACAAATTATTGGTTCCAATAACTGTAGAAACACATTAAAGTTCAACTTAGCTCCTAGTTGGCCGATTCATGTTCAGAAGCCATGCCTCTATTCAACTACCATGATCCTTCAGCACCCAATGTTGGATTTTCAAAAGCAGAGAAACCCCAGAAAGTCTTCAAAGAGTAGGGCTGAGAGATGGTTACACCTTCTTCAGTGATTTTGGAAATCTGTAATTTCAAAGTTTAAAGTGTGTCATCTTACAAGGAAGTGCCAATCCATGTTCAAGCAAAACAATAAACTCCACCTTTAAAATGCACAAAATTATCAAGATCCTTAAACACTGATTGTTGGATATTCCTTTTTGGCCTTGCAACTACTATGCCAATTCCAAACTATTAGTTTCACTTTTAAAAACAAAAATAATATCTCATTGCAGTTATCTGATGCGTGCAAATGTGCAATATCACTTTAGTAACAGAACTTTCTAGAAATAAGTGTTTTCACTTTACTAGCAAAGGAGGCAAAACGGAGGAAATTGTTTCACACCAAACTAAATCCACAAACATATGCCACAAACCTTCAGCACCTCTTCAGAGACGAAGGTGGTGTTTAAAATCATGTGATGTTCATAACCAGACAATATCTAGCATTAAGCACATCCAAAGATCGAAAACAATTTCCCACTTAAATGACCCATCATCACCTAAATCCTTCCTTTTATAAGTATGACCAATAGAAACGATGAGTAAATTCTACCAAGCAACTCATTGTACAATGTGATTTCTGATTTGCATAAAATATATGCAGAAAAGATGTTAGAAAACTTGTTGGGTAGAAATAGGAAAATATTCCGACAGAAAATTGAAATCAAAACCATGCAATCATGTTCATTAGCATAATACTTTTCCTTTCCTTTCCTCTGTCTCCACTTTAAACACTTTCCGGAGCTAAAGCCCAATTAATAGTCCAGTA
Source organism: Prunus mume (assembly GCF_029339155.1). Classification (NCBI taxonomy): domain Eukaryota; kingdom Viridiplantae; phylum Streptophyta; class Magnoliopsida; order Rosales; family Rosaceae; genus Prunus; species Prunus mume. The sequence continues at coordinate 2,057,914 of NC_142699.1, read as the reverse complement.
CTAGCACTTCACCAGTGAAAGGGAATTACAATACTTCTCAGGCTCATGAGAGTTTCTTACATGACAAACTAGTAAGATCAAGAGTGACAAAAGTTTAGTGAAAACCCATTTGAACATGTGTATGAGAGAGAGAGAGAGAGAGAGAAGTTACAAACAAAACACTTCAAATATATTTAAAAAGGTTTACCAGGTTTCATATTTAAAAAGGTTTATAAATGTTGAAGACAATTAAAGATAACAGATAGATAAGAAGGCCCTCAGTAATTGCTAGTCAAATCATCATTTCTTACAAGCCTTAATATTATGGAATCGATAGCTTAAAGCACTGTTATTACTATAGGATGACAGAAGATAGAGTAAATAAGATTAATTAATTACTATACCTGAAGCTTGTTGACAGCAGACCGATCACGATAGAGAAGGACACGCATGCATTTCTCCAGTAGCTTTACACCCTCTTCAAAAGTCAAGTTCTCATGCCATTCATCACGAAGAATAGGCCGTGCAAGGTGATTTCCAAATCCTGTAGCTACATGATTGTCCTCAAAATTTACACCTATCATGCTAACCTGGATAGGGATAAAAGAATATGACAAGTAACTAAGTCAGCTCATTCATAAACTTTATTCTTGAATAAATAAATAAATAATCAGCTTTCCTAATTGAACACAGCATGCTACAATGCGTTAAGGGAAGGATTATATGAGGCCTACCATGCCAAGGTACTTCTGTCCTTTTTTCACTCCACCAAGGACAAGAGAGTTCCACAGTGGATTGAACTTGTTACGCCTATTGTACATCACACGGGTCAAATAGTTGTGGACCTCTTTAGGTCCCAAAGAGTTGCCATCATCCCACATGTTGTCATATAGGCTACAACCATAAAACTCAAAATGAATAATCTTTTTAACTCCAGTTGCAAATGATACCAAGAAGCATGGCAAAAATCACAATGAAAGCATTAGAGAAGGTATCTTCTACATAATTTTTCTTGAGAACAATGCTTACATGAGCTCATCAAGATAACGTAATAGCTCTTGAAAGTCACTTATTTCTCCACTTGCACCAAGAAGAGAATGCTTTCCAATAGGCTTCATTCGTTCCACACTCTTGTATCGCAGGGTAGACCCATAAGAACCTATTAGTAAATGCATCATTTGATATTGTTACAAACCTAAACAGAAACATGAAAAGGAACACACATGGGTGTCTAACTTTTGCAACTTAAACAGCATTGAAACTCCGAAAGAAGAGATGATGAGCATTGTTCATAAAGCGATGGACTTTAACCTTTATGTCAAAAAATAATCAAAATTTGAAACACAATCTAAATTGGATTGGCATCTAACCTCCCATATCAGCAGCCATCAAAATTCCATCTTTGTACTTCAGAGCCACCACAGATGTACCGGTTACATATGGGTACCTTCAAAAAATTATATTTTAAAAAAAGAATTAAAGGATTGAAATGTCATATAGAAAGCAAAATCCCCAAAACCCCAAATACCATAAGGTCTACACATACCAAAAATACGCAACATAAATTCAACAATAAAAATGAGAAAAGCGAGAAAGTGTGAGAATAGAATACAAGGTTCTCTGAGAAGCTTCAGGGTTGCACAGTAGGCCGGGTTTGGCTTGGTTCGACTCCATTAACTGCTCAAAAAATCACAAATTCAAAAACAAAGTAATGAAACAAAATCTGGGTTGTGGAAATCAGATAGAGAGTGGAAACTCACACTCGTTTTTGTTCTCTAAATGTTGAGGTAACAATTATGGAAAGCAACACCTATTAATTTCGCCACAAACATTTAAACAGGTACAAAAGCTTAAAGCAAGAGCAGAAGGATAGAGATACGAACCTCAAGAAACTAAAAGTGAAGAATACAGAGAGGGATCTCTCTCGCAGCCGACTTGAGTCTGAAGAGCGATATAGAGGAGAGCGAGCGCTGTTCGATCATAGGCTGTTGGATCTTTTTTATTTTCCTTTTCCTTTCGCTCAAGAAATTGAAAACCCGGTTCGATTTACTGGATTTGGGTAGTCCATGTGGAAATGGGTGGGCTAAGGCTTTAGATTAGGCCCACTCAGTGGAATTGGACAAAAAGTTCACGCCCAACTATAATTTAGGTCCAACCCAGTTTGAAGATTTTGAATTTAGCGCGCAGCTAAGGTGGGAACTATCTGAGGCTCCATCTCAGCCATTTAAGTGATCTCAACGGCTGGGGAGAAAATACAAGCCCCCAAAATCTGACAACCCAAATACCAAAGCGTATAACTAGGCCTATAATTTGGCCCGATCGGATCGGAAATAGCCATTCCAATTTCCGTCCAAAACCCTTCAGAATTCAATAAACACTTTTGATTTCGATTCCAAAAAATTCCGGAAAAATTCGGAACTTTCCCATTCCGAAGTTTTGAATTCTTCAGAACATAACCATCCCTCCACCTAATAACTCAGCATTTTCACACCATATGAATTCAACATCTCCAAAGACAGAGCACAAGCATCATTGTCAAATAGAACACAATTAAACCCAATCAGTTGACCAACCAATCGAACCCAAGCGAGAAAAAAAAAAACCAAAAGTGCGGCGGCTGCAAATGGAAATTTTTTTTTTTAAAAGATGTGTTACTTAGGGTTAAAAATGTGAGTATTGAAAGAGAGAGAGAGGGGGGAAATAAACAAATGAAATGAGAGTAAGTGAGAAATTGAGAAATTAAATAAAGAAAAGAAAGAGGGAGAGATAAGTGGGAGATGGAGCGTTTTGTTTTTTTTTTTACTTTTACTTTTTTTTATTTAGCTCTTTACTTCTTCTTTTTTTTAATTTTTGATAATAATAAAAAAGGTCTTTAATTTTAATATATCATATATATAAAAGAGAGAGAATGTGTGCAAGGAAGCTTAAGTTGGACTTTTGAATTATTTTATTTTATTTTATTTCTTATTGTGCAAATTTTGGCATACATGGATTTAGAATCTCTTCATCCAAATGAAGCCTTATAAGAGGGTGTACATATAACACGTATCTAAAGTGGTGGAAATATGAATGGGAGGTTGAGTTGTGTACATGATGGAATTTTAAACATAACATAATGGATTAAAAGTTTACAAAAGGAACTAATACTATTTGTTCATTCAATATCTATACAATTGGAATACTATAATTGTCAAGCTCCAATGAATATATTTATATTATATCTGGTGTTTCATGTAATTAAAAGTTTAAATGAAGATAGTTTAAAATTTTAAAATACATACATACATAAAATACAAAATGGAATAGTATACCCTACATTTACCACATATGTAGTACGTTTTGATATAACAAGCACACATATGCATTTTTGTTATATTCAAACAAGCACATTTGCCAAAAATATATACTCTTAAAGTTATAAACTATTATGATTAATATATTTTTTGACAAAGCCTATTTTATATATATGAATATTTGCATGTGACCTAAGAAATGAAACATATATAAGAACTATACATTAAAAATAATGCAATTATAATAAGAAATTCGGAAATTTATGGAAAACTTTGGAAAAATCGAATCCGAATGGGTTCGGTAAACTTCAAAAAATTCGGATTGGAATTGTGGAATTTTCTGCATTTATCGAAATATCAAATTCGGCATTTTCAAATATTGGATTTATCGGAGTCGAATTTTTTTGGAAATATTCAGACCGTAATCGGTAGGAATCGGATTTTCCAATCCACCTTACACCTCTAATATATAGAAAGCAAAAGGGAGAGAATGATGAAACATTAAAAATACAAGAAAATGTCTTTGGTTAATTCAAACATTAAGAATTAAAATTATGAATTAAATGAGGATAATATGATAAATTCACATTTTTTTCATATTAAAAAAATTAAAATTAAAAACAAAATCATATAATAAGTCCTATTTTTATGGAACATAACTACCCACGTTATTTTTTCTTAATTCTGAAAAAAAAAAACCAATTGACACATGCGTGCCAAGGGTAGCTTATGAAAATGTAAACAAAAGTTTCTTAAGATTTGTTTTCATTTTTCCCTATATGCTTTACTTACATCTCTAACTAAAAAATGAAAAGTGAAAATGACAGACAAAATTATCACCAAAAGTTACAACTAGGACGAAACTCCAGAGAAACTAACTCAATGTAGCATAATCTTGTAGAATGGGATGTGCACTTAGTTGGAAGAGGCCTCAAGTTCGATCCGAAATATAAAAAAGAAATCAAAGGAAGCCTAACCCTCCTACGGAGTTGCACAAGTTTATAGAACCATCACTAATTCTTTTATTGTATCAATTGTCTGTCAATTACAACTGGATATTCCACAAACAAACAACATTTCCATTAACCAGATGAAACCTGGTATGGGGATGGAATCAAATTTAACAAATACATTATAAAAATCGATAATTTGCAGGTCTAGGCTGACCATTTCAGATTGTTTATGAGCTTACTAATTTCATCTATCTTTCATACACAAGAATTATATGCTGGAAGCAATCAGAGAGCTTATTGAGCATGCATTGTAATCCCCACATATGACCTGCTATTTCTAGATACCAATCTTTTATGGCGCTTTTAAGTTCATATGTTTTCCCAAGGCAACAATTATATGCTACACTACTACATCAGCAGCCTCATTGCACAAACAATTATAAATGAAGAATCCGAATACCGATTGAGGAGCTTCGAGAGGTTCGCATGCAAAAGCCTATCTCAGTCAAAAATTCTCTCCCCTGTTGAGAATAGTAAAAATACTAAAGAACTAAAAATGCAAAGCAAACCCGGAATGAAAAACACCACTCTCCAGCTCTCTGCACTTGAAAGACTCGAATCAACAGTTCTTGCAGCTTCAAGAAGTTTGCCGGTCAGATCAACTCCAATAATGCCAGCTAACGTACCAGCAGTGTTAGAAACTCCCATCACAATGCCTGCGTATCTTGGGGCAATATCCATGTGATTCACTGCAAAACCAGCTCTCCCAAGTGCCAAGAAACCGAGAGCCACAGAAGAGCAGAGAACAGCCCCACCAGATGTTCTGAATATGGGAATTGCCATCAATGCAAGAGAAGCAACAATGAACCCGATGGTGTTCAAGAGCTTCCGGGTTCTAGTCACAGACAAGATTCTCTTGGTGACCAAGTGATCAGCAACCACCCCACCTATATTTGAGAAAATAAACATGTTGAGATACGGCAACATCTTAGAAGAACCCATTTCCTGAAGGCTAAGCTGGAGGCCCAATTCAAAGTATGTCGGCAGCCAGTTCATTAACACATATAAAGCATAATGGAACGTGAAATTATTAACCACAATTGCCCAGACTGGCAAACTGAGTAAAATTTTCTTCCATGGAATTTTGGCAGTTCTGACAGAACTTCCTCCATTTTCTAGTTTCAACTTTTGACTTCCTTTGATTGGCAGCATTGATTCCCCGAAACCAGCAGCTGTGGCTTTTGGATGTTCAGAGCGAGGTGGGTCACTGGCATACTTGAACCAAAGCAAAGACCACATGGCTCCTAGTGCTGCCTCAGCAAGAAAGACGGATTGGGGGCCTCTATACTTTACAAGGCTTGGAAGGAAAAGCATTCCTGCCGCAGCACCGAGGTACATACCAGAAGTTGTAAGAGAAACAGATCTGGATCTTTCGTGTGGTGGAACCCACTGTGCTAGAACTGTGTGGATTGAGGGGAAGATGAAACCTTGTGCAACACCAACAAGCAATCTAGCAATCACCATGACAAAGACTCGATTGGGGTCCAAAGGAATCAATGCACAAGTCGATGACCATAACACAAATGAAAGGAGAAGAACCTTCCTTCCCCCGATTTTCTGAGCTGCCCAGCCACCAGGCACTTGTGAACAAGCATAGCCATAATAGAATGTAGAAAGAATTGTGCCTTTACTTGATTGATTTACCCCAGCAGCATCAGCGGCAACAGTGTAAGCAATTGAAAACCCGACACGTTCTATATAGCAAACGGATGTGCTGATGAAGGTCAATATGACGACTAAGTAACGCTTTGGAAATTTCATTGTCGTCATACTTCACCCTTAGTGACATTAATAAGTACTTAACATTGCCAAAATTGCCTTCAGATGAGCCAAAATTTTCAAATTTCTTTAGAAGAATCGACTCCGACAGTGTCATCAACTGCAGCAATTATGTTTGATGTCTTTAGATGAGCTGACTTTTAACAGCTAACGTTTCAGTTAGAAATGGTTCAGAAGAGCAAAGCAGCAGCTTCACAACTATTACAAATCAAACGCTTAGATATGTTGGTGGAATCTGCAGCAGAAAAGGATAAGTAAACAACTTGTTTGAATTGGACATCATAACAACATATAAAACAATCAAGTAACGAACTTGCAAATTCTTTTCAAACATAGAAAGCATATATCCCAAAAAGCCTACACCTTTGGTGTACAGGGGCTTCCAAGATGCAAGAAAGTGAAGTTAGAAGATCGACGACTACTTTGAGGAAGGCATGGACCCAGTATTTAAAAGTGGGTTGGGCCGAAGTTTTAAGCCAATTTTCCTCAATTGAAACTTCGACAGAGCCTCCTTTGTTTTTCTCCAATTTTACAGAACCCGTTAATCACACCCATGAGATTCTTTCATTTCTTGGTGGCCACTTTTTTATTATAAGAAAACACATGAGTAAATTAACAGCCTTTGCACTGAGAAAGCTATTCATGTACACACTAAAAGGAAGTCCAAAGTTCTTAACTAAACTATAAAAGAAGTCCCTTCTTATGTTAATGGTTTCGCTGTCCCTTTGAATCTTCAATGACTACTAGTCTCTATATTTTTCACTTTTCAGAAGCTATTACAATTTACAAATAAACAGAAATAGCAGTCATTCAATGATCAAGTTCAAAAACTTCAAAATCCAGTTCCTTGCTATTGAATATCAAAGCACAAGCAATAGAAGCAAGTGTTATTCCCATTTTCCACCCACAAGTCTGTAATGTCAAAATCCCTAAATCCCTAATTTATTATTATTATATAAGAACCCTAAATCCTAAATTAGAAACAAGCAGAATAAAAATTCAATTAAAAGAAGAAAAATAATGGAAATGAAGGATTAAAAGAAGAAGAACATAAGAAATGAAGAGTTCAGAAGAAGAAGAAGAAGATAGGAAGAATGTGAGAGAAATGTTTAGAAGAAGAAGAAGAGAAGAAAAAAGGAAGAATTTCGAAGAATTGTTTAGATGAAAAAGATAAAGAAAGAAGAAGAAGAACTTACAAAGCTAGCAGCAGAAGCGGCGGCAGCAATGCGGCATGCGTGTGGCTGAAGGTGAGGAGTGAGGAGTGAGGAGGGTGGCTGGAGTGGAGATCGGAGCGGCTGCAAATGGTAGGGAGGGATGTCCGTGCTGTTTTGGGGTAGACTTTCTATCTTTTATTGTGTTGTTTGGTCTGAGCTGTTAAGGCCAGGTGGGCTCGGTGTGATTGGCTGGATGGGCAACTGTACAGTCTATATCTAGGCTTTTCCTCTTCGTCTCAGAATTCGGGTGGGGACCCAAAAGAATTAAATAAGTGGTAGCATAGATTTTACGCCCAGTAAGAAAATGTTACCCGTGTACAATTTTAGAGTGTAAAAAGAAATTTATCCGCGAGCTGATACTCGGGAAACTAATAACAAGATCCTCATCACGCATCGATTAAGAGTGTACGACACCTTTTACATAAGTTAGTAGTGGAGAACACAAATACTGGACACTTGACATGTTGGCTCTGTGAGTCTTGCAAGATCTAATATGGATAATTAGAAGTTCAATTCAATCATATGAATAATTAGAAGATCAAATCAATTACCGAATAAGCGGCGAATATCATGTTAGTCATGATTTCTTATCCCATTAAGCAGTTAATGGCCTAATAAATACGGGACAATCAAAAGGCATTTTATAGATCTTGGGAAATTTATATCCGTAACCTGAGATCACTGGTCTGCAAATCAAGACCCTTTTAATTGAACTAGACCTTGTTGGCACTAAAGTTACTCATTAAAAACAAAAGATAAATTTATATACACGTGTCGAACTATGAGGTGTTTTTTGTAATTTTGAAGAAAAATCTCAATTTGGAGGAAGATCCAAAAGACAATCCTACCAAGTTCTGATCTGATTCTTTGTATTTCGGGTTGAGATTCTCTTTTTGGGAGTTGTACAATAGTAAATGGATGTAGAAAGTCTTTCTATAATTGTGTTTAGTTGTATATGTCACGAAGGACTAAACTTAGGTGAATAGATAGTATCCCTTGACCCATTAATAGAATTATTAAATGAGTAATAAAATAGGCCATCTCATATTCTCATCATTTTCCCTCCAATTTGCAACTTGTATTTCTTCGTATTGCCAGTTCACATGATAAAAACGAGATGTAAAGTGTATTTGTATTCAATTGTGTTTCTTTGAGACAAAGTTAGTGCTTATTCAACTCTTGAGAATACTTCATTAAAGGCCATGATGGCAAATAAAACTAAAGAACCTCAAAGTCAAAAGCAATAGCTAAGAAGAAACGCTAGTGTGAAACAAAGATAACACTGTTTTGCTATCTTTGATCAATCATGCGATGCCATGATAACTTTTTCACGTGACAGTCAATGATTAACTGATAAGCCAAGGCCTCATTGCACAAATTATGATGTTTGGGGGGTACGAGTTTATAATACCCGTTTTCAAACATACCCAACCCAAAATCTACACATCATATATTCAAAATAATATGTGTTTATCAGCCTACTGGGTTATTATGATTCCTCTAGATACTTCATTATCTTTTCCCACAATACATATGTGTGGAACCGCGATCATGATATGAACGAACGTCTACGCCATACACAACCATCCGAATGGAGTGGACTCAGTGCAGATAAGGAGGTGGGGGAAGGAAGTAAAGAGAAATGCTTGCAGGTTCACTAAAATTTGCATTAACAAGCATTAATCTTGATCAAAATCTAAAGGACAAAAATACCAAAAAAGAGACTCAGAAAGTTCTGTTCCATACAAGCACTAAAATATTAAGCAAAGATGGATTTAACTAAATGGCCAATTACACAAGCATTGAAAGGCCTTCCTTTTTGGGAGCATGAACCACGTTCTTGTTCCCAGGGAAGGCAGTGCGAGAGATGTCTACTAGGGCCTTGAAACTGTATGGTTCGTGCATGGACAGCTCTGACAAAACTTTCCTGTTCAGCTGAATGTTCTCCTTCATCAACCCATGCATGAAATTCCCATAATTAACCTGATGACAACAGTAAAACCCAAATAAAAGGGAGATCAGAATACACTAGAAAACAAATATTATACAGGAAATCGCAAAAAACCACTCAAATAGCTTAAGATCATCGAATCAGCAATATGTTCCAGCTTCTACCCATCCAACAGCTCAACAGCTTCTTTCAGGCCAGAAGGTCCAGAAAGATACATACGATTCCTTACATCTTAATCTAAACTGCTGCAGCTTTCCCCAACTTCCTAGACTTTCCAAAGCCAACCATAAAAATATAATTTGGATCTAGTTTAGTAGAGAGAATATTCAAGTCAAAACTAAAAACTTGAAGTCAATTTGAAAACATTAAGCAAAGTTCTTAAGACCACAGGCAGGATTTACATGCTAACAACCTTTGTAACCAATTCCAAGAATTCCAATGAGAACCAAAACTAAAAACTTGAAGTTAATTTGAAAACATTGAGCAAAGTTCTTAAGACCACAGACAGGATTTACATGCTAAAAATCTTTGTAACCAATTCCAATGAGGACCCTTAATTTCGCATGCTATTAGTTTTACTTTTCTCCAGGTACTTTTCACTAACCAAGTTCTTAGACATTTACTCTCCATGTTAACCAATATTGGAGAAACAACAATCCTCTTGATCTTTTATGCTTAAGCAACCTCTAGACAAAAAAGGCAAAAAAACTTAACAAAAAAGACCCTACCCCAGGTAGGATGACCATGCATAGATGGCCCATGCTTCTCTTACTATTCTATGAGGAAAATGTATACATTAGCATAAAAAATAGTCTCTCGTTTTTTCATCCTTAACTCCTAAAACCCAAAAAAACTGATATAAAGTTCATTGTTCTGCAGCATATTGAAAAACCTAAGTCCTTAATTTTCAATAATCATGATTTTCAACAATATATGACTCCAACGCAACCTCAGACTGAAAGGAATGCCAGAGGGACAGCTAGCCAAGATATTCAGCCTCAGACTGAAAATGGGCAAGCTGGGAATAAAGGTCTCTTGAAATTATCCCCAACCAAAATGACCTGACACAAGTCCTTTCCCATTTTGTTTAAAGAAAATCCACATCAGCATACCTACATGCCCTACTGATGTTGAGGCTTATGGTGACACAGGACCACATTACCAGAGTCATAGACTCACTGCCATATCAATAGGATGGCCTTTTTACTCTACCGCCATACCACCACCTATATACACAAAGATTGGCTACCTATTGCTCAAGATAACAATCTTTAAGCAAATCAATACTCATCATCCACTTTCTTCACATGTATTTTTCTCTCTCAGTCTTTTCCATCCAAGTTGTAGGCAATATAGAAAGGAACTCAGGAATAACTCAACTGGATAAAGATAACTATATAAACATAGCAAACAACAGTGGCAGGAAAACGATAACTTAGATTGAAGTCCAAAACCAATTGAAAGCGAGACTGCTATAATTCTCCCAAACCACATATGAGATAATAGACACAATTCGACACATACACCATGGATGCGGGTGCCAGCATTGATGCGTTGGATCCACAGGGAGCGCATGTCTCGCTTCTTGGTGCGGCGATCCCGGTAGGAATACTGCAAGGCCTTCTCCACCCTCTCTCTGGCAATCCTTATGCAATTCTTGGCCCTTCCCCTGAAGCCCTTGGCTAACTTGAATATCTTATCCTTGTTCATTGTTCACTTTTCACTTAATCTCTTAAAAGGTCAACACAAACACACACACAGAACACCAAGAACATAATCAGCCATAAATTATCATTTCTCATATAACAAAGCCAGACAAGTATTCATAGAGGAAAATTCCCCAATGCACAGTAGTGGATCCAGTAGTAAATTTAGGAGTACTTGATCCATCAAATTTACAATCCATTACCAGAGAAAACGAAGCAGACTTGCAGAGGAAAAAGAAACTGAAAGAAAAAACAGAGAAACCTGCAAATAGTGGATTCGTTCCGATACTCGAAATCTCTGTCCGAAGGAACTTTCTCCAATCTCTCAATTTGCAGAATTGGGGTTTTGGAAGGGTTTTGAATATGCTGAAGCTGAAACTACTTTTTTAATTTTTTTAAGTCCTGGCCAAAACGGCGTGGTTTTAAACAGGTCATTTTAATAAAAACGATGTCGTTTTGGTAGGCTGTTTATTATATATTTTTTTAAAGACAAAAAAAAAAAGCTGCGCTTGTTCTTCTCTGGACTTCCGTCGAGCAGCTGGTGGGCAACTCCATGGGTCGCACGACCAGCAAGCACCTCTAAGTGAATGTTACTTTTATGATCAAAATCACTTTCCCGTAGCATATGTATATTCAAGTTGTTTCAGTAGAAATATGAGTCCATCTCTCTCTTACTTCTTCCTTCCTATGCCTGTCACTAGTAATAAGTGATTCTTTTGTGAAATTTTTCGCTTCTTACTGTTGTGTCGTTATTCAATCTTACAAAATGCATCAGGCATGCATAAGAAACTTAACACCTTGGATAAATTCAACCTAGTCTCCATGGAATTTAACAAAGAGGCTTGCTTCGTTTTTGGTTTTGTTTTTAGTACAAGCGTGAAGCGATAGTTTAAATTACAAGACGAAAAGTTTCTCACACACTATCAAAATGCAATTCAAATGTGAAACCAATAGTCTTTATAAGTCCATTGAAATAGGCTGTTGGTTAATTTTGTTTCTTATTAAAATAAGTACATCACAAATGCAATGTATGTGTGGAATGGAAGGTCCCCTTATTTTTGAATTAATCATTTAAAAAAATTAATAGAACAATAGTTGAAAAAATGGGACGGCATTTTTATACATTATATAATTACCCCCCAAAAAAAAAAAACAGAAAGAAAAAAGTGTCCCAAGCTTTTCAAACGAAAATAAAAATACCACCAAATTTCCTATGTTTCAGCTTGTATCAATCCTGTGTATCAACCCATGTGAATCCGTGCAAATGAACTTACCTGTGTTTCAACACAGAGATCTTTGGAAACCAGTAACCACTTAATGTACCCTAGAAGCTATCTTAAATTTCTAAGGAGATTACAACGGTTTTGTTAAAAAAGAGAAGAGCCAAACAATACAACAAAAACAATCCTTACAAACATCTTCTCCAGCAGCAACTTCTGAGGTTACCTCTAAGATGAGCATACGTCTAAAATGGTTGAGAATGGAGGTGGTTACCATAATGACTTGATTATGATGTTACAAACTCTCGGCTCCTGTAGCCATAGACGGTGACTGTTGGATGCTACGACGTTAGCATTTCAGAAAATGACCTTAGGATTTTGTTTCACCAGGTTCCTAAAGCAATAAGAAACAAAAAAAAAAACCCATTTTCTTGATTATATCTCCTTTCCGTCGAACTCTCAACAAAATAGGACAACAAACTTCAAATAAAATCTCAACACAAAGAGGAGTAACTGTCCTTATAATAATAGAAAGGAGAATTGGAAAACCATCCACACGCCTAACTAAATTATCCAATCGTACCCTCTTATAAAACATTAAAAACCAAAATAAATAAAACAAGAGGAAGACTTGAAACCTAACAAAATTGGGTTGGGTATAATCTTAACAGACAAAACATTTGGGTCCCAATTTAGGAGAAGTGTATACCATCCTTGTTGAACTCGGAAAGCAGGTCCAAGAATTGCTGTAATTTGAGCTTGGAGGACCTCTCCCCTTCGAAACCAGCCTTCTTCAAAACGTTCAAAACCTTTTTTTTGAATTCGGATACCTCCCCTTCTGCATTACCATCCTCCACTTCCATTCCATCATCCACTCCATCATCATCCATCTCTATGTCCTCATCTGAAAAATCCATCACATCATTAGTATCCTCCAAGGCACCTTGTTGGGCTGGTGCAAGATTAAGCGCCTGCAAGGTCTTGTAATTCTTCTCTAGTAAATTGATGACACTTTTCTGCCTAAAAATTGAGCCAAGCGTTTTGTTCTTCCTATTGAAACAGATCCGCAAAAAGCCATCCCACTCCTTTTGGTTCACTTCAAAAGGCGGTTTCCTGGGTTCAATTCGAACGACAGAGGAATCTACCTTAGGCGGAGGGCGAAAGTTGTTCCTTCCAACTTTGAGGAGGTGGGAGACCCGAGACAAGAGTTGCGTGTTGACAGTAAGACGACAGTAGAGCTTGTCACCAGGCTGCGCAACCAGTCTCATTGCAAATTCCCTTTGGAACATTATAATGGCACATCTGAAAGCAGGTTGGTGCTTCAATAACTTGAATGTGAGGGGAGATGAGATTTGATAAGGGATATTTGCCACACATATATCAAAATAGGGAAGCTCAGTCTTTAGCACATCTCCTTGAATAACCTGTGGACATAGCAAACAAATCCTCTATTGTATTCAATGAAAATCATCAACAACACATCGCATTTCACATAACATATCATACAACAGAATTTGAGAATTCCTTCATGGCATAAAAGTTCACTCTTTCTAAATTATCATATTCACTGAAACGCTAATTGCAATTTTTTATTTATTAATATAAATGGTTTATATTGATAATCAAGAGGATAAGCAATCCTTGGTATCAACATACAAACGGAATCAACTTACGAACTGAGTATAACAACTCAATAACCATTCGAGAACCATTTGGGTTGAAAAAATAAAAAATTTGGGAAAGAAGCACGAAAAAGGAGGTACCTGCAAGCGGTTGGAGTGAGGAGTGCCCTGGAATCGTCTCTGCAGCTCGAGAACCATTCGAGCGTCAATCTCAACAGCAATGACCCTCTTACCAACTTCTAGAAGCTTCTTGGTGAGATTACCAGTACCAGGACCAATCTCTAGGATGACATCGGTGGATTTGATACCTGACTTCTGGACTATGGAGTCCACCAGTAACGGATTCTTGAGTATGTGCTGTCCTTTGGACTTGTGGAACGATATGCCTCCTTGGTAAGGCGTGTGCCCTGCTGGCCTCGCCTTCTCTTTCTTTGTTTTGCCTCCCGCCATTGATGCGCCTACACTAAAAGGAAGCCCAAAGTTGTTAACTAAACTATAAAAAGAAGTCTCTTCACTGTCTTTATTATGTTAAAAGTTTCGCTGCCCCTTTGAATCTTCAATGACTACTAGACTCTGTAGTTTTCACTTTTCAGAAGCTATTACAATTGACAAATACACAGAAATAGCACCCATTGAATATCAAAGCACAACCAATAGAAGCAAATGTTCTTCCCATACATTTCCACCACACAAAATTTTTTATTTTTTATTTTATCATATAAGAACCCTAAATCCTAAATTTTAAAAAAATGAGAATAAAAAATTCAATTAAAAGAAGAGAAAGAAGAAGAAGAACTTACAAAGCTAGCAGCGGCGGCAGCAATGGGGCATGGATGTGGCTGAAGGTGAGGAGTGAGAAGGGTGGCTGGAGTGGAGATAAGAGGGACTGCAAGGAGTGGTTCTACACAGGGGGCAGGCTGGGCCGCTGACCGGTCCAAAATTATCCAAAAAAACAAATAGGTAGATATGTTAGCTTAGCCTTGCGAAGAGTTTTCTGAGTTGCAGAGGAGCCCTGGCGAAGAAGACGATGTCTGGCTTGTCTTGCTGCCCTAATAAACAATACCCGCCGTTTTGTTACTAGCCTGCTGTTAGTGAAACGGTGGGTTTAGTGTTCCAACACTTGGCTGCCTCTTTTCATTGTCTGTGAGTTTAATGGGCTAGTTTTGAATTTATAATAATGGGCTTGGTTTTCCCAGGCTCTTTTTTTTTTTTAATAAAAATATTGGCAAGCTGCGTGCCTTCTCTAGACTTCCGTCAAGCAGCTGGTGGGCAACTCCATGGGGTCGCACCACCAGCCAAAAAGCTTGGACACTGGTCGAAGGTCTCCTTATTTTTCAATTAATCATTTATAAAAAAATTTAATAGAATAATAGTTGGAAAACGGCATTTTTATACATTATGTAATTACCCAAAAAGAAGAGAAAAAGAAGAAAAGTGTCCAAGCTTTTTCATACAAAAATACCACCAAATTTCCAATGCAAAGTTAGCCGCCTTATCTCTTCCCCGAGTAACCGCCCATGCATTGGAAGTTGCAAGGCTATCAGGATGCAGTTGCAGGCATCATTCATTCATTTATTCAAAGCTTTTGAGGTAACTGAATCTATTCCTATCAGATGATGCTCCTTCCAGTGATTGGTCCAAACCAAAAGCTTCAACCTAATTTATTTTGGCCAAATTATAAAGAGAGAGAAAGACAGAAAGAAAAATCAGTGGTAGGAGAGAGAAAGGCCAAGTTCTGTCAGAAATATGATATCACATACACAGAAGGAAATTTATATTCATACATTAAGGTAAAAGGGAAGTTAAAAATTACATTTGAAAATATATTACACAACAGAGGGAAAAGGAACAACCATCATCTCCATTTTCCTTTTTTCCCAGCTTTCTAAATGACAAATAAATCCAATGCAAAGGCGAGAAAGTTAAAATCATAACTTCTTTTATTTGTTTTTGTGCAAATCACTCCTAAAATTTGTGTGCCTACGCAAGGTTTCCTAAATTCCCCCCATTCTTACCACGATTCAGTTTATGTTTGATCACTATTTCCTTCTCTACGCCTTCGTCTCCTCCCGGAGCGTCCCAACAACACCCTGCCATGACGGCGGAGTCGACTCACCAATGACATACCACCACCAGCATTATCACCATTACTGTCATTCTCATCATCTTGATCTGAGGAATCCGAACCACCAATAGGAGAGCTGTGCCGGATGCCAACTGCACTACCGTCCGATGGGTGGTGCAATGCCCTCTCAGGCTGCCTCAGTCGTCCAGTCCCTGATGACCCAAATGCATGCAATAGGAAAAAGACATTCACAAGATTACCATCAAAGCCCAACCCAAATCCTCCATTCCTTTCCCCAGCTTCCGCGTCGAAACCGCCATCCTCTTCGTCTGTATCAAATCCATAATTATTTCCTTCTATTACGTAATCTCCAAAAACCATTGCCCCTGGCATGGAAGACTGTATTGTGCTGATCACATCATCCGTCTCCCGCTCATGTTCAAGCCTTCTCCATTTCTGTTCGAGTACTGGATCCACTTCACGTGGCCGTGCAGAGGGGTGTTCTGCCCTCACATGCCTCTTAAGCTCCTTGTAATTTCCGACAAATGAGCAATTCTCTTGCATGCAGCTTCTCTTTTTTGCATTTAGATAATCTCGTGCTGGTTCAAGAACAGTCCAGCCCTTCACCTTTCCCCTACAGAGGGGGCATGCAAGCTCTGAGACTTCACACTTCTGTGCTGGCCATTCAGAATCTGGTAGCACAATTGGATTGTTATCGGAACCAAGCAATGGTTGTCCATGATCAGATGACACCATTTTGGTATAAGCTTTCTTGTACTGGCCAAGACAGTTGGAATGCCGGAAACTAGTTCCACACATGTAGGGTCGGCAACCCTTGTCATGAGAGGAACATAGGAGAAGAACGGCATTGTGAGGATACTCCATGCACACAGAACATGTTGCATCATCCCAGTCTTTTTTCTCCAAATCTCTGGAGCATTTCTTCGGGCACAGATCCTCCAATATATCTTGATTAGAGCGCAATGGGTATGGAGTTGGTCTGTATCTTCGGGAAGCAATCCTGCGTCGTCCCCTGCTACCTTTTGCCATTTTCAGGCTTCACCTGCAAACCATATTGCAAAATTTATAAGAACCAGGATAATCCAGACACACATACGTATAACAGCAGACAGAACACCAGGAACTTCCACACCAACATTGGTAGAGTAAAGTTCATCCTACTACTGCAGATGCCAATTCTGTGCAACAGTTATCAAAGTCTCAAAGAATAACAAGAAATCAGAACCTTGCATCCGAAAAATAAACCACAAGACGAATCACCAATTATTAGAACTGGTTATCTGGGGAGGAACACACCTCACAACGGATACAAAGCAGCAAATACAGAATATGGAGTTAGTTGACAAGCTTTGAAACTTAAAAATATCAATAGTTGGCCAAAATTATTAAAAGAAAAAGGGAATCCTGAGTCCACATAGCATGTAACAAAATCATCAGATACCAAGTGAGAGAATCTTAGGACACTGAAAACTGTTGGTAACCAACTAGCTCTTGGTCTAGTGGTACTTTTCTTTCCAATGTTAGAACAGGTCCTAATATTGAATCTCCCCTACCCCATTTATCAAAATAATAAAAATTAAGACTTAGTACTTCATACTATCTCCTTCATCAAGTAATCTCAGTTGGGATTGACCAAGGTTCTCACTATACATCCCCCCTTTACCCCAGAAATGCATATTTGCAATTTCCTCTAAAATTCCAATTCCTAATATAGTATACTTATAAGTAACAAGGTGGAGAACAGGATATGGATGTATATCCATTCACAAGGGAAGGGGAAAAAAAAACAAAGAAACAAGTGCCCTCTTCCGTCTTACCTGACCACATTCAGGGGACATGTGCCTTCATAGAGTTCAAAAGATGGGACAGCACTGGTTTATGGCCATTTAGACCATCCAGAACAGTCGTTTCAATCCTGATATAAAACAGAGGCATCCTTGCTTGACAAATTGCAAATTTCTCCTGACTTAATTAGTTGCAAACTATTACGCTGCTTAACTTAATATGGACTCTGCAATCTAGAAAGACCAGGAAACAGACATATCCCAAGATTAAAGCTTAAATAAAAGCCAAAGACAATTCACAGGCTGTAAATGTTGCAAAGTACTAATGTGAAAAGCTTCAAGCATTGCAAGTAAGGTCTGAAAATCCTACATTCTTCTGAACATTAGTGGAATCAATCTAGTGAATCATACATCACTTCAAAATCTGGCATCATTTCCTTCCTACAGACATTCCCAATTAAGGTCAAAGAAAAATTGACAGCCAGTATATAGTAATCCAAAAAAAAGAGGAGAGTGAGTAAACTGGTTGAAATTCAACATTTTTCCTGAATATCATAGGTTATATCAATCTAGTGAATCAGGCATCACTTTGAAATCTGACAACATTTCCTTCCAAAATTGAATACACCAGATAATGAAATGATTAACATGGAATAGGAATTGCAGCTAACTAATTCAAAAGGTTCTGACATGATCAATTTATGAAGTGGGTGTGACACTGACAAGCATTTGTTTTAAAACTTTTTGTGGGCCAATGTAAGGATCTGCTTGGAATGTTTGTAAGTTACAAATTTGAGTTATATCTCACCGGCCTTGTTTGCAATATTTTACATTTCAGACCTCTATGGTTTAAGGTCGACTTTTTATATAAATTTATTTCACAGAGTGAACAGATTGGAAGTCACAGAATCTTTTCCACCTAGTGACAGAACTGTAATTCTCGGGAGATCAACACTCCTTAAGTTCTAAACCATAAACCAGATATAACACATTAAGTAGAACAAACTGTTGTAGCCTGTAGGAGAAGGCACTCCCCTCCTCAATATGCTTACTTGACATCCCAAAATGCACAAGACCAAAGTTATACATATACTGGTTTAAGTGGACTCCAAAGGTTTCAGGACCCTAGAAACACAAACTTCCCCACTGGTTGCATCTAAAACATAAATAGCCATCTGAAACACCACATGGAGTAACATTTTCCATGTTTGGGAAAATGAAATACTGAGACGCAGCAAATAGCTGGCACTGAGGTACAACTGTGTACAAAACATTCCTATCCCATCCCACTTCCACATGTCTAGAAGTCTCATTTTTTTTACTTCTTATTTCCTGCAATGCCTTAGAGTCTCAGTTGAATTCTGGAAAGATACACAACTCCTTTCAACCAGCATAAGTATATGCAAGCAAATTATAGAAACGCTTTTGGTCTAAAGATCCCTATTTGTGGTGTTACAATTGAATGCGATACAAGAAGATAACTGAAACTATAATAAATATAACCCAAAAAAAAACAAAGATAACATCCCTTGACGTTGAGATCAACAATCAAATCATTTGGAAAGAAAGAAGAAGAAGAAAGAACCCTGAGATCAACTCTCAGATCATAATATTGAAGGAGATTAAATTATCCAGTACTCAATTGAATCTTCAAAGAGAAGAGACACACAATTGCATATACGCCAGTATGAACCTTAGATGGGCGAGGTAATGAAATACCAAAGTAGTATAAATTACCCAAAAATGGCTTCCCCACGAACGAGCCAATCATACCCAGAAAAATGTACATTCCAGCTAATGATATAATCTTGTTAATCCAAACTGAAACCCGAAAGCCTTACCTTTGTCGCAGTCAGAGAAATTCTGGATCCAAGATAAGTTAGTTGGGGAGACTAAAGTGCATCTGAAATACAATTAAAAGAGAAACAAAACCAGGTCAGAGATTTATACAGACTAACGTGTTTAATCAATGAAGCACGCAAGAAGACAGTTAATAAATTAATCAAATAATAAGGAAATACACGGAACCCAAGCACATGGCACCTGACCTTTATCCATATGAGAGAGATCCACAATATTAATATTCAAATTAAAATTTTGAATAATTAAAAATCCCAAGAGAAAAAATGTGAAAATGTGAAAATCTTATATACATATATATGAAGGCCGAGAGAGCAAAGGAATTTACGCAAACCCAAATCGTGAAATTTTGCTATAAAAAAAACTAAAAATTAAAGTCGTACCAGGCTGAGCTGCCCCAACAGAGGACTTTTGATTTCTCAATTTCCAAGTAAAGAATAAACCCAACTTTCAAATTTCAAAATTCCAACTTTTTTTTTTTTTAAAGTAAAAAGAAAAGAGGGATGAAACTAGGCAACTGATTGTAATTTCCGTGGTTTCCCTTCCATTTCTCGGCAACCAAACAGATTCTCAAGCTCAAGAAACGAACAAGGAAAAAACATTCGATAACAGATAAATTGAAAGAGCATCGCACCAGATATATGCAAGTGTTCAAACTCCAACGACGTAATAGCACATGGATAAGAAATTTGGATTTGAGAGAGAGAAAAAGGAAATTAGGGTTTGAGAGCAGAAACTCGAAAGCTTAGGCGGAGAAATCGAGAGACAAAGCGAGGGAGCAAAGGGCGGGAGGGGCAACCAAAAGAGAGAAGCAAAAGCAATTACCAAATTTTTCGTCGAGTTCGAGTCATTTCTACGCCACTCTCTCTCTCTCTCTCTCTCTCTTTGGGATTTGAGACCATTTTTTGGACACACAGAGAGAGGAGAGAGAGAGGAGACGTGGGGCAGCCGCTTTGGTTTGGCATCCACGTGCTGCTATGGAGACTGCGGAGCACGCTCCATTTCAGTGGTTTAAAGCTAGTCACGATGTCACGTGCCGATGTGCTGTAAGGTAAATGTGTGTCCACGTTCTGGCGTTGGTCCTAATCAAAATTTCACGTGCCTATGACCCTGTGAGCTATCTATGACTCTGCTACTCCGAACTTTCGTGTATTCGATTGATTATTCGTCCAATTTCCAGATTTTAATATCAGACAAAAACTTACTAAGAGATGTCAAATACAAACTCCTCATTTGAATTTGATGGTTGACGTGGCTATTTGACATATTGTATAACTCTATATTCCATTCGAAATGTTAAAAACTACTAACATTTTATTATCATTTTTTAATGGGTTTAAAAAACTATAAAAGCTGGTGGGGTTAGAAGAATTAAAAATCCGATGGCACAGATCAAAGACAATAAACAGTAATTAAAGCTAAGTGGGGCCAAAGAAAATGAAAAATTCAAAACAAAGAAATAACACTTCGGTATGTTGCCGTCAATTTTGACGTCTTTGTTGCCTTCTTTTCCATGCCAGCAATGACAACTCGGTTTGATCTCCAAGCAACTTCAATTGTTACCGTTTGCTATGTCACCTGTCATTTAACTAGTCGATTCGAGATGCTCTAACAAACTCAAGAAAAAATAATAATTTTTTGACCAAGAAAATACCTCAATTCTTAACCTAAATTATAGAGAATAATCTACCAAGATGTGATTGAAAAAATGAAATTAAGGTTTTTTTTTTATCGCTAATGGCTCCTAAATAATTCGAAACTCGTCCAAGATGGTTCCCGAGGAGTATATTGAATCTAAAATATCTAGAAGAGTCTTTATGATTGCAAAAGGGGGCATGAGAGAGAGAGAGAGAGAGAGGGTGATTTTATTTGAACCTCACAATTTGTTCTTTTAATCCTCACACTAATTTTAAACATGAATAACTTATTTTATCCTTGTCCATAATTACCATTAAGGACAAAAAAAACATTTAAAATATAAATTAAATTTACTCAATACACCACACATACATTATTGCAACCCCTAGTTAGACTTTTTTCACAAACCATCATATCTTCCTACAACCCTAACAAGGTTTATACGCTTATATTGGTGAAACATACATAATATTTATTTATAAGGGTGAGACTGAAGTTAGGGAGGCTTCGAAGGGGGTGTGAGTTAATTTTTTGGTGTTTTTCAAGTTTAGGGTTGCATGGTGGTCGCACTCTATACTCCATTCGAAATGTTAAAAACTACTAACATTTTATTATCATTTTTTAATGGGTTTAAAAAACTATAAAAGCTGGTGGGGTTAGAAGAATTAAAAATCCGATGGCACAGATCAAAGACAATAAACAGTAATTAAAGCTAAGTGGGGCTAAAGAAAATGAAAAATTCAAAACAAAGAAATAACGCTTCAGTATGTTGCTGTCAATTTTGACGTCTTTGTTGCCTTCTTTTCCATGCCAGCAATGACAACTCGATTTGATCTCCAAGCAACTTCAATTGTTACCGTTTGCTATGTCACCTGTCATTTAACTAGTCGATTCGAGATGCTCTAACAAACTCAAGAAAAATAAATAATTTTTTGACCAAGAAAATACCTCAATTCTCAACCTAAATTATAGAAAATAATCTACCAAGATGTGATTGAAAAAAATGAAATTAAGGTTTTTTTTTTTATCGCTAATGGCTCCTAAATAATTCGAAACTCGTCCAAGATGGTTCCCGAGGAGTATATTGAATCTAAAATATCTAGAAGAGTCTTTATGATTGCAAAAGGGGGCATGAGAGAGAGAGAGAGAGAGAGAGAGAGAGAGAGAGAGAGAGAGAGAGGGTGATTTTATTTGAACCTCACAATTTGTTCTTTTAATCCTCACACTAACTTTAAACATGAATAACTTATTTTATCCTTGTTCATAATTACCATTAAGGACAAAAAAAACATTTAAAATATAAATTAAATTTACTCAATACACCACACATACATTATTGCAACCCCTAGTTAGACTTTTTTCACAAACCATCATATCTTCCTACAACCCTAACAAGGTTTATACGCTTATATTGGTGAAACATACATAATATTTATTTATAAGGGTGAGACTGAAGTTAGGGAGGCTTCGAAGGGGGTGTGAGTTAATTTTTTGGTGTTTTTCAAGTTTAGGGTTGCATGGTGGTCATTGGTTACATGCAGAAGACCAATACCAAACGCAATAGGCAAATTCGATGGCATTCTACTAAAACATTGAACCTATTTCGGTTGTATTTGACTGGGCGTAACTTAAGATGTGGTGAATTTCCACCGTAACGTGGAACAGGGTTTGGTATCATATGACCAAATTTCACCTTGTTACATGAGTTTAATGTATAGATATTCAAAGTTAGAGATGCATTAATTAGATGGACTCGTGCATAAGGAAAAATGAATAATATCGTAATTGTTATTAGAAGGTCTGATTTTGGAGGTCAGTGCAACAGTAAATATGAGCCTTGCAAGTCTAGTGAGACAAATGGTGTAAGGTCATATGCAAATGTTGATATGAAAAAGTGTTCGAGGGACACCGGTACCAAGAAATATGGATGTCCATTCTTATTAAAGGGTGTCAATATTGGTGATGAGGATGATTGGAAGTTTTACATAGTACATAACCATGTTGTTTCAGAGTATCTTTAAGGTCATTCATTTGTGAGGCGACTTTCTAAAGAGGAGAATTTCGTTGACATGTCTAAGAGTTTGGTGAAACCCATAGATATTTCGGTCATTGTGAAGGATATAGATGTAATGAATATTTCAACTATGAAGACAATATTCAATGCTAGGATCCGAAATAGAACCAAAGAATTTGATGGGAGAACATAAATGCAACAAATGCTTACTAATTTGTCCAAACACAATTATATTGAGTAGCATAGGACATCTGGTGATATTGTAACTGACTTGTTTGGATACATCAAGTTAATATTGAGATTTTGTGGGCATTTTCACATGTACTTATCATGGATTGCACCTATAAGACTCATAAGCAATGGTTCCTACTATTGCAAATTGTTGGGGTGACATCTACTAATATGACATTCTCTGTCGCCAATGTGTATATCAATGCTGAGAAGGAAGACAATTACACATGAGCTTTGACTAGATTAAGGAGGTTGTTGGATGATAATTGTCTTCTTGGTGTTATTGTCACCAATCGAGAGTTAGCACTCATAAATTCTATTGTGTCTATATTTCCAAGTGCACAACATTTATTATGTATATGACATATTAATAAAGGAGTGTTTGCAAACTGCACGAAGTTATTTGGGACCCTCAAACAAGAGAAGCAATTTAATGGGGATTGAAATACTTTGGTTGGTTTAGAAACGAAGGAGGTTTGTGACAGATTGAGTCTAAGTTTAGTGA
This sequence comes from Prunus mume, assembly GCF_029339155.1. Taxonomy (NCBI): domain Eukaryota; kingdom Viridiplantae; phylum Streptophyta; class Magnoliopsida; order Rosales; family Rosaceae; genus Prunus; species Prunus mume. Next base: position 2,034,019 of record NC_142699.1, on the reverse strand, counting down.
ATTTAAAAAGGCACTCGAATACATACATGACAGTTGATTAAATCCATTTAAGGATATGTTTGTGGCAACATGGACATACACTTGTATGCATCTTGAATCGAAGATATCAAATAGGTAAGTATTTTAGTCCACTTTTTATTGTTAATTTTATAATTTATTTTGCTTCCAAACTATATCAACTTTGCTTGAGTCAACTTATGTTCGAGAGATCGTGGGTAGATTCACTCCTTGTTAGAGCTGGAGCACACAGAGATTAAGACATATTTTGAAAATAGTCAATGTTTTATTCAACATAGGGTCAAGCATCCGGAGTTGAGAGAGTTAGTAGATTTGTTTCTATAATGGTTTTGAGTGTAATTGTGTGCAAGTCAAAAAGGTAAATTCAGTTTACTTATTGCATGTACATATATGGCCTACATAGTTAACATTATAATTTATTTTAAAACATATTAGAGATGGATAAGATGGATGATTTATCATGTGGTTGTGTTAGTCGTCGAACCTACCAATTACCGTGTACACATGAAATTACGGAGTATAGAGATCGTGGTGTACCGATCCCATTTGATGTCGTGCTTAATTATCATTCGATAACAATAGGTAAACTTAAAAAATAAATAAAAATAAAAATAAAAATAAAAAGATAGCCTACAATATTATTAAATTCAAATAGAATTCCAACACAATGATTGTCTTGTGCAAAGATCATTCACAATTCATAATTCATAATTCACCAAACACAAAAACAATCATAAAAAAGAAAACCCACTTCACTCGTCCATTCTTAGGAGGTAAATATAGAAATAAGACATTACTTAATCTTAAAAATGCTTTGAAGTGTGAGAAAACTTGTGGCAAACAGTGTCATTGCTAGACGTATGATCTCCTTGTTGTCAGTGTAATGCCTCATCAAAGTAAGCACTCATGTATGCTCATAAACAAACTTTACCAATATCAAATCAATACAATGGGCGGCAAATAGAGTCTACCATAATTTCTTCCTTTTTCCCATAAGTTTCTTCTATGAATTCTTATTGTTTATACCATATTTGACCGAACCCTCTCACCATGGCTCAGTTATTCTTCGCATGGACATGTGGCGGCCTTTCGTGCCATGTGCACAAAGTCCCACATCGAAATATAACACAAGTTGCTCCACCCAAAAAGCCTATAGAAAGGGTTCTTGCCCCAAGATACCAGGTAATAGTTGTTGGAATTTTAAAAGGTTTTAAAAATTTAACCGTTTTATTTATTTAATTATTTTGGTTATTTTATTTTATTTATTGTGGGGGTTATAAATATTTAATATTCAGGTTTTATTTATGGTTGGTGAATGCCTTAATTTTTTTGGTTGGTGAACTTTTATGGTTGGTGAAGGTTACATGTTTTTTGATGCCCTATAAAAGGCTACTCCTCCTTCACATTTGAAACAACCACAATACACTATCAGAATATCACATACACATTCTAATTCTCTCCTTTTATACTTTTACATATATTCTCTACTTTATATTATTATTATTTTGGGCAATAGTTATGTGACTTGGATTCCTATATCTGTCTATGAACGTGCTCATAGCGGATCTTGAGTTTGTGTATAAGGGGTCGTATCTTGGAGTCTTGTAGACCGTCAGTACCTACACGTAAGGAGGCTACAAAGGCTTTAGGACAACGTCTTTGACGTGCTTCACCGTACCAAACTCACCTTCTTACTTATTATTTATTTTCCTTTTACTTACCTATTATTTTGTTTTCTTCAATTTCATTATACCTTCAAAGCTTTTCAATTTGTTTATATGTTATTAATAATATAAATATTTTGTATTTGGCTTTACGGAAAGAGGAAAATTATATTTTTCACAACAATAGTAACTTGGCACAAGTACCCTTACTATGTCCAATTACTCTCTCCTGTTTACATTCGGCTTACTTAAGCATCGAAGAGTCTTCGACTGGTGCCACACTAGTGCCTTAGGTTTCACTTTTGCTTTTTCCCTTCTCTTTGCAGATATTCCTCTCCTCTACCAAAAAGACCACAATACCCGGGCTTAATCATGATCATCCATTTTTTAGCATCAACACTTATAATTTGAAACATTATCTGTAATAACTTGAACCACATTCTCTTCCCCAATTTCTTCTATGACGTCATCCAAGTATTTGAACATCAAGTCTTTATTTTTCATGGTATTAGAGACATCAACTGATTTCAAGAACCAAGTTCCTTGAGAACTATTCACTAGGAAGTTAATAAGACACCAACTCTTTCCACCTGTCCAACCATCTGGCATGATGGTGCACCCATATTCATTCCAAGCATGTTTATGTTCGACCATGGATGTTTGAATATCTTTAACTTCTTCCTCGAGGATCCAAGTGCTCAACTCATGCATGGTAGGGGGTTTAAACCCTGATCATATAATTGGAAATTGCTTACATCGTGGAGAAGTGAAACAAACTATTTGTGGCATTGAATGAAATTCCACAATTGAATAACCAACGCCCGATCTTTCAGTAGACATCCTTTATGTCCTCCTTTTTTTTTTTTCCTTTTTTAAAAAAAATTTATTTATACTTTGGAATTAAATGTATTTTGTCGAGCTTGTGAGGACACACATACTTGTCAAGCGTATGTCAAATTAAAAATTCTTAGCTTAGGTATATTATTGATTTCAGATGTGTTGGTCCGAATGCATTAACAAGTTACCAACCAAGACTAGACTCTACATTTCTTTGTATTATAACGGTTGCCCACAAGCGGGAAAAGCACTTCAAAATTGAAAGCACGAAGACAAAGAAACCAAATCAAAAGCAAGGAGAAAAATGAGAAGAGCTTCAATAAGGGGTCGGCGACCAAAGGAGTCCTTCAACCCACGGCCACTGCCAGCAACGCCGCTGGACCACTTCCGCCACCGAGACTCCGATGCCAGCTTCGCAAGTAGCCGTCCTTCCTCCGTGGGGATGGGCCCCACCTCCAACTCCCTCGACCTCTACAAAGACCGCTCCTTCCAGCAGGCCACCCTCTCCTCTATCAATTCCTACTTGGCCTCCCACTCTCTGCAAATCTTCCTCAAATTCCCAATCCCCTCCGCCAAGGAAATCACCGAAACCTTAAAATTCCTCGTCGCCCGCCTTGACTACCCTAACCCCAAGCTCGAAGACGACCTCCCCGTCATACTCAAATTCCTCAAATGCCCCTTCAAGCCCAACAAGTCCGTGCTCCGAAACCCTACCGTCAACCACCACCAGTGGCCTACTTTGCTCGCCGTCATCCACTGGCTCTTCCAGATTGTGCTCTACAACGATCATCTCGCTTCCAATTCCGGCGCCTTCGTCGACAACAACGCCATGTCTGCGTACGCGCTGGAGAGCTATTCGTATTATATTAGCGGGGATGATGATTCCGTGGAGGCCTTGGATCGGCAGTTCTTGGAGAAGTTGGAGACGGAGAGGGAGAATGCGGAGGAGAGTATTAGGGTTTTGGAGGCGACCGCGGCGGAGCTGGAGGGGAAGATGGAGGAGATGAGGTCGGGGCCTTCCAAGAGGGAAGCGCTGGAGAAGGAGAGGGGTGTGTTGGAGCAGGATGTGAACAAGTTCAATGAAATGATTGGGAGTCTGGCAAAGAGTGTCGCGAAATTGGAGGCCGTTTTGGAGGCAAAAGAGAAGGAGTTGGAGGCCAAAGTGGCGGACACTCGGAGGATTTGCGAGGAGAATGAGGAGTTGAAGAAGAGGGTGGAATTGCAGACCTTCAATGCCAGGGACGTGGATAGAATGAAGAGGGAATTGCAGGCTGTGGAGAGGGATATAGGTGAAGCCGAGCTGGCGAGGAATGCGTGGGAGGAGAAGGCTTGGGATCTTGATACCATGCTCAGCCATAAGTTTAAGGAGCTTGAGACTTTGGCTATGGAATGCAACCAGGCTATGAGGAGGTTTGTCCTCCTTATCATGTGATTTTAGTGTTGCCAATTGATTTACGAAATTTTGTTGCATAATGCATGAAAATGATAAGTTGATCTAGATGTTCATGGTCCCATTAAGCACTTTACCTTAGGCATTGATTTGTTTGAAGGTGTTTGCTTACTCTTTTCGTGGGTCATCTATGCCTTACAAATATTCTTTAGGTTGACTAAAACATCCAAGATAGTTTTCATGAATTGCCACATGTTTTAGCCGCTTTTTAAGTGCTTTAAGTTGAGATAAGTAATTATTGTTCTTTTCCTTGTTTGTTTATGTCAGATCTTATTTCTTGAAGTTTTAATTATATTGGTACTATGAATGAACCAAAAAAGACGCAGTCTAAGTTTGTTTGATTATTTGTTTTAATTGCTTGCTGGCTAATGACAGTTGACAGTGCCATTTCGACGATTTTACTCATCTTTGTATGCAATCGTTCTCTTTTTGGTAGTAGCAGGTTGAAACTTGGTAATGGCTTTCAGTATGTATTGAATGCTAAGGGATCAACACCAGCTGATGTGATGGGGATTGACTACAAATTAACATTAAAGCCAGCACTTGACTCTTACTCTGATGATATAAAGAAAAGCTCTGTGGAAAAACTGGAAGAGTTGATTTCCCTTCAGCAACAGTCAAGTGAACTTTCTGCTACAATTGAGGGAAAAAGAAATTTTATAGCGACACTTCAATCTCATATTGACGAAGTAAGTGGATAATCCTTATACAGATTAATTTTTTCCGCATAGGAAGGGGCTGAGTTCTTTATTAGTGTAGGGTATTATCATTTTCTTGTTAGGTTATTTGAAAAGTATCCATGGGTACAAAACTTAGTCAATTACTGCATGAGTGCAAACTATACCAAAAGTATGTAGAAGTAACCTTTCATGGCCTGGTTGTTCTTGTCATAAAACCACGTAGTAACATCATTCTGTCTGATGATGAACCTTTTCGTTATTTCTTTCCATGAAAAAATCCTCCACTGCTCAAAGAAACTAATCCACAAATAATTTCCACATTTCAGTTTCACAGGGGTATGAGTGTGCACGTATGTACACTCACACACACACATATTGGCTAGATAGATTCAGGACTTTACAATAAGCATGAACTTGACAGAACCAATCTGGTTTCAGAAGTTTCAACAGTGTGTTTGGTTTCAGTTCAATCAAACCCAGCATGACGTAAATATGAATGTGGTGGCACTGCTGTGGTCAAGCCTTACCATTATGTTTTAGTTCGGTTTTGCATACTGGTCTTGATGCTTCTTTCTGGTTTTATTGTTTTGGCCCTTATCTACATAAGTTTTTATGCACCAAATTCTTAACCTTAGCAAATTTATTTTGTGTCTTCTAGTAATGTATAAGACTTCATCCTGTCAAGTATTAGGTATATATTGATGAACATTTAGAACATAGGCTGTTCTATGAAATTTAAAGATGATCAAATGGTTGAGTGGTTGGAATTGAACCCTGGTCTGCTGGTTTTCTTTTGATAATTTTTTAGCCCCTGGGTTTCTGCTAATGGATCCTGTTGTTTTTAGCCGTAGGATTGTTGTTTTTGTTGAACAAGTTCTCTATCCATCTTATTATGTCCAGCTATGATGTTACACATTAGTTTTATAAACTGGTATTACTCCCCAGTGCATTGCTATGCTCTGAGCTTGAATTATTGCTACCAAGTTGAGCATAATGAAGTCCGATTGATTACTGTTGTATGTCCAACCAAGTAAAAAATCACTGTAACTGTCATGATTATTTGCATTTGTGACATAAACTAGCTTTAAAAACACATTATTTAGGAGAATAAGCCACATTTCTTGTACTTATGGGCAATATGATGCCACTGCGTTTTATGCATCTATTGGCAACTATCAGAAATTTCTGGTTATATATTATTTAAAAGCAATGCCTTCAGTTTGTTGATATTGGCTTGGATAGAATGGTTTCTGGAAGTTGGTATTTCTCTTATAGAGGAAAGGGAGGACCATTTCCAAATATTGATCCTTTGGCAACTTTTGGAAACCAACCTTACTTTTGAAGCATCTTGTGGTTTTTTAATTATTTAATTATTTATTTTTTATGGTTAGACGTTAGAAACTTGTGGTGATAAATGACCTCAGTTAATCTAATTGGTTATTGCTGCACTGTGGTTTGGAGGAAAGAGATAGTATTTGCAAGGGTTTTGTTTTGATTTCATATTTTATTCATGAATAATTTATCCATCAGGTGGAAGCTCAACTTAATTTGTTGAAGAAAGAGACGCATGACTACACTAACAGATGTGCAATTGAAGCCAGACAGATGATGGACGATGTTCAAATGGAGGCTCATAACTTGGATATTTTGGAAAGAGACGCAGAAGAGATTCTGAAGGTATTGCTACTTATTTCTTGGACAATTAAATTTAAGGTTTCAATTTACTTGTTAATGGAAATTTGTCAAGCTTTAACTCCTAATAAATTTATTTTTCTCGTAGACCTCCAAATTGAAATTGCAGGAGACAATCAAACAAACTGAAGAAGAAACGAAGAAGTGCGCTTATGAACTCATGACTGTTATTGACTCGGTCTCAAAGCACAAAGAATATGTGCAGTCTAAGATTTTAGAAATGAGGAGAGATGTCTCAGAAACTGCTGTTGCGGTATCTGATGCTCACAAAGGTTCATTGCAATCCCAATTTGGCTTTCTGTCTCATGCAAACTAGCAATAGGGAACAATGCTCCAATTTGTTTCTCTGTCTCAAGCCACTGTCTTGCTTGCTGCTTCTCTGGTATTTTATATGCTCGTAAAAGTACCCCGCGATATCATCTGATTGGTAAAAACTGTGATCTTAATTAATTTAGTGATCTTTGTAACTTATTTTCATCAATGGAACTAATCAGATGGGGAAATAGTTCACAATTTACAATTCGGATTTAGGCTGTCAACTGAATAGGAGATCGTGGTATTCTGAGTTTGTATGGTAGCCGTATTTGTGGATCTTACAAAGCTTTACCATGTCAACATATATTGGAGCTGAATCTGATGTCCGTTCGAGCTAAATTTTTAATTTTTATAAACTCTTTGTCCAGCACAAAAGTCATTCATGGTCATTGTAGGAGTATCAATATATACTAGTCAAGTCTCATAGAAGATTTACAGCACTTTTCTTATTACAAGGGAAACACGATTAATAGCTTTTATTGACACTTGAAAGATAATGTTTATATACCTACCTAGCTTAGATATTAAATAAAATTTTATTTTTGGCCAGGAAATGAAATTATGTCCAAGGACAATTGGGAAAAGTTATAAAACAGAAGGAAAAAAAAAAAATTGGAAATTTGAGAACTACGCTAGGGCTGTCACCACTAGCCGTGCAATTAAATCAATTTAACCCTAAAATTTTGAGCAACTCGGTGGTCATAATTGTTAAATAAAGTGTATTAACGAAGAGGCGAAATTGAAGTCTCTCATAATTTAAGAGCATGTTAACCTTTGAAGTCCATACTTCAAATCCTGCCCATAACGGCTCAGACTATAATGAGGGGTAAGTTATAAGGGGTTCACTTTATAGCCATCAGATCGATCCCATGGTTGAACTGTTATAGTACAATCGGGTTGAAATTACCCATACCAAAAGATGCAATCCGAAAGTGCAAAGCACGCTCTCTCTCATCCTGATTGACTCTCCTTCCTCACAAGCCACTCACTCTACAATATGTTCATCTTCTCTCTCTCTCTCTCTCTCTCTCTCTCTCTCTCTCTCTCACCATCTCTGGTTTGAGGTTATCAAAAAACCAAACTCAACCAACACAGACAGAGAGGGTTTTGAGTCTTTTTTTTATTATTGACACTTTATCACCCCAAAAATTTATTTTCTGACGCTTCCTCTCCTCTCTCGCACTCTCCCAAACCAAATTCGGAACCCTAGTTTGACATAGCCAAGCCGCCGCAACTCAGGACCTCCGTTGACGACCTCACCGCGAAGCCACTATCGCGACTCCACAGCCAAGCCACAGTCGCGACCTCCATTGTCGTTCTCCACAGCGGTGAGTTCTGATATTGGTTTTGTACTCTCTATATGTTATAATTCATTGATCCCCTTTTCTTATTATTGCAACAGTAGTGGCATTCATGGGCTCCATTTTTTGCTACGGTCCTCTCTCTCTCCCTCTCCTTCTCTGTAAGTCCTCTTCTTCTCCCTCTTCAAATTTCAGTAATCCTCCATACCACTGACCTGAACCACCTACTTCTCTTGTTCTCTTCTTCTTCGGGTCATTCAATTTCAATTTTTTTTTTCTTTCTAAATTCTACTTTAGGGATTCAGTTGGGTTAATTTTCGAAATTCTACTTTAGGGATTCATTCAATGCCTAATTTATGAGCTGTGGCTTTATGAATTATCAAGTGGACTACTTGTTTTTAATTGATCATTGATAATGGTATTATTGTAGTTTTTAATTGATCTTTGCCACAAGATGTGATATTTTGTCCTGTGTTTTTCAATGTTCTGTGTTTGTTGTTTGAACTACATGGGATGAACTCCAGTCCATTGCCATAATAGTTGCTTTTCTTTCTTCCTTCATTGCTTTTAGTGGGTGAAGACATGATAAACTAAAAAATTACATAAAGTACACAAAACTTCCCAACATTGTGTTAATAAATATATTATTAGTGAAGGCAAAAAGGAATGTTGATTTGAACTGGGGAAAAAAAAAAAGTTAATGCTTTTGTTACATAAATGAAGACCAAGTAGTTATAGCCCGAGCACTTGAAACAGCCTGACTCAGTTGTGACTTGGGAGTGTATATAATTAGACATTAAGTTGCCCATGATGTGACATTTGGTCATGTAGTGTTGGGAAGACCAAGTAATTAGCATTCTGGGACCATTTTACTGACTGAAGATGACACTGGATTTTCAGATCACCAACTGTCTGAATGTTGCATTGTCATGCATGACTGTACTTTTGTAAATGGTTGCTGCTGCTTACTTACTAACTTAATTAAGTGAAGTCATTCTGCCTGTGGTCATGCTAATGGTTTATTTATTTATTTTTAAGAGAAACATAATTTTTCTGCGTGGTTATTACTAATCAATCTCCTTGGAGCATAGAGTTTGCTTCTCCTATCTATTCGATTTTCATCAAGCCGTGCAACTAATGTTAAGTTTTCTTTTACTTATTGTTTTCTGCAGAGAGGATGAGATTGAGGACATTCAGAAGGTACTACCTCATATTCTTGATATTAGAATATCTTACCCGTAATTTATTGAAATAAAAATAAACCAAGTTATTAAATTCTTTTAGTATTGATGGAAGTTGTGTTACTAAATTACCAGTACCTACGCTTGGTTGACATGGTTGTTCTGAATTGTAAGATTAGCTTACTATTCGATGGACCCACTTGCTGATATTAGGAAATGGAGTTATTAATTGAAATGAATGGGAATGTGCTTGTGCTTGTTTCTTATGCTATATTAGATTTTGTGTGAGTGTGATGCTAATCAGCCATTGAAATACACATCTTTTGGTGTTAATATTTGAAGTATTGGAACATGGGAAAGCTGAAAACATGTATCTTCATGAGATGCTTGAGCAAAATTTGAAGTATTGCAAGAGCATTAAGTAGACCTCCCCTGATATGGCTTGCTATAAAATGTAACATATGGATCTGAATTCATTGTTCTAAAGGTGCCCCTGTAGATTATTTGTTTCAATTCATGATTCTCTTTCACCTATATAGAAACATAGGATTGGTTTGTTTTTTTTTAAATCTGGAATTGTTTGTACATTTAGAAAATGGAGAACATTGGACTGCTTCAGAAAATTGTGGTTGTTTTGTTCACTTTGCCTTCTTTAGGAAGCTTATATAGAGTACGTGTGGAGCTTCTTAAGTCAGACAATTCAATATTGCCCCATTTTTTGCCAAACCATTTGATGATTTTTTAATGGTTCTTTTTGTTCCTAATAATGTTCCCGTAATATCACTTTGTACAAGAATAGTTATGTTTCTTCAATCTTATCGGATTGGAATGCAGCTGTTTCTTAGTTTCATTGTTCTGTGTATTGCTGTTATGGATGTTGTAGTTGTATTTGGTTCTGTATTGATGTTATGGATGTTGTTTGGTTATATTGATTATTGGTTGGTTGATTAAGTTCACCCCTTGAGGTGTTTTGATGTTTGGTTATGTCCCTCTTATTTAGTTCAACAGTTTCTTTGTGCTTTGTGTGTTCCACATTTTCCGATTTTCTCTTCTTGTGTTCTAGGTTGGGAAGCTCTTTGCCAATTAGTATGAGTTTCTTAGGTCTTTTAGTTTCTGATTGCTTTTTTCTTGTCTCAGTTTCTATTTTGTTTTTTTGGTCTTTGTTTCTCCTCTTTGCTAATTTCTTGTTTTGCCATCTCTTTTGCAGGGTTCTTTATTTTATTTTTTAATGACAGTTGGACCTAGATTTTTGACATATAGAACATTGTTGTCATTGAGAACCATCATCAATTTGGCGTGGGACAACATTGTATTCCGTCACAAGAAGTGTGCTGTAATTATATGGAAAAAAACATGTAACTGAGGAACTATATATTTTAGTCTTGTAATTTAGTCCACATTCAATGAAATTGAGTTCAATTTACTTGAGAAATTTCAGTCTTGAATTCGTTCTTTTTATATTCTCAAGTGTGTGCAATAGAAAAATACTTCTTTTCCATAGAACAATGAAAAAATACTTTTACTTATATTATACATTGAAGAGAACATTGTATACATTGTGTATTCTGCCCATGTATTGCTGTTACGTTGTCTTCCTATTGTTCTCTTATTGCTGCCATATTACTTTTTTCACCTATGTATTGGCAATTATAAAGTTGAAGTTGGACATCAGGTGTGCATATTGTCATCTAATTGTCGTTATATTGCCTTCCTATTGCTCCCTTATTGCTAGCATATAAATTTTTTTTATCTCTGTATTGGCAATTACAAAGTTGAAGATGAACATCAGGTTTACGTATTGCCGTATGATTGCTGTTATATTGTCTTTGCTCTCTTATTGTTGCCATATCAATTTTTTCAACTCTTCTTCTGGAACATATAAAGTTCAAGTTAGACATCAGATTTATGTAGTGTATTTTTTTAGAGCGTAGAGAATGTCACAAAGAGTTCCTACCAAATTTCGGTGTATTTTTTGGATTTTTATTTCATTTATTACGAATTTTGTAAGTTAAATTCTAAAAAATTATTATTAAATGGTATGGAGTGACACATCATGGATTTTTATTTAATTTATCATTATTAAAAAGTAATATAATAATATTTTAGGATAAATAATAATATAATAACGATTTAGGATAAAAAGTAATAGAATAATAATTTAGGGTAAATAATAATATAATAATAATTTAGGATTAATAACAATTTAGGGTAAAAGTAATATAATAATCATTTAGGGTAAATAATAATTCACAGTAAAAAGTAATATAATAATATTTTAGGGTAAATAACAATATAATAACAACTTAGGATAAAAACTAATATAATAACAATTTAAGGTAAATAATAATATAAGAATAATTTAGGCCTCCATAATCATAAGGAGTTTGTAGTAATTTTTCGTGTATTTTTCTGGTTTTTAATTAATTTTTTATAATTTTTTTAAGATAAATTTGGAAAAAGTAAACAAAATGACGTGTGGCGCAATCATAAGATGCCACCTGTCGAAAACAATGACTGGTCTCCTTTCAGCTGCAGCCACGTGTGATTCTCTATATTTTTATTTTTATTTTTTTTCGATTTCACTTCTAAATTTCATAACAAATAAATTAAAAATCCAAAAAATACTTCGGAAAGTCCTATAAACTCCTTGTGACATTCTCTACACTATCAAGCTATAAAAATATAATTTCACTTAGAAAAATATAAATTGACGACAAAAACTCACATTTATTCTAAATGATTTAAAACACTTAGTGGATGCTCTATAATATAACAATCATGTTCTTTGATTCGAGGATTACCATGAACATAAATATGTGAAATCATGATTTTAGACCCCCATAGTAAAAGACAATGTCGTAAGGAATTTTTAACAACTTTTGGCGTATTTTTCAAATTTTTAATTAATTTTTTTAATGATTTTTTAAGATAAACTTGGGAAAATTAAACAAAATGACATGTGGCACAATCGTACGATGCCACCTGTCGAAAACAATGACTGCTCTCCTTTCAGCTGCAGCCACGTGTGATTCTCTATAATTTAATATTCTTTTTCTTGAATTTCACTTCTAAAATTCATTAAAAAATAATTAAAAATAAAAAAATACACAAAAAATTGATACAAACTCCTTACAACATTGTCTTTGACTATGGAGGTCTAAAATCATGATTCCACATATTTTTGTTCACGTTAATTATCGAATCAAAGAACATGAGTGTTATGTTATAGAACATAATTTAGTGTTTTGATTTGTTTTGGAAAAAAAGTTGAGTTTTTGTTATCATTTTCAAATTTTATAAGTCAAAATTATATTTTTGGAGTTTGAGTGCGTAGAGAATGTCACAGGAAGTTCGTACCAATTTTCGATGTATTTTTCGGGTGCGTATTTAATTTATTATCAATTTTATAAATTAAAATCCTAGAAATTAATATTAAATCGTATGGGCCGACACATGGCAGAAGTTGAATGGGGCGCAGTCAGTTTTTCTAATGGCTGTCCTCCTATCATTACGCCACGTGTCAGTTTTGATACTTTTATCAAATTTATGTTTAAAAATCCATAAAATATTAATAAAATATCATAAAAATACACTGAAAATTGCTACAAACTCCTGATAACATTATGTTCGATAATAATGGTCTAAAATCATGATTCCACATATTTAAGTTCATGGTAAGCATTAAAATCAAAGAACGCGAGTGTTATGTTATAGAACATAATTTAGTATTTTGGTTTGTTTTGAAACAAAGTTGAGTTTTTGTTATCATTTTCAAATTTTATAAGTCAAAATTATATTTTTGGAGTTTGATGGCGTAGAGAATGTCACAAGAAGTTCGTACCAATTTTCGGTGTATTTTTTGGATTTGTATTTAATTTATTATCAATTTTATAAGTTAAATCCTAGAAAAATAGTATTAAATCGTATGGAGCGACACATGGTGGAAGCTGAATGGGGCGCAGTCAGTGTGTCTCATGGCTGTCCTCCTATCATTGCTCCACGTGTCAGTTTTGATACTTTTTTCAAATTTATGCTTAAAAATTCATAAAAAATTAATTAAATATCAGAAAAATACACCGAAAATTGCTACAAACTCGTGATAACATTGTCTTTGATTATAAAGGTCTAAAATCATGATTCTACATATTTGAGTTCATGGTAAGCATTAAAATCAAAGAAGGAAAGTGTTATGTTATGGAACATAATTTAGTGTTTTGGTTTATCATGATTCTGCAAGGGGAATAGGCGGTTATGCCCTCTCCTTCAATGTTTTATTCAACCATGCCCTCTTTATAGAAACACATGAAAAAATATCCCCAGCTGTAATGCTATAAAAACTCAGTATTGGTTTCGTACTGCCCCTCGGGTTTGAATCCCTCTCTCCTTTATAATCGGTTAATAAGTTCATTGATTTTCTTTATTTTATTGGTTTTGAGCAGCTCAATAGCACAAAAGTAATGCATATTGGTGCATTTATATTGCATGTCTGTTGCGTCTATATTGCTTGTCTATTGCATGCATATCGTACGTTTATTGCGTGTGTATTGATTGTTTATTGCTTACGAAGGAAATTAGCAATACACATGCAACATACAAGCAATATACACATTACATATACACAATATACACGCAATATACATGCAATATACACACAATAGACATGCAATATACATTAGTCCTTAATTATACCATCCATAAGGAAGTCGTATTGAATAGGAAATTCTACTTAACAGTTATTCTTCATACTAAAAGAAAGAATAAAGACCTTTTCTCCCCTTAAATCTAACTCCTTAAATCTTACTTGAGTGATACTTTCTCCCTCAATAAACATCAATATTGGAGCAATAACATGCGATATACATGCAGTAAACAATCAATAAACCTTCAATAAACATTCTATATCGAACTAATAACATACGAAATACATGTCTTTTGTCAATCAATAAACCTTCAATAAACATTCAATATTTGAGGCGAAATACATGCAGTAAACAATCAATAAGCATTCAATAAACATTCCATATCAAACTAATCAATCAATAAACCTTCAATAAACATTCCATATCGAACTAATAACATACGAAATACATGTCTTTTGTCAATCAATAAACCTTTAATAAACATTCAATATCGGAGGCGAAATACATGCAGTAAACAATCAATAAACCTTCAATAAACTTTCCATATCGAACTAATAACATGCGAAATACATGTCTTTTTTCAATCAATAAACCTTCAATAAACATTCCATATCGAACTAATAACATGCGAAATACATGTCTTTTTTTAATCAATAAACCTTCAATATCGGCGCAATAACATGCGAAATACATGCAGTAAACAATCAATAAACATTCCATATCAAACCAATAACATGCGAAATACATGTCTTTTATCAATCAATAAACCTTCAATAAACATGTAAACAATCAATAAACATTCCATATCAAACCAATAACATGCGAAATACATGTCTTTTATCAATCAATAAACCTTCAATAAACATGTAAACAATCAATAAACTTTCAATAAATATTCAATATCTGAGCAATAACATGCGAAATACATGCAGTAAACAATCAATAAACCTTCAATAAACATCCAATATCCGAGCAATAACATGAGATATACATGCAGTCAAACAATCAATAAACCTTCAGTATATGCAAATGAACAATCTATATACACCGAATAATTATGCAATTGTAAAAAAAAATGTATTGTCTTATTATTGCATCGTATTGGCCTTGAATTGTAATTTTATCGTCTTTGTATGACTTTATTTTTTTAAAGTCAGTCTTGGAAAGTTTTTGCTGGGTTTCAGACAAATAAATGCTTTTGTTTCAAACAATAATTTAAACTCAATGCTGATCCACCTATTTCAAGAACAAAAATTATAAAATGGGTTTGAAAACTCATTGGTGGTGCGTGCAACATGTCTTTTTGGGGAGAACTTTTACAATCCTTGAAACTGTGCACTTAATTGGTCATTAAAAGAACAAATAATATGAAAATTGATACAAGAAATAAAACTAATACCAAGTCCTTAATAGACTTCAGCGTATTCAGCATCATAGCATCACACGTGTTATCTTGTTGTTCTGCTTCAGCAGAGGTTACATCAACCCATTCGAATTCATTGCAACTAGTGGCTCCCTAATTGCAGGCATAGTATATGCAAAATAATTCTGTCAGAGTTAGACCTAGGTTTTTTTCACCCACATACATATTCTGGAAATGAAAACTTACATAGGAGATTAGATATTTCCAAAATGGCTTCCCTCGATTTTTATCTGATTTTGAAACCCGAAGCACCATTGCAGCTCCACAGTACCGACACCTCCTTGTTTGAGCTGGAGATGAAGACGAAGACATGTTGAATCTTCTCACTTGTACCTCTTCTCACTCATATCTTCTCACTGAAACCTCTTTAGACTCATACCTTCTCACTCATAGTTCTCAGTCATACCCCTTCACTCATAACCCTAAACTTCTCACTAAGCTCTCTCTCATCTTTGCCCAAATCGAATTATATCTTCTTCTTTTTTGTGGGTGGGTTGGTCACTATGTGGACACCTGTACCGTCAGAATTGTGGCACCTTTTACCCCAAAAATCAATATTATATTTCACTACCAAATATTAATCTGAAAATTGAGGGAACACTGCTTTAAATATATTATTTTAATTATATTTCATTAAGGCAACTAGTTGGATAAGAATCCATCATCATTGCTTCCATTTTAATAACATTACTAGGGTTAGTTTGGTGTGGGAAAATGAAAAAATATCTGATGGGACCTTCTCTGACTAGTCAGTAATCCATCACATTTTAATCAATGAATGTGATGGCGGGAAAATCCTAAAAATGGCTATGCAAATAGGTTATGTGGTTGAATTTTTGACTATCTGACTCTCTTTGCATTTTTGGATGACGTTTTCCCTTCTCTTCTCTTGAGTTTTAGGGTGTTGGGTTCAGTATCTTTAAAAATGGTCAACTTGGAAAAACCCCAAGTGAAAACACCTTTTCAAAACACTACAAATAGAGGCTAAAACAAAACCAAAATTCCATATATTCTCATTTCTCCTCCCTTCCACTCCTCAAATCATTCCATTCCAAAAATATTTCAATGAATTCGAAACATTTCACTACCCTCGGAGGAAAGAGAAGGAAGCATCTTCATTTGGATATGCCCCAAGCCTTCATCTTGGAGTTAGCTTGGTTGTAATATGCTTTTACGATTTTTACGGTTTATATATAAAGTTTGTCTTATAATTAGTTGTAATATATTTTTACGATTTTTATGCATTGTAGACTTGCTTCTCTTCAGTTCTAGGTTGGCAGGCTACGTTGTACAAATGTTGTTTACATGTTGGGTTGTAATCAATTTTGTCTTGTGTTTGTGTTCTCATAAATCGTTTTATATATAAATGTATGATATATATATATATATATATTATAGTGGACTGATTACTGACATCATTGACTGACGAGAATGAAATTTTACTGACAAAGATACTTTGCACAACTGCAATCTTAATATTTGGTAAGCAAAAAGGCATGTATGGAGTGAGTAGGTGTCTTTTCACTGATCCTTAGGAATGACCTTTTCCCATTGATAATAATTTAGGGTAAAAGGCAAGGATGTGACCATATTGACTAACGTACACTTGTGCAAGTGGTGAAAGGTGATGGGCTGAGATTGCGCCAGGTGTTCTCTTGCAATTATTTTGGCTTTTTTAGAGCAAAAATCTTTGAAAAAAGTTAATAAATAGTAAGAAAATCCTAAAAATGCCCCGAAAATTACTCCGGCCTCCTTGTGACGTTATAAAACTAGGGGAACCTATAAATCATCCGTTTCATAATGAAAAAATTCAAATTATTTCACATAACTCACTTTCCCCTTAACCCTAAGTATATATGTTTGTTAACTTTAACTTCAATAACCTACTTCAACAAGCATCTCCCGTTCATGTTCGGAATTATTTTGTCAAATGCGTAACCATAAATCGGGGAATTTAGCAAGGGAGATGGAGTCTCAATGAGTTCGTAGCAATTTTCGGATCATTTTTCTAATTTTTGTATATTTAGTTATGAATTTTCTAAGAAAAAGTAATAAAATAATAATTTAGGTAAAAGGCAATGATGTGGCCATGTTGACTAACATACACTTGTGCAAGTGGTGAAAGTTGCTGGGCTGAGATCGCGCCAGGTGTCCTCTTGCAATTATTTTGGCTTTTTTAGTGCAAAAATCTTTGAAAAAAGGTATTAAATAGTAGGAAAATCCTAAAAATGCCCCGAAAATTACTCCAACCTCCTTGTGACGTTATAAACCTAGAGGAAGCTATAAATCATCCGTTTTGCAATGAAAAAATTCAAATTGTTTTACATAACTCACTTTTCCCTTAACCCTAAGTAGATATGTTTGTTAACTTTAACTTCAATAACCTACTTCAACAAGCATCTCCCGTTCATGTTCGGAATTATTTTGTCAAATGCGTAACCATAAATCGGGGAATTTAGCAAGGGAGATGGAGTCTCAATGAGTTCGTAGCAATTTTCGGATCATTTTTCTAATTTTTGTATATTTAGTTATGAATTTTCTAAGAAAAAGTAATAAAATAATAATTTAGGGTAAAAGGCAATGATGTGGCCATGTTGACTAACATACACTTGTGCAAGTGGTGAAAGTTGCTGGGCTGAGATCGCGCCAGGTGTCCTCTTGCAATTATTTTGGCTTTTTTAGTGCAAAAATCTTTGAAAAAAGGTATTAAATAATAGGAAAATCCTAAAAATGCCCCGAAAATTACTCCAACCTCCTTGTGACGTTATAAACCTAGAGGAAGCTATAAATCATCCGTTTTGCAATGAAAAAAATTCAAATTGTTTTACATAACTCACTTTTCCCTTAACCCTAAGTAGATATGTTTGTTAACTTTAACTTCAAAAACCTACTTCAACAAGCATCTCCCGTTAATGTTTGGAATTGTTTTGTAAAATGCGTAACCATGAATCAGGGAATTTAGCAAGGGAGATGGAGTCTCAATGAGTTCGTAGCAATTTTCGGATCATTTTTCTAATTTTTGTGTATTTAGTTATGAATTTTCTAAGAAAAAGTAATAAAATAATAATTTAGGGTAAAAGGCAATGATGTGGCCATGTTGACTGACGTACACTTGTGCAAGTGGTGAAAGTTGATGGGCTGAGATCGCGCCAGGTGTCCTCTTGCAATTATTTTGGCTTTTTTAGTGCAAAAATCTTTGAAAAAAGGTAATAAATAGTAGGAAAACCCTAAAAATGCCCCGAAAATTACTCCGGCCTCCTTATCACGTTATAAACCTAGGGGAAGCTATAAATCATCCGTTTCGCAATGAAAAAATTCAAATTGTTTTACATAACTCACTTTCCCCTTAACCCTAAGTAGATATGTGTGTTAACTTTAACTTCAAAAATCTACTTCAACAAGCATCTCCCGTTAATGTTTGGAATTATTTTGTAAAATGCGTAACCATGAATCGGGGAATTTAGCAAGGGAGATGGAGTCTCAATGAGTTCGTAGCAATTTTCGGATCATTTTTCTAATTTTTGTGTATTTAGTTATGAATTTTCTAAGAAAAAGTAATAAAATAATAATTTATGATAAAAGGCAAGGATGTGGCTATGTTGACTGACGTACACTTGTGCAAGTGGTGAAAGGTGATGGGCTAAGATCGCGCCAGGTGTCCTCTTGCAATTATTTTGGCTTTTTTAGAGCAAAAATCTTTGAAAAAAGGTAATAAATAGTAGGAAAATCCTAAAAATTCCACGAAAATTACTCCGGCCTCCTTGTGACGTTATGAAACTAGGGGAAGCTATAAATCATCCGTTTCACAATGAAAAAATCCAAATTATTTCACATAACTCATTTTCCTCTTAACCCTAAGTATATAGGTTTGTTCACTTTAACAAGTATATTTCCTTAATATTCGTTATATAACTTGTAATAATATAAGAATTGGTTTGCTTTCATATATAAGGATGTAAAATTATATGTTTTGTTGTAATAATGTACATATATATAATAATTGCACACTGCTTTAAAGCTATCATTGCAATTGCGCCTAGAGCTTTGAACACGTCAGAGGTATTTAATAAGTTGTCCATATTACGTCAGAGGTATTCAATAAGTTGTCCATATGACACCGCATTGGGAATCAGTAATATATTTTTTGTCATGTCCAATCACATAAAATAATGTCATACTTTGTATGAAAAAACTCACACCAATCAAGCAATTTTAAAATATTAGTGAATATTTGTCCTAGTCTATATGAGTGATTATATATTCACTCTGCATTTTTTTTTGCAGTATATGTTAACTTTGAGAGGGATTCCACAAACATATAATATACAGAAAGAAAGCAATAGTAGGAGATGAAACAGTACAAAAAATAATATATATAACTAGTACAAAATAATGCCATAACATTGTTTGGAGGGGTGTTTATTATGCTCACATCAAACTTGGTTGGTAAATCCATTCTATGGGGGGAGAGAGTTTCTGTGGAGGAGAGAGTTTCAGTAGATGGAGACAAATTCAGTGGCGGAATCCTAGGACGCCACCTGTTAAAAACAATGAAGGCTCTCCTTTTAGCGTTTGCCACGTGTGATTCTCTATAATTTAATATTGTTTTTCTTGTATTTCACTTCTAAAATTCATAATAGATAAATTAAAAATCCAAAAAATACACCGAAATAAACAAGCAATAAACAGGCAATACACATGCAATAAACATGCAATATACACGTAATAAACATGCAATATACACACAATAAACAAGCAATACACTCGCAATAAACGAGCAATGTACACGATAGGAGAGAGATTGTATTAGAGTTATATTGTTGAGCATGTTTATTGCAATAAACAAGCAATATACATGCAATAAATCTGAAATTTATAAGTTTTTTCATTGTCATTTCACTTTTTTTCAAAGTCTGTCTTGGAAAGTTTTTGTTAGGTTTTAGATAAATAAATGCTTTTGTTTCAAACAAAAATTTAAAGCCAATGCCAATCCACCCATTTCAAGAACAAATATTACAAATTGGATTTGCAAACTCATTGGTGGTGCTTGCGGTGGCTAATTGTGTGGATGAGGAAGATGGGTCTTTGGACCTAAGAAAAGAAGAACATTAACTAGTGTTGCATGCAAGTAGGTAAACAATTTTGGTTTGTTGCATTGCGTGTATATTGAAAAACAAAACCTAGAGAGTGGATTTAACCAAATCCACTCCACAACCATTTCAGAGTCTGAGATATATATATCATGAATAAAGTCAGTCAGTGACTCATATATATTATTCCCTAATCCCTCATCTTCAGCTTGGTTTGCATCTTCTGTCCGGCTGCCCAATTTCACAATATCTTCCACACGAATTTTCTCATCTGTCACACACAAAGATAACAACATTCATCATCATCATCATCTTCATGAATCAATCAATCAAATTAACTTCAAGGAAAAATCATCATCATCATATTAGATTTAGATTCCTATACATATACGGTGTAAACAAAACTCACTCACCTTTATCTTTGGAAAGGTTGCCTATGAGTTCTTGGATGCCCTCCTTGCCTAAAGTATAATTCAAGTAGTTCGGAGCAACTGCAACCTCATTAGGAGTTACTTTCCCATCAAAATCCATGCACACATATTGTAAACCTCATACCTTTAATTACATGGACAAAATTCCAATGCAGTACCATCCATCAAAGTTTAACATTACTAGTATCCCTCAAAATGAGTTTAATAACAACTCAAACCGACTACAGATTGAAAGACAAGAAAAGAAGGATTGCTTCCATTCAGTAGGAAGTATGATTTCTAACAGAACTCATAGGAAAAGAAAACCAAAGACGAAACAAGATGAGTTCACCAGTCAAGTAATTGCCAGAGATCACCAATATGCGCATATATAATCAATTTCCGTCTCAAGGTTTTGAAGCATTGCATCCACCTGATACATAGAAGATACGATAATCCATCAAGTGAACACGGGGTAAGTAAGTTAAAAGTAGATAATTCAGAATTTCATATATAACCTTGTCTATAAGCGCTGATGAAACCTCGTCACCTTCAGCCTCAACAGAAGTACTGTCACTTTCATCATGAGCAACTTTATATGCCTTCAAGGCATCCTTTTCACCATCTGTACCCTCTTTCTCCACCATGCCATTGTAAAGTTCAATCTGGAAAGATCAAAAGAATCAACTTAAGCAAAATATTCCCAAAGACAATGCATTTGGACTCAAACAAGAACATACAGAAGTATTCTTCTGACTTGAACATGATGCTGAAGACAGAGTTGCATGCATTCACATAATGTGTAGAAGACAGCTCATAAGTAAATCACATTAAAAGTTAAAAAGTCGTCAATCTACACATCCTTCAAACTAAAAGAGGCCAAAGCATAGTGGACATCAACATCCAAATTCTTCCAATACATCCACAGTACAAGCAGAAACATGGAAATCAGAACTGCAGACAATATTTGTGATGTACGGTCCTCCTGATAAACTGTAAGCAGTTAAACCTCCAATGCGTCTGCATATATCGAGCATGAGAAGACTAGCATGCCATGCATACCTATGGTAAGGGTACCAACGATAAATGCTTCCATCTTAATAGATACCTAATATAAACTAGGAGTAATTAAGGGTTTTAAATTACCTCCAAATTGACAAGTCTCAGGAACGCTTCACGCTCCCTACTAACTGACTGAAATAATGAGTCAATAACAGAAAAAATTAAAAACTGTTAAGCCATAGTGTAGATGATAGTGCTTGAAAATTTGGAAAATGAAAAATGAAAAATCAACAATCATAATCATTGAGAGTTATTAAGTCCAGTCCTTACAGATGCAGAAGCCAAAACAGCCAATGCACAACTTATTTCGCAGATCTTCTCTTCCTTTTCTAGTGTCCTTGCCCTTGCTTGTTCTCGTGCTTCTTTTGCTGTTGGAATAATCATCTCTTTCAATGCCAAATCCTCTTCACTGGCTTTAATTTCCTTCATCTTGGCTTGCTCTTCTTTCTCTCTCTTCCTCCTTCTGCAATATAATAATTTAGAATCTCTGGATGATAGTCATAATATTGATTTCAGGAGTTTTGTTTTCAACATTATTATTTGATTGCTCATCCTTTTTTTATTTTTATTTTTTGGATTCCGAATTTCAGCCAAGTCTAAAACAAATGCATCAAAACTGGCTTAACAAAATACACACTTATTTTCCTCCTGATGAAATACAGATTAGCAAGTTTAGTTCTGCAGCTTCCTAAAGCACCAATAGATATCTATAAAGCTATCAAGATAAAAGAAAAAATATTCCAACCTTCATCAGTTCTTCCTGCATATGAAGGAAGTCCAATTTCCTTCGCCTTTCAAATATAGAATCTTCAGATGGCAATGACGTAATACCGACAGTATCTACCACTTTATCTGGTAGAGAATACAGTGTAGCTAGAACATCATTAGCTGGAACCAACCTTCCAGACACAATGAAGGCCCTGCAAAAAGTGATATTACGGGAACATGATTAGGAACAACAAGAACCATTAAAAAATCAGCAGATGGTTTGGCAAAAAATGGGCCAATATGGAATTGTCTGACTTAAGAAGCTCCACATGTACTTTATATAAGCTTCCTAAAGAAGGCAATAGTGAACAAAACAACCACAATTTTCTGAAGCAGTCCAATATTCTCCATTTTCTAAAAAACAAACAATTCCAGATAAAATAAAAACAAACCAATCCTATGTTTCTATATAGGTGTAAGAGAATCATGACTTGAAACAAATAATCTACAGGGGCACCTTCAGAACAAGGAATTCAGATCCATATGTTACATTCTACAGCAAGCTATATCAAAGGAGGTCTACTTAATGCTCTTGCAATACTTCAAATCTTGCTCAAGCATCTCATGAAGATGCCTGTTTTCAACTTTCCCATGTTCCAATACTTCAAATATTAACACCAAAATATGTGTATTTCAATGGCTGATTAGCATCACACTCACACAAAATCTAATAGCATAAGAAACAAGCAGATTCCCATTCATTTCAATTAATAACTCCATTTCCTAATATCAGCAAGTGGGTCCATCGAATAGTAAGCTAATCTTACAATTCATAACAACCATGTCAACCAAGAGCGTAGGTACTGGTAATTTAGTAACACAACTTCCATTAATACTAAAAGAATTTAATAACCTGTCCACACAAAATTGCAAGCTGCCCAGCCACTAAAATTGTAAGGCTAAAATCTGAAATATGCAAAGATCAATTAAAAACTACAATAATACCATTACCAATGATCAATTAAAAACAAGTAGTCTACTTCATAATTCATAAAGCCAAAGCTCATAAATTAGGCATTGAATGAATCCCTAAATTAGAATTTTGAAAATTAATCCCTAAGTTCTAAATGCCCAACTGAATCCCTAATTCCTAAACCCCAAAAGTAGAATTTAGAAAGGAAAAAAAAAATTGAAATTGAATGACATGAAGATGAAGAGAACCAGAGAAGTAGGTGGTTCAGGTCAGGAGGAGTATTGAAATTTGAAGACGGAGAAGAAGAGAACTAACAGTTAGAGAGCAAAGGAGATGAGGCTGGAGCGGCGCCATGAATGCCCCTACTGTTGCAATAATAAAGAAAGGGGGATCAACGAATTTATAACAGACAGAGAGTACAAAACCTATATCAGAACTCACCACTGTAGAGAACGACGATGGAGGTCGCGACTGTGGCTTCACGGTGGAGGTCGACGACGGAGGTCGTGAGTTGCGGCGGCTTGGTTAGGGTCAAACTAGGGTTCCGAATTTGAGGAGAGCTAGGTTATGACGATGGATGGGTGGAGAACGGGATTGGACAGTAGCGAGATGGCTGGCGAGCTGAAGCTGAGGCAAGATTTGGGAGAGTGCGAGAGAGGAGAGGAATTAGGAGAACTTGGGCGTCAGAAAATGAATTTTTGACGTGATAAAGTGTCAATAATAAAAGAAGACTCAAAACCCTCCATTGTGTCTGTGTTGGTTGCAAGATATTTACTGAACGGATTTTGGTTCTTTGATAACCACAAACCAGAGATGGCAAGAGAGAGAGAGAGAGAATAACATATTACAGAGTGGGTGGCTGGCGAGGAAGGAGGGTTAACGATGAAAGAGCGTGTTCTGCACTTTCGGATTGCCTCTTTTGGTATGGGTAATTTCAACCCGGTTTTACCAAAAAGACAACATTGAAAACTCACCATTGGATTTTATCCGACGGCTCTTAGATACCCCTCAAAAACACCCCTTATAACTTTCCACTCACTATAGAAGCACTCGCCCATAACAAGTGTTTACCGTTTTAAAATGGGCCAGAATCAAATCAAGGAATTAAGCCCTTGGGCCCAAAAATGCAATTATGGGGGAGGCTACAATGAGGGATAATATTGAGGTTTATAAAGAGGGGTCTTTAATAGCCGTCCGATCAAGTATAGAGTTATTAGAGCATCCATAATGGGCTCCCTAAACTACCTCCTTAGACAAATTTTAGGGAGGAATTGTAAAAATGCAACTCCAACCATGCTCTCTATTCACCTCCTAAAATAGGGAGTCCTCTAGCAGCTCCTAAATCTGAGGAGAGACAAAGAACTCCTAGTGGCTCCCTATAATTTAATGCTGTTTTATTTAATGAGTATTTCAAACATTTATTTAATGCTAACTATTTTTTATTTTATTTTTTAATAGAGATGGACCAATCAAAAAAAAAGTTATAACATTTATGACTCTCCAAATTAGGGAGTATGGTTGGAGTTGAAATTTTTTAGAGTGCTCCTAAAATAGCTTTATTATATTTTTAGCTAAATTTTAGCTAAGAAATAGAGAGCATCATTGTGGATGCTAGCCTCTTTAAAATGAGGGATATTAGGTGTTTCAGCCAAATAGAGAATCGATGCGGAAGAAT